>NC_141695.1:120948554-121630221 GCF_964263255.1 Lissotriton vulgaris | reverse complement strand
GTAGCAGTGACAGCTCAGGTCACCACAGGTAGCCGATACACACAGACAGACACACAGGAGCAGCAGTGACAGCTCAGGTCACCACAGGCAGACGAGACACACAAACACACAGACACACACAGGAGCAGCAGTGACAGCTCAGGTCACCACAGGGAGCAGCAGGCAGCCGAGACACACAGACACACACACAGGAGCAGCAGTGACAGCTCAGGTCACCACAGGGAGCAGCAGGCAGCCGAGACACACAGACACACACACAGGAGCAGCAGTGACAGCTCAGGTCACAACAGGCAGCCGAGACACACAAACACACACACAGGAGCAGCAGTGACAGCTCAGGTCACCACAGGCAGCCGAGACACACAAACACACACACAGGAGCAGCAGTGACAGCTCAGGTCACCACAGGCAGACGAGACACACAAACACACAGACACACACAGGAGCAGCAGTGACAGCTCAGGTCACCACAGGTAGCAGCAGGCAGCCGAGACACACAGACACACACACAGGAGCAGCAGTGACAGCTCAGGTCACCACAGGCAGCCGAGACACACAAACACACACACAGGAGCAGCAGTGACAGCTCGGGTCACCACAGGCAGCCGAGACACACAAACACACACACAGGAGCAGCAGTGACAGCTCAGGTCACCACAGGCAGCAGCAGGCAGCCGAGATACACAAACACACAGACACACACACACAGGAGCAGCAGTGACAGCTCGGGTCACCACAGGTAGCCGATGCACACAAACACACACAGGAGCAGCAGTGACAGCTCAGGTCACCACAGGGAGCAGCAGGCAGCCGAGACACACAGGAGCAGCAGTGACAGCTCAGGTCACCACAGGCAGCCGAGACACACAAACACACACACAGGAGCAGCAGTGACAGCTCAGGTCACCACAGGCAGCCGAGACACACAGACAGACACACAGGAGCAGCAGTGACAGCTCAGGTCACCACAGGTAGCAGCAGGCAGCCGAGACACACAGACACACACACAGGAGCAGCAGTGACAGCTCGGGTCACCACAGGTAGCCGAGACACACAAACACACACACACAGTAGTAGCAGTGACAGCTCGGGTCACCACAGGTAGCCGATACACACAAACACACACAGGAGCAGCAGTGACAGCTCAGGTCACCACAGGGAGCAGCAGGCAGCCGAGACACACAGACACACACACAGGAGCAGCAGTGACAGCTCAGGTCACCACAGGGAGCAGCAGGCAGCCGAGACACACAGACACACACACAGGAGCAGCAGTGACAGCTCAGGTCACAACAGGCAGAGAAGACACACAAACACACACACAGGAGCAGCAGTGACAGCTCAGGTCACCACAGGTAGCCGAGACACACAAACACACACACAGTAGTAGCAGTGACAGCTCGGGTCACCACAGGCAGCCGAGGCACACAAACACACACACAGGAGCAGCAGTGATAGCACGGGTCACCACAGGTAGCCGAGACACACAAACACACACACAGTAGTAGCAGTGACAGCTCGGGTCACCACAGGTAGCCGAGACACACAAACAAACACACAGGAGCAGCAGTGACAGCTCGGGTCACCACAGGCAGACGAGACACACAAACACACACACAGGAGCAGCAGTGACAGCTCGGGTCACCAGAGGCAGACGAGACACACAAACACACACACAGGAGCAGCAGTGACAGCTCGGGTCACCACAGGCAGACGAGACACACAAACACACACACAGGAGCAGCAGTGACAGCTCAGGTCACCACAGGCAGCCGAGACACACAGACACACACACAGGAGCAGCAGTGACAGCTCGGGTCACCACAGGGAGCAGCAGGCAGCCGAGACACACAGACACACACACAGGAGCAGCAGTGACAGCTCAGGTCACCACAGGCAGACGAGACACACAAACACACAGACACACACAGGAGCAGCAGTGACAGCTCAGGTCACCACAGGTAGCAGCAGGCAGCTGAGACACACAGACACACACACAGGAGCAGCAGTGACAGCTCTGGTCACCACAGGCAGCCGAGACACACAAACACACACACAGGAGCAACAGTGACATCTCGGGTCACCACAGGTAGCCGAGACACACAAACACACACAGAGGAGCAGCAGTGACAGCTCGGGTCACCACAGGGAGCAGCAGGCAGCCGAGACACACAAACACACACACAGGAGCAGCAGTGACAGCTCGGGTCACCACAGGCAGACGAGACACACAAACACACAGACACACACAGGAGCAGCAGTGACAGCTCAGGTCACCAAAGGCAGCCGAGACACACAAACACACAGACACACACACAGGAGCAGTAGTGACAGCTCAGGTCACCACAGGCAGCCGAGACACACAGACACACACACAGGAGCAGCAGTGACAGCTCAGGTCACCACAGGCAGCCGAGACACACAGACACACACACAGGAGCAGCAGTGACAGCTCGGGTCACCACAGGGAGCAGCAGGCAGCAGAGACACACAAACACACACACAGGAGCAGCAGTGACAGCTCGGGTCACCACAGGCAGACGAGACACACAAACACACACACAGGAGCAGCAGTGACAGCTCAGGTCACCACAGGCAGCCGAGACACACAGACACACACACAGGAGCAGCAGTGACAGCTCGGGTCACCACAGGTAGCCGAGACACACAAACACACACACAGGAGCAGCAGTGACAGCTCAGGTCACCACAGGCAGCCAAGACACACAGACACACACACAGGAGCAGCAGTGACAGCTCAGGTCACCACAGGCAGCCGAGACACACAGACACACACACAGGAGCAGCAGTGACAGCTCAGGTCACCACAGGCAGCAGCAGGCAGCCGAGACACACAGACACACACACAGGAGCAGCAGTGACAGCTCAGGTCACCACAGGTAGCAGCAGGCAGCCGAGACACACAGACAGACACACAGGAGCAGCAGTGACAGCTCAGGTCACCACAGGTAGCAGCAGGCAGCCGAGACACACAGACACACACACAGGAGCAGCAGTGACAGCTCGGGTCACCACAGGTAGCCGAGACACACAAACACACACACAGGAGCAGCAGTGACAGCTCAGGTCACCACAGGCAGCCGAGACACACAGACACACACACAGGAGCAGCAGTGACAGCTCAGGTCACCACAGGCAGCCGAGACACACAGACACACACACAGGAGCAGCAGTGACAGCTCAGGTCACCACAGGTAGCAGCAGGCAGCCGAGACACACAGACACACACACAGGAGCAGCAGTGACAGCTCGGGTCATCACAGGCAGACGAGACACACAAACACACAGACACACACAGGAGCAGCAGTGACAGCTCAGGTCACCACAGGTAGCAGCATGCAGCCGAGACACACAGACACACACACAGGAGCAGCAGTGACAGCTCAGGTCACCACAGGCAGACGAGACACACAAACACACAGACACACACAGGAGCAGCAGTGACAGCTCAGGTCACCACAGGTAGCAGCAGGCAGCCGAGACACACAGACACACACACAGGAGCAGCAGTGACAGCTCAGGTCACCACAGGTAGCAGCAGGCAGCCGAGACACACAGACACACACACAGGAGCAGCAGTGACAGCTCAGGTCACCACAGGCAGCCGAGACACACAAACACACACACAGGAGCAGCAGTGACAGCTCAGGTCGCCGCAGGCAGCCGAGACACACAAACACACACACAGGAGCAGCAGTGACAGCTCAGGTCGCCGCAGGCAGCCGAGACACACAAACACACACACAGGAGCAGCAGTGACAGCTCGGGTCACCACAGGGAGCAGCAGGCAGCCGAGACACACAAACACACACACAGGAGCAGCAGTGACAGCTCGGGTCACCACAGGCAGACGAGACACACAAACACACACACAGGAGCAACAGTGACAGCTCGGGTCACCACAGGCAGCCGAGACACACAGACACACACACAGGAGCAGCAGTGACAGCTCGGGTCACCACAGGTAGCCGAGACACACAAACACACACACAGGAGCAGCAGTGACAGCTCAGGTCACCACAGGCAGCCGAGACACACAGACACACACACACAGGAGCAGCAGTGACAGCTCAGGTCACCACAGGCAGCCGAGACACACAGACACACACACAGGAGCAGCAGTGACAGCTCAGGTCACCACAGGTAGCAGCAGGCAGCCGAGACACACAGACACACACACAGGAGCAGCAGTGACAGCTCAGGTCACCACAGGTAGCAGCAGGCAGCCGAGACACACAGACAGACACACAGGAGCAGCAGTGACAGCTCAGGTCACCACAGGCAGCCGATACACACAGACACACACAGGGGCAGCAGTGACAGCTCAGGTCACCACAGGCAGCCGAGACACACAAACACACACAGGAGCAGCAGTGAGAGCTCGGGTCACCACAGGCAGCCGAGACACACAAACACACAGACACACACAGGAGCAGCAGTGAGAGCTCGGGTCACCACAGGCAGCCGAGACACACAAACACACAGACACACACAGGAGCAGCAGTGACAGCTCAGGTCACCACAGGCAGCCGATACACACAAACACACTTCTTTGTGGCCCTGTAGCTGACACCCCTCGTCTGCTTTGACTGGACACACCCACCCAGAGTCTGGTTTTCTAGCGCCTCGGTTTCTGTTCCGACCCACTCAGAGCTTTCAGTTTGTTGGTTTTGACCTTTGAGCAACGCGTGGCCACGAGGCGTGTCCACAATATAAATGACTCACAAGAAGGTGTTTCTTTCAGCCCAGCGGGTGGCCGCCACTGTGTGCTGCTTTCCAAACTCCAGGCGCTCAACAACATACAGCGTTTACAGCTCTCTGCAGTTTAATCTGCAGTTACGGGGATCACCGCGCCCTGTTTGCACCCACTGGCACTGCGACGCGATGCACACCTCGAGTGCGAGTCCGCGCCGTAAAGTACTCCCAGTGTCCCATCCACTCACCTCCAAAACAAACAAATCAATGCAGAGGTGACAGAGGTTAGCGAGGGTGGGAGGGCCCCCCCGCCTCCCCCGCCTCCCCCGCCTCGACACCTGCAACCAGAGCTGAGGGGGCTTTGTTTCAAAATCAAAGCATTGTTAGGGGTGGGGTAAAAGACACTTCTCAGCCTAGCAGCTGCTGTAGTGTCACCCTACACCGCTGAAACAGAATACCTGGGAGGTGCAGGTGACGGGGGCGCCCCCTCTAGCGCTACTGGCACCCCCCACCCCCACGTGATTCCCTCACTGCCACTCTCCAACAGCGCACCTCATCCCTCCATAGCGCCTCTCTGGGATACTTTCCATTTTTTATAGCGCTATTCATAGTTCACTCACCCAGTTAAGTGACCTGTAAGGCACAATTTCTTTGCAGCAGGCACATTAACCCTCTGCACTACCTTTTGATGAGCTAAAACTGCCACTAGACACAATTCCATTCTCTCATTCGTAGGAACACCAATCGCCAGAGTTATCTTGACATTTTTATTGTTGCCTGAAGACTGATGGACGCTCAAGTAAGCTCATGGGCTTGTTATTTGTAAACACAGCGCGCTGTAGGAACCGGCAGTGTCTGGTTGGCTGAAGGGAGCCCCAGCCAGGCAGAACCTCCTGCTAGCATCGAGGGCAGCTGGTTGCACGTGCGTGCTGTACACCCCGTGCTCATGGTTGGGAAGCTTGACATGGGGCAGTCAGGCTTATCTCAGAGGCAATGTGGAAGCAAAGGCCCCGCAGCCACTCGCAGACTGGAGCGTCACAAACGAGACTGGAGCGTCACAAACGAGACTTCGGACAGGATGAATCTAAATAACGCTTATGTTCAATCATTATATCATGAACATCTTATACTTTAGGGCATAAACCACACTCAGAAATATTACCTGCAGTACTAGGCCCACTCGCTTAGTTATGAAATCAATAGTATGCACACAGTGGACAATTCAGAAACAGCCCTCCCCACTCCTCCCCCCCCCCCCCCCCCCCACCATTGAGAGTGAGCATCCTAATGTGGTGCATGAATTAAAAAATATGTATATAGACGACAACAGAATATTTTTTAGCTGCACAGTGAGCCCAAAAACCCAATGTCAGAATGTATTGTACTTTTGACAGCAATCAATGTATGAAGCGGCACCGCGGCCAGTGTTGTGAATCACAGGCCATCCGCACACGATCACTTCCACTCACACACTACACACCTCTGAGCGATGCAGCAGGTATCAGCCAATCCCTACAGCACACTCTTTCGCACACATACATACTCAGCATCCTAATGTGGTGCCACTGGAACCCAGAAGGTCAATCGTTCGCCCTCTGCAGACTCCGTTGCTCTAGCCTCCCTCCACCCTCCAGTTCACTCCTATTGACCTATACCTCCGGATGGAAGACAACCACCCCTGCCTACCGGATACTGGGCCACACTCGGCCGAAGCCACACTTAGTCGGGGTCTTCGGGAAGCAGGTGGGAATATGTAACAGTTTTAACTAGGAGGTAGACGTAAATATGGGGGAGTTTAGCAGCCACTAGCGAAGTTCACCCAAAGGTCTCTTAACACAAAGGAGTCACGCTGTCACTTGATCTGTTGTTGAACTGCCTCAGAAGCGATTCTTCACCAAGCCAATATCTCTCGCTATCACCTGGCGCCAACACGTCTTCGGGAGGGGCCAGGTGTGGTGAGGGCAGTTAGTCCGCCAAGATAAGTGTCTACAAGGGAACAATGGACGAAAGGTTGAGTAGCACAGGGGAGCCTCTCAATGGGATGAGGTGCCTGATCAGTGCACGATGATCCGGGACACGCCCAGGCATTCTGGGCACAGGACTTAGTGTGCGCTGGTATGAGTCGCACCAAGAACTTCAGATTTCAAACAGGATGAGTTGCAAATTCTGTGCCTTCCCAACCAAAATCAGTGCAAGGTGCAGTTGCACGGTTCGCACCACCCTAGAGCCAGCTCTGTGTGCAAGAGTGGTGTAGGCCTAGTATTCCTGTACTGGGCCCCGTTATCACTCTGCCGACGCACCCCAATCCTGGGCTGCACCCGTCACTGGGTCCTGTTACCACTCTGCCAGTGCATCTCAAACCCATGGTGCTGCATCTGTCACTAGGCCCTGTCACCACTCTGCGGATGCACCTAGATATACAAGGGTGCTGCACCTGTCACTTGACCCGTCACCACTCCGCCAATGCACCTCAATACAGGGCTGCTGCACCCGTCACTGGGCTCAGTCACCACTCCACTGATGCACCTCAATCCCCACCACTGGGCCCATCACCATTCTGCTGATGTAGCTCAATCCAGAGGTTCTGTGCCCGTCTCTGAGCCCTCTCACCCCTACTTCGATGCACCTCAATCCAGACTGCTGTGCCTGTCACTGAGCCCTCTCACCCCTCCTCCGATGCACGTCAATCCAGAGGTGCTGTGCCCGTCACTGAACCCTCTCACCACTCCCCCAACTTCATTTGAAATGCAGGGCCGCGCTCACTGCTCTACCAGAGCACCTCAATATTTTATTCATTGTTTGCTGTGCACCCACTTCCCAGTTCCTAAACCTTCCCGTTTCTTCATATCAGTCACCCCTATGGTAGGCCCAAGGGCAGGGTGCACTGTAAACAGAAGGTAGGACAAGCCCTGATGTGTGTGGAATGTCCCAATAGTGAGTTACAGCTATTTTCGTTTTTCACTATTGCAAGGCTACCTGTTCTCCATAGGCCAGAATGGGCTGTTAGAGTCATTACATTTTATAATCCTAACTGTCTCAGAGAACATGGTAGAAAATCGAGTTTAGTATGCCTGAACTCAGAATAATAAAATACATCTTTTAGTGAAGTTTATTTTAATATTGTGTTTACAAATACCACTTTTAGAAAGTAGGTATTTGCTTGTATAACCATTCAAACCTGCCTCTGCTAGTTTGTGTAATTCCTATGTCTGGTTTTGTGAGTGACAGGGCTCGGGAATTCCAGGAGACAGGCTGAGTCACACCCAGTGGTGAATAGAGAGATCTGCATCTAGATGGGAGGGAGGAGTTGCACCTGAACCTTGAATAGGGCTGTGCCTGCCTTCCACAATGCTGGCTCCACCCTCTGCGGGGCGTCTGATGTTTCTGCCCTGCATTGTGAAAGGAAAGGACAAGTCTGGTAAACAGAGTGCTTCAGAACTGGTTTGCACTGGGTAAAGGCCCCTCTCCCCTCCCTCAGAGAACAAAGGATTTTGGGGTATAAATATTGGGACCCTGATCCCATGAAATTAGATCACTTTGGCCTACAAGAAGAAACCTTTACTGAGGAAAGGAACCTGAAGAAACTGAGGAGAGACTATTCCCAAGCTGAAGTGCTGCTAGGGGGATTGGCCTGCAGAGGTTGCCTTACTGCCAAAGGAAGCTGAAAGGAACTTTGTGTATTTTGCTTTCAACTTGTGAAGGATCTCCAAGGGCATGGAAAAGATCTTGCCACCTGCTGAAGTCTCAGGGACAACAGACCCCCCCCCCCAGCTCCCCAGAGGTCTTTGGAAGTGCCTGCTGCTGTTTTGGGCCTTCTGAGGAACCGTGTGTCGCAAGGAGCTAGAAGCGCGACTCAACGAGAATAAGCGTGTCGCTGTGCCTGCCGTCGCAACTTCGAAGGAGGGTGTCGCCGCTGGAAATGTCGCACTGCACCGCATCGGAGAGAAGAGTGCCGCAACGAAGAGGAAGCGTGTCGCCATCGCTGCTGCTGCCATCGCACCTCCGAAGAGGGAGGGTGTCACCGCTGCAGTTGTCGCACTGCACTGCATCAGGAGAAGAATCTCACAACGAGGTCGGAGCGTGCCGCCGTCGCTGTGCCTGCCGTCGCAACTCCGAAGGAGGGTGTCGCCGCTGGAACTGTCCCATTGCACCGCATCGACCAAGAGCACCTTGCATCCCCCGAGAAGCGCGCTGCCATCGGTGTTGCTGCCGTCACATCTTGAATGTCGCCACTGTAGTTGTTGCATCGAGCGGAAGCTTCACGCATCGTGGCAGAAGAGCGTCGCCGCTGGAGCTGCTGCCGTCGCATCTTGGATGTCGCCGCTGTAGTCCACACATCGAACCGAGAACTTCTCACATCCCCGAGAAGTGTGCCGCATCTGGAAGATCTTCATGTCTTTATTTCTTTGCACCTGACTTTACCGCATTTCCCATCGCATCTAAGAACTGAACTAAGCTTAAATCTACCATCTTAAAGTAATCATAATGTGTATTTTTGTCGTTTATGGTCTCGTGGTAACTCTATATGAAGTCTACTTATTTTTTATATAAAACCTGTGTGGTGCCCATTTGCAGTGTTGTCACTGGGTTACTTTATGTGGTCACAACTGCTTAACTTACAACGCCTCTGAAGTAAGCCTTGACTGCTCGCGCCACGCAACCTAGAGTGTGAGCATGGGTTATTTTAGGAGTGTAATCCCCTTATCCTGACTAGAGGCGAGGGTCCCTATTTGTCACAAGTACCTACCTGTGCCAACTAGAGACCCCCAAACCTAACAATCCCCGTCTGCTCCATCTGAGCATCTCCACGCTGCCTACATCACCCCCTACCAGGCACCACTTAATGGCAACTAGCAGCTTGGTCAGGGCATCTCAACACTGCCTACATCACCCCTTACTGGCCACCCATTACCAGACAGATGCCGATTCTTCGGTGCATTACAACGCTGGCACACATCACCCCTTACTAGCCACTAACAGCTCTGTCAGTGCATTTCAACGCTGGCACACATCACCCCTTACTAGCCACTAACAGCTCGGTCAGTGCATTTCAACGCTGGCACACATCACCCCTTACTAGCCACTAACAGCTCTGTCAGTGCATTTCAACGCTGGCACACATCACCCCTTACTAGCCACTAACAGCTCTGTCAGTGCATTTCAACGCTGGCACACATCACCCCTTACTAGCCCCAACAGAGCTGTCAGGGCATTTCAACGCAGGCACACATCACCCCTTACTAGCCACTAACAGCTGTCAATGCATCTCAATGCTGGCCTACATCACCCCTTACTGGCAACTACCAGCTCCATTGGTGCATCTCAATGCTGGCCTACATCACCCCTTACTGGCAACTAACAGCTCCATCGGTGCATCTCAATGCTGGCCTACATCACCCCTTACTGGCAACTAACAGCTCCATCGGTGCATCTCAATGCTGGCCTACATCACCCCTTACCGGCCACTAGTTGCTCGCCGTTGATCTCACCCCTGAGCCACTACTACAGTAAGGAGGTCTCCATACCCCGGTGCTGGCGCACCTCAGTCACAACCTGTAGGCCGCCCTCACCCACATTACACACTGCTCCGCCAGTGCACCTCAACCCTGACCCCTGTCACAGTGTAAAGCTCAGTACAGGCACAGCACGGGCTCTGCTGGGACAACTCCCCCCACTGGAGCAAACCTCACTGCTCCGTCAGTGCACCTCAACCATGAGATGGATCACCCCCTTGTGGCTCCAGTACCGATACCCTCCCACGGGTGCTTGTGCACTGCGATCACGAGCAGAAGCCGAGCAGAAGCCGAAGCATGCACGAACACGGCAGTCAGCTCAGCGAGTGAATCTACACCATGAACAGCATCATCCCTACTGTGACCAGTGGCGGCTGGCAAGGAATGGCAGTGTTGAGTCGGGGGCAAAATATAACCACCTCCATCTCTCCTGCGTTGCTTCGCGGACGAGTCCCGGAAGCACCCAGGCTCACCTAAGCCAACCACAATACTGCAATGCAGCAATGTCATTGGTCTGAGCGCTGTATTTCTGTGCTCAGACGGGGAGCAGGAGCCTGGGCATGTTCTCCACCCAGGCGGTGTATTACAGCATGTTGGAGAACATGCTAAGTGGGTATGATTGTTTGGACGGCCAAAGACGATCGGTCAAAACGTCATGCGCACTTAAGTGCCCTCTACTCCTCCCCCTGTGGCACCAGCCCCGCCGGCCCTACCCCAGCCACATAGTTCCGAAAACTAAAACGAAAGCAACGATGTTATTAACCTTTTTTTCTTGCTCTGAGAGTAGTGGGGCGACGCTTCTCTGCCTTAGCGAAGGAGTTGCCTTACTGTGACATTACGGAGCAACACACTGCTCCACCAGTGCACCTCAACCACAACCTGGTTATAGCACACCACCTTGAGACCCTCCAGGGTGGCATTCAGCGCTTTATAAATCCTTTATCGATACATCCTACAATGCTGATACCCAGACACCTGTACGTGTGGATATATTTGGAGGTTCTAAAGATAACGAGCCTTGGCATGGATTTCCTGGCCTTCTAGGCGCGTTGTCTCCGCTGTAGGTAATGTCCTGGTACCTGAACTCTATAGCTTGGTTTCACACCTCCCTCACTCCGCGAGATCCCCTGAAAACCCCACTAGATCCCCAACAGATTCCCCTAAGGGTTCACCATCAGCTGAACCCATACTTTCAGAAGGAACCCTAAGCCAGTTGAAGTTTATTTTAAGTGCTCAGTCAATTAAAACCTTAGCCCCAACTGCCTACACAAAACCTTGAAATGGGAAACAGCAGGGTAGCGTTCAAGGTAATGGTGGTGATAAAAGCATGGTGCAAAATGTTAATACGTTTCAGTGTCTAATGTGTCCTATTTGTCCATAAAACAGAAAACAGCTTCAGCCCCAGGCTACCTCGAGTTAGGTGATAACGGCATCCCCACCCTACACACAGACCTCCAGAAGTACCCCAGGTTTATTCATCCCTTGGCCACGCCCCCCAACAAATCCCTTCTCCCCAACGACTTTACTACTAGCCCCTACTGTCAATCATTTGCCCATACGCCGGCTGCTTGGCCTCTTTCTGGGATCAGGTCAGAAGCAGTGAAACTGTTTGTGGGGGGAGGGGGCTTTTAATGGTGAACCAATGAGAATGAAAAACAGGAGTCTGGTGGGGAGGCACGTGACGTCAAGGACTTGGGAGTGCAACAACTGACAACAATTCGGAGCCTGGTGTTGAAATCTGGAGCGCTCGCTGGGCTGAGTTTATGATGTGGGAGCGGTCGCACCTGCCCTACTCAGGTGTCGGCTGTTACCCCTGGGGGGTAGAGGGGGGCGAGATCTAATCTGCCCGAGAGTCGGTGGTGGAGAGGGAGGGGTGCCTCCAAGAACAAAGAACAGTCTTTTTTTTTTCTTCGGAAAGATGGAAAACTAGGCACAGATTTACCAACAAGCCCCCCAACCGAAGGAGGCACGAGGACTTGCTGTGACGGGGGGGGGGGTGGGGCAACATAAATGCGCCTTATTTACCAATACATGGTGCATTCCTGATCTCTGCCTGTGCTTGCGCACTAACTGCTGCCCAGCACACCGCAGGCTGGCACCATGATGCAAGGGTGCATGCGTTGCAGGCGGGATTCTCTCTGTGCAGGAAGGGGCAACTCCCTGCGCAAAAACAATCCTCAAGGGCTTTTTTTCCAGTTTCTAGGTGTGCTGCAGAACGCAGCCTGCATAGAAAAGGGACAAAAGACGCAGCATTCCGACGCATTTCCATGTCTACCAGGATATGTAAATATGTAAATCTCGGAAGGCTTCAGAAACCATGGGGGAGATGCATAGGAAAACACGCTCCACCCATGGAACGCCTCCTAGAGGCAGAGAAACGCAAGGCAGCCACTTCCGCAGGCTTGCATTACTCTAAATGTACCAAGCCACGCAGAGCCATAAAAGTGGCCGTGCATGTCTTGGTAAATCGAATTATAGGTTTTGTGTCAACCTGCGTCCCTTACGTGTCGCAAAACCCTTGAGCAATATGCCACAGATTTTTAGATTATACTTTTGAAGTTTATTTACAGTCGTTTCTGGTCATAAGTGATTTTTGCATTTGCTGCAGGTGGAAAGTTATCCTCGCTGCGTGGTTCGCTGGCGTGCAATGATGGCAGAAGGCCAGGC
This sequence comes from Lissotriton vulgaris, assembly GCF_964263255.1. Taxonomy (NCBI): domain Eukaryota; kingdom Metazoa; phylum Chordata; class Amphibia; order Caudata; family Salamandridae; genus Lissotriton; species Lissotriton vulgaris. The sequence continues at coordinate 121,617,325 of NC_141695.1, read as the reverse complement.
TGAATCTTGGGAAAGTACTAAAATGTTTTGTCATTCATACTTCTTGTGGGGAACTTGAAATGGAGGTAATTTATGGCTAATACAAGTAGGTGTGTGCACATTTCTCTCCCTGCGCTGGCACACTGAGCGCAGCCTGGCACCGACGGCGGCACCTCTGCGCCGCAAGGGTGCCTGCGTTACAGGCAGGATTGTTTTCATGCAAGGGACACCTTCCTGCACAAAAACAATCTTTGGAGTCTATTTCCCTTTTCCACATGTGCTGCAGAATGAAGAAAGAGGAAATAAGTTGAAATATATCTCCCCACTACGCCACACCTGGGAAGGCCTTTTGATGCATTGCCAGGTTCACTAGTCTTAGCAATTTTGGAAATGTGCCAAGTCCCTGGGTGGATGCGTGGGAACACCCCCGCTCCACCTATGGAACGCCTTCCCAGGGTAGAGGAACCCACGGAAGCGGTTTGCGCCGCCTTACATTACTCCCGATTCACTAAATGTAAATGTAAATGTGGGATACTTGTATAGCGCACAGTTACTCTACCCGAGTGTCCCGGCGCTGTAGACCGCTGGGGAACCCGTCCTGGTTTTCCCTGTGAGATGGTCCCTTTTGGGTATCTCCAGGGTGAAACCAGGCATCCCTGGCGTCTGTGGGGGCCGTTGTAGAGATGAGGCAAGCTAATGCCCAGAGTTGCCGAGTGTGCTCCCAGGTCGGAGTGGGCACCGATGCGAGAATTATCAGTCCGCTGATCCTGGTCCAAGACCCTGCCGCGTCGGGAATCGAACCCTGGTCCCGGGCCGTTCTCTGCACTCGGGTCTGCCGCCTCTAACCAGTGAGCCACACCTCTCCACACCTCTCCACTAAGCCACGCAGAGCCGACAAAGGGACTCCACATGGCTTAGTAAAGCTCACTGAAGCCGCTGCGTTGCCATGCGCCCCTTCATGACTCAGAGGCAATGCACAGGCTCTGTAAACCCGGGCTCAGGGATGTTATCCCAAGCACATCGCTGTCGACTGACCAGGGTATCCAGACCCAGATGTATCAGATGTTCGTGCAACGCAGCAGGACATCTTACTGCGCTGCACGAAAAGGCAGGAATGCACCTTATTTAACAATATATGGCACATTCATGTCCTCTCCTTGTGCTGCTGCATAATGTGCTGCCTTGCGCCAATCCAGGCACCCTCACGCCATGGTGAAAGGGTGCCTCCGTGGTAGGCAGTTGTGTTTTTGTGCAGGAAGCCACACCTTCCTGCACAGAAGCAATCCTCTGGCATTGCTTCCTCTTTCTATCTGTGCGCAGAATACGTAGAAAGTGGAAGAAAACAAGGAGAAATGTACATATTTCTTCTCATTACGCCTCCTCTGGGAGGGTGCAGCATTTTGATGCAGCCCAGGTCCACCACGAATGGGAAATCTCGGAATGCACCAAAATCCGTGGGTAAATGCTTGTGAAGACCCAGGCTCCACCCGTGGAACGCCTTCTTGGAGCACAGTAACGCGAGGCTGCGATTTGTGCTGCGTTGCGTTACTCCAGAGTTACCAAGCCATGCAGGGCCACGCAAGGTGGCCTTGCGTTGCTTGGTAAATCTGATTCAGTGTTGAGTTGAGTTGCCCGTGCACCCCCCTTCGGGCGCAAGGGTAATGCCACACCATGATGAATATACCCTTGGGCTACAGAAGATAACCCGGATGTGAATGGGTCGGGGTATCAGGCGGGCTGTTTGTTGCGGTGCAGGAGAGAGAACAAAGGGGGTTGTCGGCATCACCACATGGCCAAGATCACACCTTGCATGTGTGTGGCTGGTGTCCCAACCACTCAGTCCTGTGTATTTGCCTTGTTGATGGTAGGGGGCAGGGGGTAGTAGGGGTGTGGTGCCTGGCATTTTGTCTATATAGTGCTTCATGTTTCCGAAGAGGTGCCAAAGCGCTTTCTGTGGATGATAAACGCGTTATTCCACAAACCAGCACTTACTGGGATGAACACAGGCTTCTTTCCTTCACCTTAGTTGTTTAAAATGACCCTACTGGGACACCAGAGACTTGTGCGCACCCAGCCCAGTCTCATGCGCACGACTGTGGACAGAGCACAGAGTTTCTAATCTTAACTGTGGGCACGGACAGCCTGTCCCCATGTAAGTGGCCACCTATGGAAATGTTTCTTCAGAGGACTCCCTGAAGATGTGGCATGGATCCGGCCCTCCTGGATCTGTGGACCTGTGCTGGCTCCCCTGACCAAGGTACAGGCAGCATGTAAATGTAAATGTTTTTGTATAGTGCACAGCTACCCGCAGTGGTTTTCCCGGCGCTTGTACGAATACCGCAAGGGAACCCTTCCTGGCTTTCCCTGTGAAGTGTCCACTCCTGGGCACCCCCATGGTGCAGACCAGGCATCCCTCGCGTTGTGGGGGCCGTTGTGGAGATTAAGCAAACTATTGCCCAGAGTTGCAGCGTGGGACCCATGATCAAAATAGGCCCTGAGGCGAGAATACCCGGTCAGGGGAATTAATGAGCCCGAGACCCACTGGGGCAGGAATCGAACCCTGGTCCCGGGCCAGAGCTCTGCATCGAGGTCTGCCTGCTCTAACCAGGGAGCCACACTTCTCCACAAGCGGCAAACAGGTTAAAAACGCACAGTGACAGTCATTCAGTCAAAATGCTTTATTTCGGCTTTACAGCCATAAAAGCACAATAACATTTTCTAGCAGCTGCTTCGGCCCTCGGGTCTTACAGACCTGCGGGACACCCCCTGCCCTGGCCCTTGTGGCTCCAGGGCCAGCGGGGGTATTGGATGTTGCGTTTCTTCTTCATCCTTTGGCGGGGGGAGGGGTGTTGCTTCCCTGTCTTGGGGGGGGGGGGGGTGCTTCCGTACGCTGGGCCGTCTCCACGCGAGCAATGCAGATGCTCCGCCACCCTGCCCATTCCCAGTTGGCTACGCTGCCACTTACATTCACTACGGTCTTATTAGCACCGGTGGCTCTCTGCTGTGCTTTTCCAGCCTCTCTCTTTCCCAGTTATGCCGCAGGCTCCGCCTTATTCTCTTTTAGGGTCTCCTTTCATCCTTTTGGCAGCGTTTCCTCAGTGGCAGCTCGTCTTTTTTGGGGCGGCCGGGCTGGGGTGTTCTCCGCCGAGTGCAGGGGGACCTCACCACTGGGCTGCCTGGGATAGGCAGATAGTGCTTTCATTTCGCTCCCCCGGTATGGCTACTTTCCCACCAAGCACTGGCAACAGCATTAGGTTTCGCATTGGACAACTGAGCTATTTGGCAACCATGTTGGTGGGTAGCTTGTTTAAGGAATGAATGAATGAAGGCGCAGAGAGCTCTAGTGAACAGAACAGACAGGGCCGAGGAGTTTAGCAGGGGTAGGCCTGGGCAAACAGGAATGTTTTAAGCGCTTTACGGAAGTGTGAGAAGATGGGGATAGAACGCATAGAGAGAGGAAGGGAGTTCCAAAACCGGGGCGCAAGGACAGAGAATCTAGTTCCACCAGTGCGAGTTTTACGGAAACGGGGAACAGTGAGGAGGGCAGAGGAAGATGATCGGAGGGTGCAAGTACTGGGAGATCTCTTGAGGACTGATATATGGTACATATAAGGTGGAACTAACATCCGTATCTTGCAGGATAGAATGTGTACAACTAGCGAGGACTGGATGATAAGGAGCGGAAATACAGTGGCATGGCGCCAGAAGTAGAAGGAGCACACCAGATGAAGGAGCCCATTTTAATGAATGGGAAGAAATGTTGTGACACTGTTCTTTATTTTTCAGATTACAAGTAAAGTCATCTTCAGAAGGTCAACGTAGCAGAATGGGTGGACACTAGTGGGCCGGAGACCGGTATACGGGAAGGACCTGTATTTTGGGGTGGACATGGAAGGGAGAATGTATGCACACAAAAAGGGAGAAGGAACAAGTTGGTGTGTGGTCTATAGAATCTGTCACTTGCAAGTGCGACAACTAATGTTCACCTTTTCCCTCCAAAGCCCCTTCTCACTCTCACTCGCGGAGTTTCTCCGAATCGATCAAAATTTTCGTTCCGCTTGTCGCACCACTGGGATGTAAGTATGGAGGGTTCTGGGACACGCACCTGTTGATTCTCACAAAGGTCAGGTTCTTTCTCCATGTGTGTGCTGTGGCTGATCCTAATTTTTATTCCCAGATTCCGTGCGACCGTTTTGAAGCGAGAATGGACAGCCAAGGATCCCCTCCCCTCTTTCAAGAAAATACCCAGGTGGAGGACTCGGTGCCGGGCACCTCCCAAGACGCAGTGTGGGCTGACTTTTTGAAACTGGCAAAGCTCAAGGGCCTTGCCTGGGCACAGAACTTGTTGAACACGCCAGAGCCAGAGCCAGAGGATTCTGGTTTCCCGGCGGAATCCCCTTCGCCCGATACCCTGAACAATACCGATGCCGCGCCATCCAGGCCCAAGCGGATCAGAAAGCCCACTGTTAGGGATTTCCCTTTGGAATCTTTGCCGCTGACAAGAAGCAAATCGGTGGCGAACCCTCGTGACGTCCCGTCACTTGGGGCAAGTGCTACGCCACCGCCTCCGGTCCTCCTTAAGGACAATCAGGCGACCCAAGGTAATTTTGCAACCAAAGACGATCTGACCAAAGTATTGGACTCTTTGAACAATTTTATGGAACGCTTCCAAGGGGAGTTACCTGTTACTAGCTCTCCGCAAGCGGGGGGTAGTGGCGGGGTTAGCGGGAGTCCTGTTCTGGCAGCCTCCACAGTTTGGTCATCGGTGCAGGCTGCGAAGCAGGGTGAATCAGTACATGTTGCAACACCACCGGTGGCTCCCACAACCTCGAATGGGGCGCCTAGTGGGTCACCGCTGGTGAGCTCCCCCGCCGCTCCTTCCGCGGCCACTGTTATGGCTTCTATCTCTCCCTCTTCTTCCTCCAGCGCTCCCTCGGGGGTGCCTCCTGCCTCCAGCCCTTTGCCTGTTCCCGTGCCTACACCCGTCCCCGCGATCTCCACTGCACCGCTCCTCTCGGGGCGATGCTCTCTGGCTTGGCAGGTACCCCAAGCTGCCAAAGAGGGCATTTGGAGAAGGGAGTTCCTCGACATTTTTACCCTCCTCATGTTAGGTCAGGAAGGCATGGATGCTAGAAAGTTTGGGGTAAAGCAAGATGATAAAAAGGTTAAGTACCAGCCATGGCCTGAAAAGAGCATTGCTAATTGGCTAGAAGCTTTTTCCATCTTAGCGGCTGTCACCATGGAACGTTTTCCGGAACAGGGCCCAGGCTTGGTTCAATACTCCAGGATCATCCACAATGAGGCCTTTAAATGGGGTGGTAACGGATGGATCAACTATGATAGGGAGTTCCGTAGGAAAATGTCTCAGTGCCCAGAGATGAACTGGGATCAAAAGGAGGTGCAGCTCTGGATGGAGCGCATGGGAGCACGGGGCCAGCTTGCAGTCGGCTCAACTAACAGCGCTCCCAGTGGGCAGGCTTCCACGGGGGGGGGGGAATCTTCCTTTTTTCGGGGTGAGGGTAAACATTCCTTTCGAGGGGGCCGCAGAGGAGGTGGAGCCAGAGGTGGCTTCAAGCGTTCTCCCCCTGGCACCTGCCGCCTGTTCAACAATGGGTCTTGCTCCTGGGGGAAGACATGTACGTTTGTCCACGCCTGTAACACCTGTGGGGGGCCCCACCCCGCAACCTCAGCCTCTTGTCAATCCAAACAGAGCTCTCAGCCAGCTAGCAAGGGGGGACAGTAAGTTGGGGTCAGGCTGCAGGTCTCCGGGTTTGGCTTCTCCTTTCACGCTCTCTATACCTCCCCCATTGCATTTCAGCGAGCTTTCTGGGCGCCCTCCTTCTCCAGTCTCACCCCCTCCTCCACCAAGTTCACCCCGGCTAGCGCCACTGGGAGGGTCCCCTGTGATTCTTGACAACATCACTCCTTTGCTAAGGCGTTATCCCTTGGAGGCGGACAGCTGCTTGCTTTTATTTGGTTTCCACGAAGGTTTTAGGATCCCCTTCACAGGTGCTCTGGGATTCAGGGATGCTGATAACCTTAGATCTGCCAAGGAGAAACCAGATGTGGTGAGGGCTAAGGTTGATAAAGAGAGAGCGCTGAACAGGATAGGAGGTCCTTTCCTGCACCCACCTCTAGAGAATTTTGTTGTATCTACCTTGGGGGTCGTGCCCAAAAAGGAACCAGGTGCCTTTAGACTGATACACCATCTATCCTACCCTAAAGGGACTTCGGTCAACGACGGGCTAGATGTGGAAGCATGCTCTGTGTCTTATGCCACGCTGGATGTAGCATTGGATCTGGTCAGGAGAGCGGGCAGAGGGGCCTGGTTAGCCAAAGCTGACATCGAATCAGCTTTCAGGTTACTACCAGTCCATCCGAGCAGCTATCACCTGCTAGGTTTCAAGCTCGACGGCATGTTTTACTTTGACAAATGCATGCCTATGGGTTGTGCTGTGTCCTGTGCGTACTTCGAAGCTTTCAGTTGTTTCCTTCAATGGGCACTCCAAGACACATACGGTGTAGAAGGGGTGACTCATTACTTGGACGACTTTTTGTTTATCGGGAGTGACGGGACACAGCTGTGCTCACAGGCCCTGGCAGATTTTGTCCTCCTTACAGACCACCTGGGGGTCACCCTTGCCCCGGGTAAGACAGTGGGGCCGGCTCAAATCTGGACCTTTTTGGGTATAGAGATGGACACAATTGCAGGGGAGTCCAGATTACCTGAGGGGAAGGTGCGCGACCGGACTAGCAAGATTCATGCGCTGGTAGGGCTTGACAAAGCCTCCCTGGGCTGTATCCAGGGCACCCTAGGCCTGCTCAACTTTGCTGCTAGAATAATTCCAGCAGGTAGGGTATTTGCCAGGAGACTTGCTAGGACCACTGCTAACATTTCCAAAAAACACCACATGGTGAAACTGAGCAAAGGTATTCAGCTTGATTTGGCCATGTGGGCTGAGTTCCTGTGCAATGTCAATGGGACAGTGATTTGGAGGGCTCCCTGGGCGGGCAGCCCTGACCTTGCTCTGTTCACGGACTCCTCAGGCAGGCACGGTTTTGGGGCCATTTTAGACAGGGAATGGTGCAGATAAGTGGTCCAACGCCTGGATCAAGAAAAAGGTGACTTACAAGATCACAGTACTTGAGCTCTTCACCATCGTGGTGGCCTTCCACCTATGGCCTACCATCCTGTCCGCCAAAAGGGTTCTGCTGTGGGCAGATAACTTAGCAGTGGTTCAGGCCATCAACTCCCACTCTGCTTCTTGCCCCCTGGTTCTTTGTCTGCTGCGCGAGCTGGTGCGTGCTTGCCTTTTTAACAATGTTGAATGCAGGGCGCGTCACATTCAGGGCATCAAAAACATCGCTGCTGACGCTCTCTCTCGTTTTCAGTGGCAACGGTTCCGAGAAGCTTGGCCGAGAGCGAGAGAGGAAGCCACCCCTTTCCCTGCGCACCTCTGGTACCTGCTGAAGTGGTGAACAGGATGAGGGCCCTGGGGGAGATGTCCCTGGCGCAGAACACTATCAATAGATACAAGGCTTGTGTGAAAAAATTGTGTGCCACTGTCGGGCCTTGGGAAGTTACGGGGGATGCAGCAGAATTGAAAGTCCAGGCCTTCATCCTGTGGGCAAAAGACAACAATAAGAGCCACTTTTGGATCTCTGGCCACATAGCAGCCATCAGTCACAAGGCCAAGTTAATAGGACAGGTGGACCCTACCAGGGCATTTATCACCAGGGCAGAGTTAAAAGGATGGGCTAGAGGGGAACCCAAAGTCCCCGATAACAGATCGCCTATCGACTTTGCTACTCTCCAGAGAATGATCCTGTGCTTGCCTCAGATCACTTCGTCCGCTCACGAGTCTGGTTTGTTTGCATCTGCTTTTAATCTAGCCTTTTTCGGCGCTTTCAGGATCTCTGAACTGGTTGCTAAATCCAAGCATGACATGTCAGGTGTAGCACTGTCTCTGCAGGACGTGTTGGTTCTGGGAGACACGCTCAAGATTACCCTGCGCCAATCCAAGACTGATCAGAGGGGCAGGGGAATAGAACTCTGGTTACAAAGCCTTGGCTCGCCAAAATTTTGCCCTGTGAGCCTCCTGACGGCCTACCTTGCCATCCGTCCTCCCGGTATGGGATATCTCCTCTTGCATGCAGATGGCATGCCTTTGACTAAATTCCAAGTAGAACATGTCATGCACGCATGCATGCTTGTTTGCAGCAGGTGCCTCAACGGTGGGCAAAAAGTACAGCTCCCACTCTTTCCGCATAGGCGCAGCCCCAACTGTATCCTCTGAAGGGGTACAGGTAGAGGGCATCAAACAACTGGGGAGATGGTCATCTGACTGTTACAAAAGATACATCAGACCAGACAGTAGCAGGTAGTGCTCTGTGAGCACAAGAGATGTGTTCTGCGTTGTCCTGGGACTTGAAACAGTATCTGTGTAGATTGGGCACCCTGGGCCCTGTCCCATGTACAGTGTTTTGCTGTGTTTGTTTGCAGTGTGGTATTTTTACCAGTGCGATTATTGTGTGTTTAATAAATAAGTTACATACAACACTTCTCTTTATTTACCAGGAACAACGGTCTGGGTGCTGGGACACGAGGGGGTTTCCAAGTTGGCCAGGTGGGCAGAAAGCAGAAAATGGAATCATGGGTTTAGCAAAACTCCGTTTGTGTGGCGTGGAATCACTGGCTTGCAATGGAGCGGGGTGCTTAGTTTGCTAACACGAGAATTACAAGGGAACACCCACCCTCCAGACGTGCTCATCTTGCACGTGGGAGGGAACGACTTGCCTTTCCTGGGGAAAAGGTTTCTCCTAAGGGAAATGAAAGTGAACATTACCAAAATCAGCAATTTATTGGGTCCTTGTGATCTTTGGTGGTCTGAGATAACACCACGCCGGGTTTGGCTAGGTGCTCGCTCTGGGCAAGCGATAGAAGTGGCGCGAAGGAAAGTAAACTGCGCTATGCGTAAGTTCGCGGAGCTGATGGGCTTCGGATTTATTCGGCATGGGGAACTTCACGCCAAAGCCTCTGGTTGCCTTGACGAAGAAGGAGTCCACCTGTCCAAAATAGGCATGGATTTATTTTTGTTGAACATTCAGGAAGCGCTAATCTCTGCAGGCTGCGTTTAGGAGGTAGCTCTGGTTGGGGGCCCTGCCTGTGACGGTCGCCACATCCAGGGCTGTGGAGGAGTTACATGATGATCCTGAGGCGAAAGGTACTCAGGAGTACCCTATGCAGAAGCACAAAGGGTGCTGAGGCCCAATATCCCGGGAGATCCGTGCGGTGGACCCTGGGGGTGCGACGGCGCCCCGTTATCCTACGAGCGGTTGGTTACCTGGACAACCGGGGGTTGCTTGAACGCTCCGCCCCTCGTAGGGGGGGTGTGAGCTAGAGGGTGGACCATTGGTTCACCGGACAGGTGAAGGGCTATCCTCTGACCACACCGCTAAGCACCGTATGGCCAAGGCCGCAGGCTACTTGGCCTATCAGGTGGCAAGCTGCGAGGGGCGGCTTGCCTTTGGATCATCTGTAAGTTAACCCACCATGTGTTGGCAATGATATGCTAATAAACCTGCGACTACTTTTTCCCCAACAACAAGTTGTCTTGTCCACTTATTTATGAGGGTGATCATGACTTTTGGGGGATGATGTGCGGGCCGATATTGGCACCATTGTGTGCACAGGAAATCAAACCAGTCCAAATATGCTCTTGCGTCCTTTCCAATAAATCAAATATAATCTACGGAGAAACAGGGCTCATCTTCCTCACAATGACTGATGAACGGTGTGCACTGAGGGAGGAAATGACGTGTACGCGCGCAGGGGGCACCCCCGGCAGGCTGCAGGAGGGCTTCCGGGCCCAGGCTGCTCCTTCCTCTACGAGTTTGAGGATTTATCTCCGAAGCAATGAAGTGAGGTGAGGCGAAATGACCATGTGAGGACCCCAGATGGAGTCAGGGGGGGCACATACACGACCCCTTCTCCTCTCTTGTACCTCAACACTCTCCGCCCTCACCCCGCCTTCCGACACCCTCCCTTGCACGGTGGGGACTCGTGTGCAACTCGCCCACAGGCACACAGGGTATAAATAGCCGTGTGGCTGCAGCCGTGCTGTTTACTTCTTTCCTCTGGGAAATGTCTGCGGTCAGGGTTGGATTAGAGCGAGGGTTGGAAACGCAACGAGCCTGAATCTGAAAATAATGCTAAATACAAGTCAATAGTAGACAGGAAAATGAGGTTCCCACGGTCACACAGCGCATCAGTCGCGACCAAAAGCAAGCCATCTAAAACGCTAAAGGAGGAAATCCAGTCTGAAAAAGAAAGGGGAATAGAGAAACGAGAAAAGTGAGGGTAAAAGGAAACAACAACGATAAGTGAAAACAGACGAAAAAGTAAAAATAAATAGCAATCAGAAAGTAACTAAGGAAAATGTGAAAACGAAGGGTACACATAGATAGGCATGAGAAACTGAGAGAAACGGGAAACCGCGAAAAGTGCATGAAGGAGTTCCGCAAATAGAGGTGCCCGAAGGCCACTTCAGGTGGGCCCCAGGGCGCGTCCCAGCTGCCAGTGCGCGCTGCCACCAGGGGAGGGTTCAGGCGGCGATGCTCACTGGCCGACCACAGTGCAGAGAGGGGCAGCGACCAGCCACTATGCAGGGCGGGATGCTGCCACTGGCCGCAATGGCTTCCACCGACATATCCTTATAACTCGCCACTGAATGTCATCCTTGTAATGCCATCCTCGGGCAGGTCACCCCGCTCTCCCCACAAAGAGACCCCCCAAAATAGGTCTTGCTTGGGGGGCCCCAAAGGGGATCGCACATGCCTGAATGGCGGCACAGGCAATATCCATTTTATTTAGCAGACACGCTGCGCATGCGTCGGTCACCGTCAGCACAAGATATGTGAGTTGTGTGTGTCACCTGGGAACAGAGCCCTGTCGTGTCAGTGCACGGTGCGTGTCAGTGCCCGGTGCGTGTCAGTGCACGGTCCTGTAGGGGCACGATGCGTGTAGGGGCACGGTGCCTGTCAGTGCACGGTGCCTGTCAGTGCACGGTGCCTGTCAGTGCATGGTCCACTGTGCGTGTCGGAGCCCTGTCCTGTCAGTGCCCGGTGCGTGTCAGTGCCCTGCCCTCCTGTCAGTGCCCGGTGCGTGTCAGTGTCCGGTGCGTGTCAGTGCCCGGTCCTGTAGGGGCACGGTGCGTGTCAGTGCCCGGGGCGTGTCAGTGCCCGGGGCGTGTCAGTGCCCGGTGCGTGTCAGTGCATGGTCCACGGTGCGTGTCGGAGCCCTGTCCTGTCAGTGCCCGGTGCGTGTCAGTGCCCGGTGCGTGTCAGTGCCCGGTGCGTGTCAGTGCACGGTCCTGTAGGGGCACGGTGCGTGTCAGTGCACGGTCCTGTAGGGGCACGGTGCGTGTCAGTGCACGGTCCTGTAGGGGCACGGTGCGCGTCAGTGCCCGGTGCGTGTCGGGGCATGGTCCACGGTGCGGGTCGGAGCCCTGTCAGGGCCCGGTGCGTGTCGGTGCCCGGTGCGTGTCAGTGCCCGGTGCGTGTCAGTGCATGGTGCGTGTCAGTGCCCTGTCAGCAGGGCACAGAGTTCTATTGTGTCAGCTGGGGGTCCCCTGGGCACAGTCTTTTGGCCTCATGGTGGGTTTTTTGGGCAGGATGCCCCTCTGTCTTGGAGGGCGGTACACTAGTACAACATTCTAAGCCTTAAGGGCTCTGTCCAGTCCCCTTGGCACATGCCCGTGGGCACAGAGTCCTGCGGTCTCCGAGAGTGGGAGCCCCGGGCACGGAGCCTTGTGCTGCCGGGGGTGGGGCCCTGGCACATAGTATGCAGTCTCAGGAGGCGAGTCCCCCTGGGAGAATGGGCTTCTCTGTCCATGTGTTCCTTTGATCTGAAAGGGGTGGGTGCCCCGGTCACAGAGCCCGGTGGGAACCCTTGCCTTATTATGTCGTCTCAGCAAGCGAGTCCCCGGTAGGAATGGGCATCTCTGGTGTCTGTGGGGGAGGTTACCCCCTGCCCATGAGGTCCTTTGATCTCTAGGGGGGGCACGTAGGCCCTCTTTAGGGTTTGGGGGTGGGGGGGCTTGAGACAGGGCTAGCACTTGGTGTAAAAGAACGCAGCCGTTATTCTTCTCTCGAGCACCCCCCACCCCGGCCCGAAGGACGCAGCTCGTGGCTGTGAGCCCATTCTTTCAGTGGCCTCGGAGCTGAGATAGTGTAGTCGCCTGTGGCCTTGGTTTCGGGCTGTGACTGTGAGTACGGGAAGCCAGCAGGGAAGGTTGCCGAGTACATGAATGTTGCTAACAGGGCTGCAGCCTGGCGTGTTTCAGCAGCTGTGCAGGGGCGGCCGCCAGCGTGCACTGATGCCTCAAGCGCTTTACCGGTCCCCCGTGTCGATCTCCGCACTAACAGGGCCCCTTGAGATTACAAACAAAAGGAAGAAGAGCTGGGAAGTGCTGAGAGGCCGATCGGGGAGCACGGGGCGTCACTCGAGAGGGACATTCGCCTCCTCCACCTGTCCTCAGGGCGCTCATCCCCACTATAGCGCCTAGAATCCTGCGGCGTCGCAGGGGGGCGATCCCAGCGCATCCCTCTACACTAGACTGCGGCCTCTCCTTCGCTGCAGGATGTGACGGCGCCTCTAACGTGTAAAAGAAGTGCCGCAGCGGCGTAGAATAATCATGAAAGTACCTTGAGTGAAGTGCACACTACAGATGCCTTTCTGAAACAAGAGAACACCTCCAAGACCCCTCCACCCACCCCAAAAAAAAGAGATTACAATAACAAGCTGCGCTGGAAAGGCTCCGCTAAACGGAACTTTGGGCTACTAGCGCTTCGAAGCCCCGCAGTCGTCATTCTTACCCGACGCGCTGTTGTTGCCAAGTTTCCGACATTTCGACACACAGCGCACCTGCCGCCCTCCCTGTGTGTTTGTGTTACGTGTTTTGTTGACATGTGCAAAGTCCACAGTGCGGGGTAAACTTTCAGAGCTCTCTGGATGCCCCATGACTGGGCACGCGCACCTCAGCGACGTGTACCTTTGTGTTCCCAGAAAACAGCAAGCACTGGCAAAGGCAAAGTACTCGGTTTAATGTGCCCACGCATGCATCACTGTAACCCTTTAAACTGAGACATGCAGGAGAGAGCCATCATTAAGTGAACAGACAGTTATATAGTTGTAAAGTAGTCCTTGATGTAGTTTAAAGCAGGCATTCCAGGGGGAGTGGAGGGATACACCTAAAGAGCCAATAGGGCTGAGCCAAACAAACATTTGATTGACAAAGGCTCGAGCCAATGGCTGAAAGAGGATGGTGAAAGACAGCTAATGTGAAAAGAGCGACCTAAAACTCCCAGCTATTATATATTGTTAGCAGTATGTCAGTTCGATAGCTGCAATGTCAAGCTAAAAGTTTAAAAAAAAGCACAACCTAAACAAGCATTTGTAAGCATTGAGACCCCCTCCGGGTTATATGAGCGCTCTATAAAACCTTATGACTTAATGCAATAGGTCTTGCATTTGCCAGACTTGGAGCTTTTGGGATGGTAAACATAAAAGCGGTACTGTGCTGAAAAATAAAGCGCGCCGCCCATGTTGCAAACATGAAAGTGGGCGCTGTGCTGATACAAAGCATGGCGCCCGGCTCTATAAAAGTTATGCGCACAGTGGCCCACATGAAAGCGGACGCCATGCTAGAACATGAAGCGCGGTGCCCTTGCAAAAAAAAAAAAGTTATACGCGTTGCAGTGCATGAAGTGGGCGCTGTGGTGAATGACTAGCAGGAAATGAAACAAGTAGTCCCTAAATGGAAACATAACCACCTACAGCGTAAGTAAACTGTAGTTGGCCGGTGCTCCTTGACATAAAACGGAAATTATGTTTCAGAAGCACCAACCAATAAGGAGCCAGGAAAAAAGAGCAACAAAGGAGTGAACCAAAGACAAGGAGCAGGCAGGATTACACTCCGTACCGTGATTAAAGCAGGTCTTCCAGACAGTGCATGCGCGCTGCCTAGGCTCGACCGTAAAACAGTGGCAAACTGCCAACACCTGCACAACTAGGGAGCTACTAGAATAAAAATAGAGAACTACATGTACCAGAATGCAAAGCACAGCATGGATCAGACCATCTCCCGAGATTCAGTTGGCATAACTTGATATCTGTATTTAAAAGAACCCCCTGGCATAACCAAAGCCTCCACCGTGGTCGATGTGGGGGTATGGTCGAGAGGATTGTGAGGATAAGGGCAAAAAAAAGTCACACCTAGCATCCAAAGCCTGGAACGACCTTCCCCTTCAACTTAGGGATGCCGCATCCCTCCGGGGATTCAGGAAAGGACTCAAAACATGGTTGACTGAATGCACAAAGCACCATGAAGCAGCTTGCAACTCCAGCGCCTTGAGACCCTCATAGGTGATTTGCTGCGCTTTATAAAATAACTAGCAGCCCGCCCCGACGTTGTCCGGGGGCAATGAGGCTTCCAGGTAGCAGGACCTCCCTTACCTCGCGTCAATTGCCCCGGACAACCTCGGGACGGGCTGTCCAACAGAAATATCTTCGGGTCTATTGAGGTTCTTTGTTTTGCTGAGGGATGCTTCTTAATGACAAACCATCCTAGAGGCTTTTTGCCAATCTCATTCCTTTCTTTTTAACCCTCACTCTGATCCTTGCCAGCCTGCTTCACGAACACATCCTAACTTCCCAACGAGCTTTCCCCCCCCCTAAACATACGAACAATTACAGACCTCCCTACTACACATTTTGTCCGTCTTATAAAACCCCACAGTTACAGACCTCCCTACTACACATTTTGTCCGTCTTATAAAAACCCACAGTTACAGACCTCCCTACTACACATTTTGTCAGTCTTATAAAACCCCACAGTTACAGACCTCCCTACTACACATTTTGTCAGTCTTATAAAACCCCACAGTTACAGACCTCCCTACTACACATTTTGTCAGTCTTATAAAACCCCACAGTTACAGACCTCCCTACTACACATTTTGTCCGTTCCGAAGTTGTCCGGGGGCAATGACGCTTCCAGGTAGCAGGAACTCCCTTACCTTGCGTCATCCTCGGGGGCCGTCTCAGCCCCATGGCCCCATGCTTCCAGGTGGCAGGAACTCCCTTACCTTGCGTCATCCTCGGGGGCCGTCTCAGCCCCACGGCCCCACTGTCGCCGCCACTGTCTTCCGCGCTCCTCCCGCCGAACGCCGCAGTGAACCGGGTGTAGGTTCCGCGACGTCTCAGCTCCACGGCCCCACTGTCGCCGCCGCTCTCTGAACGCTGCGTTAGCTGAACGCTGCTTTACTTTTCCTCCCCACAGCTCTGCACTTCAGTTAACCGGGTGTAGGTTCTGCGGCATCTCAGCTCCACGGCCCCACTGTCGCCGCCACTCTCTTCCGCGCTCCTCCTGCTGAATGCCGCGTTACTTTTCCCTCAACACGGCTGTCCGACGCTCCTCCTTGCGCTCCTGATGATGTCAGCACACACGACGGCTGGCGCTACTTCCAAGGGACTACTTATTTTTCTAAGGTATATTTTTGAAAGTACGTATTTTTTGGGGGGTATATAGCCTATGTCACTCTGCAGACCCTGCCAATTCCAATGATGTATTGGGTGTGTGGATTGGCGCTGTGGTTCCAGAGTTTACCCGCCTCAAAGGTTCACAGTTCTTACTTTATAATAGTAGTATAGATGATTGATTGAGTTCTGGGTCTTCCTTTTCCAACTCATTGGGATATGACATGATGCGACACAGAAGTGATCACTACAACTCCCAGAAGGCACTTGGAGGTTAAATGAATGCCCAGGGAGGAGGGGGTCATCTGTGACATTTGGCCAGCAGGCATTGCTAGCATCATTTCTTTAGAGCGAGTACAGTTTTATTACCTGAGAAACAAGACTACCGAAGTCTCACAGAGCAACAAGCACAGGTAGAAACAAGTCAACATGAGCACAGGTAGGAGGAGTCAAATTTGATAGATTCACTCAGTACAGCTAGTGCACCAAGCGGGAATGATGAGGTCTCGGCCTTGGGGAAGCTATGAACTGGGATACTTTTGTTTTTAATCTTTAAAACCTTGATCTACAAGTCCCAGAATGCAAAGTAGTAACTGGGAATAGATGAGCAATTCACACTTCTCAGGGATAGTTTGTGTTCTGAATGCATATATTAGGGACCACTGGTACAAGTGTACATGAAATAGGTACAATGTCCCCCAAAAGTATCCGTGTCAAACAGAGACTTGCTCTCAACCCAACCTACCAGTATGTAGAAAGCACTGCAGCACAAAGCTGTACCCACCCCAACACCCAAAGCCTACCTACTGCAGAAACACCTTCGACCCACCTGTTACCGCAAGACCTCCAACCTACCAGTTTGAAGAAAGCCACGCAGCACAAACCTGAACCGCAACTCCCAAAGCCTACCTACTGCAAAAACACAATAAGAGCACCTGCGGCGCCAAGACCATCAACCTACCAGCGCCTGTTACCCCACAACATACCGTCAGTAGAAACACCATAAGAACCACATATTGCCCCAAGACCCTAACCTAACAGCCCTACCGGTTATCAAAAAACCCACAAAATATCGACTGCAGAAACACCATAAGACCCACCTGTTACGACGAAACCTCAAACCTGTCAGCCTGGAAGTACCGCAGGCACCTACCTGTTGCCCCGAAACATACTGACTGCAGAAACACCATCAGGGCCACCTCTTACAAGACCCCCAACCTGTCAACCTACCAGCCTGAAGAAAACACTGCAGAGTGTGTGACCCGCACTCACACCCTACTGACCTGCAGGAAATACTGCCAGACCCACCTGCCACCCCAACACCCTCAGCCTACAGGCAAGAAGAAAAAACCACAGCACCTGTAACCCTCATACCCACAGCCTAGCGGCAAGAAGAAAGTACTTCAGCAACTGTTGCCCCAACCAGGGCCGGCCTTAGGCATGTGCAAGCTGTGCACCTGCACAGGGCCACCAAACCCCAGGGGCCACCACGCCAATATATATCCTTAATATAATAATCCTCTGAGGATGGATACATATTTGTGTGGCGGCCCCTGGCAGGGATTTGGCGGCCTCCGGCTCAGTTCCACTTCTAAACACCCTGACCACCCCCCCCCCCCCCCCCTCTTTACTGGCCTCCGCGCTCTGCCCCACCCGGACCCCCTCTTCCGGGGCCCCCTACCTACGCTTCCTGCCCAGGGCCACCATGACCCTAGAGCCGCCCCTGCCCCAACACCCTCAAACTATCGAACCACCAGTATGGATATACCACCCCCAACCAACGAGTATGGATAAAACACTGCATCACCTATGACCCAACACCCTCAAACTACTAGTCTGTAGAACACCACAGCCAGCATTACCCCATCGCCCTAAACATGGACAAAAACACTGTAGCATGTGTTACCTCCAACCAATCAGCACAAAGCTAAAGTCCCAGCTACCCCATCTTCCCTTTGAGTATTTCACCTTGCCATTTGAGGGGGGCGGGAGGGTCTTTGAATTGGGATACTTTCAGTTTTGTTTTTAGGTCTGGCATTGGTCAAGAACTTTCGATTTTAATAAAATGACACATACATTAAATTTACTAATATGGGCTTTGAACCACCCCTACTCATCCATTGATCAGCTGCTGTGACAGTCACATTTTCTTCTACCCCCCTACAGCATAGGACAGTGGGTCAGGTCACTTCGGCCATTGGCTAACTTCGCTGTGACGAAGGCATTCTGTCCATTCACAAGGAGTACATTCCCACACGAAGTAGTTCCCTTCAGGGCTACTATGGCATGAGGGGGTTGTGACACAAAAATAAAGCTTGCTCGGCTGGCTTTACCAGTGGTTGTTATCTTTCGAATCGGTACCTACATTTCCTGGAATTCAAAGCAGTAACCTGGACGAGGTGAGTGGAATACACTCAACAGGCGCATCTTGGGGTCTTCGAGACAAAGTCAAATACCCCTGGCGCAAATTAACCTGAACTGGGTACGATTCGCCCAAATAATATCCGTGACAAATCGATATCTCCTCTCACCCAACACAGACCCCACGAGCCCCCCCCAAATCGACCAGTTGGAGAAGCACCGCCCCTTGCAAAGAAATGTCAGCACCTGCCAGCTAACCTGAAAACACACGAACTATCAATCAAAGCGAAGACAAAACCCCCATGTCGCCCAAAAAACCCAAACGTACCGGTCTGCAGAAGCAGGAACAACCTATGAACCCCACGGGAACAACTCGGGTTTCCTTGCCCCCCCCCCCCCCAATAGCCAGGACACCTGAGGGGAGCCCGGAAGTGCCCCCTCTCAGCACAAAAAGAGGGTTTGTCTTACAAGCGAGCAGAGCCTGGCAAGGTGCGCGGTGGCACGGAAGTGGGCACAGCGGGCAGGGGCGCATGCCAGGGGGGGGAGCCTCCAAACTCCAGATCTGTCGCACTTCCGGATGACCTCGGCGAAGGATAAACTTACTTGGAGCGCCCCCTGGAGTCCGGTGCCGGCGGCGGTCCTGGTGCAGTCCAGAGGCCACACTCCGGTGAGACTCTCCCCTCCCGAACGCCCCGAGACCCCCGAGTGAGGAGTGGGGGGCGATGGTCCAGATGGAGGGGGGGCAGGTCGGTCACTCTCGTCCCCGCCTGGGGTTCCGGCTCCAGTCCCTGCTGGATCTAACCCCGATCTTCCAGCGGTTCCGACCTCTCGTTGACTTTGGTCCCGGGTCCGACTCCTGAGGCTGCAGCAGGTGGATGATGGGCCGAGCTCTGCCCTGCCTGCCTCCTGCCCGCCCTCCCCCTCACTCACCCTCCCAGTGGGAGGAGCTTCTATTCAAAAGAGCAGCGTGTGTTCAAACAAGTTAGCTGTCCTGAGAAAAGGGAGCAGCGCTCCTCCCCCAGCAGCGTGTGCTCCTCGTCACCGGCACTGCACGGCCTCCTGCCGCCAGAAGCGAGAAAGAGCACCTGCAGGTATACCTCAGGGCGCCCCGCCACCTGCCCCCACCTACAGGCACACACCAGAGAGCACCACACCATCTCTGTGTGCAGGGCGGTAGGTGGCCTGCCACAAGCCAGGAACACAGAAATACCCCCCAAACACGCCTATAGCCACAGGTATACCTCAGTGCACCCCTCCACCTACAGACACACACACGCCAGAGAGTCCACATCACAAATGTGTGGTGTAGGCAGGTATAGCCCATTGCCTGCAAGGAAAACAGAAATACCCCGACACACACACCTACTTACATATGTACCTCCGTGCTCCCCATCACCTCCCCTCCGACAAGAAAAAACACACACCATAGAGCCCACGTCACCCCTGTGTGTAGGGTGGTACAGCCCACAGCCTGCCAGAAGCAAGGAAAACAGAAATACACACACCCCTACAAGCATTCAAGAGTGCGCCCCATCACCTGCCCTCCCCCTACAGGCACACCAGAGACCCTCGTGTCACGGTCACCGCTGTGTGCAGGAAGGTACAGCACACATGGCAAGGACACACAGGTGTCATTACATAATCTGCCATCAGCTGTGTGTGCGGGGAGGTAGAGCCACGTGGCTGCCACAAGCAAGAAAAAAACAACAACCCTCCCAAGTTACAAACACCTCAGTGCCCGTCCGCTCATCACCACTGTGTGGTGGGGGGAGGAGCAGACACGTGTCCTGGCAGGAGCATTGGAAAACACAGACACACGTCATTCCCAGGGCGGCACACCCACTGCCCACCTCTCCATCACCTCTGTGTGCTGGCAGATACAACCTGCACATGGCCTGCCTGCCACAAGCCAAACACCGCTATCACCCCACACTCCCCATCACACAATGAATGTACCACCCCCGTCAGTGTGCTGGGAGGTACAACCCGCACATGGCATACCTGCCCAAGGGGGAAACAGATTGCAACCCACAACCCCTTCCATCACACAGCGTAACACAACCTCATTGTGTTGGGAGGGTACACAACCCACACATGGCCTGCTGCCTGCCACAAGGGAAACACCGAGATTGCCAGCTCTTTAAATGACAGTGTGCCACCACCGCAGTGCTGGGGGGTATAGCCCACACACGGCCAGCCACAAGCAATGTAACCACACATAGTACCCCTCCTCGCTTAGAATGAGACTGTGAACCAGCCCCACTCTGCGGGGTTGGGGGGGGGGGGTACAGCCCTCGTGGCCAACCACCACACACAATGTAACCTCAACCACTGCTCTCACTACTATTAGACACTGCCGCCACCGCGCTGGTTTCGAGGTGCAGCCCACGTGCACTGCCTCAAGCAATGAGACACAACAAAGTGTGTGCCTTCCCATCCACCACAAACACACCCAGTGCGGCCCCTCCAGACGCCCACAGTGCGCTGGGTGGCAGCGCCGAGACCCCCAGCTGGTGCCCAGCCCCAGAGGCCGCACGCGCAGTCAGTGAGTGACGCCCTCCGGTCTGTCCCCCCCGCCTGCAAAGGGTTAACAGACAAGACATGGGCTGCGCTTCGCTTATCAGCGCCTTCCTCCAACCGACTTAAGTGCGTGGGGGTGTCCGGGGCACAAGCCACACACAATGCAAACACAGGCGCCCCTCCCCCCGCCCGCCACGCCGCGCCCCTCGCTCTGCCCCTCACGCCCCGCATCCTGCCCCCTCCCCGCGCTATTGTCAGGCTGTCTTGTCCATTCACAGTCTCCCAGCAGCCCCCCAGTGGGGCCGCATTCTTGCACGCGCTCTGCCCTCTGGGTCTCCCCACTTGGCTGCTCGCTCTCAACCCCCCTTTCTTCTTCCCACTCACTCAATGTTCCCTCACTCTTGGGCGACCCCTCTCGCCCCCTCTGCCTCCGTTTTAACCCCCCCCCCCTCTTTCACTTTCTCCCAGTTTAACTAAAGCGCCATAAATCTGGAAAACGGCCTTTTGAGAAAAACTTGCAAGAAAAGGGTCTGTTTCCTCATTTGCATAGTCTATTCATCCCTGTGTGCGCTTCAGACGGTAAAGTAACGCTTACATAGCGCTTAGCACCCCTTTCTGGGGCTCTGAAGCGCCTGGCTACATTAGTAGCAGGTAGCAGCAAGCACCGGGTGGATGGAGGTTGTCTTGCTTCTGATCCTATGTGGGAAGTGTTTCCATGTCATGTGTGATTACCACCCATGTGTAGTTCCTGTGTTGTGCGGTGCAGCGCTTAGTTGGGTGATGGATGAAGAGTGTATGCAGGCGCTCTGTTAGTGGCACGCTGGCGGCCTTGATCGGCTCTGTCTGTTTATGGTGTTTTTGTTGTTACAGTCCACCTTGATGGGGATGTCACAGGGGCGTTAATTCCAAGCTCTTATGGGCCAGGGCAGGCATGGGGAGGGGGCTCAGCGAACACCTGGATGGACCACTGTGCGTCCCTCCTTCCTGTTTCTGTGAATGGTGTTGGGTGACGTCAAGCAGCGGTCACAGTATGGGGCTTGCTGGGACTTGTTAGACTACGGTAGGTAGGTAGGTACGTAAAGTTTATTTATATTGCAATCAATACTATATATATATATATATATAGAGAGAGAGAGAGTTTTATATAGCACAAACTAGACCCAAAGATAGCGGGTGTCAGAGTGCTCTACACAGCACCAGTTGCGTTACATGAGGACACGTTCATTTTTGTTAGGCACGGGGAGATTGAGGGATTTGCCCAGAATCACAGGATATTCAGCGTCGTTGCCGAGATTCGAACCCTGTTTCCCAGCTTCGACGTCGACTGCTTTAGCCGTAAGGCTTCATCCTAAAACAACATTGCAGTTCCACTGAAATATAAAAAGATGTTAGCAACATTCATCAAACTGTCCGTAAACCCTATGCTTGATGTTCTCTACGGACACCTGATGTTGCTTATTTACATTATCCTTCATACGTAGCTGTACGAGCGAAATAATCAATCTATCAATCAGTCGATTTGTATAGCGCCGCTTATCACCCGAGAGGTTATCCAGTCGAATAGCCAGGGCTTTTGGAATTCCAGTAGAGAAGGGGAGGTCCGGGCTGCATGGAGAGGTCATTCCATGTTTTGGCAGCGAGGTAGGAGAAGGGGCGTCCTCCACTCATGCTTCTGTTAGTACGGGGTATGGGTGAGCGAGAGGGGTGGAGAGCGTAGTTGTCTGGCTGGTTGGTCCAAGGCAGGCAGTGGTTAATGCAGGCGGGTCCTTGGTTGTGTAGAGCCTTGTATGCGCGGGTCAGCAGTTTGAATCGGCATCTCTTCTGTACTGGGAGCCAGTGGAGTTCTTTGGGGTGCGGTGGGTCCATCGGGGGAGCTCAAGGATGAATTAAAGTGCAGCGTTCTGAATGGTGTCTGGTCTCTGGAGGAGGCGTGCAGCAATCCCAGAGTAGAGAGCAATGCCACAGTCCAGTCTGCTGGTGATGAGTCTTGTGTGACAGTGCATCTTGGGTTCAGGGGGAGCCATTTGAAGATTTTTTGTAACATGTGTAAAGTGAAGAAGTAGGCGGAGGCTGCGGCATTGTTCTGGGACTTCATGGTCGCCTTGTTGTCCAGGATGATGCACGGTTTCTGGCGGGGTGGGGGCCGGCCCTAGTTCTGAGGGCCACCAGGAGGCGCTCCGGGGAGTGGTGTTGCTACCAAAGATCAGTCCTTCCGTTTTGTCAGTGTGAAGCTTCGGGCAGTTGTCTCTCATCTAGTTGGTGACGCTCGTCATGCATGTGTGGTAGCTTCCTCTGGTGGTGGGGTCCTTGGAGAGGGAGGGGATGAGTTGAGTGTCGTCAGTGTATATGATGTTGAGTCCATGGGATTTGATAGTGTTGGGCGTGTGTCATGTAGGTGTTGAAGAGGCTGGGGCTGAAGGATGAGTCGCCCGGGACACCGCAGATGATTTCCTTGGGTTCTGAGGTAAAAGGAGGTAGGCAGACTTTCTGTGTTCTTCCGGTGAGGAAGGAGGTGATACACCTGAGAGCGTTCCCCTGTATGCCAATGTCATGCAGCCTTGAGACCAGCATGTGGCGGGATGCGGTGTTGAATGCCACTGAGAGGTCAAGGAGGATCACAGCTGCTGTCTCTCCTCAGTGTGAAAATTAACTATGCAACCAATTGATTTATTAGAGGACCTAGAGAAGCAAAACTGCATAGCTTCTATAAGTGTCCTTGTACCTGCTTGTTGGAAGACTCTTGAAGACGCTATGCAGTACAAGTTAAGTGGATGACACACAACCACTTAAAATGTAATTTGGCTAAAACAGAGATAGTGCCTTTTGGTCCTAACAACTGTTTTTCTCCGCAAGATTGGTGGCCCGAAAAGGTAGAAGCCCCCCCAAAGACTATCAATGCAGCACATAATCTGGGCATTACATTTGACAATACCCTGTCATTTAACCAACAAGCCAAAGAAGTTGCAGGGGTATGCTTTAGTATCATTAGGGGTCTCAGAACATTCTTTGACCATCTCCCTCTGAGTGCCAGACGAACGGTAGCAGTGGCGCTGATAACATCTAGGCTGGACTATTGTAACAGTCTGTATGCAGGGCTAAATAAATCAGCCCTGCACAGACTTCAAATGGTCCAGCACGCAGCCGCTAGTTGGTCCTCAGACTGCCTAGAAAGTCCTCGGCCTCTGCAGCTTTGGATGCCTTACATTGGCTCCCAGTACATAAGCGCATCCTGTTCAAGGTTCTCACCATCACATACAGAGCCTTCCATCATCAAGGCCCACTGTATTTGCGCAAGTACTTTAGGCAATACCATCCGTCACGGGCACTCAGGTCCTCCACAGCAAATTTGCTCCATGTTCCCAGGTTTAGGATGATGACTAGAGGAGGAAAATCCATAGCAGTTATTGGCGCTAAGGCATGGAATAAACTACCTCCGTCCCTGCGTCAATCTGCAACAGAGCAAAAATTCAGAAAACTATTAAAGACATGGATCTATTCTCTGTCAGACTCCGGATGCACAGCGTTACTTTGATCCTCCCCACAGACAGGTAGTTTTTATCATTGACACTCTGCTGTTAACTGATAACTAGGAGTCGAAGCGCCAAGATGCTCCTTGTAGTGGTAGCGCGCTATACAAGTGCCAACTCACATCGCATCACATCACAAGGATCTGTTAAGATTTGCTTCAGTCCTCCAGTGGCCAGCAGCGAGCGGTGGATCTCTTCAGAAACTCATTCAATGCCTCTCCAGATGGTGGGTTAGATTACATGGACTGATGCGGGTGCTGGGTTATAGCTGAGACCTGTAGCCCATCTGGCCATATTTGGCATCAGAGAGAGCCATAGTGCAAAGTCTATTATGCAGCTTGTGTTGGTTTACAATCGGCCATAGGATCGCTGTGCGTTGGAGTATTCATCAAGGACAGGACGGCAGGAATATGGGGGCATAAGTATGTACGGGTGTTGAGTGGTATGCACTGGAGTCGATACACCTTCGTGCTCTTGCAATCTTATGTAAGGGCATGGAGGGGTATGCATTGCAGTGCACTGCAGTGCATACCCTTCTGGGGGCTCACATAAGTATGTAAGGGTGCTGAGTGGTATGCACTGGAGTGGAAACTGCTCATCGCCATTACATACTTACTTACGGTATATATGGTTAATTATATAAAGTCAGCGAGATTACGCGAAATTCCGCGAAAGGGGAGAGTGGACACTCGAATGTGCAGTGCTTACCCCTCAGTGCCCTCACATAAGTATGTAAGGCCGCCTAGTGGTATGCACTGGAGTGGGACTCAACAAACTAAAACTCAATCTAAAAATCAAAACAAATGGAAACTATTATCTAACTTAAACAGATACAAATAGATAACTATCACATTAGTTAGCCAACTCATATCTTAGTTTAATTGCTTTAATTATAAACCTCCCAATCACATTACTGGTCAAGGGTGACAGTAATAAAAGGGTGGAGTCAAATAATTATGTTTTTCTACGAGACTGTTTAACATTAGGGCGCTGTTTGATGACGTACTATCTCCAGGAGAGTCTGGAAACTTTGAAAACTGTAAATTGCTGAATTGTGCAAGCCCCAAACAATATTCTTTGGTGGAAATCCGTTTTATGTGTTGGTTGGTTTAGACAATATCTGAAAATCTTACATTAACTGCCTTTTGCATGAAACTGTTAATTTCAGTTGAAAAGAGGCTTATTGCCCCCACTGAAAGATTCTGAAAGCTCGGAACAGAATGTACTAGTTTCACAAAATATGGCACAAACTTGCCCTAGAGAAACATACCCATGATCTGGCCCAGACGGATAATTACTTCGGTAAGATTTTAAATTCCTCGGTTCAACATCCCTCTGGGTCTGAGCTCTTTAAGCAATAGTTTATGCTTTTGTTTGCAACTTTTTACTGGACGCGAGTGTGACGGGGGCATTTTGAGTGTCAATTGACTAATAGCTAGAGCAATCGACCTCGAAGCTGGGGAACCGGGTTCAAATCTCGGCAGGGATGCTCAACATCCTGTGATTCTGGGCAAATTACCTAGGGGCATATGTATCATCCGTTTTTTTTTACGCTGCGATTCGCAAAAAAGCAACGTTTGCGACAAAAAATTCGGAAAATGCGATGTATGAGTAAAATCACATCGCAAAATTGAGGAATTGCAAAATTTGCGATTCCTTAATTTTGTGTCCGCATTTAAAAAATCACAAATTGCTTTTCCCTAAATGCTATGTATAAAGCACCCAAGTTGTGCGAATTCTCATTAAGAAATCGCAAATTACCACCAACTTGAAGTTGGTGGTAATTTGCGATTTCTTTCACAAATGCACTTTTTGGCATTTGTAAAGGTGTCATGTGGCGCACATACATGCCCTTAGGGTATGTATGTGCGTCATATGCGCACACATGTTCATTTCAGGGGTGCATGAGGTGTCCTTATGACACCCTTGCACCCTTG
Organism: Lissotriton vulgaris; assembly: GCF_964263255.1. Taxonomy (NCBI): domain Eukaryota; kingdom Metazoa; phylum Chordata; class Amphibia; order Caudata; family Salamandridae; genus Lissotriton; species Lissotriton vulgaris. The sequence goes on along the minus strand of NC_141695.1, from coordinate 121,591,463 downwards.
AAATTATTCTCAATTTGCGATTCTTAAATTGCGAATCGCAAATTTAGAATGACTTCCCAATCCTTCCTATGGGCCTCCTGGCCAATAGAAATGAATGGGAAGGTATTCATTAATTGCGATTTTGCAATTTGCTAATCGCAATTAAGGAATATTAAGAATTCACAAAAGAATTGCGAATTTTTAAATACATCACATTTTGCAATTCTCAAATAGCGATTCTCAAAAAATCGCTATTGGAGAATCGCAAACACGGATGTTGATACATCTGCCCCCTAATCTCCCCGTGCCTAACAAAAAATGAACGTATCTTTTTGTAATATAAACTGGTGCTCATGTAAAGCGCTCTGATACATTCAGATCGAGTTTGCAATATATAAAACTAAAAAAAAATGTTTTATTCCAATCTAATACAATGTTGATTTTTGGAAAAAAGGTGTCATGTCTCTTGTAGGGCCCTCACATAGGGGGTGGTTGCCTTTCTTACACCACCTGCTTGACATTAATTAGTGTTCACTGGGTTATAGTGCCCACTGACACCCCTTGATATAACACAGGGAGTTCATTTCATGAGGATGTTAATGGGAAATGCTGTTCTGAAGTATATATCAGGGGTGTGCAAAATTAATGTAATTTGCTTTTGTATAATTACATGAAATTTTGGGGAAAAAATGTGAAATGGCGTGTAATTATGTGAAATGTAATGCAAAACTGACAATTGCATTGCATTTTAGTGCAAAATGGGTACTCGTGTGCCTATGGCCCAAATGAAGAATGACTTATCCACCTGCTGGGACGGTGGTGGGCTATGCTTGGGTATGACTGTCTGCCCGGGGTGAGGCCGGTTTCATCCTTGGTTTCTCCCCAGGAGGTAATAGTCTCCCCCTTGTGCACAGGTAACAGGTTGTAACTGGTCTGTCTATTTTGGGGCTGTTCGAGTCATTTGGGTCGATTGTGGGTGTTGGGAATGACTCAGAGATCCGGGGAATTATAAGTCCAGTCACAATACAAGACTTGATTGTGCATCTTAGAAGTCCAGTCTGAGGTCTTGTAAGGTGCTTAGTTTATGCTCAGCTCCCTCAACATGTCTACGGTTCACGAGTAAGCGTTTTCATGTATGCGTACACCATTGGGGTCTGGAGTAAAAAAAAAAACATGTTTTCAGTTCTAATTCAAAACGTACACAACGTCTAGATACTGTAGACACAACTTTACCATTAATAATAATGAAAGATATTTAACTATAACATTTCATGCCTGGCCATCACTCCAATCTTGAAACAGACTCTCTGCCACTTTTGAAAAAAATGAGCTCTCACGTGTTTCCCCCTCTTTGCAGCAAGGGTGCCCTTGACCCTAACGCTAGCATGGTAAATGGGCATCCATGCCCCCGAAAACAGTCATAAATGTGATATAATGAACCTCTCACAACCCTAGCTATGGTGCCACTGCACCTACTTCACTAATAGGGCAGCCAATCCCTACCCTTGAGAGTTTCTATCCTAGGGTATCCCATCCCTAGACAGGCTCTATTCTAGGGCAGCTAATCCCTAGAGACAATCTATTCAAGGGCAACTAATCCCTAGAGAGGTTATATCCTAGGGCAGCTATCTCTAAAGAGGTTCTAACCTAGATTAGCTAATCCCTAGACAGGTACTATCCTAGGGCAGCCCATCCATAGACAGGTACTATCCTAGGGCAGCCCATCCCTACACAGGCTTTATTCTAGGGCAGCTAATCCCTAGAGACAATCTATTCTAGGATAACTAATCCCTAGACAGGTACTATCCTAGGGCAACTAATCAATAGAGAGGTTTCATCATAGGGCACCTAAACGCTAGAGAGGTTCTGTCCTAGGGCAGTTAATCCAGAGAAAGGTTCTATCCTAGGGCACCTAATCCCTAGACAGGTTCTATCCTATGATGGCCCATACCTAGGCAGGTTCTATTTTAGAGCAGATAATCCCTGGAGAGGTTCTGTCATAGGGCAGCGAATCCCTAGACAGGTTCGCTCCTAGGAAAGATAATCCCTAGACAAATTCTTCTCTAGGGCAGCTAATCCCAAAACAGGTTCTATACTACTGCAGCTAATCCCTAGACAAATTCTATTTTAGGACAGATATTCCGTAGACAGTTTCTATTTTAGGTCAGCTAATCCATAGACAGGCTAGAATCTAGTGCAGCTAATCCATAGAGAGGTTCTATCATAGGCCAGCTCACCCTAGAGAGGTTCTCTCCTAGGGCAGCCCATCCCTCGACAGGTTCTATTTTAGGGTGGCTAATCTCTGTACAGGTTCTCTCCTAGGACAGGTAACCCCTAGACAAATTCTCTTCTAATGCAGATAATCCCTAGTCAGGTTCTATCCTACAGCAGCTAATCCCTAGACAAATTCTATTTTTGGACAGCTAATCCCTAGACAGGGTCTATTCTACGGCAGCTAATCCCTAGAGAGGTTCTATTCTAGGACAACTAATCCCTAGAGAGGTTCTATCCTAAAGCAGCTAATCCCTAGAGAGGTTCTATTCTAGGACACATAATCCGTAGAGAGATTTTTATCATAGGCCAGCTCTCTCTAGAGAGGTTCTATCCTAGGGCAGCCCATCCCTGGACAGGTTCTATTTTAGGGCGGGTAGTCCCGGGACAGGTTCAGTCATAGGGCAGCTAATCCCTAGACAGGTTCTCTCCTAGGACATCTAATCCCTAGACAAATTCTATTCTAAAGCAGCTAATCCCTAGTCAGGTTCTATCCTACAGCAGCTAATCCCGAGACAACTTCTATTTTTGGACAGTTAATCCCTAGACAGGGTCTATTCTACGGCAGCTAATCCCTAGAAAGGTTCTATTCTAGGACAACTAATCCCTAGAGAGGTTCTATCCTAAAGCAGCTAATCCCTGGACAGGTACTATCCTAGAGAGGTTCCATCGCAGAGCAGCAAATCCCTAGAGAGGTTCTATTCAAGGGTAAATAATCCCTAGACAGATTCTAATCTAGGGCAGCTAATCCATAGACCAGTTCTATGCTGGGGCAGCTAATTCCTATTCAGGTTCTATTCTAGGACAGCTAGTCCCTAGACAGGTTCTAACTAGGGCAACCAATCCCTAGACAGGTTCTATACTAGGGCAGCTAATCCTTCGAGAGGTTCTATCCTAAAGCAACCCATCCCTAGACAAGTTCTATCCTAGGACAGGCCATCCCTAGACAGGTTCTGTGCTAGAGAAGCCCTTCCCTAGACAGGTTCTATCCTAGGGCAGCTCATCCCTAGATAAATTCTATCCTAGGGCAGCTATTCCCTAAACAGATTCTGTAGTAGGGCAGCTAATTCCTAGACAGGTTCCATTCTACGACATCTAATCCCTAGACAGGTTCTGTCCCAGGGCAGCTAATCCCTGGACAGGTTATGTCCTAGGGCAGCTAATCCATAGACAGGTTCCGTTCTAGGGCAACTAATCCCTAGACAGGTTCTATCCTAAGGCAGCTAATCCCTAGAGAGGTTCTATCCTGGGGAAGCGAATTCCCAGACCGGTTCTATTCTAGGGCAAATAACCCCTAGATAGGTTCTATCCTAGGGCAGCTAATACCTTGAGAGGATCTGTTCTTGGGCAGCTAAACCTTAGACAGGTTCTATCCTAGGGCAGCTAATCCCTATAACGGTTCTATCCTAGGACAGCTAATCCACAGAGAGGTTGTATACTAGGCCAGTTAATCCCTAGTGGGTTCTATCCTAGGGCAGCTAATCCCTAGACAGGCTCTATTCTAGGACAGCTAATCCATAGAGAGGTTCTATCCCAGGGCAGATAATTCCTAGACAGGTTCTATCCTAGTGCATCAGTCCCTAGACAGGTTCTATCATAGGGCAGTCAATCCCTAGACATGTTCTATCCTAGAGCAGCTAATCACAAAACAGGTTCCATCCTAGGGTAGCTAATCCCTAGACAGGTTCTATCCTAGGGAAGCTAATCCCTAGACAGGCTCTATTCTAGGACAGCTAATCCATAGAGAGGTTCTATTACAGGGCAGATAATCCCTAGACAGGTTCTATTCTAGTGCAGCAATCCCTAGACAGGTTCTATCCTAGGTCAGCCAATCCCTAGACAGGCCCTATTCTAGGGCAGCTAATCCCTAGAGACAATCTATTCAAGGGCAACTAATCCCTAGAGAGGTTATATCCTAGGGCAGCTATCTCTAGAGAGGTTCTATCCTTGGGCAGCTAATCCCTAGACAGGTTCTATCCTAGGGAAGCTAATCCCTAGACAGGCTCTATTCTAGGACAGCTAATCCATAGAGAGGTTCTATCCCAGGGCAGATAATCCCTAGACAGGTTCTATCCTAGAGCAGCAATCCCTAGACAGGTGCTATCCTAGGGCAGCCAATCCCTAGACAGGATCTATTCTAGGGCAGCTAATCCATAGAGACAAACTATTCAAGGGCAACTAATCCCTAGAGAGGTTATATCCTAGGGCAGCTGATCAATAGAGAGGTTTCATCATAGGGCACCTAAACCCTAGAGAGGTTCTGTCCTAGGGCAGTTAATCGGGAGAAAGGTTCTATCCTAGGGCATCTAATCCCTAGACAGGTTGTATTCTATGATGGCCCATACCTAGGCAGGTTCTATTTTAGAGCAGAGAATCCCTGGAGAGGTTCTATCATAGGGCAGCTAATCCCTAGACAGGTTCGCTCCTAGGAAAGATAATCCCTAGACAAATTCTTCTCTAGGGCAGCTAATCCCAAAACAGGTTCTATACTACTGCAGCTAATCCCTAGACAAATTCTATTTTAGGACAGATAATCCGTAGACCGTTTCTATTCTAGGTCAGCTAATCCATAAACAGGCTAGATTCTAGTGCAGCTAATCTATAGAGAGTTTTTATCATAGGCCAGCTCACCCTAGAGAGGTTCTATCCTAGGGCAGCCCATCCCTCGACAGGTTCTATTTTAGGGTGGCTAATCCCTGTACAGGTTCTTTCCTAGGACAGGTAACCCCTAGACAAATTCTCTTCTAATGCAGATAATCCCTGGTCAGGTTCTATCCTACAGCAGCTAATCCCTAGACAAATTCTATTTTTGGACAGCTAATGCCTAGACAGGGTCTATTCTACGGCGGCTAATCTCTAGAGAGGTTCTATTCTAGGACAACTAATCCCTAGAGAGGTTCTATCCTAAAGCAGCTAATCCCTAGAGAGGTTCTATTCTAGCACACATAATCCGTAGAGAGATTTTTATCATAGGCCAGCTCTCTCTAGAGAGGTTCTATCCTAAAGCAGCTAATCCCTGGACAGGTACTATCCTAGGGTAGCTCATCCATAGAGGGGTTCCATCGCAGAGCAGCAAATCCCTAGAGAGGTTCTATTCAAGGGTAGATAATCCCTAGACAGATTCTAATCTAGGGCAGCTAATCCATAGACCAGTTCTATGCTGGGGCAGCTAATTCCTATTCAGGTTCTATTCTAGGGCAGCTAGTCCCTAGACAGGTTCTAACTAGGGCAACCAATCCCTAGACAGGTTCTATACTAGGGCAGCTAATCCCTCGAGAGGTTCTATCCTAGGACAGGCCATCCCTAGACAGGTTCTGTGCTAGAGAAGCCCTTCCCTAGACAGGTTCTATCCTAGGGCAGCTCATCCCTAGATACATTCTATCCTAGGGCAGCTATTCCCTAGACAGGTTCTGTCCCAGGGCAGCTAATCCTGGACAGGTTATGTCCTAGGGCAGCTAATCCATAGACAGGTTCTGTTCTAGGGCAACTAATCCCTAGACAGGGTTTATCCTAAGGCCGCTAATCCCTAGAGAGGTTCTATCCTGGGGAAGCTAATTCCCAGACAGGTTCTATTCTAGGGTAAATAACACCTAGATAGGTTCTATCCTAGAGCAGCTAATACCTTGAGAGGATCTGTTCTTGGGCAGCTAATCCTTGGACAGGTTCTATCCTAGGGCAGCTAATCCCTATAACGGTTCTATCCTAGGACAGCTAATCCACAGGGAGGTTCTATACTAGGGCAGTTAATGCCTAGTGGGTTCTATCCTAGGGCAGCTAATCCCTAGACAAGCTATATTCTAGGACAGCTAATCCATAGAGAGGTTCTATCCCAGGGCAGATAATCCCTAGACAGGTTCTATCCTAGTGCAGCAAACCCTAGACGGGTCCTATCCTAGGGCAGCCAATCCCTAGACATGTTCTAACCTAGAACAGCTAATCACAAAACAGATTCCATCCTAGGGCAGCTAATCCCTAGACAGGTTCTATCCTAGGGCAGCTAATCCCTAGACAGGTTCTATCCTATGGAAGCTAATCCCTAGACAGGCTCTATTCTAGGACAGCTAATCCATAGAGAGGTTCTATCCCAGGGCAGATAATCCCTAGACAGGTTCTATCCTAGGGCAGCAATCCCTAGACAGGTTCTATCCTAGGGCAGCCAATCCCTAGACAGGCTCTCTTCTAGGGCAGCTAATCCCTAGAGACAATCTATTCAAGGGCAACTAATCCCTAGAGAGGTTATATCCTAGGGCAGCTATCTCTAGAGAGGTTCTAACCTAGATTAGCTAATCCCTAGACAGGTACTATCCTAGGGCAGCCCATCCATAGACATGTACTATCCTAGGGCAGCCCATCCCTACACAGGCTTTATTCTAGGGCAGCTAATCCATAGAGACAATCAATTCTAGGACAACTAATTCCTAGACAGGTACTATCCTAGGGCAGCTGATCAATAGAGAGGTTTCATCATAGGGCACTTAAACCCTAAGAGGTTCTGTCCTAGGGCAGTTAGTCCGGAGAAAGGTTCTATCCTAGGGCATCTAATCCCTAGACAGGTTGTATCCTATGATGGCCCATACCTAGGCAGGTTCTATTTTAGAGCAGAGAATCCTTGGAGAGGTTCTATCATAGGGCAGCTAATACCTAGATAGGTTCGCTCCTAGGATAGATAATCCCTAGACAAATTCTTCTCTAGGGCAGCTAATCCCAAAACAGGTTCTATACTACTGCAGCAAATCCCTAGACAAATTCTATTTTAGGACAGATAATCCGTAGACCGTTTCTATTCTAGGTCAGCTAATCCATAAACAGGCTAGATTCTAGTGCAGCTAATCCATAGAGAGTTTCTATCATAGGCCAGCTCACCCTAGAGAGGTTCTATCCTAGGGCAGCCCATCCCTCGACTGGTTCTATTTTAGGGTGGCTAATCCCTGTACAGGTTCTCTCCTAGGACAGCTAACCAGTAGACAAATTCTCTTCTAATGCAGATAATCCCTAGTCAGGTTCTATCCTACAGCAGCTAATCCCTAGACAAATTCTATTTTTGGACAGCTAATGCCTAGACAGGGTCTATTCTACGGCAGCTAATCCCTAGAGAGGTTCTATTCTAGGACAACTAATCCCTAGAGAGGTTCTATCCTAAAGCAGCTAATACCTAGAGAGGTTCTATTCTAGCACACATAATCCGTGGAGAGATTTTTTATCATAGGCCAGCTCTCTCTAGAGAGGTTCTATCCTTGGGCAGCCCATCCCATGACAGGTTCTATTTTAGGGCGGCTAGTCCCGGGACAGGTTCTGTCATAGGGCAGCTAATCCCTAGTCAGGTGCTATCCTACAGCAGCTAATCCCTAGACAAGTTCTATTTTTGGACAGTTAATCCCTAGACAGGGTCTATTCTACGGCAGCTAATCCCTAGAACGGTTCTATTCTAGGACAACTAATCCCTAGAGAGGTTCTATCCTAAAGCAGCTAATCCCTGGACAGGTACTATCCTAGGGTAGCTCATCCATAGAGAGGTTCCATCGCAGAGCAGCAAATCCCTAGAGAGGTTCTATTCAAGGGTAGATAATACCTTGACAGATTCTAATCTAGGGCAGCTAATCCATAGACCAGTTCTATGCTGGGGCAGCTAATTCCTATTCAGTTTCTATTCTAGGGCAGCTAGTCCCTAGACAGGTTCTAACTAGGGCAACCAATCCCTAGACAGGTTCTATACTAGGGCAGCTAATCCCTCGAGAGGTTCTATCCTAAGGCAACCCATCCCTAGACAAGTTCTATCCTAGGACAGGCCATCCCTAGACAGGTTCTGTGCTAGAGAAGCCCTTCCCTAGACAGGTTCTATCCTAGGGCAGCTCATCCCTAGATAAATTCTATCATAGGGCAGCTATTCCCTAAACAGATTCTGTAGTAGGGCAGCTAATCCCTAGACAGGTTCCATTCTACGACATCTAATTCCTAGACAGGTTCTGTCCCAGGGCAGCTAATCCTGGACAGGTTCTGTTCTAGGGCAACTAATCCCTAGACAGGGTTTATCCTAAAGCAGCTAATCCCTAGAGAGGTTCTATCCTGGGGAAGCTAATTCCCAGACAGGTTCTATTCTAGGGCAACTAACCCCTAGATAGGTTCTATCCTAGGGCAGCTAATACCTTGAGAGGATCTGTTCTTGGGCAGCTAATCCTTGGACAGGTTCTATCCTAGGGCAGCTAATCCCTGTAACGGTTCTATCCTAGGACAGCTAATCCACAGGGAGGTTCTATACTAGGGCAGTTAATGCCTAGTGGGTTCTATCCTAGGGCAGCTAATGCCTAGACAGGCTATATTCTAGGACAGCTAATCCATAGAGAGGTTCTATCCCAGGGCAGATAATCCCTAGACAGGTTCTATCCTAGTGCAGCAATCCCTAGACGGGTTCTATCCTAGGGCAGCCAATCCCTAGACATGTTCTAACCTAGAGCAGCTAATCACAAAACAGGTTCCATCCTAGGGCAGCTAATCCCTAGACAGGTTCTATCCTAGGGCAGCTAATCCATAGGCAGGCTCTATTCTAGGACAGCTAATCCATAGAGAGGTTCTATCCCAGGGCAGATAATCCCTAGACAGGTTCTATCCTAGTGCAGCATACCTAGACAGGTTCTATCCTAAGGCAGCCAATCCCTAGACAGGCTCTATTCTAGGGCAGCTAATGCCTAGAGACAATCTATTCAAGGGCATCTAATCCCTAGAGAGGTTATATTTTAGGGCAGCTATCTCTAGAGAGGTTCTAACCTAGATTAGCTAATCCCTAGACAGGTACTATCCTAGGGCAGCCCATCCATAGACGGGTACTATCCTAGGGCAGCCCATCCCTACACAGGCTTTATTCTAGGGCAGCTAATCCCTAGAGACAATCTATTCTAGGACAACTAATCCCTAGAAAGGTACTATCCTAGGGCAGCTAATCAATAGAGAGGTTTCATCATAGGGCACCTAAACCCTAGAGAGGTTCTGTCCTAGGGCAGTTAATCCGGAGAAAAGTTCTATCCTAGGACACCTAATCCCTAGACTGGTTCTATCCTATGATGGCCCATACCTAGGCAGGTTCTATTTTAGAGCAGATAATCCCTGGAAAGGTTCTATCATAGGGCAGCTAATCCCTAGACCGGTTCGCTCCTAGGAAAGATAATCCCTGGACAAATTCTTCTCTAGGGCAGCTAATCCCAAAACAGGTTCTATACTACTGCAGCCAATCCCTAGACAAATTCTATTTTAGGACAGATAATCCCTAGACAGTTTCTATTCTAGGTCAGCTAATCCATAGACAGGCTAGATTCTAGTGCAGCTAATCCATAGAGAGGTTCTCTCACAGGCCAGCTCACCCTAGAGAGGTTCTATCCTAGGGCAGCCCATCCCTCGACAGGTTCTATTTTAGGGTGGCTAATCCCTGTACAGGTTCTCTCCTAGGATAGCTAACCCCTAGACAAATTCTCTTCTAATGCAGATAATCTCTAGTCAGGTTCTACCCTACAGCAGCTAATCCCTAGACAAATTCTATTTTTGGACAGCTAATCCCTAGACAGGGTCTATTCCACTGCAGCTAATCCCTAGAGAGGTTCTATTCTAGGACAACTAATCCCTAGAGAGGATCTATCCTAAAGCAGCTAATCCATAGAGAGGTTCTATTCTAGGACACATACTCCGTAGAGAGATTTTTATCATAGGCCAGCTCTCTCTAGAGAGGTTCTATCCTAGGGCAGCCCATCCCTGGACAGGTTCTATTTTAGGGCGGCTAGTCCCGGGACAGGTTCTGTCATAGGGCAGCTAATCCCTAGACAGGTTCTCTCCTAGGACATCTAATCCCTAGAAAAATTCTCTTCTAATGCAGCTAATCCCTAGTCAATGTTCTATCCTACAGCAGCTAATCCCGAGACAAATTCTATTTTTGGACAGTTAATCCCTAGACAGGGTCTATTCTATGGCAGCTAATCCCTAGAAAAGTTCTATTCTAGGACAACTAATCCCTAGAGAGGTTCTATCCTAAAGCAGCTAATCCCTGGACAGGTACTATCCTAGGGTAGCTCATCCATAGAGAGGTTCCATCGTAGAGCAGCAAATCCCTAGAGAGGTTCTATTCAAGGGTAGATAATCCCTAGACAGATTCTAATCTAGGGCAGCTAATCCATAGACCAGTTCTATGCTGGGGCAGCTAATTCCTATTCAGGTTCTATTCTAGGACAGCTAGTCCCTAGACAGGTTCTAACTAGGGCAACCAATCCCTAGACAGGTTCTATACTAGGGCAGCTAATCCTTCGAGAGGTTCTATCCTAAGGCACCCATCCCTAGACAAGTTCTATCCTAGGACAGGCCATCCCTAGACCGGTTCTGTGCTAGAGAAGCCCTTCCCTAGACAGGTTCTATTTTAGGGCAGCTCATCCCTAGATACATTCTATCCTAAAGCAGCTATTCCCTAAACAGATTCTGTAGTAGGGCAGCTAATCCCTGGACAGGTTCCATTCTACGACATCTAATCCCTAGACAGGTTCTGTCCCAGGGCAGCTAATCCCTGGACAGGTTATGTCCTAGGGCAGCTAATCCATAGACCGGTTCTGTTCTAGGGCAACTAATCCCTAGACAGGTTCTATTCTAAGGCAGCTAATCCCTAGAGAAGTTCTATCCTGGGGAAGCTAATTCCCAGACAGGTTCTATTCTAGGGCAACTAACCCCTAGATAGGTTATATCCTAGGGCAGCTAATACCTTGAGAGGATCTGTTCTTGGGCAGCTAATCCTTGGACAGGTTCTATCCTAGGGCAGCTAATCCCTATAACTGTTCTATCCTAGGACAGCTAATCCACAGAGAGGTTCTATACTAGGGCAGTTAATCCCTAGAGGGTTCTATCATAGGGCAGCTATTCCCTAGATAGGCTCTATTCTAGGACAGGTAATCCATAGAGAAGTTCTATCCCAGGGCAGATAATCCCTAGACAGGTTCTATCCTAGTGCAACAATCCCTAGACAGGTTTTATCCTAGGGCAGCCAATCCCTAGACATGTTCTATCCTAGAGCAGCTAATCACAAAACAGGTTCCATCCTAGGGCAGCTAATCCCTAGACAGGTTTTATCCTAGGGCAGCTAATCCCTTGACAGACTCTATTCTAGGACAGCTAATCCATAGAGAGGTTCTATCCCAGGGCAGATAATCCCTAGACAGGGTCTATCCTAGGGCAGCCAATCCCTAGACATGTTCTATCCTAGAGTAGCTAATCACAAAACAGGTTCCATCCTAGGGCAGCTAATCCCTAGACAGGTTCTATCCTAGGGCAGCTAATCCATAGGCAGGCTCTATTCTAGGACAGCTAATCCATAGAGAGGTTCTATCCCAGGGCAGATAATCCCTAGACAGGTTCTAGTAAGTAAATTCCGGTACCCCCAGCTACATTTTAGCTCTCATCTTATCATCATATACCATCCTGCCCACACACCCCCACTTCACCATAAGGCTGTTGGATAAAAGATCTCCGCCAAAGAGCCCCTCTTGAGGTGAGCCCGTCGGGGATTGCACCGCCTCCCCGACGAGGAGCAAACGCCGATGATGAAGTATGACATCCCTCGGGGTGTGTGAGGCAAATACATCCAACACAATGGATGCCCCAAGGTGCCACTTTCACACCTTTGGTCATGCCAGCTAAACCTCCCTTTATCCTACATAGGAACAGTACAGCACTCTCCCTCTTGCATTCCTTGTACTAGATACGGACACAAGCTGTTACTGGACCTTCCACCACCCTGAGTGGTAATTGGTGTCCGTTGATCAAATGATCAGTCTTCCTCCCTGTTTCTTGATAAATATAGATTTATTGCTGCCACCACTGTCAGTCTACCACAGCCTTAATAGAAAGGGCAGTAGCCACTCTCTGAAAAATAGGGGTGCACTAGGCATGCCCCCTCGACCTCAGAGCCAAGCTCTTGGGTCTCAATCCATGTAAACAGGGAGACCCTCAGTGGACAGGTATGATTGTCATGCTCACTGAGGTAGGGATCTAGAAACTATACAGTAGCTTTTTGAGTGACTTGCCTGGAGATTAGCATAAGGCAGGGAAAGCACTCTCTCCAGAGACATGCAGGAGACTTCCCGTCCCAACAACTCTATTCCTGATATCTTTGTCGCCCTACCCCAGGACTACTATATACTGCAGGATAATCGCTCTTCAGGTAGACCTGGTGGTGGAGTCGGCTCTATTATACCTAAACACCATACATTTTCTTGTATATCTCCTTTTGTTTTACCGGCGGTGGAGAATTTAGTTATTAAACTTGACTCCAGCTCTGGAGCTCTTATTTTTGTCCTGCTTTATCGGCCTCCCCAGCCCTTGCCTAATTTTCCCATCTCCTTATGTGAACAGCTGGCTAACTTGGCCATGAATTTTAATAATATTTTACTCATAGGCAACTTGAACTATTGGCTCAACTACGCCCTAGGAGGACCTCATGCTACAGAGTTACTCGATTGACTCTTAAATTTAAATTTTGTCCAACATATTCATTCTGCTACCCACATTAAAGGCAATGCATTGGACCAAATCTGGTGCATCAATCTCTCACTGACAGAACTGTCCATCTCACCATGCATATGGTCGGACCATCACTTAATCCAAGTTAATGTCATCATGCCTCCCAAGCCTAAGAACATCACTTCAGGTGGCGGAGTCACTAGAAAGTGGAGGGCCTTAGATAAACAAGCCTTTGCGGACACACTGACCAGCTCCGTACCCATCTTTAACTCAGATGTCAACTCTATGGAAGCCAATATCTCTTCTTGGCTGCAGTCGGCTTGTAATATTCACGCCCCACTTACTAAATTCACCCGCACTCGTCATTCTGACTCCCGAATATGGTTCTCTGCTGAACTAAAAAAACAGAAACTTGTGCTCCGCCAAAAGGAAAGAAAATGGAGATCACATTACTCCCCGGAAGACTAACACAAATTCTCTCTAGCCCATGGGTACTCACAAACTTTCTCTCGGGGGCCAAATTTACACTGTGAATTGTGTCCGAGGGCTGCACCAGTGGGGGCGGGGTCAGTGGGGGAGGGGGCGGGCTAGAGCAATAAAAAAAAAACTGACCATGAGGTTGATCACTGGTCCCTGCAGCGGACACCTTCATACACTGAGCCACCAGACCCGGCATACACACATCTCTCTCTCTTGCTCTCTTTCTCTCTCTGTCTCCCTCCCTCCCTCTCACTCTCCCTTGCTCTGTCCCCCTCCCTCTGTCTCCCTTTCCCTCTCTCACTCCCTCACTCTGTCTCCCTTTCCCTCTCTCATTCCCTCACTCTGTCACTCCCTTCCTTTCCCTCTCTCACTCCCACACCCTGTCACTCCCTTTCCCTCCCTTCCTTTCTCACCCTCCCTTTCCCTCTCTCACTCCCTCATTCACTCTGTCTCCCTTTCCCGCCCTCACTCTGTCTCTCTTTCCCTACCTCACTCCCTCACTCTGTCTCCCTTTCCCTCCCTCACTCTGTCACTCCCTTTCTCTCCCTCCCTTTCCCTCCATCCCTTACCCTCCCTCCCTTTACCTGCATCCATTTCCCTCTCTCACTCCCTCACTCTGTCTCCCTTTCCCTCCCTCGCTCGGTCTCCCTTTCCCTCCCTCTCTCCGTCTCCCTTTCCCTCCCTCTCTCCGCCTGCCTTTCCCTCCCTCACTCGGTCTCCCTTTCCCTCCCTCACCCGGTCTTCCTTTCCCTCTCTCACTGTCACTCCCTTTCCCTCCCTCCCCCTCCCTTTCCCTTCCTCCCTCCCTTTCCCCCCTACCCTTTCCCTCTCTCATTCCCTCACCCGATCTCCCTTCCCCTCCCTCACTCCCTCTCTGTCACTCCCTTTACCCTCCCTTTCCATTCCACCCAGGGCACAAGTCCTAAAAAAAGAAGTGGGGGGATGCTGACGTCACAACAAGAAGTGAAGTCACGAAAGGTGGCTTGCACCTTCAGATTCATTGCCTCCTCTTGCTCGCCCCTTAGATGCGATTGCATCAGAGAAGCCAGTGCGTGAGCAGCGTTCTGAATGAGCTCCAATCTCACCCCAGAGAGGCCAAATAGTGAATGTGCTGCTCTATGTGCTCCAGTTATCGAACTCCCGGTAAAATAAGTGGGGGGACGCTGTCCACCCGCGTGGAACCTTGACTTGAGCCCTGCTTCCACCCTCCCTTTCCCTCCTTTCCCCTCTTACTTCCTCACCCGTTCTCCCTTTCCCTTCCTCACTTAGTCTCCTTTTGTTTCCCTCTCCCTATTTCTCACCCTGCCTCTATCTCAGCCCGGGCTGGACAGCTTCAGAGCACACACACACACACATAGCCGCACATTAACAGGTCTTTAAAAGACCATTAGCATGTTAATGAGGCTGTGTTGTTCACCTCTTAGCGCCCCTGCAGCTCAACTCTAACTATGGCAGGAATCCCCCGGCCGGCCCCCACAGAGCAGCAGAGTCTCGGAGTCGTGCTGCTGTAACTTAGTTTGCAGACACTCTTTTAAAAAAAAAAAATTCAAACACTGGTATGATGTGTGCAAGGTTCGCGGGCCGCCAGGGAAGGCTTGCTGGGCCGCCACCGGCCCGCGGGCCGTACTATGAGTACCCCTGCTCTAGCCCGTAATGAATATAAAATTGCCATTCTGGGAGCTAAAGCAGCCTACTTTTCACAAAGAATTTTAGACTCCCAGAACAAGTCGAAGGAAATTTTCTCTATAGTTAACGACCTTTGTAACTCCAAAAGGCTCCTTCCCAAACAAATTCCCACTCAAGACCTATGTGATTCCCTGAAAGACTTCTTCTTGGAGAAGATCTCTACCATCAAAGCCAGCATCCCCATTACATCGCTTAGGGAATCCTCGGACAACCCTATAACTAATGTATTCACCTTGGATCATTTTCCTATCATCTGCCCTTCGACTGTCTCAGATCTTTTGACTCGTAACAAATCCGGCTCCCCCACCGATTGCTGTCCCCCCCCCATATCATGAGGGGTCTTCCTTTCCCTCTCTCACTGTCACTCCCTTTCCCTCCCTCCCCCTCCCTTTCCCTTCCTCCCTCCCTTTCCCCCCTACCCTTTCCCTCTCTCATTCCCTCACCCGATCTCCCTTCCCCTCCCTCACTCCCTCTCTGTCACTCCCTTTACCCTCCCTTTCCATTCCACCCAGGGCACAAGTCCTAAAAAAAGAAGTGGGGGGATGCTGACGTCACAACAAGAAGTGAAGTCACGAAAGGTGGCTTGCACCTTCAGATTCATTGCCTCCTCTTGCTCGCCCCTTAGATGCGATTGCATCAGAGAAGCCAGTGCGTGAGCAGCGTTCTGAATGAGCTCCAATCTCACCCCAGAGAGGCCAAATAGTGAATGTGCTGCTCTATGTGCTCCAGTTATCGAACTCCCGGTAAAATAAGTGGGGGGACGCTGTCCACCCGCGTGGAACCTTGACTTGAGCCCTGCTTCCACCCTCCCTTTCCCTCCTTTCCCCTCTTACTTCCTCACCCGTTCTCCCTTTCCCT
Source organism: Lissotriton vulgaris (assembly GCF_964263255.1). Lineage (NCBI taxonomy): Eukaryota > Metazoa > Chordata > Amphibia > Caudata > Salamandridae > Lissotriton > Lissotriton vulgaris. The sequence continues at coordinate 121,575,707 of NC_141695.1, read as the reverse complement.
TCCTCACTTAGTCTCCTTTTGTTTCCCTCTCCCTATTTCTCACCCTGCCTCTATCTCAGCCCGGGCTGAGACAGCTTCAAAGCACACACACACACACATAGCCGCACATTAACAGGTCTTTAAAAGACCATTAGCATGTTAATGAGGCTGTGTTGTTCACCTCTTAGCGCCCCTGCAGCTCAACTCTAACTATGGCAGGAATCCCCCGGCCGGCCCCCACAGAGCAGCAGAGTCTCGGAGTCGTGCTGCTGTAACTTAGTTTGCAGACACTCTTTTAAAAAAAAAAAATTCAAACACTGGTATGATGTGTGCAAGGTTCGCGGGCCGCCAGGGAAGGCTTGCTGGGCCGCCACCGGCCCGCGGGCCGTACTATGAGTACCCCTGCTCTAGCCCGTAATGAATATAAAATTGCCATTCTGGGAGCTAAAGCAGCCTACTTTTCACAAAGAATTTTAGACTCCCAGAACAAGTCGAAGGAAATTTTCTCTATAGTTAACGACCTTTGTAACTCCAAAAGGCTCTTTCCCAAACAAATTCCCACTCAAGACCTATGTGATTCCCTGAAAGACTTCTTCTTGGAGAAGATCTCTACCATCAAAGCCAGCATCCCCATTACATCGCTTAGGGAATCCTCGGACAACCCTATAACTAATGTATTCACCTTGGATCATTTTCCTATCATCTGCCCTTCGACTGTCTCAGATCTTTTGACTCGTAACAAATCCGGCTCCCCCACCGATTGCTGTCCCCCCCCCCCATATCATGAGAGATGTCCTTTCCTACTTACCTCACGGTGTGCTACCTTTCCTTAATGAGTCACCTACACAGGGCAGGGTCCCTTCCACTTTTAAGAATGCTATAGTCGTCCCCTGTTGGACCCGGCCTCGTGGCGTGGTCCCACTCCTCCCGCATGGCGGGCCTGGGACGACATCAACCCCTGTCCTCCGGCCGAGGGCGACACCCTCCAACCTTCACGAGAGCCGCCCTTCGGGCGACCGCCGGCTCTCCCCCTCTCTAGAACTCGGCAACCCCTACTCGCCCCAATCTCGCCCCAATCTGCGGGTCCGACCCCTATCCCAGACCACCATCTCAGACCCCGACTCCATCTTGGATCCTCCACGACCAGGCCCCGTGGCCTCGGCCCGACCTCGGCCCGACCTCGGCCGCGGACCCAGCGAAGCCCCGACATCGAGGCACCAAGTTCCAACCAGGTGGTAAAGCGGCCACTTGACGGAACAATGAGGAGAAGGGTTTCGATGGTACTCCAGCCGTCCAGCGACGCCTGGTTTCAATCACCTCCGGCCTCCCTGGGCGCTGGCTCCACCCCCCTGCTGGGTGTCTGGACACACTCATCCCGGCCCCTCCGACCCCCCAGGTGCGAGGGTCCGGACATCAAAGAACACCAGACCTATATCTGGGGCAGCCCTGGAGCAGGTCGGCAGTTGTATCCTGGAGTTGAGAGACCCCGAGACGAACTCATCCATGCGAAACCCGTAACCCCCCCCTTCTGGAGCCCTGCTGGCGCTGCCGCGGCCCATCTTCGTTGAAACCATCTTCTGGAGCCCTGCTGGCGCTGCCGCGGCCCATCTTCGTTGAAACCACCTTTGGAGCCCTGCTGGCGCTGCCGCTGCCGCGGCCCATCTTCGTTGAAACCACCCTTGGAGCCCTGCTGGCGCTGCCGCGGCCCATCTTCGTTGAAACCACCTTTGGAGCCCTGCTGGCGCTGCCACGGCCCATCTTCGTTGAAACCATCTTTGGAGCCCTGCTGGCGCTGCCGCAGCCCATCTTCGTTGAAACCACCTTTGGAGCCCTGCTGGCACTGCCACGGCCCATCTTCGTTGAAACCATCTCCTGGGGCCCTGCTGGCGCTGCAGCGGCCCGACCTGGAGGAACCCTCCCCGGCTCGAGGATTGAGAGCGGAGCGAAGGGTATCCTCGTACCAGGCTGGTACCAAGACTGTCCCGCTACCCCCTTCCCTCAGTGACTAAGCCCGAGAGGACCCCTTGGTCCAGTTGAACCTGTACCGTTACGATTACCTGCCTTAATTGTTCATAAAAACGTTAAGAATCTATCCTTGTGTGGTGTCCATCTGTAGTGGAGGGATTGCTCGTCTGTACGATCCTAGGGGAGGAACCTCGCCAGGAGGCCTCTCGACTTCGCTCGACCAATTCTAAGATCCCCTTTATAACATCCCCCTATTAAAAAAAACGGGGGCTGACCCTGTGAACCTCTCTAATTATCGGCCTATCTCTCTTCGCCCTTTCTTGGCTAAGATCTAAGAGGCTCATGTGACTAAGAGCCTATCCAATTTTATAGAACAGACAGAATACTTAGGCCTGCCCATTCTACTGAGGCTGTAATTCTGGCTATGCTGGATACTATGAGAGCCAATGTCGACAAAGGTGACGCCCATGCGTTAGTGCTATTAGATTTGTCGCCGCTTTTGACACGGTAGAACATAAAATCTTGCTGGACCATGTCAAACAGGCCGGCATCCTGGGCGCTGCCTACAACTGGATCAAATCCTTCCTCGAGGGTAGAACCCAAGCTGTTCGTCTCACCTCCTTCACTGCTCCTAAACTCGCAACTTCATGTGGAGTCCCACAGAGCTCGTCCATTTCCCCACTCCTCTTCAAATTTGTACCTCCGGCCCCTTATTCATTCTTTAAAAAATATATAGGTTACCACTTTAACTATGTGGACGATCTCCAGCTGGTCTTTACCCTGGATAGTTCCACTGACTCCATCCTTCAATTCCAAACTACTATGCTCTACATTCAGATCTGGATGGACATAAACCAACTGAAACTCAATCCGGGCAAGACTGAACTAATCTTGCCTGGGAAGAGCGAAATTTCCTGGGGTCCTCACTATAGGCCGGTGGAATTGGGTCCCTCTCCTGCCCCCTCCTCATGGGTGAAAAGTCTTGGGGTCATTATCAAAGCCGACCTCTCTCTCAGAGGCCAAGTGGTTTCGTCCTGCCTGTTTCAGCTACGCAGGATTAGGAAAATTGCCCACTTGCTCACCCACTCTGCTCTGATACAGGTTGTGATTGCCCTGGTTTTGTCTCACCTAGACTTCTCCAATTCCATCTATCTCGGCCTTCCTTTGGGCCTACTTAAGCGTCTCCAACTGGTGCAAAATCAGGCCGCGAGGTTAATTTACAAGCAAACCAGATGGCTATCTGCCAGACCTCTTTTGGACAAACTTCATTGGCTTCCTCCTTGCCCAACGCATCGCCTTTAAGTCAGGATGTATAATCTTCAAAGCCTTGAATGGCAGTAGCCCCAAATTTATCAGCTGCCGAATAGTTAGGCATGTACCTCTGCGCAACCTACGGTCCGCCCATCTTCAGCTCTTGTCTATCCCTACCTTCAAGCTTAGACGCCAGCGAGGGTGTAGGTTCTCTTATCTTTCCCCTCAATTTTGGAATTCCTTACCACTAGCAAGCTCTTGGGTAACTTCCCTTTGATGTGACTTCTGCCTGACTAGCGCCATGAAACCTCTGGGTGACTGTGCACTTTATAAATTCCTATTAAGATAAGATATTAAGATAAGAATCACAAAACAGGTTCCATCATAGGGCAGCTAATCCCTAGATAGGTTCTATTTTAGGGTAGCAAACCCTAGACAGGTTCTTTCCTAGGCCAGATAATCACAAAACAGGTTCCATCCTAGGGCACCTAATCCCTAGACAGGTTCTATCCTAGGGCAGCTAATCCCTAGACAGGTTCTGTCCCCGGGCAACTAATCCCTGTACAGGTTCTGTCCTAGGGCAGATAATCGATAGGCAGGTTCTGTTATAGGGCAACAAATCCCTAGACAGGTTCTATCCTAAAACAGCTAACCCCTAGATAGGTGCTATCCTATTGCAACTAATACCTTGAGAGGACGTGTTCTTGGGCAGCTAATCCCTGGACAGGTTCTATCCTAAGGCAGCTACCCCCTATAAAGGTTCTATCCTAGGACAGCTAATCCACAGAGAGGTTCTATCCCAGGGCAGATAATCCCTACACAGGTTCTATCCTAGGGAAGCTAATCCTTAGACAGGTTCTATCCTAGGGCAGCCAATCCTAGACAGGTTCTATCATAGGGCAGCTAATCCCTAGACATGTTATATTCTAGGGGAGCTAATCCCTAAACCGGTTCTATCCTAGAGCAGCTAATCACTAGACAGGTTCTGTCCTAAAGCAGCTAATCCCTAGCCAGGTTATATTCTAAGGCAGCTAATTCCTAGACATATCTATCGTATTGCAGCTAATCCCTAGAGAGGATCTATTCTAGGGCAGCTAATCCCTAGACAGTTTCTATCCTAGGGCAGCTAATCCCTAGACAGGCTCTGTTCTAGGGCAGCAAACCCGTAGACAGGTTCTATCGTAGGGCAGATAATCTCTGTAGAGGTCCTCCAAGCTAAGGATATTCCCTTATCCGGGTACTGCACCTAAATTCAGGTCATCCCTGGACAGGTTCTGCATCCTATGTATACCCTTGTTAGCCATGTTTAGCATTTTAAGGCAGCTAATCCCTAGACAGGTTCTTTTCAAGGGCTGCTCACCCATAGAGAGGTTCTATTGTAGGGTAGCTAATCCCTAGAGAGGTTTGTTTCCAGTCCAGGGAGGACCTGGCCTGGCTGTTCGGGCTTTGGTGGTCGGGGTGGGGGTGGTTGCTGGTCCGAGGGCCACCAGGAGATGTCCCCGGTGAGGGGGGTCTTCCAAAGAGGAGAACTTTCGTTTTGTCAGAGTTGAGTTTGAGACTTTCATCCACTAAAAGATTACAAACATGACATATTAAAAGCCAAAACGGAGTATTTCTCTGGCAGAATCTTGGCAGCAGAAAACCAACCCAAGGAGATATTCAACACCATTCATGAGTTGGCTGCTTCTGACAGGGCGATCTCTAAAATCCCCCCGTCCCAAACACTTTGTAATTCCCTTAACTCTTTTTTCTTTGAGAAGATTGCCCTTATTAGGGCCAACATTCCCCCCCCTCCCACGGTACTCTCTGCTGTTCCCCCACCCCCCCCCCCCCCTGCCCCCTCCTTCACTCAGTTTCCCCTCCTCACTCGAGACTCTTTGCTTCCTCTTTTAGCCCGGATCAAATCAGGCTCCCCTCGGGATATTGGTCCTGCTTTTGTTCTAAAAGAGCTCTTTTCTAACTGCTATTCTCCACCACTAACCTTTATTAATCACTCCCTTAACTCTGGTATTGTCCCCCTTGCCCACAAGTCAGCAGTCATCATCCCTATCTTGAAAAAGCCTGGCACCGATCCTTCCGTGCCCGCCAATTACCGCCCTATCTCCCTCCTTCCTTACCTCGCAAAGGTCTCAGAGGCTCATATCACCAGGTCCCTGAGTTCCTTTGTGGAATCCACAGGCTGCCTTGCCGCCCGCCAGGCGGGCTTCCGCCCGATGCACTCTACCGAGAAGGTAGTTGTGTCGGTAATGGATCAACTAAGAGAGGGTATTGATACTGGCCGGCCACAGGCTCTGGTCCTGTTAGATCTGTCCGCCGCGTTCGACACGCTGGACCATGACATCTTGTTGACCCGTGTCGAAGCGGCCGGTATTGGGGGCACGGCCTATGCTTGGCTCCGTTCATTTTTGACGGACAGAGAACAGGCTGTCCATCTTGCCAATTTCACTGCTCCCCTTAGGAGGGTGACCTGTGGAGTCCCCCAAGGCTCTTCCCTGTCCCCTTTGCTTTTCAATTTATACATCTCACCCCTTATTTTTACTTTACAGCAGATGGAGGTCTCGGTGTTTAATTACGCCGACGACCTCCAACTTGTTTTCAATCTTTCCTCCTCCCCTTCCTCAGCTTCTAACTTCCAGAAGGTTATGCTTTTTATCCAAGGGTGGATGAACTGCAACCACCTCAAATTGAACCCGGACAAGACCGAATTGGTCCTGACAGGGGGTGGTTGCAGTCCCTGGTCCCCTTCCTTCTGGCCCTCTGCCCTTGGCCCTTCCCCCCTTCCTGTTTCCAAGGTTAAAACCTTGGGTATTTTCATCAATCCCATGCTTACCCTTCATACGCAGACCAATGCAGTTGTGTCTGCTTGTTTCTTCTCCCTTCGGATTATCCGAAGGGTTGCCCGCTTCTTCTCAACTGCTGCACTCAAGCTCATTCTCATGGCCATGGTGCTTTCGCGCCTTGACTATGGGAACGTCATTTACAACGGTGCGCCGGCCTACTTGCTCCGTCGGCTCCAACAGATTCAAAATCAGGCGGCCCGCCTGATTTACGGACTCCCCAGGTTCAACCATACGACCCCCCTGCTGCAGTCTCTCCATTGGCTTCCAGTGAGGGAGAGGGCCCTTTTCAAGCTTGGATGTATCACCTACCAGGCCAGATCAGGAACCGCCCCCGTTTTCCTGTGTGAAGCCATTTCCCCCTACCTACCTTCCCGAGAACTCCGTTCTACTCATTTGGCCCTTCTGTCAGTTCCTCGTTTTAGAAAACAGAAGTCCGGTGGGGCCAGATTTGCAGTGCTGGCTCCTTCCTTCTGGAACTCACTTCCATTTACCCTTAGGTCGTCATCTTCCTACCTGGAATTTCGCAAGCATCTTAAGACCTTCTTGTTCTCCAGATCTGTAGCTGTATAGCCCTCTTCCCCGCATCCACTGGTCTTCTGCTATTTAGCGCCATGAAACCGATTCTGGTATAAGAGCGCTCTATAAATATTTTAAAATTCAAATTCAAATTCAATCCAGACGGCGACATCTGTCATGGAGTTCCGGAAGTTCGCTCAGTGGTGTCTGTTTAATCGGTGAGGGAGAGATTGAGCTGGGTATCGGTGGCATAGAAGATGATGTTGAGACCGTGGCTGCGTGTGAAGGGTGGCAGAGGCGTAATGTACACACTGAACAGTATAGGGCTGAGTGAGGAGACCTGGGGCACTCCGTAGATAATGCTTTTGGGGGCAGAAATGTATGGCGCTAAGGATACATTCTGCAATTTAGGACAGGTCATCCTTAGACAGGGTCTGAATCTTAAAGATACCTAACCTTAGCCAGGTTCAGCATTTGAGGGCAGCTAATCCCTAGGCAGGTTCTATCCTAGGCAGCTAATCCAAAATACAGGTTCTGTCCTAGGGCAGATTATCAGAAGACAGGCTCTGCATCCTAAGGAAATATGGGCCATATGTATCAAACTCTGACTTTGCGATTCTCAAATTGCAATTTTTGCAAATCACTCTTTGAGAATCGCAAAACAAGATGTATGTAGGATTTGCAAATAATTTTGAGAATCCTACATATTCCTTAATTGCGAATTGCAAATTGTGATTTGCAATTAAGGAATAGCTCCCCATTCATTCGTATGGGCCTAGAGGGCCATAGGAATGAATGGGAAGACATTCTCAATTTGCGATTCTCAATTAGCACCCCTGAAATGTGCATGTGTGCACATGTGGCACACATGTTTATGCGCCAGATGGCACTTTGAAAAAAGCGAAAAAGTGCATTTTTCAGACAAATCGCAAATTACCACCAAGTTGAAGTAATTTGCGATTCCTTAAGGCCAAATTGAACTTTTTCTGTGCTTCTTACATTGCATTTAAGGAATAGCAATTTGCAATTCCTTAAATGCAATCGCAAAATAGGGAATCGCAAATTTTACAAGGCAGTTTTTCTTTCATACATACCAGTGAGCCCAAATGCGATCGCAAACACTGAAATTCGGCATTTGCATCTTATGGCAACTCATCTCTAGACAGGTTCTATCCCAGGGCAGATACTACCTAACCAGGTTCTGTCTCAGGGTAGCTAATTTCTAGACAGGTTCTTTATCCTAAGGATGGCTATCCCTAGCCAGGTTCTGCATCGTAGGGCAGCGAATCCCTAGAGTGGTTCTATCCTATGGCAGATCACCCCATACAGGTTCTGCATCCTGGGACAGCTCATCCCTAGACAGGAAATGCATCCTGGGACAGCTCATCCCTAGACAGGTTCTGCATCATAGGGCAGCTCATCCCTTGACAGATTCTGTATCCTAGGACAGCTCGTCCCTAGACAGGTTCTGCATCCTAGGACAGCTCATCCCTTAAAATGTTCTATCCTATGGCAGCTCACCCCTAGAGAGGTTTTATCGTACGGCAGCTAATTCCTTGACAGGTTCTGCGTCCCAGGACATCTAATTCCTTGACCGATTCTGCATCCCAAGAAAGCTTATACCTTGACAGATTCTGCATCCTAGGACAGCTCATCCCCAGACAGGTTCTGCATTCTAAGGATGCCTAACCTTAGCCAGATTCTGCATCCTAGAACAGCATGTACCCTGATAGATTCTGCATTGTAAGGCAGCTAATTCCGAGACAGATTCTGCATCCTATAAAAGCTAATCCCTATTCAGGTTCTGCATCCTGGTACAGTTCATCCTAGACAGGTTCTGCATTCCAGAAATGCCTAACATTATCCAGGTTCTGTATCCTAGAACAGCTCGTCCATAGACAGGTTCTGCATTTTAGGACAGGTCATCCATAGACAGGTTCTGCATCCTAGGACGGCTCATCCTAAAGAGGTTATATCCTAGGCAGGCTAATCCCTAGACAGGTTCTGCATCCCAGGGCATCTCATCCCTTGACAGCTTCTGCAACCCAGTACAGCTCATCCCTAGACAACTTCTGCATCCTTGGGCAGCTCATTCCAAGACAGGTCCTGCATCCTACAACAGTTCATCCCTTGACAGATTCTGCATCTTGGTACAGCTCATCATAGACAGGTTCTGCAATCTAGTAATGCCTAACCTTAGCAAGGTGCTTTATCCTAAGACAACTCAGCCCTAGACAGGTTCTGCATCCTAGGACGGCTCATCCCTAGACAGGTTCTGCATCCTAGGACAGCTCATCTATAGACAGTTCTGCATCCTAGGACGGCTCATCCCTAGACAGGTTCTGCATCCTAGGACAGCTCATCCATAGACAGTTCTGCATCCTAGGACGGCTCATCCCTAGACAGGTTCTGCATCCTAGGACAGCTCATCTATAGACAGTTCTGCATCCTAGGACGGCTCATCCCTAGACAGGTTCTGCATCCTAGGACAGCTCATCCATAGACAGGTTCTGCATCCTAGGACGGCTCATCCATAGACAGGTTCTGCATACTAGGACAGCTCATCCATAGACAGTTCTGCATCCTAGGACGGCTCATCCCTAGACAGGTTCTGCATCCTAGGACAGCTCATCTATAGACAGTTCTGCATCCTAGGACGGCTCATCCCTAGACAGGTTCTGCATCCTAGGACAGCTCATCCATAGACAGGTTCTGCATCCTAGGACGGCTCATCCATAGACAGGTTCTGCATCCTAGGACGGCTCATCCCGAGACAGGTTCTGTACCTAGGACTGTTGTAAATGAATCTAGGACCCTAGTGTAAATTTTCCCGATTCATGCCCTTATATAGGTATACTTTATCATATCCTTATGTAGGCATTGAAAACACTACCATATTTGGCCTAAGCCTTGCAGCCCAAATACGGCATGGCTACTTCCACTAAGTTCCGAGAATCAACAACGATTTCTTGGAAAACCCGCCTTCAACAGCTAGGGACTTCCCCCTGCTTGAATTATGAGTTCTCCAAGAGTTTTCAAAGAATCAAGCTTTGAGTGACGTTATTAAGTCCAATCATGCATCAAACTCGGCACCTTCAATGTATAAATATGCCTAGGTTTGCCCAGACAAACACACAGTGGTTTGGAGCAGATCGACTATCTACTTGCCCAACACCCTGCAGCAGCAAGTGCCGAATTAAGCCGACCCTCCAGCTGACGCACTGAAAGAGAAGCTGTCTTTTCTCTTGCCGATAAATCCAGCTCCAGTGTTTCCAGGCTACCCTTGCGGGTATCTGGGAAATCGAGTCCTGAGCGAGACTTACAAGACCTCCTTCATTCTACAACCAAGGTATGGAGGTGATTAGACCTCTTAGAGAATTCTTGGAATAGATTCCTGGCAGAGAACTACTAAACTTAGGCTACTCCTCACTTACTTCTTCCCTTGTACTAGACTTAGGTTAGGTACACCGGGGTAGGCATATTTTTGAAGCTCCAGTTGAGTACTTTTAGTCATTATTTATTACTGTATGTATTTTATACCTTTTATGCACTTTTATGGCTTAGAAACCATATCATGCTTTTACAGTACTACTTTATAATACTGTTCGTATTATATACATTGTACTTTATTACAAGTATTACGATTGTAGCAGTTCATTTCCAATGCTTGAGAAAGAAGACTGTTCAATAAATACTTTTTATTGAAAACGTCCATCTCTCTATTTTCTCAGCACCTCTGGTGAAACGAAGCATGCACGATTGACTGAGTAAAATAGTTATCTAATGTTTCCGCGACTCTAGTGATACGTTTCTTGTCCTGGGGAAACAAAGTTGTCATATTTATGCGGTTGTCAGAAACTAATCCCTTCTTGTTTATTCGAGAAAGTTTCTAGTGACCTCTGAGCTCGCTGGCACTCACTATTAGTCTATACGATAGAGACCTAGTCGACCTCAGTCCTACGTCTAATCTATAGTATATGTTATTCCAATGCGCAGAGCCTATTGGGAATATAGGAACTACACTACAGGACAGCTAATCCCTAGACAGGTTATGCATTCTAAGGATACCTAACCTTATCCAGGTCCTGCATCCTAGTACAGCTCATCCTAGACAGGTTCTGCATTCTAAGAATACCTAACCTTAGCCAGGTGTTGCATCCTAAGACAACTCATCCATAGACCGGTTCTGCATCCTAGGACGGCTCATCCTAGCCAGGTTCTGCATCCTAGGACGGCTCATGCCTAAATAGGTTCTGTACCTAGGACAGCTAATCACTAGACAGGTTCTGCATTCTAATTACACTTACCCTTATCCAGGTCCTGCATCCTACTACAGCTCATCCTAGCCAGGTTCTGCATCCTAGGACGGCTCATCCATAGACGGGTTCTGCATCCTAGGACGGCTCATCCCTAGACAGGTTCTGCATCCCAGGACAGATCATCCCTAGACAGGTTCTGCATTCTAAGACAACTCATCCCTAGACAGGATATGCATCCTAGGACGGCTCATCCCTAGACCGGTTCTGCATCCTAAGACAGCTCATATCTAGACAGGTTCTGCATCCTAGGACGGTTCATCCCTAGACAGGTTCTGCATCCTAGGACGGTTCATCCCTAGACAGGTTCTGCATCCTAGGACGGCTCATCCCTAGACAGGATATGCATCCTAGGACAGCTCATCCCTAGACAGGATATGCATCCTAGGACGGCTCATCCCTAGACAGGATATGCATCCTAGGACGGCTCCTCCATAGACAGGTTCTGCATCCTAGGACGGCTTTTCCCTAGATATGTTCTGTAGCCTAGGACGGCTCATCCCTAAAAAGGTCCTGCATTCTAAAGATACCTACCCGTAGGCAGCCTGTCTCATATAGCAGCCCATCTTGAGAAAGGGCCTGCATCCTAGGGCGTCTTACACTATGGCAGGTTTTGCAAACTAGGACAGATACTCTCTAGCTTGGTTCTAAAGTCTAGAGAAGCCGACCAATACACAGGCTCTGCATCGGTGGGCAGTTACCCCTAGAAATGTTCTGCATCCTAGGGCAGCTAATCCCTAGACAGGTTCTGCATCTTTTGCTATCCTCTGACACATTAAGAGAGGCATCTGTTTTCTAGATACTTTGGCATAAGAGCTGTGAATAGAGTTACAGCGTGCACGTGCCTCTCTTCCTCGTGAAGGAGCAAGATGGAGGCTGCTAAAGTTTTATCTCAGCTGGAACTTCCCCCTAACCCGGAAGTAGCACCTGCTGGCTCCTAAATGACTGCGTCGCCATCATCCAACCGCGTCCCTTTAAGTTCCTCCTCCCACGCCTCCGATATTGACATTTGTGCTGTATAATTACAGCAGCCCTGGCTGTAGGCATTAAAAGTAAACAGTATTTGAGTTCTGAGAACCTCTAGTGGGGCTGTTCCTGCCACGAGTTCCCTCTTCTGCTCCCGGAAGCGGTCTGTGCCACAGAGAACACCATGTGTTTGAGGTTTGGAGGAGCTCCCAGGACCGCTGCACCCGCTGCTTCTCACAGGGTCACCCCTGAGTGCAACAAACAAGACCAGTCGTGACTGGGCGTAAGGGACACGGGAAGCACCTCAACACCCCACTCCCTCCCCCTCGCCAGTTGTAATGTATTAGTTAAGTGTTACATCGTTTTGTATCAGTTTTAAGACCACAAAGATCTGAGTATTTCTGTACGTTTATACGTATTTTAATGCACGGTAGAAAAATAATTATATGTTGTACAATTGTGCATTCGCTGCACTGTGTTAGTAAATTGTAGCTTGATTCTTTATCTTCAAGCTCTTTCTTGTTTTCTTGAAAGAAAATGCTTAAATAAGTGTAAACCTCGTATAGGTACTGTTCATTCCAGATTAACGCTGTGCGGGAACGCAGTACCGGGCAGCCCCTGTCCGTTAAAGCACTGCCCCTTACAGGGTGTTCTGTATTGGAGGTTTCTGTTTCACTTTCAAATTCACATAGGGACATCTCTTCTCAAGCAAGTAACGTGCTGGACACATGCATAGGGTGCATCACCTGTAACACCCTCAGAGGATAGCACATGTAACACACCAGAACAGGGCATCATTTGTAACACACCTGCAGTGGGTTACACATGCAACACACCTGCAGAGGGCTGCATCTATGACCCACCTGCATAATGCATCATCTGTAAAATGCATGTAGAGTGCCTTATCGTAACACACCTGCAGTACATCAGCTTAGTGCATCACATGTAACACACCATCAAAGGATAGCACATGTAACGCACCAGAAAAGGGCATCATTTGTTACACATCTGTCAATGACATCATCTGAAACACACCTGTAACACGCTGTAAGTGATACCCTTACAGCAAGCCTCACCTGTAACACCTGCCAATGGCGTCACTTTTAGCACATCTAAGGAGGATATTTTCTGTATCACAACTGCAGGGGCGTCACCTGAAACACACCTGTAGAGGCATCACCTGTGATACCCTTACAGCGAGCATCACCTGTAACACATGTGCCAATTGTGTCACGTTTAACAGATCTGTGGAGGACATTGTTTGTATTGTACCTGCAGGAACATCAACCGATAACACACCTGTAGAGACATCACCTGTGTTACAGGTACAGCGAGCCTCACCTGTAACACACCTGCCAGTGGTGTCACCTTAAACACATCTGTGGAGGGTATCGCTGTATCGTACCTGCAGGGGCATCAACCGGTAACACACCTGTAGAGGCATCCCCTGTGATACCCTTACAGCGAGCATCACCTGTAACACATGTGCCAATGGTGTCCACTTTAACAGTCCTGAGGAGGACATTGTCTGTATCACACCTGCAGGGGCGTCACCTATAACACACCTGTAGAGGCATCAGCTGTGATACACTTACAGCAGCCCTCACCTGTAACACACCTGCCAATGTCGTCACCTTTAACACATCTGTTTAGGGTATCGCCTGTATCACACCTGCAGGGGCGTCACCTGTAACACACATTTAACACGCTGTAAGTGATACACTTAGTCAGCCTCACCTGTAACACACCTGCCAATGGCGTCACCTGTAACATATCTGTTGAGGGTATCGCCTGTATCACACATGCTGGGGCGTCACCTGGAACACACCTGTAGAGGCATCAGCTGTGATACACTTACAGCGGCCCTCACCTGTAACACACCTGCCAATGTCGTCACCTTTAACACATCTGTTGAGGGTATCGCCTGTATCACACCTGCAGGGGCGTCACCTGGAACACACCTGTAACATGCTGTAAGTGATACACTTAGTCAGCCTCACCTGTAACACACCTGCCAATGGCGTCACCTTTAACACATCTGTTGAGGGTATCGCCTGTATCACACCTGCAGGGGCGTCACCTGTAACACACATTTAACACGCTGTAAGTGATACACTTAGTCAGCCTCACCTGTAACACACCTGCCAATGGCGTCACCTGTAACACATCTGTTGAGGGTATCGCCTGTATCACACCTGCAGGGGCGTCACCTGTAACACACATTTAACACGCTGTAAGTGATACACTTAGTCAGCCTCACCTGTAACACACCTGCCAATGGCGTCACCTGTAACATATCTGTTGAGGGTATCGCCTGTATCACACATGCTGGGGCGTCACCTGGAACACACCTGTAGAGGCATCAGCTGTGATACACTTACAGCGGCCCTCACCTGTAACACACCTGCCAATGTCGTCACCTTTAACACATCTGTTGAGGGTATCGCCTGTATCACACCTGCAGGGGCGTCACCTGGAACACACCTGTAACATGCTGTAAGTGATACACTTAGTCAGCCTCACCTGTAACACACCTGCCAATGGCGTCACCTTTAACACATCTGTTGAGGGTATCGCCTGTATCACACCTGCAGGGGCGTCACCTGTAACACACATTTAACACGCTGTAAGTGATACACTTAGTCAGCCTCACCTGTAACACACCTGCCAATGGCGTCACCTGTAACACATCTGTTGAGGGTATCGCCTGTATCACACCTGCAGGGGTGTCACCTGTAACACACCTGTAGAGGCATCAGCTGTGATACACTTACAGCGGCCCTCACCTGTAACACACCTGCCAATGGCGTCAGCTTTAACACATCTGTTGAGGGTATCGCCTGTATCACACCTGCAGGGGCGTCACCTGAAACACACCTGTAACATGCTGTAAGTGATACACTTAGTCAGCCTCACCTGTAACACACCTGCCAATGGCGTCACCTTTAACACATCTGTTGAGGGTATCGCCTGTATCACACCTGCAGGGGCGTCACCTGTAACACACCTGTAACACGCTGTAAGTGATACACTTAGAGTCAGCCTCACCTGTAACACACCTGCGAATGGCGTCACCTGTAACACATCTGTTGGCTGTATCGCATGTATCACACTTGCAGGGGTGTCACCTGTAACACACATTTAACACGCTGTAAGTGATACACTTAGTCAGCCACACCTGCCAATATCGTCACCCGTAACATATCTGTTGAGAGTATCGCCTGTATCACACCTGCAGGGGCGTCACCTGGAACACACCTGTAACATGCTGTAAGTGATACACTTAGTCAGCCTCACCTGTAACACACCTGCCAATGGCGTCACCTGTAACATATCTGTTGAGGGTGTCGCCTGTATCACATCTGCTGGGGCGTCACCTGGAACACACCTGTAGAGGCATCAGCTGTGATACACTTACAGCGGCCCTCACCTGTAACACACCTGCCAATGTCGTCACCTTTAACACATTTGTTGAGGGTATCGCCTGTATCACACCTGCAGGGGCGTCACCTGTAACACACCTGTAACACGCTGTAAGTGATACACTTAGAGTCAGCCTCACCTGTAACACACCTGCGAATGGCGTCACCTGTAACACATCTGTTGGCTGTATCGCATGTATCACACTTGCAGGGGTGTCACCTGTAACACACATTTAACACGCTGTAAGTGATACACTTAGTCAGCCTCACCTGTAACACACCTGCCAATATCGTCACCCGTAACATATCTGTTGAGAGCATCGCCTGTATCACACCTGCAGGGGCGTCACCTGGAACACACCTGTAACATGCTGTAAGTGATACACTTAGTCAGCCTCACCTGTAACACACCTGCCAATGGCGTCACCTGTAACATATCTGTTGAGGGTGTCGCCTGTATCACACCTGCAGGGGCGTCACCTGTAACACATCTGTTGAGGGTATCGCATGTATCACACCTGCAGGGGCGTCACCTGTAACACACCTGTAGAGGCATCAGCTGTGATACACTTACAGCGGCCCTCACCTGTAACACACCTGCCAATGGCGTCAGCTTTAACACATCTGTTGAGGGTATCGCCTGTATCACACCTGCAGGGGCGTCACCTGAAACACACCTGTAACATGCTGTAAGTGATACACTTAGTCAGCCTCACCTGTAACACACCTGCCAATGGCGTCACCTGAAACACATCTGTTGAGGGTATCACCTGTATCACACCTGCAGGGGCGTCACCTGTAACACACCTGTAGAGGCATCACCTGTGATACACTTCCAGCGAGCCTCACCTGTAACACACCTACCAATGGCCTCACCTGTAACACATCTGTTGAGGGTATCGCCTGTATCACTCCTGCAGGGACGTCACCTGTAACACACCTGTAACACGCTGTAAGTGATACACTTAGGGTCAGCCTCACCTGTAACACACCTGCCAATGGCGTCACCTGAAACACATCTGTTGAGGGTATCGCCTGTATCACACCTGCAGGGGCGTCACCTGTAACACATCTGTTGAGGGTATCGCCTGTATCACACCTGCAGGGGCGTCACCTGTAACACATCTGTTGAGGGTATCGCCTGTATCACACCTGCAGGGGCGTCACCTGGAAAATAGGCGCGAATGCACTGGACGGAAGAAAGAGCGACAGGCTTCTTTGGCAGGATCTCAGTTCCCCTCAGGGGTTTTGCACACAATGGAGGGTGTGTCTGGGAGTGCCTCTTTCAGCAAATCGCAGGCATTAGAAAGAAGGATGCTGACAGGTCCCCGTTTGAAAACATGATGCAGCTATTATTCAAGGTAATTGATGTGTTAGCGGTGCACTGGACGCCTGACACCGACTCCGTGAACCACATCCCTCAATACCCCCGCACCCACTCCCCCGCTCCTTACTCCCCAGATGTTATACTCACATGCCTACAGTGTCATATATTAATTTATTACTGATATTCCTGTAGGCCTGTTTTCATATTTGTATATAAATAATTTTTGCCTTTTTTTACTTGATGATAAACTCAATATTTTCATATACACCCGTTTATTTTCTCTTTATTTCTGCTTCTGTTTTGTTCTTTGTATTTGTTTGTTGTTTGACATTTATCTGCACTGTATGTAATTTATGTGTTTCAAAAGATATTGCTATTGATTGTTCAAACCCTGGGATCATTAATTTGTCTCCCTGACTATTTCAAATTTACCTAAATATAATTTTAGAATAAATTCCCTTGAAGGCACCTTTTACCTATCCACTACTCACATGGGGCCACATGTATCAATACTGGAAATAGCGATTACCTAATTGCGATTTTCTGCTAATCGCAATTGGTAAACTATGTTCCTACTATGAGTCTCATTTAGAGATACCTAGTGGGACGCAAATAGACGTTTCTCATGAATATTCATGAGGTAGGTCGCAATTTGCGACCCGTTGGGAATCGCTAAAGTCACGAGAATGGTGGCCTGCTGGGGTCATCAGATAACCATGTTAAGGATTGCTTTTAACAAAAGCAATAATTGTTTTTAATGCAAACCATTTTCCTTAAAGGAAAACAGGTTGCGTTTAAAAAAAGAAAAATGGCAAGTTTTCTTTTCTTTTTTTAAGAGTAGGCAGAGGTACATGGGTCTGCTTATTGCTCTTGAATAATGTTTGTAGTACCATTCAAAAAGGGGAAGGGGTCCCCTTGGGACACCTTCCCATTTGCGGCGAGTTATCACCAACTTGAAGTTGGTGCTAAAATCCGAATGTTTTGTGACCGCATTTTGGTCGCAAAACATTCTTACATACCGCTGTGATACAATCTTAGGAAGAGACTCCCTAAACAACCCACTTCCTGTTATATTGTTTACTGCAACCCGCCCTGTGTAGGAGTGTCACACGTGATGCCCTGCACGGATGTGCATTACATGTGCTGACTACTGCTGACTTATGTACATGTCTGTGGTACATGAATTGCCCTAGTGCACATGCGCTGCAGGTGTTGTCTTGTGCACTTGTGTTAGAGGTGCAGACCTCTGCCAGGTGTCAATCAATCAATCAGTAATTTGTAAAGCACAGATTATCACCCGTGAGGGTATCCAGGTGCTAGGGTTCTGGGCTGACTCAAAAAGTCAGGTCGTGAGTCTCTTCCTGTAGTCGGCCAGTGAGGGTGATGTTCGGAGGTGGAGGGGAAACCCGTTCCAGGACTTGGCGGCTAGGTAGCAGAAGGAACGGCCTCAGCTGTAGCTTCAGCGCATGTGCGACCTCTGTGAAAGGGATGCAGAGCAAAGGTCTCTGGGTGGTTGGTGAAAATTCAGGCAGTGGTTCATGTATGTTGATCCTTGGCCGTGCAGAGCTTTGTAGGTGTGTGTCAATATCTTGAATTGGCATCTCCTCAGGACAGGTAGGCAGTAGAGGTTCCTAAGGTGTGGGTTGATGTGGGTCCATTTGGGCAAGTTGAGGATTGGTCTGGCCATTGAGTGCTGTATTGTCTGGAGGGGTGGTTCCTGCATATAATGTGTTGCTGTAGTCCAGCCTGCTTGTGATTAGGGTGGGAAATAGCATTTACAACGCTGTCATTACATTGCATGATATTACAACGCGGTCGTTACAACGACCGCGTTGTTAGTATGTGATGTAATGACACCACAAGTCATTACAACAGATTTCAGTAGGGGTCACTCAGGTATTGGAAATAAATTCCAACACCCTCCCTACTGTTGCGCAAACTGGAGTAGGATTAGTAAATAATACTATTCCTGAGTCCAGCGAGCCCCCTACTGGAAGTCGTTGTAAAGTCTTGCGATGTAATATATCGGGTACTAACAACGTGTTGTAACAACCACGTTGTAATGGCACGCAATGTATCACATCGCGTTTTAATGTGCCTTATTTGATTAGGGCTTGCATTACAGTTTTTCTCATGCTGAAGGAGAGTGATTTGTAGATTCTTCGGGGCATGCGAAGAGTGTGGAAGTGGAGGAGACTATGTTGATCTGTCGTTTCATGGTGAGTTTGCTGTCCAGGAGGATGCTGAGGTTGCAGGTGTGGTCTGTCAGTATAGGAGTGAGTCTGAGTTCGGAAGGCCTTCAGGTGTTGTTCCAGGGGCAGGGGTTGTTGACAAAGATCAGCACTTCAGGCTTGTCAGTGTTGAGCTTCAGATAGTTGTCTTCATCCATTTTGCGACATTCTTCATGCAGTTGTAGAAGTTGGTCTTCATGGTGGTGGGGTCTGCTGAGAACGAGAGGATGAGCTGGGTATCGTTGGCGTAGGATATGATTTTGAGATTGAGGGTTCTGACGATATCGGCTAGGGTTGTCATGTACGTGTTGAAGAGGGTGGGGCTGAGTGATAAACCTGGAGGGATGCCGTAGATGGTGCTCTTGTGTTCCCTTCACCTAGGAACACAAGAGCACCATCTACGGCATCCCTCCTGGTTCTGGAGGTGTGGTATATGATGTGCCACTCTAAAGGTGTTTTACAGGCAGTCCTCTACAAGCTTGTACATAGAGGGCCCTGGGATATGCCACTCTAGAGGCGTTTTAAAGGTAGTGCTCTTCAACCTTGTACATAAAGGGGCCTTCTACAGGTGTGTTATAGGATGACCTACTCGCAAAATTCAAAAACTTTCTAGAACTGGTGTAAGGGACTGCACAGCATCTTCATCAGGGGAGGAGATTCGATTATCAACTTGCTCGACGGGGCTGTCAGACTTAGATCCAACAGAGGATTGCCCTCAATGAGCTGGAGAGGACCTATTGGTAACAAGCATTGGAAATGCAATAGGTCTCGCATTAGGAAAGTTTGAGCTATTGGTATTGTAAATGACACTTTTTTTATTTATGTGTTGGTTTTGAAAGTAGCAAAATTAATAGCTTTGTCAGTTACAATGTCAATAGTTTTAACTTTTGCAAATGTGACACCTATAGCATTTGTAATGCAATGTGTGTTGTATTTACGTGACTTAGATGTATTGATATTACAAATAACAATGGCTTTTAATTTTGTAAATAATTAATACTTAAATAAAAGTTATTGTAATTTATATTGGCAATAGCTTGAACGTTTGTAAATAAATTTTGTGAAGATTATGTTCAGTGTATTTTATTGTGACGACAATCCAAGAACATTGCATTTGCACCTACACACACACAGAGCCACACACATGTAGATGTGGTGGTGGTGGTGGATGTGGGGGATATGGTGGTGGTGGATGTGGTGGTGGATGTGGTGGTGGTGGTGGTGGATGTGGTGGTGATGGTGGTGGATGTGAGGTGGATGTGGTGGTGGTGGTGGATGTGGTGGTGGTGTTGGTGGAGGTTATCGATGTGGTGGTGGTGGTCGATGTGGTGGTGGTGGAGGTGGAGGTGGTCGATGTGGTGGTGATGTGGTGGATGTGGTGGTGGTGGATGTGGTGGTGGTGGATGTGGTGGTTGTGGATGTGGTGAAAGTGGTGGTGGATGTGGTGGTGGAAGTGATGGTGGTGGGTGTGGTGGTGGTGGATGCGGTGGTGGATGAGGTGGTGGATGAGGTGGTGGTGGATGCGGTGATGGATGTGGTGGTGGTGAATGTGGTGGTGGATGCGGTGGTGGTGGATGTGGTGGTGGATGTGGTGATGGTGGATGCGGTAGAAGTGGTGGATGTGTTGGTGGATGTGTTGGTGGATGTGTTGGTGGATGTGGTGGTGGTGGATGTGGTGGTTGTGGTGGATGTGGCGGTGGTGGATGTGGTGGTGGTGGTGGATGTGGCGGTGGTGGATGTGGTGGTGGTGGATGTGGCGGTGGATGTCATGGTGGATGTGGTGATGGTGGATGTGGTGGTGGAAGTGATGGTGGTGGGTGTGGTGGTGGTGGATGCGGTGGTGGATGAGGTGGTGGATGAGGTGGTGGATGAGGTGGTGGATGTGGTGGTGGATGTGGTGGTGGATGTGGTGGTGGTGGATGCGGTGATGGATGTGGTGGTGGTGGTGAATGTGGTGGTGGTGGTGAATGTGGTGGTGGTGGATGTGGTGGTGGATGCGGTGGTGGTGGATGTGGTGGTGGATGCGGTGGAAGTGGTGGATGTGGTGGTGGATGTGGTGGTGGTGGTGGATGTGGTGGTTGTGGTGGATGTGGTGGTTGTGGTGGATGTGGTGGTGGTGGTGGATGTGGTGGTGGTGGTGGATGTGGTGGTGGTGGTGGATGTGGTGGTGGTGGTGGATGTGGCGGTGGTGGTGGA
This sequence comes from Lissotriton vulgaris, assembly GCF_964263255.1. NCBI lineage: Eukaryota > Metazoa > Chordata > Amphibia > Caudata > Salamandridae > Lissotriton > Lissotriton vulgaris. The sequence goes on along the minus strand of NC_141695.1, from coordinate 121,554,698 downwards.
TGTGGCGGTGGTGGTGGATGTGGTGGTGGATGTGGTGGTGGATGTGTTGGTGGATGTGGTGGTGGATGTGATGGTGGATGTGATGGTGGATGTGATGGTGGATGTGATGGTGGATGTGATGGTGGATGTGGTGTTGATGGTGGATGCGGTGGTGTTGGATGTGGTGATGGTGGATGCTGTGGTGGTGGATGCGGTGGTGGTGGTGGTGGATGCGGTGGTGGTGGTGGTGGATGCGGTGGTGGTGGTGGTGGATGCAGTGGTGGTCGTGGTGGATGGGGTGGTGGTGGTGGTGGATGGGGTGGTGGTGGTGGTGGATGTGGTGGTGGATGTGGATGTCATGGTGGATGTGGATGTCATGGTGGATGTGGAGGTGATGGTGGATGTTGTGGTGGATGTGGTGGTGGATGTGATGGTGGATGCGGTGGTGGTGGATTTGGTGATGGTAGATGCAGTGGTGGATGTGGTGGTGGATGGGGTGGTGGTGGTGGATGTGGTGGTGTTGGTGGATGGGGTGGTGGTGGATGTGGTGGTGGATGTGGTGGTGGTGTTGGATGTGGTGGTGATGGTGGTGGATGTGGTGGTGGATGTGGTGGTGGATGTGGTGGTGGTGGTGGATGTGGTGGTGGTGGTGGATGTGGTGGTGGTGGAGGTGGTCGATGTGGTGGTGATGTGGTGGTGGTGGATGTGGTGGTTGTGGATGTGGTGAAAGTGGTGGTGGAAGTGGTGGTGGTGGATGCGGTGGTGGATGCGGTGGTGGATGAGGTGGTGGATGTGGTGGTGGATATGGTGGTGGATGTGGTGGTGGTGGATGCGGTGATGGATGTGGTGGTGGTGGTGAATGTGGTGGTGGTGGTGGATGCGGTGGTGGTGGATGCGGTGGTGGTGGATGTGGTGGTGGTGAATGCGGTGGATGTGGTGGTGGATGTGGTGGTGGTGGATGTGGTGGTGGTGGATGTGGTGGTGGTGGATGTGGTGGTTGTGGATGTGGTGAAAGTGGTGGTGGAAGTGATGGTGGTGGGTGTGGTGGTGGTGGATGCGGTGGTGGATGCGGTGGTGGATGAGGTGGTGGATGAGGTGGTGGATGTGGTGGTGGTGGATGTGGTGGTGGTGGATGCGGTGGATGTGGTGGTGGATGTGGTGGTGGATGTGGTGGTGGATGTGGTGGTGGATGTGGTGGTGGTGGATGCGGTGATGGATGTGGTGGTGGTGATGAATGTGGTGGTGGTGGTGGATGCGGTGGTGGTGGATGTGGTGGTGGATGTGGTGGTGGTGGATGTGGTGGTGGTGGATGTGGTGGTGGTGGATGTGGTGGTGGTGGATGTGGTGGTGGTGGATGCGGTGGATGTGGTGGTGGATGTGGTGGTGGATGTGGATGTGGTGGTGGATGTGGATGTGGTGGTGGATGTGGTTGTGGTGGTGGTGGTGGATGTGGCGGTGGTGGATGTGGCGGTGGTGGAGGTGGTGGTGGTGGATGTGGTGGTGGATGTGGTGGTGGATGTGGTGGTGGATGTGGTGGATGTGGTGGTTGTGGTGGTGGTGGATGTGGTGGTTGTGGTGGAGGTGGTGGTGGTGGATGTGGCGGTGGTGGATGTGGTGGTGGTGGATGTGGTGGTGGATGTGGTGGTGGATGTGGCGGTGGATGTCATGGTGGATGTGGTGGTGGATGTGGTGGTGGAAGTGATGGTGGAAGTGATGGTGGTGGGTGTGGTGGTGGTGGATGAGGTGGTGGATGAGGTGGTGGATGAGGTGGTGGATGAGGTGGTGGATGTGGTGGTGGATGTGGTGGTGGTGGATGTGGTGGTGGATGTGGTGGTGGATGTGGTGGTGGTGGTGAATGTGGTGGTGGTGGTGGATGAGGTGGTGGATGAGGTGGTGGATGTGGTGGTGGATGAGGTGGTGGATGTGGTGGTGGGTGTGGTGGTGGTGGATGAGGTGGTGGATGAGGTGGTGGATGTGGTGGTGGATGAGGTGGTGGATGTGGTGGTGGATGTGGTGGTGGTGGTGAATGTGGTGGTGGTGGTGGATGCGGTGGTGGTGGATGTGGTGGTGGATGCGGTGGAAGTGGTGGATGTGGTGGTGGATGTGGTGGTGGTGGTTGTGGTGGTTGTGGTGGTGGTGGTTGTGGTGGATGTGGTGGTGGTGGTGGATGTGGTGGATGTGGTGGTGGTGGTGGTGGATGTGGTGGTGGATGTGATGGTGGATGTGATGGTGGATGTGGTGGTGGATGTGGTGGTGGATGTGGTGGTGGTGGATGTGGTGGTTGTGGTGGATGTGGCGGTGGTGGATGTGGTGGTGGTGGTGGATGTGGTGGATGTGGTGGTGGTGGTGGATGTGGTGGTGGTGGATGTGGTGGTGGATGTGGTGGTGGATGTGGTGATGGTGTATGTGGTGGTGTATGTGGTGGTGGATGTGGTGGTGGTAGTGGATGTGGTAGTGGATGTGGTTGATGTGGTGGTGGATGTGGTGATGGTGGATGCGGTGGTGGTGGTGGAAGCGGTGGTGGATGGGGTGGTGGTGGATGGGGTGGTGGTGGATGTGGTGGATGGTGGTGGTGGATGTGGATGTCATGGTGGATGTGGAGGTGATGGTGGATGTGATGGTGGATGTGGTGGTGGTGGTGGATGTGGTGGTGGATGTGATGGTGGATGTGGTGGTGATGGTGGATGTGGTGGTGGATGCGGTGGTGGTTGATGCGGTGGTGGTGGTGGATGGGGTGGTGGTGGTGGATGGGGTGGTGGTGGTGGATGTGGTGGTGGATGTGGTGGTGGATGTGGTGGTGGATGTGGTGGTGGTGGTGGATGCGGTGGATGTGGTGGTGGTGGTGAATGTGGTGGTGGTGGTGAATGTGGTGATGGTGGATGTGGTGGTGGATGCGGTGGTGGTTGATGCGGTGGTGGTGGTGGATGGGGTGGTGGTGGTGGATGGGGTGGTGGTGGTGGATGTGGTGGTGGATGTGGTGGTGGATGTGGTGGTGGTGGTGGATGCGGTGGATGTGGTGGTGGTGGTGGATGTGGTGGTGGTGGATGCGGTGGTGGTGGATGCGGTGGTGGTGGATGGGCGGTGGTGGATGGGCGGTGGTGGTGGATGTGGCGGTGGTGGATGTGGCGGTGGTGGATGTGGTGGTGGATGTGGTGTTGATGGTGGATGCAGTGGTGGTGGATGTGGTGATGGTGGATGCGGTGGTGGTGGTGGATGGGGTGGTGGTGGTGGATGTGGTGGTGGATGTCATGGTGGATGTCATGGTGGATGTGGAGGTGATGGTGGATGTGGTGGTGGTGGTGGATGTGATGGTGGATGTGGTGGTGATGGTGGATGTGGTGGTGGATGCGGTGGTGGTGGATGTGGTGATGGTGGATGCAGTGGTGGAGGTGGTGGTGGTGGTGGTGGATGGGGTGGTGGTGGTGTTGGTGGATGGGGTGGTGGTGGATGTGGTGGTGGTGGTGGATGGGGTGGTGGTGGTGGTGGTGGATGGGGTGGTGGATGTAGTGGTGGTGGGTGTGGTGGATGTGGTGGTGGATGTGGTGGATGTGGTGGTGGATGTGGTGGATGTGGTGGTGGATGTGGTGGTGATGGTGGATGTGGTGGTGATGGTGGATGTGGTGGTGGATGTGGTGGTGGATGCGGTGGATGTGGTGGCGGTGGATGTGGTGGTGGATGCAGTGGTGGTGGTGGATGCGGTGGTGGTGGTGGATGGGGTGGTGGATGTGGCGGTGGATGTCATGGTGGATGTGGAGGTGATGGTGGATGTGGATGTGGTGGTGGATGTGGTGGTGATGTTGGATGTGGTGGTGGATGTGGTGGTGGATGCGGTGGTGGATACGGTGGATGTGGTTGTGGTGGATGCGGTGGTGGTGGTGGATGCGGTGGATGTGGTGGTGGATGTGGTGGTGATGGTGGATGTGGTGGTGTTCAGTGGGAATTTGCCGGACAATTTACATTAAGATGTTTTATACTTTCAGGGTTGTCTTTGCTTTGTTGTGAAAACTAAAGGGCAGACCGAAACGAAGATCTGAACCCATCTACCCTTGAACAACCAACATAGTACCATGGCACTCGTGCACTGCAATGCTTGCACCAAAATCTGCACAGAATGAGCAATGCAAACACATTTGCACCGATTGCTGCAGAAGCCCGTTTTGTGCAGCCATCCATCTGTGAAAATATTATATTTGCACTTAGAAGGTCGATGCAAAAAAAGCTCATGCAAAATTCACTGCACTTGTACAAAGTTTGCATAGTCTGGCCACACTCAGAAGTTTTTCGTTGTCCAGGCTGCAGTTACACGTGTGCTTACAAGCATCTTTCTGAGCGTGTACGTGTGTGTTTGAGAGAGAAAAACAGAGCGAGAGAGAGAGAGGGGCATAATATGAGAGAGAAACAGAGACAGTCATGAAGACAGATAGGCTGCGGAAAGAGTGACTGAAAGAAAAAGAGTAAAAGAAGGGGAACAGCAGAGAGAGTAATGAAAGCTGAGAGCAAAAAAAAATGTGCATGCAAAAGGGAGAACGAGAGTGCCACGAAGGCTAAGAGTAAATGTGTGTGTGTTTGAGTGTGCGAGTGAGAGAATACAAGAGACGAGTGAAATGTAAATGCGGGGGCCTTTGAAGTGAAGCTTCACTTGTGTGTGAGAGGTGTGGGAGGAGTGCGGCTCGACTGAGCCAGAGCGCACGCTGGGGGAAGCTTGTGGGGCGGAGCTGCTGGGGAACAGATGGCAGATGGCTGGCAATTTGATGCTGTGCACGAGCATTTCACGGGCACAGCACCAAATCGCCAGCTAGTTAAACATCTGTTTAAGCCCCTTTATATCGAGCTCCCGCTCTCAATGCGCATGTGCGCATTGAGATAGGTCGCTCGACCTAAAAATGGGAGCCCTTTTTCCCTCATCCTTTGGACCAGTCCTCGAAAGACTCTCTTTAATAGAAGAGAAACTCTTGCACCTTGAAACTTGTGTGGCACAAAATATTTCGAAAAGTAATTTGATAATGGGGGGTCAGTTTGGGTCTGATGATGCAACTTCTGTTCCAATGTTTAACTACCAAGTCTCTAATGGTTTACCATCTTTACAACACTATTAGCTATTGCTAGGGAGTTAGTTGAGTCGGATCCCCTCGAGAATCCAGACATTTTACCTCATGAAGAGGGGGTTCCCAATGACATCACAAACACAGTGAGTGGCACTCAGGAGGGTGGCTCAATGTTGGTACCGAGGAGAAAAGATAAAGCTGAAATTCCTTTGAGACCTGGGGCAAGTCGTGAGTTAAAGACTCCCATGTATAGACTTGCCACCTGAATCAGTTCCATTTGTTGTTGTCGTGGTTGGTGTCCCTGGGTTGGACCATGTCAAGGAGGAACTGTATTCTGACCTAAAAAATAAGTGTTCCAACTGGCTAAATCTCAACAGACCGCTCCCATCACAGGTACACAGCGAAATCTTGTTCGCTCGAAGAGTTAGCTGGGTGGGCCAGAGTAAGAAACATATTGAGGGTGATTGCATCCTGATTAATTTCAGAAATAGCAAGGTGGTTAAATATATATGTGACTGGCATCAAACAAGGGCCAAGGGCGGTCTCTATGATTAGGGCCCTTTCTTTAACCTACTTCTACCCCCTCACCTCACCTATTTTTCTTCAGTTAGTTGTGGCCAACGATGGACAAGTAGGGAATTTATGCCTCAGGTGGGAAGAAAAAATATTAGTTACGTGAATCATGACGTCTTTTCTCCCTTTGTTATTCCCCTAAACAATAAGTTCAGTATTCTAGATCAAGTTGATTGGCTGACTAGTTGCACCCAAGCTTTAGGACTTGATAAGGGAGACATGACAAATGACCATATACTAATGCTGAATAGGGATCAAACAATTGAAGGCACTAATATGGGACTCCATGATGTCACTGAGGGGGTTATAGGCAGCAGCCCAGTTGGTAGGGCAGGGAGTTTGCAAGCTATTATTCCTACCCAGGGAGAACCTAATCCTTTACCCCATTCTATAGGATTTAAAAAGGCTCAGGAAGAGGTGATGTTTGATAACCCCCTGCTGATAAGTAATGACCAAGCCCAATTAGAGAATGATAAAGGGGAACTAGTGAGCCATCACGATGCTGACGTACAAATCATGGGTCCGCAGAGAATTAATGCAGCTATACTACCTGGGTTAAGGATATTGTCCTGGAACATAGCTGGGCTGAAAGCAGAAATTGATATCCCTGAGTGGGACGATTTTACTGAAAATCAAGAGATTTCCCTATTTCAGGAGACGTGGGCATTGGAGCCGATGCATAGAGTGGGGTTCGCCACATACAGTAAAGCGGCTACCCAGGGACCAAAGGGCAGGCCCTCCAGGGGGTTGGGCATCTGGGTCGCTACACATCTCAGGTGTGCAGTTAAAGCGATACTCACTCCCCAGATATTTTGTGCATCATACTCTCCCTCAACAATTTCCCTAACGTGGCTATTGTCAATGTATATTCACGCCCTGTTAAATATGGGCGGACCGCGCAGACGTTAGACTGCTTGTCCGCCCATCTTTCCTCGTTACCCGACCAGGTCTTCCCCATTATAGGTGGGGATTTTAATTCCCACTTCGAACCTCTAAATGGTCTATCTCACTCTATAACGAGTGATGAGGATCTTACGTGGGGAATTCCAATGTGCAATCATTAGCCGCTGAAGGGTTGGACCCCTCTAGCATTGCAGCTGACCTTGCTGACCCTTAATTATTCCTTGAGAGCGTGTAATGGTCGATTGTTTGCGGACATTCCAGGGAAATACACCTTTGAAAGAAATGGCCATGTGTCCACAATAGATTATATTTTGGTGAGGGTGGACCTCTGGCATAGGATAGTGAATTTCTTGGTTCAGTCTCGTCCTGAAAGCAATCACAACCCATTAGTTATTACTTTCGATTGGCGTCATTTGGCAGTAGTGAATGCTGAGCTTGTCCAGCCCACCCTAAATTTAATTGTTACGGGAGGAGGGAGAAGAATTTGTTAAGGGAACATTTTTACAAATATCTGAGGCTGAGGCTTCTTTGTATGAATCTATTATACCCTTTCTGATGAAGGCTAGCTACATTCCTGATAGTTGTTGTGATACTGACAATCTAAAGGAGTTGGGCGCTAATCACCAGGGCTTGGTTGGAATATTGGCAGAGTTTTTTTGCACTCTCCCAACCAATAAAAAAAGGAAGACAGAGCCCTTGGTACATGTAAAGAAGCAAGGATCGATTTGCTGTCCAAACTACGAGAGGGGGAGGTTGCACTTATTAGGGAGGCTAGGGCTTCTTTTAAGAAAATTAGTTTAAAGGCAAAATCTGAATGGGTGAGCGAAAGGTGGCAGTCAATCAAGAAAGCCCTGGATCACAGTGACACTAGAGGGTTTTGGAACTTAGTTAAGACAGGTAAACCCGAGGGAAAGAATGCAATTGAGCCAAACCTTAGGGATGAGGTTTGGCGATCCCACTTTGAAAACCTATACTCAAAGTCTCAAGCGGGAATCGCTGAAACGGGGACATCGGCGATTGAATTATTATATGTTCCATCAGCCGATATTCCCCCCCTGCTCCTTGGTTGAGGTAACAACGGCCTTGGCCAAAGTTTTGCCAAATTAGGAACCTGGATTGGATAGGGTCCCAGGAGATTTATATAAATCAGAGCAGGCAGTTTGGGCTCCTTATTTGCGTTCTCTTCTTAATGCAATCCTTCACGGCTTGACACCCCCTCAAACGTGGGCGGATGCTGAGATTATTCCTATTTTTAAAAAAGGCTGTCCCTTAGCACCGGCAAATTATAGGCCCATCAGCCTTATTGATGTATCACAAAAGATCTTTGCACGTGTTCTCTTGGGAATGTGGTATTGGGTTCTCCAGGCCTACATACTCCGCAGAATACCCTCTACACCATAAGAACTGTTGGCACGGAAACTAGAAAATGCAAAAGACAAGTTTATTAAGACCCCATGGGGTGGTGGTACATTCCTACAGCACCCTTCGGTAATGCAAGAAGTATCACCCCGAACATCGGTGCAAGTCCTTCTTTTATACAGTTTTACAGTAATAAAAAGTAGGTGGTACACAGTTACAGAGTTTTAAGTACATATATGGTCATTTTTGGAACACAGCCAACTCGTGGGAGGAGCTATAACACCACTGGTCAGTTTGGCGAAACATTCCTAAGTGATGACTGGTCAATCTAAACTACGCATGTGTGAGCTTGACCATTACTAAAAATAGCCTGTTGCTGGGCAAACTCGAGTGGCCAGTGGTACAGAGGAAGGACAAAGGGCATGCTGACCACGAGGCAACGCATTCTCTAAAATGGCCGCCGATACATACAAAATGGTGTCCGACAACTATAGTCAAGATAAGAGGAAAATACGTGTAGCAAAGCTTAACGCTAACCCGATCACCGTCAAATTATGACAGGAAGACTGAAGATTTGGATGGATGACCAAAACATACTAACCCCTCTCCAAGCGGGTTTTAGATCCAAAACTTCAACCATAGATCAGTTGTTTAGACTTCAACTGATCTATTGGAAAACCATCACCTTAGAGGGAGGGTCACTCTACTTAACTTTTGTTAACCTCAAGTCAGCATTTGACTTGGTAGATCGGGATCAGCTATGGGGCCTCTTGCTAGAAATGGGGGTTCCCGTCTACCTATGCCAACAGCCTAAAAACCTTCATGAGGGAACTTTTGCCAGAATTCGGTATGGGAGTAGAGGGGAACTCTCAGCCCTGATTCCCATAGAGAAAGGTGTAAGACAAGGCTGTGCCCTTGCCCCAACAATCTTTTCCCTCTTTTTAAATGGGCTAATTGCGGATCTCTTAGCAGTTAAGGATATAGAGTCTCCTAAACTAGCAAACGACAAAATCCCAGCACTAATGCTTGCGGATGACACGCTGCTCCTATCTAAAACACCCATGGGAATGCAGCGTGTCTTAGAGACATTTAGCTGGTTTTGTAAGAAAAGGTATCTTGAGGTGAACTAAAAGAAAACCAAGTACATGGTTTTCCATGCAGATACCACAAACTGCCCACACCCCAAAATGGACTCAAATGCTTTTGAGATAGTGCCTGTTTTTGATTATCTGTGGCTTACCCTAAATGACACCATGGATTGGGGGGCCGCAGATTTGTAAGGCGAACTTAAAACTCATCCAGGTTAGTGGGGGGATTCTGAAAGTCCACAGGAGCTGTGCAGTAAAGGTTATTGCCCACATAGAAATGTATAAAATTCAAGCAAGGGGGGGGGGGCTTTCTTGTAAGGAGCAGAACTATGAGGGCACTCCCAGATTAAAACCTTGATTGGGACTGAGAATAACTTTTTAAAGCAACTCCTGGGTCTTCCTAATAGTACCCCCTTAATCCCCTTACGGATGGACTTGGGCATCCTCCCCATTGCCGAAGTGATCGCCTCTCGTCCACTACTCTATTGGCGACGGCTATGGAGGACTCCTGAGCTGGCCAATTATAGAGAGGAATTAAAATCAGTTATGGCCATTTTGGGGGCGGGGAAAATTCCTTGGTTATCTTATATCTGGAAGACCCTCTGTCAAATTGGAAGAAGTGATTTGTGGTCCTTACCTGAGGAATCATGCTCTGCTACCTCTAAACAGTCATTAAATTCTGTTATTAAAGAATACCAGCTTATGTGTATTTTTAGGGTGACTCAGACATCAAGTTTAACCACTCGGTTTCTCGATGTCAAGTCTCTCTATAAACTGGAGCCGGCCTTAGACCTCATCCAACCTTTTCTAGCTATGAAATTGTTTCTCCAACTCCGGCACGGGACCCTCCCTTTATACGCATTTTCCAATAATTGGTCTGGAGCGAATAAACTACTCTGTCCTGGGTCTAATGAGATGGAAGAAACAGAGACGCATGTAATTTTTTTCTGTTCCGCCTATAAGGCAGCAAGATCAACATATGTTCTCCAACTTTGCAGGAATTTAGGAATTAGAAATTTTAGCGCGGCTCTTAGGCTATTTAAGTATGAATCACACCCAGTTTTCGTTGTTGCGATAACTAAGTTTCTGCTTGCAATGTGGTGTAAGCGCAGATGTTTAGTGAAAAGTTAAGGATCTGGAATAAAATGATGTTGCCTACTAATTATTGTTCTCCTAGATTCTAACTGTGATTAATTGATGTTTTATCTTTCGGTTTTTAATATTTTTTTAGCTTATTTATTTATTTAAAAAATGTTTTTAATGAATTGGCCCATATGTTGCCCTCCTTCCATAAGTTGTGACATGTTGGCCTTAATCCTTATCTGCATTTGTGTAATGTGTGTGATGATCTATATAGAGAATGCATTTGCACTGCCAATCGTCACCCCTCCAAATTTTAGTACGATATTTTATGATGTGTTGCTATTAATGTTGTATGCTTTTATGGCAGTAATTGCCGAAATAAAGTTTATATTGACTTAACTACAGGTAATGCTCAGTACAATCTTGTACATAGAGGTTCCTTCAGCAGGTGTGTTATAGGATGTCCCACTCTAGAGGTCTTTTACTGGTAGTCCTATACATGCTTGTACATAGAGGGTCCTTCTGCGGGAGAGTTATAGAATGACCTTTTCTAGAGGTGGTCTACAGGTGGGCCTCTACAACCTTGTACATAAAGAGGCAATCTGCAGGTGTGTGCAGGTGTGTTATAGTAAGACCCACTCTAGAGGTGGGTTACAGGTAGTCCTTTACAAGCTTGTGCATAGAGGTTCCTTCTGCAGGTGTATTATAGGAAGACCCTTTCTAGAACTGGTTTATAAGCAGCCCTCTACAAGCTCATACATAGAGGGTCCTTCTGCAGGTGTGTTATAGGATCTGCTACACTAGTGGTGTTTTGCATGTAGTCCTTTATAAGCTGGTGCCTAAAGGGTCCTTCTGCAGATGTGTTATAGGCAGAACTACCCTACAGGTGGTTTACAGATAGTCCTCTACAAGCTCATACATGTTATGTTAATATGTGGTTTGTATAGCGCGCGGCTACTCAAGCAGAGTGTCCCGGCGCTGTGCAGAACTGTGGAGAGACGTAGCGCGGAGAACAGGCGCACTAGAGGCTGAAAAGACAGGTCTTTAGGCCTTTCCTGAAGGACAGGAGGTTGTCAGATTTCCTCAGCGAGAGGGGGAGCTTGTTCCAAAGCTGTTCCATAGAGGGTCCTTCTGCGTGTGTGTTATAGGATGACCCATTCTAGAGGTGGTCTTCTGGCAGTCCTCTGCAAGCTTGTATATAGAAGTTCCTTCTGCAGGTGTGTTCTAGGAAGTCCCACTCTAGAGGTGTTTTGCAGGTAGTTCTCTACAGGTGTATGCATAGAGGGTCATTCTGCAGGTGTGTTGCAGAATCTGCTATGCTAGAGTTGTTTTACAGGTAGTCCTCTACAATCTTGTACATAGAGGGTCCTTCTGGAGGTGTGTTATAGGATGTCCCACTCTAGAGGTCTTTTACTGGTAGTCCTATACATGCTTGTACATAGAGGGTCCTTCTGCGGGAGAGTTATAGAATGACCTTTTCTAGAGGTGGTCTACAGGTGGGCCTCTACAACCTTGTACTTAAAGAGGCAGTCTGCAGGTGTGTGCAGGTGTGTTCTAGTAAGCCCCACTCTAGAGGTGGTTTACAGGTAGTCCTTTACAAGCTTGTGCATAGAGGTTCCTTCTGCAGGTGTATTATAGAAAGACCCTTTCTAGAACTGGTTTATAAGCAGCCCTCTACAAGCTCATACATAGAGGGTCCTTCTGCAGGTGTGTTATAGGATCTGCTACACTAGAGGTGGTTTGCATGTAGTCCTTTATAAGCTGGTGCCTAAAGGGTCCTTCTGCAGATGTGTCATAGGAAGAACTACCCTACAGGTGGTTTACAGATAGTCCTCTACAAGCTCATACATAGAGGGTCCTTCTGCGTGTGTGTTATAGGATGACCCATTCTAGAGGTGGTCTACTGGCAGTCCTCTGCAAGCTTGTATATAGAGGTTCCTTCTGCAGGTGTGTTCTAGGAAGTCCCACTCTAGAGGTGTTTTGCAGGTAGTTCTCTACAGGTGTATGCATAGAGGGTCATTCTGCAGGTGTGTTGCAGGATCTGCTATGCTAGAGTTGTTTTACAGGTAGTCCTCTACAATCTTGTACATAGAGGGTCCTTCTGGAGGTCTGCTATAGGATGACCTACTCTAGAGGTGTTTTACAGGTAGTTCTCTACAGGTGTAGGCATAGAGGGTCCTTCTGCAGGTGTGTCACAGGATCTGCTACTCTAGAGGTGTTTTACAGGTAGTCCTATACAATCTTGTACAAAGTGGGTCCTTCTGGAGGTCTGTTATAGGATGACCTACTCTAGAGGTGTTTTGCAGGTAGTCCTCTAAAAGCTTGCACGTAAAGGGGCCTTCTACAGGTGTGTTATAGGATGACACACTCTATAGGTGGTAGTCCTCTACAAGCCTGTACATAGATGCCCCTAGGATACGCCACTCGAGAGGTGTTTTACAAGTAGTGCTCTTCAATCTTGTACATAAGGAGCCTTCTACAGGGGTCTTAAAGGAAGACCCACTCTAGACGTGGTTTACTGGAAGTCCTGTACAATACTGTACATAAAGGGTCCTTCTGCATGTCTGTTGTAGGATGTCCCACTCTAGAGCTCTTTTACCGGTAGTCGTCGACAGGCTTGCACATAGAAGGTCCTTCTGCAGGTGTGTTTTAGTGATGGAGCAAGTTCTCGGAGAAAAGAGACTTGCTCGGAGGCAATCCGCTCAGTTAACTCACTACCAAGTTATTAACAAGGTTTGTGGAAACTAATACGCAACCACATGAACATTTTTGGGTTTGTGAAGCTAGCGTATACATGTATTAATTCGGGTAACATTGAAGAAGGACTAATACCTCTTTAAACAGGAAATCTATTTTGCGCATGCGTCAATTACATCTACGTAGGATGAAAAATTAATGCTTGGAGGAAAATTCTTTTGCATGAGCAGAAGCTATTAAAATGGCGACTTGAAAACTCGCATGCATGGCACCTGGTTATCTGAAATAAAAGCAAGCTATTTTACTAATGCTAATGCGGGGAAAAGTTTAATAAATACAATGGGATAGAGTAGAGGTGGGTGGTACACAGTGCAAACACTTTATGTGAGAAATTAACATTTGACTTTTGACTTTTATCATTAGTGGGTATTTGGGCCTTTCTCTCATAACTGAATTGAGCTGAGTGACGCGAAGTCTGTACATGCCCACTGAGAGAAGCCATTATGGCCATGACTAGGCATTTGAAAGGGAGCCAAAGATCAAGTGCAACATCGTGGGAACAGGATGGTGCAGAGTTCAACCATGCATAATAATGTCAAAACTGTTGCAATATCGTTACATTTAGTACATGGGAATAAAGTTTAAGAATAAAAAGTAAGGGGATGGGTTTACGAACAATGGTTTAACTGAATCTAGTGACATGTAAGCATTGTGTGATGAAGACGCCCCCCTCTTCACTGACCAATCAAATTTCGTATTTTTCCGATATTGAAACTTTATTGGGTTGAACATGCAGAACGAAAGGTATAATTAAGATAGCTTTAGTTAGTTAGTGGGAGATGGTGAAGCCTTGCTGCTGGGAGAGAAGCTGATGCTGGGAGATGTGGGGGTTGCTGATAAAGAACTGATTGCAGGACCTAAAGCAGAACTTTCTATCCTAATTTAATTTGGGTTAGATCAGAATATTGTGGAAGAATCTCGAGGAGGAAGAGAGTGTCAGAGAGGGGTGCGACGCAACTGTCGGTATTCTAGAGAGGTCAACTATCCTGTCCTGATTCCTGTCCTAAAGTCTTTGTCTCCTAAATCTATCTCAGGGGACCCCCACCAGTCCTTCGGCCAGAGGGTTGGTCTTCCACACCATCCTTGGTAACTATACATTTCCATTATTTGCGAATGTCTTATCTATTCTCTCTCTTTGAGCATTGTTTTTGCGTAAGTCCGAGATAACTGTATTGTGTTTATTAATTGAAATTTCTCTCCTATGAATAATGGTGACTGCACTGTATCAAGATTGTTCACATGCATCAGAAATGTAGATAAAGATTTAAAACCTTCTTGAGTCTGTGGTTATTTACTTTAATAGAAAAGGTTAGCTTATGTTAATTATCACCATCAACTAGTTCAACTAATGGTCCATTGACCATAGGAAAGAACTTGTTGATCTGTGAAAGGTTATTTATAAATGAACAGAGGTATTGAATAAACTAATCCTAACAGTTTTGTGAAAATTTTAAAACTCGACCAGCCAGCGGTTTTAACCACTATGTGTTTATGGGCCCAGGTGAGCATATGGTAGTGGAGGTGTGTTACAGGATCTGCTACTCTAGAGGTGTTATACTGGTATTCCTCTAAAAGCTAGTACATAGAAGGTCCTTCTGTTGGTGAGTCCTAGGAAGGCCCACTCTAGAGGTGTTTTACAGGTATTCCTCGGCAGGCTTGTGCATAGAGGGTCCTTCTGTGGGTGTGTTATAGGATGACCCACTCTAGAGGTGTTTTACAGGTAGTTCTCGGCAGGCTTGTGCATAGAGGGTCCTTCTGTGGGTGTGTTATAGGATGACCCACTCTAGAGGTTTTTTACAGGTAGTCCTCTGCAAGCTCATACATTGAGGGTCCTTCTGCAGGTGTGTTATAGGAAGTCCCACTTTAGAGTTATTTTACATGCAGTCCTTTACAAGCATTTGCATGGAAAGTTCTTCTGTGGGTGTGTTATAGGATGACCCATTCTAGAGGTGGTTTATAGGTAGTCCTTGACAGGCTTGTACATAGAATGTCCGTCTGAAGATGTGTCATAGGATGACCCATTCTAGATGTGGTCTACATGTACTCCTCTGCAAGCTTGTAAATAGAGGGTGCTTCTGCAGGTGTGTTACAGGATCTGCCATGCTAGTGGTGGTTCACAGGTAGTCCTTTACAAGCTTGTACATAGAAGGTCCTTTTGTTGGTGTGTTATAGGATGACCCACTCTAGAGGTTTGTTAGACGGGGACCTGGAGGGTCGGCCGAGGACAAGAGGAGTGGCCTCCGGTGAGGGCCGTCTCCAGCGATCGTACAGACAAGTAACTTCCCCCCCCCCACAGATGGACACCACACAAGGATAAGGTCAACACTCTTTATGTACGGTTCTTGCAGCAAGGGTATCAACGATACAGTGAGATCGGGACACGAGGGTCCTCTCAATTCTAGTCTCTGGAAGGGAAAGGGGGTAGCGGGACAGTCTTGGTACCGATCTGGTACTGAGGTGGTACGATAAATAGCTCACAATCCTCGAGCTCGGAGTTCTGGAAGGTCGGGCCGCGGCAGCGCCAGCAGGCTCGGATGATAAGTCTTACTTGAGAAGGGCCGGGGCAGCGCCAGCCGGCAAAGGCGATGGTTCACACAAGGATGGGCCGCGGCAGCGTCAGCAGGTCCCGACGAGGATGTAGGGCCAGCAGGTCCCGACGAGGATGTAGGTTGCAGAGGGCCGCGGCAGCGCCAGCAGGTCCCAACGGAGATGTAGGTTGCAGAGGGCCGCGGCAGCGCCAGCAGGTCCCGACGAGGATGTAGGTTGCAGAGGGCCGCGGCAGCGCCAGCTGGTCCCGACGAGGATGTAGGTTGCAGAGGGCCGCGGCAGCGCCAGCAGGTCCCGACGAGGAGGTAGGTTGCAGAGGGCCGCGGCAGCGCCAGCAGGTCCCGACGAGGATGTAGGTTGCAGAAAGCCGCGGCAGCGCCAGCAGGCAGGACGATGATTCACAAGGCAGGGCTGCGGCAGCGCCAGCAGTCCGTCAAGGATGAGTTCTTCTAGGTGTCTCTCGACTCCAGGATACAACTGCCTTCCTGCTCTGGAGCTGCCCCAGTTATAGGTCCGGCCTCCTTTGATGTCCGGACCCTCGCTCCTGGAGGTCGGGAGGTCCGGGATGAGGGAGTCCAGACATCCAGCAGGGGGGTGGAGCCAGCGCCCGGGGAGGCTGGGGGCGATCGGCA
Organism: Lissotriton vulgaris; assembly: GCF_964263255.1. Taxonomy (NCBI): domain Eukaryota; kingdom Metazoa; phylum Chordata; class Amphibia; order Caudata; family Salamandridae; genus Lissotriton; species Lissotriton vulgaris. The sequence continues at coordinate 121,538,732 of NC_141695.1, read as the reverse complement.
CCTGGCGGGGGAGAGCCATCGACACTCCTTTCTCCCATTGACCTGCCAAGTGGTCCGCTCACCTCCTGGGTGGATGGTGGTGCCTCGATGTCGGGGCCTGGCCAAGCCCAGGGTTGGGGTCGAGCCGAGGCCACTCGGCCTCGTGGTGCAGTGTCCAAGATGGCGGCTGGGCCGGGGCAAGGCTGCCGGTGGTGGCCCGGGCCGGCCGATGTCGGGGTGTTCGGGAGCAGGCGTCCCGTTGGGGACGGGTTGCGGGTTGCTTCTGTGGGTTGCCGGGGTGGTTCTTCTGGTGACACCGGGAGAGCCGGCGTCCGAGTCTTGTGATGCGGGGAGGAAGCGGCCCCTTCACGAGGCCTGTCCAACAAGGTTTTTAACAGGTAGTTCTGTACAAGCTTGTACATAAAGGGTCCTTCTGCAGGTGTGTTATAGGATGACCCTTTATGGAGGTGGTTTACATGTAGTCCTTTACAAGCTTGTGCACAGAGGGTCCTTCCGCATGTGTATTGTAGGATGACCTTGTTACAAATGGGGTCTCTGGTTGGCAGGTTGTTAACCAAGTAGGAACCCATCTTCCTAGTCAGGATAAGAGAGTTCCATTTTTAAAATAACCCCTGCTCACCAACTTGGTGGCTTGGCACGAGCAGGCAGGCTTATCTCAGAGGCAGGGCATGAAGCATTTGCACATAACCAACATTAATACAGTGAAAACACAACAAAAAGACACCACACCGGTTTAGAAAAAAACAGTATTTATCTGTGAAAAACACCACCAAAACGAAAAGAATCCGACTTACAGTTATTTAAAAATATTAATAAGCAAGAACAGAGACGGTACATCCTGGACAGCACAACAACAGTGACCATGGCATATGATGTTGTCAAAAAAGGGGAAAACTCAGTGAAGAAACATCAAATCACAGAAGCACGTGGTAACTACCCGTGGATCAGACATCAGTTTCTCGATAACCAAAATGCCCATAGTATGGACTTTTACGACCTTACAGAGGACTAGGATTCAAGCAGGTAGGCCCAAGCCTCGGTATTTATTTTAGAAACAGAAGCACTGGAACCAGGCCCTGGGAAAACAGGGCAGAAGAGACCGGAAAGAGAAACACTGGAGTACGAGATGTGCTGCACCCTGATCACCATCTGTAATTAAACCTTATTACGCAATCAGACTCGAAATAGGTTTTACAGGTACGATCACTCTAGATAATCCACAAAATTACACATGCAACATTTATAATTCAACTCAACACCCAGAGGCTATGGAGCAACTCTGCCAACCAGGTTAATCCGGGGAGTCCAGGATGAAAGGAGAATGAATGATGAGGAAGAGTGAAAGGTAAGAAGCAACAGTTTCAGCAATTCCTGCTAAGGTGAACTACATGTAGGAACACAAGAAAACAACAAAGATACAAATGGAAGGGAAGCCAGGTGCGAACTGGAACAAGGAGGGAGGAAACCCACCAGCACACACAGGCTCCAGGTGAAGTTCCTCTGAAAGTGCTGCCCTTATGTTCTACCTACCGTAGGCCAGAAGAGGAACCAGGTCGCCATCTTAGTTTGGGATGGCCCTTATTGGATACACAGTGAATCTCTGTACCTTTGAGAGGGTAAGATCCCAATACTTGATGCAAAATTCCCCAAACTCCATCTCCCCAGGAGCTATAAATGACATGTTCTGTTTCACAATGTAGCCTTTATTCACCAGTGCACCCACAACCCTGTGGAGTATGAAGTGCAAACTTTCAAGCCGGTTATCAGGTGAGTCCTGACACTGATTTACTAGGGCTTTCAGTTGGACACTGAGGGGCTTATTTATGGACCCTTGCATGAACTCTGTGCAGCCGGTGCCCCAGGATGCACCAGTGGCGTAAGAAATGCACCACGTTGCGTCATAATTACAAATTGATGCATCCAGGTAGATGTGTCACTTTGTAAACCCCTGCGCCACATTATACCTGCACCAGGTATAATGTATGCACGGTGGGTGTTTTGACACAAGTAAGCCTTGTACAAGTGATGCAGTGAAATCTATGAGATTTCACTGCGTCACTTCTAGGACGCAAATGAGTCAATATCTTACGCCTGCCTCATAGCTGGTGTAAGACTGACGCAGGCACATTTGAAATGGGACTTGCCTATGTTAAATAACTCATTGATGCAGTTGCGTCACTTTTGTGACACACTCCAGCAATGCGTCATTTTTGCACCTACAGATAAGATAGAAATACTGACGTATCTGGAACTCTTTGCGGCATGATGAGTTATATTGTAAATATGATGCATCCAGCATGTTGCAAGGGGGGGTGCATTGAAAAATGACACATCTGTGTCACTTTTTATAAATGAGGCCTTGACGGTCCATCGCGACCGTGGTAATTCTGCATCACTCCGATTGTGAAGGATCCGAGGGCTCATTAATAACACCCTTTGTTCTTTATCAGCCCATTTCTCACAGGCACCATCCCATGAGTATACTATCCAATCCTGTGTTATCCTGGATGCTTTCACTTGGTGGTCACTACACACACAAGAATGTAGTTCTGCCTTCATGTTTTTTAATTCAAGTCAAAACATAAGTTCCCCCAGGCCATCCTCAGTCCTGATGAGACCCATGTATGACTTATGGGATCGAAACCTGTCGACAGTACTCTTAAACAAGCCTTTTGATAACTCACAACATTGTGTGAATAGACAACAGTGTTATTTGTCCAACAGATTGGCTCATATGGTTGTTTTTACTTTTTGTCTCACCTTCTTGCTTGGTTATGATTGGTGCTTACTTGGGGGTCACTTTGCAACTGTAGTGTTCCAATATTCATTTTAAGGTGTGATTTATAAGGTGAATATATTAACTTTTTGACTGATAATCCGCGATTATGTTTATCATGTTATCAGTCATTTTGCTGCCTCATTCACATTTCCACAAAATGAGTTCATAGGAACCGTTGTGAGGATGTGGCTTTGTCATGTCCAGGTTCACATGGACATTTGGGTGGCTCTTGTTCGATTTATATGAACTGATTTGACAGGTGCATGTCAGGGGCCAATAGAAAAGGCCCATTCTGTGACGTCCCAAGCTGTTTGAGAGAGCATTAATGAACAGGACTGCCGTATTACCCAGATTATGTTTTTTAATGCTTCTTGACTTCCACCAGCAGAGAGTAGATAAACAAGTTGCTAAATGACCAAAGGGACCAGGAGACCTTTTTGGAACACTTTGAGTCAACCTACAAAATAGTTGTGTGTCATCAGTGTACATATAAAAGGAAGACATATTGATATTGAAGAGTAATGGGGACAAGATTGCTCCTTGAGAGACTCTATTTAAGTTCTGACGAGCAAGAACTGAACTGGCAGAATGTTATGTTCTGTGTATTTGTAAAGTATCCTGGTGCAGAGCAGGTGTGTGTGCCTAGCCTGGCCCCGGGTAGGTGGGTTAATCACCCCCGAGGGTATGCTGGCGCTGAGCAGGTGTGTGTGCCTAGCCCAGTCTAGGGTAGGTGGGTTAATCACCCCCGAGGGTATCCTGGCACAGAGCTGGTGTGTGTGCCGGGCCTAGGGTAGGTGGATTAATCACCCCCGAGGGTATCCTGGCGCAGAGCAGGTCTGTGTGCCTAGCCCCGGGTAGTTGGGTTAATCACCCGCGAAGATATCTTGGCGCAGAGAAGGTGTGTGTGCCTAGCCTGGCCTAGGGTAAGTGGCTTAATCACCAGCGAGGGTATCCTGGCGCAGAGCAGGTCTGTGTGCCTAGCCCCGGGTAGTTGGGTTAATCACCCGCGAAGGTATCCAGGTGCAGAGCAGGTCTGTGTGCCTAGCCCCGGGTAGTTGGGTTAATCACCCGCGAGGGTATCCTGGCGCAGAGCAGGTCTGTGTGCCTAGCTCCGGGTAGTTGGGTTAATCACCCCCGAGGGTATGCTGGCGCTGAGCAGGTGTGTGTGCCTAGCCTGGCCCCGGGTAGGTGGGTTAATCACCCCCGAGGGTATGCTGGCGCTGAGCAGGTGTGTGTACCTAGCCCAGTCTAGGGTAGTTGGGTTAATCACCCCCGAGGGTATCCTGGCACAGAGCAGGTGTGTGTGCCGGGCCTAGGGTAGGTGGAGAAATCACCCCCGAGGGTATCCTGGCGCCGAGCAGGTCTGTGTGCCTAGCCCCGGGTAGTTGGGTTAATCACCCGCGAAGATATCCTGGCGCAGAGCAGGTGGGTGTGCCTAGCCTGGCCTAGGGTAGGTGGCTTAATCACCCGCGAGGGTATCCTGGCGCAGAGCAGGTCTGTGTGCCTAGCCCCGGGTAGTTGGGTTAATCACCCGCGAAGGTATCCTGGTGCAGAGCAGGTCTGTGTGCCTAGCCCCGGGTAGTTGTGTTAATCACCCGCGAAGGTATCCTGGCGCTGAGCAGGTGGGTGTGCCTAGCCCAGTCTTGGGTAGGTGGGTTAATCACCCACAAAGGTATCCTGGCGCAGAGCAGGTGTGTGTGCCTAGCCCCGGGTAGTTGGGTTATTCAGCCACAAAGGTATCCTGGCGCAGAGCAGGTGTGTGTGCCTAGCCCCGGGTAGTTGGTTTAATCACCCACAAAGGTATCCTGGCGCAGAGCAGTTGTGTGTGCCTAGCCCCGGGTAGTTGGGTTAATCACCCACAAAGGTACCCTGGTGCAGAGCAGGTGTGTGTGCCTAGCCCCGGGTAGTTGGGTTAATCACCCGCGAAGGTATCCTGGCGCAGAGCAGGTGTGTGTGCCTAGCCCAGTCTAGGGTAGGTGGGTTAATCACCCCCGAGGGTACCCTGGCGCAGAGCAGTTGTGTGTGCCTAGCCCCGGGTAGTTGGGTTAATCAGCCACAAAGGTATCCCGGCGCAGAGCAGGTGTGTGTGCCTAGCCCCGGGTAGTTGGTTTAATCACCCACAAAGGTATCCTGGCGCAGAGCAGTTGTGTGTGCCTAGCCCCGGGTAGTTGGGTTAATCACCCACAAAGGTACCCTGGTGCAGAGCAGGTGTGTGTGCCTAGCCCCGGGTAGTTGGGTTAATCAGCCACAAAGGTATCCCGGCGCAGAGCAGGTGTGTGTGCCTAGCCCCGGGTAGTTGGTTTAATCACCCACAAAGGTATCCTGGCGCAGAGCAGTTGTGTGTGCCTAGCCCCGGGTAGTTGGGTTAATCACCCACAAAGGTACCCTGGTGCAGAGCAGGTGTGTGTGCCTAGCCCCGGGTAGTTGGGTTAATCAGCCACAAAGGTATCCCGGCGCAGAGCAGGTGTGTGTGCCTAGCCCCGGGTAGTTGGGTTAATCACCCACAAAGGTATCCTGGCGCAGAGCAGTTGTGTGTGCCTAGCCCCGGGTAGTTGGGTTAATCACCCACAAAGGTACCCTGGTGCAGAGCAGGTGTGTGTGCCTAGCCCCGGGTAGTTGGGTTAATCACCCGCGAAGGTATCCTGGCGCAGAGCAGGTGTGTGTGCCTAGCCCAGTCTAGGGTAGGTGGGTTAATCACCCCCGAGGGTACCCTGGCGCAGAGCAGTTGTGTGTGCCTAGCCCCGGGTAGTTGGGTTAATCACCTGCAAACGTATCCTGGCGCAGAGCAGGTGTGTGTGCCTAGCCCAGTCTAGGGCAGGTGGGTTAATCACTCGCAAGGGTATCCTGGCGCAGAGCAGGTGGGTGTGCCTAGCCCAGTCTAGGGCAGGTGGGTTAATTGAAAATGCAGGTCTTGAGCTTCTTTCCAACTTCAAAAAGAGGGGAGGATGCTCTGATGCGGAGTGATACTTTAGAATTCAAGACTTCCAAAATAGGTGCATATGTTTGAAATTCTTCTAAACGCGGAGTGTCCTTTTGAAAAAACTACAGCTGTGAGTGTGCACATGCAGAAAATGAATAATCAAAGAGTAACTTTTTTCATGTTACATAAGGAGTCCCTCTTCGACCCTCTTTCAGTTGCATTTGGAACTTCATTTTTTATTCCCTGCTGCAGATATAAGCCTTTCCACCTGTCCATACATTGGGGATGTTAACTCTATTTGGGCAGAATGACAACACAGCTTGAATAGTGTCAACAGCAACCGCTTCCATTTTGCAATATTCAGCAATTTTAATAACTGTTGATCCTTTTGAACTGAAAACAACTATTTTTGTTCAAATCTGGAACAGTATTCCCGTTTTCTTAATGGCCCTGCCTGTGACACACATGCACACAGGCTGTGGCAGTGCAGGTCTTTATTGAGATTGAGATTAATGAGATTGATGTCAGGTGAGGGAACCCTAGGCAGTGGGAGGATGGACGGTCTGCAGAGCCCAGCCATGGACACCAGCACATGCGCCCCAACCTTCCTTTGCACATACTGAGCCGGAAGAGCCCTGGTGCCAGCCCAGTGGGCGCCACGGGTGAGGCGTGCAGACCGGTTCCGCTGCTGGTAATGTTAGCTGAGGCTGATCACGCCCAGGCATGCATTCTTACACAACCTGGCTTACACCCAGCACCCTATCATGGAAAGCAGGCCTTTCTAGTGTCCTGGTTGGGCCTACCCAGCCCTGCTCACTGCTCCACCCCCACCATACCTGCACAGCCCTACACAGGCGGTGCTACCAATGGTGCATCAGGTGCAGTTGCACTGGGTCCCAGATGATTGAGTGGGGCACTGAACCCAGCAATTGGCCCTGCACCAGTCACTAACGAGCAATCACTGAACCTACAAACACCTACACTGCATCAGCCATCACCAGCCCATCAGAGGACTTGCTTAGTTCTTCCTAGTTGGCAGGGTATGCCTATATGTGGGTCCTTTGCTAACTTTGCCACTGGATTCAAGCTAGCCTGGCTGATGAGGGGAGTTACCCCGAAACTGGTCCCATGATGCTTGTTTCCGGTCCAGGGAAGACTTGGTTTGGCAGTTTGTGCTGGACTATTCCCATGAGCCACAGGGTCAGACTGATTTTCATATGGCCATGTCTGAACTGGGGTGGCGAAGTGAGCTAAAGAATGATGATGGATTCAACCCAGATCTGTGACTGGGGTGTGAGTGTCTGAAAAGTTTCAGGCCTATGTCCATCATCTCCTTGTGTTTGCATCATAGGATCTACACAGTCCGCACTGCACCAGTCACTACCAGGCCATCACCGGACCACCTGGATTCAGGGGTGACACTGGTACTATGGAGATGCAACTTTGCTCAGATAGTATTAATAAGTCTTAAAATGACAAAATAACTAAATATTACTTCTGCAGCTTGTGTTTCACCATTAACCACCATTTTCCTTTTTACTGTATCATTTTTATCAACTCTGCCGCATTATTTGGTCCTCGACTACTGCATATTCCAGTGGCCTTGGTTATAATCACAGTACTCTGCCCCATATATAGTGTCTTTGGAAGCTGGTCCTCATCACAGCGTGGCTAACCGATCAGAGCTGGACTGACCATGCAGGACACGTGGAACGCTCAAACAGGCTGGAGAGGAAAGATGCTTCCAGGGAAAGCTGGGCGAGTGATATTCAACTCGAATAGCCCTTAAAGGAGCCCAGAAGGAGCAGCATCTCTTTTTATACAGGCAGTGCTTAATTTTCACCAGTGATTTCCGGTGCAAGGCATTGGCGCCAAATTGTCAACACCAGCACGTGTGACAGTCTGTCCCAAGGTGGCGCTGTCTGGCTAATTTAGAGGTGAACACAACAACAGTTAGTTATTAACTCAATATACATTAAAAAAAAAAGACTATTGCCTGCCCCCAAGCCATTCTTCTAGCTTTGGGGGCCTGAAATAGTCAGAATTGTCACACTTGTAGGAGTGTGATAGCTAGTTGTGTTGTTACCATCACTGGCAGCGCTGGCAGGGGCCATGTGCGGTGCAAGCTGCAGTGGCCTGGCACTTATATGTATTACAAATTAAGCACCGTATACAGGCCCAGGTGCCATGAGCTGCTAGAGATGAATAATGCTCAGAGCACCTGTGACAGATCCTGTGGTGATGTGATGCCACTGAGCACCTCTTCAGGACTGCCTGCAGGGGTGCGTTGGCCACTACAACTGGAAAGCGATGGCGTCAAATAAAAGATTGTGCCTTATACGGAATGGAGCGAGCCCCTTCCTAAGTCCTTCTGGGAAGATTAGAGTCCCTGGATGCGTTGGCGCAGTATAGGGGCTGGTTTTAAGTAAGATCTGTTTATAAGTCCGGTGAAATGTAAGGGATGGAAGGACTTCCATTGACTACCCGTCAAAAAAGATTGTATTTTAAGGCTCTCCGTCTTGTTCATAAATCTCTTTATCATCAAGGTCCTGACTTTTTTTTAAAGTAACATTTCTTGATACTTTCCTAAGATATTTCTTTGATCAGCTTCATTTAGACATGTTTCAGTTCCCTTCGCCAACAAGGCCACTTGGGGTGGCAGAGGCTTCTTCTGTACCACTGCCCATCTTTGGAACCAAATGCCTTGGAGTCTGAGGAATCAACCTAATCTCTTGGCCTTCAGGAAATCACTAAAATCGTGAATATGTACCCTTCCTTCACCTATAGGCAGCGCCAAGACCTCCAAGGGGATATGAGCTTTACAAATGTATTCAAACCAAATCAAATGCAGCCATATTCAATCATACCTGCCAGGGTCATGGGGTAAGGGCCAACAAAGTTCTGGGCCCAGAACTTTGGAACAACCCTTAATTCACCCATGCAAAATAACTTGTTTTAATGTAGAGCTTCAAACAGACCTTGTCTGCACACTTCAAACTGAATTCAAACTTGTGACCTCCAACACACTGAATTTGACAACAGTGAACTTTCAGCTCACTGAGCCATCTGCTAGCCTGGAAGGAAGGCACAGGGTGAAGAGGAAGGGGGCCTACGCTGGCCACAAGAAGGACCCAGTCACCTTCAAATATGAACCCAATACAATACAAGGGTTTTAAGTGGCGTGGTCATGCCAGTGCCCAGCACCAGCTGAAAATAACAATTATTGGAAATGCCAGTAGGCCTGGCTTAAGAATGCATTGTCAAGCAAGACCCAAAAATCCATGTACATTAATGACTGCCCCCCCCTCATCTGTGCTACTGTCAAAGAAAAACACTTAAATTATCTATTATCTACGACACTTTGGTAGCATTACAGTGTCATGTGCTTGCCCCTGGAAGTTCAACTTCAGAAAGCTGGATAAATAAATAAAATGGCAAGAGCTGTGTGGAGGGGAAGCACTTCTCATGTGGAAGCACACAACCTCTAAAAGATCAAATCGTGTATTCCTGGCTCTAAACATGGGGGATCGGGGGGAGGGGCGGGGGGCAAAAGTCCCTCTCAAGGTGATTCTCACATAATTGTCTGGTGACAGCTGAGCTGGGCACTAATTGGCACTATGTTGATGTTATTAACTTTACCAGCAAAATGCTAATGTCTCTCTCTACTCGTGCAAGAAACATCCAAGTCTGTGATGCAGTGTTTTTTATATTACAAAGAATTTAGTTGAAAGATGTATGACTCTATGTGGTAGGGGTACTTCCTGTTCCCAAATCTATTTTCGCAATTGTGTTATCCATGTTTTTTCATGTTTTCATATAGCATATGCGCCTTGTATAGTGCATAGTGTAAACTGAGCAAACTCTAGGAGCGTTCAGCAAGTAGATGAGTTTTTATGATAAGGTACATAGGTCTGGAGCAAAGCCGGAGGTGGTCCAACCTTCTGGCAGTGCCTGTGATAAAGATTGTCTGATTTCATAGTCAATCAGTCTTAGGCCTCACAGAGGGATGGCCCTATGCGCCACCCGTAACCATGATTCTGTGTACTGGTGTGTGAAGAGGGGAAGGCTATTGAAAGATGGGCAGCGCCACAGGAAACCTAGGGCCGGCTTTCGAGTTTGGCAGACGGGTTACTCCATCACAAAGTGATGGATAATTACAAGTGCTTTCTATATTATGACACATTCGTAATAAGGCGGACAGGACATGATGGATAATTACAGGTGCATTATATTCTATGACACTTGAAATATGGCAGGCAGGCCACCTGTTACGCCGGAAATGGATGCTGAACTCCACAGGTTACACACCCAGAGCACTTCAGCGGGTGAACTAACACGGTCATCTATCATTTTGTGACATCTTACTTACTGAGGGGCAGATTATCAAGGACCGGTGTTAAAATTATCGCCCATGTTCTGATGGTAACATGGGCTTCTATGGGAATTAACAAGGACGTATTATCAAGCCCATTATCGCTGTTTTATTGGCAGTTTCCGGCCAATAAAACAGCGATAATTTTAACACCGGTCCTTGATAATATGCCCCTGAGTTACTTATTGGGACTGAAAGCTGTGAAGTGCAGCAGGCGCATTGACCCACGCTGCTATTTTACTGTGGCTAGGACTTGGCATCTGCAGATTGCGCACACTTATTTGGAGTGTCTGCACTAAGAATAAATACATGAAGATACACGCAGTTCTCTAAAGAAGGTGTGGTAACTCTGACCCATATAAGTGAAGTTTACGTTTGACACTGTAGCCTGCAGGTTATCAACAGACCTCTGCAGCACGTGCATTGACCCACACAGATATTTAACTGAGGTTAAGACTTGTTACCTGCAGATTGCGCACAGATATTTGGAGAGTTTGCATTAAATAGACTGAGTCTAAACATGTGACATGCATATCCATAGAGCTCAATGAAGAAAGTGTACTAACTGTGAACAATATAATCGGAATGTAAACAGGATGCTGAGGCGCGCCTAAGGCAAGCCCGTCTGCGCCCGCCCGCACCCCGCCCGCGCCCCGCCCACGCCCCGCTTCACATTGCCGGTTTTAGCCTTTAGGACCAGGCACATGTGGGTTATACAGCAATAGGGCTTTAGGAATCAATGTAAGTTTTTGTAAGTCGGTCTTACATAACTGCCTGGGCCCTGTTTCTTTCATTAGTTGAAAGTTTTCTTTACAACTCAGGAATACTGGTGTAAAGAGGTGTAACGTGTGGCTGGAGGCCAGCCTATGTTGAAAGATGCTTTAATATATCAATCTAGGAGTACTTGTAAAGCGCAGCTTATCACCCGTGAGTGTATCCAGGCGCTGCGTTGCTGGGATTCGTCGAAGAGCCAGGTCTTGAGACTCTTCCTGAAGTCCAGGTAGTGGGCGGAGGACTGTACCTTCTTAAATTTGTATTTTGTAGGGGGAATAATTTCCCAAGTCCATAAGCAGGTTTTCAGAACGTTGTGTTTATTCATATTCTCTTGCATAAAACAGAACCTGCAGACACGTGTTTCGCCCATGTAGCCCCTCGGCCAAGGGCTTTTTCAAGGCAGAAGGTCGTGACTGTTGATTGTATTCCATCTTTATGAAGAAAAGCGGTCTCTGCAGTCCCAGGAACAAGAAGTCTGTCTGTGAGGGTGATGTTCGGAGGGGAGGGCGATCCAGGATTTGGTGGCAAGTTTGGAAACGGAGCGTCCTCCGCCATGGCTATGGAGAATGTGTGGTGTCTGTGCCAGGGCGAGTGTGGCGTGAAGGTTTCTCAATGGCTGGTGGACGTTCAGGCGGTGGTTGATGTATGCTGCTCCTTGCTCATGGAGGGCTTTGTAGGAGTGTGTCAGTAGTTTCAACTGGCATCTTTTCTGGACGGGGAGCTGGTGGTGGTTTCTCAGGAGCTGGGTGATGTGGGTCCATTCGGGCACGCTGAGGATCAGTCTGGCCCCTGAATTTTGAATCATCTGGAGCCTTCTCATGAAATCGATGGTGGTTCCTGTGTATAGTGCATTGTGGTAGTCCAGACGGCTGGTGATTAGGGCTTGCATGACTGTTTTTCTGGTGCTTGTGGGGAGCCATTTAACCCATTCCGTGGGAGCACTACCTCATGGGTGCTGCCGTCGGCCAACGACCAAAGGAGCCCCGCCCACTCAATAGAACGCCCGCACCGCAGCGGAAAAAACGCCGCGGTTAAGGCGTTAAAGATTCTTCTGAGTTCCCTTCATAGACACACCTTAGATATCTTTAATATTTTAGTCAAGTCCCAGTTTAACATCCTTTTTATGACTGACACATGGATGAGGGAGGATTCTTGCCCTTATTTACAATTGGCATTTCCAGAGCATTATGTGTGTGCATTTGGATAGAGTGGACACACGAGGTGGGGAACTGGTCATTGCTTACAAAAACAATCTTGAATGCTCCACATTTCAATGAAAGATTTGACTGGTGTGGAAGTTTCGGGCATCTGCAGATCCTCCAGTGCACAATTTTCATTTTCTGGGGTTTTACTTTACCAGCCCCTGGCTATGCAGCAGATGTGATTAATTCCTTAGATCAGGCCCTTGTGCCCAAATAATAAACTATACCAATTTTACAGTTTTAGGAGACCTACATCTTCATTTTGATGACAGATGATTTTCTGGCCAAGGCTTTATGGACATTTCAGCCTATCTTAATCTTACACTGACACCCACTGGCCAAGGCCTTCATGGACATTTCAGCCTATCTTAATCTTACACTGACACAAACTGGCCAAGGCCTTCATGGACATTTCAGCCTATCTTAATCTTACACTGACACCCACTGGCCAAGGCCTTCATGGACATTTCAGCCTATCTTAATCTTACACTGACACAAACTGGCCAAGGCCTTCATGGACATTTCAGCCTATCTTAATCTTACACTGACACCCACTGGCCAAGGCCTTCATGGACATTTCAGCCTATCTTAATCTTACACGGACACCCACTGGCCAAGGCCTTCATGGACATTTCAGCCTATCTTAATCTTACACTGACACAAACTGGCCAAGGCCTTCATGGACATTTCAGCCTATCTTAATCTTACACTGACACCCACTGGCCAAGGCCTTCATGGACATTTCAGCCTATCTTAATCTTACACTGACACAAACTGGCCAAGGCCTTCATGGACATTTCAGCCTATCTTAATCTTACACTGACACCCACTGGCCAAGGCCTTCATGGACATTTCAGCCTATCTTAATCTTACACTGACACAAACTGGCCAAGGCCTTCATGGACATTTCAGCCTATCTTAATCTTACACTGACACCCACTGGCCAAGGCCTTCATGGACATTTCAGCCTATCTTAATCTTACACTGACACCCACTGGCCAAGGCCTTCATGGACATTTCAGCCTATCTTAATCTTACACTGACACCCACCGGCCCATTCTTCTGGAGGCTCCGGTGCAAATGGTTTGGTCTGATCATTGTTGAATGCCTTGTTCCTTTTTTTCGCAGGAAGGGGACAAATCTGCTGCATTTGGTCTTCCAGTTAGATCATGGAAAAAAGCAGTGATCTCTGATTTGCAGGAGACCCTAGAATCTTCTAGTCCCACACTATCTGGAGAGGTCAAGAAGGACCCATGGCAGCGAGCCAATGGCTCTCTGCCGCTGCGGATATTGTCGCCTCTTGGTTCTTCCTTTGAAAGAAAATACTGGCTGGAATGAATCTGGAGAAGACATTACTTGGACAACGCAAAGTTGTCTTCTAAACAAGCTTTAAACAAATAAAATAAGAATCTAAAATTGGCTGGAAGTAATTTCTGTTCTCAGAAGATAAGAGAGGCAAATAATATGCCTGGGAAGATTTTTTAAATTGTGTTTCAATTTATACACCCTAAAGTCCTGGTCCCACCTCTTGAAGCGAACTTAAACCTATACTCTAGGTTGTGTGGATTATTTTGAAGATAAAATTATTAAGATCCAGCCAAATCTACCCTCACTAAACTGTGCGAGCTTTCGAACCATCCCCTAAGATTGTGATGCTTCCTCTGCAGGTAAGCTTTGACAACTCGAACCTCCGGATGGGAAAGAGGTAAAAGTCTGTCTCATCAGCTGTAAATATGTCTCCCCATTAGATCCATGAGCCCCACATATTACGAGATAGATTGACAACACTATTTGTCCGGGGTATCCTAGCCTATTTAGTTCTTCCCTTCAGTCTTGGATTGTCCCTAAGATCTGAAAGAGGGCAAGAGCTATCCCTCTCCTGAAAAACCTGCTGCAAACAGTTCAGCATTTTCTAACTTTAGTCCAATTTCTCTTTTGCCAGCTGACTTCCAAATATTCTAAACAAATGTCAGTAAACAACTCAGGCATAGTATCAAGGGCAGGATCGCCGCTTTAGCTGCACTTTTTCCCGCTAAAGCGACAATATTTTTATCGCCCGATCACCAAGACGGTGCTTACAAGCATTACTGCATGTTAGCAGCTGAAATACTAAAGCTAAGCATCTCAGCGATATACATCGCTAATGAGATGCAAAGTAGGCGGTGCCATCGAGAAACACCATGAATACAGTTGCTAACACGACTACCTTCTATTATCAATGGGGCCGCAAAGCTGCTTAGCGATAATCAAAGTCTCGCTAACCGCGATTATCGCTGGTTCCTAACGCCTGATTGAAACCTGACTTAGCCATCTTTTCAATCGGTGGTGGATTGTCAGGCTGAGACCGCCTTGGCTTATTACCAAGGATTTCATTTTCGCGTACTTTTTATCAGTGAATTTCCAGCGCTAATCACGTATTTCGCCGCTATCGCTGTTTTTTTTATCGCCTTGGTGTTAGACGTTGATGATAACGTGCTAACTCGGAAATATAAACCAGCAACAGATGGAGATCATCAAATTCGCGCTAAACACGAATTGCAATATTTACCGCTACCCGTTGATAATATGCCCCTTAGAGTTCTTGAAAACATACTATCTCTTACATCCTCCTCAATCCGGTTTTCGAGCCCGTCATAGTACAGAACCTGCCTTGCTAGACATTACAGAATTGATTGAGATGACATTGGACTTGGTGGCAATGCTGCCTTGATCCTATTAGGTCTTTCGACAGCCTTCAACATTGTAACTCATGATATTTACTTCAACGCTTGGAAGACATCAAAGTGGGAGTTTGGGCACTGGTGTGGTTCAGTTCTTTTCTGACCTTTAGAGAGCAGGCAGTGTGGATGAAGCCCTACTTCTCTGAAGTGTGTAGTGCTGCAGCGGTTCGGCTTTGAGTCCTACTTTGACGCAGATGATACTCAGTTACTGCTCTGGTATGAGGGCGATTCAGCCTCAGCTAAGGAGACCTTCTCTGCATGTATGAGGGTGCTCATGAGATGGCTGAGATTAAACAATCTGAAATGCAATCCAGGCAAAACGGAAATTCTGCTTTTTGGACCTCGCCCATCACATGCATGGAATGGATGTTGGCCGAGTGACTGCTACCCCCCTTCCTTCCCTGAAGGAGGTGGTGACAAACCTAGGGCTGTTGTTTGATGGCTATCTCTCATTTAAAGCCCATGGGGCATATTATCTAGGAAGTGGAGGTGAGTGGCGTTAGCCTCCTTGGCTTAACGCCTCTCATCGCCACTTCGGAAGCTCCAGGCTACACCATATTACCAAGGATGTGGTGCAGGAAGGTGTGCCTTCCTGTACATAAACACGCCACCTTAAGACCAGGATTTTCCTGGTCTTAAGTTCGGAGCTGGCCCCTATTATTGCCTCTCTTGATAAGAGGTGGCAGCGGCGAAGAGAATGGGTGTTGCGACGGAACAGCCACTGCAACACCCACTGCACACTCCTTTCAATCTAATTTAGCGTGAAAGGGGCCCTATTAACAAGACATCATTAAATCACATAACATAACCAAGGCAGTATTAAGCTACGTAACGTGGCTTTGAGCCACGTTATGTGGTTTAATGCTGCCTTGGTAATAGGGCCCTGACCCTATCGCCACGACAACATCACAAAAAGTGACGTTTTGGTGGCGATAGTGGCTTGGTAGTATGCCCAAAGTGTCCTCTGTAGTGAAACAGTGTTTCTGGATAGTGAAAGCACTGAAAAAGCTTCTGGGGCATATTATCTAGGAAGTGGCGGTGACAGGCGTTAGCCTCCTTGACTTAACACCTCTCATCGTCACTTCGGGAGCACTAGGCTGCACCATATTGCCAAGGATAAGGTGCAGCCTGGCGTTTCCCCCTGCGATGGCGCTAAGTCTCAACACTTAACGCCAACGCAGGCACCCTTGCACCAGAGGTCTTAAGTTCTGCGCTGCCAACTATTATCGCCTCTATTGATAATAGGTGGCAGCGGCGAAGTGAATGGGTGTTTCGGCGGAACGCCCACCGCAACACCCACTGCACGCCCCTTTCACGCTAATTTTAGCATGAAAGGGACCCTATTACCAAGGTAGCGTTAATCCACTTTACATGGCTTTTAGCCAGGTTATGTGGTTTAGCACTGCCTTGGGAATAGGTCCGTGACCCTATCGCCACCACAACGTCACAAAAACGGACATTGTGGTGGCAACAGGGCTTGGAAATATGCCCCAGTGACTTTCTTTCTTGGGAAGCTCGGAAAACAGTTGTCCGAGCTCTAATTTTATCCAGATTGGACTATGCAAACGTTCTGTGCTTGGGTTTACCAGACTCACTAACTCTGCGCTTGCACCTAGTGCAGAATAAGGCAGCACCTCTTTTATTCAAGCTCCGTCGGCGGACCTCGACGCCTTCCGACTCAAACAGCTTCACCGCCCCCGCTTGGCAAGAGAATTGTTTTTAAAGCCTCAGTGTTAGCTCCCCGCGCCCTTCATGGAACGGGAACCCACTATCCCGACCCTGGGGTTCGGCAGCCCTGTCCTCGGAGGGCTCTGCGCCGGGGGATGCGCAGCTGTCTGTTGTGTCTCGTTTCAAAAGATCACAGCGAGGAGGGTCTATCTTTCCGGTCCGTGTTGCCATGATCTGGAATCCCCTCCAGTGCTTAATTTGTTAAATAATAAGTGCCAGGGCCCTGACCAGGAGGTCACTGCAGCTTGCAACACCCATTGCCCCTGTCATCCCTGCCAATGGCGGTACCAAAACAACTACTGCAGTGTTGTCACTTAAGTGCCGGTGCCAAGCACGGAAACCAATCAATCAATCAATACATTTATAGAGCGCGCTTCTCACCTGTGATGGTCTCAAGGCGCTGAAGGGAGGGGAGGTGCTGCTATTGCTCGAAAAGCCAGGTCTTGAGGTGTTTCCTGAAGGTGAGATGGTCCTGGGTCAGTCATAGGTAGGTCGGGAGGGAGTTCCATGTCTTGGCGGCCAGGTAGGAGAACGATCTTCCTCCGGTGGTGGTTCTATGAATCCATGGGACGTTGGCGAGGGCGAGGCTGGCGGAGCGGAGCTGATGGGTCAGAGTGTAAAAGGTGAGACGGTTGTTGAGGTATTCGGGGCCCATGTCGTGGAGCGCTTTGTGTGCGTGGGTGAGGAGCCTGAACCTGATCCTTTTGCTGACTGGGAGCCAGTGCAGGTTTCTCAGGTGGGCAGATATGTGGCTGTGGCGAGGGATGTCGAGGATGAGTCGTGTGGAGGCGTTCTATATGCGCTGAAGTCTTTTCTGAAGTTTGGCTGTGGTTCCTGCGTATAGGGCGTTCCCATAGTCCAGTCGGCTGGTGACGAGGGCCAGGGTAACCGTCTTTCTGGTTCCGGTGGGGATCCACCGGAAGATTTTTCGGAGCATGCGGAGGGTGTTGAAGCATGAAGATGGCTCAAATTAAGCACTGATCCCCTCCTTTTCCAAATCAGAAATATGACCAATGAGGCTGCTTTTCGCAAACCGTTAAAAACCCATCTGTTATGTCTAAATATCTCGAGATGCACCTGCCTGTATTTTCCCCAGCACCGGGACACTCGCTGTGTAGGGGCGCGCTTTACAAGTACGGTCATTCATTCATTCACGTTACACAGAGATCTCTGCAGCAGGTGCATGGACACACATACCTAACTTATAGGACTAGCAGCTAGATTCATCAAAGTCCCGATTTGCGAGTCCTTAATAGCGAATATTAAGGAATCGCTATTAAGGACTTGCAAAACGGGATTCATGTAGGAATCGCTAAATAAATTGCGATTCCTACACATTCCTTATTTGAGATTAGCAATTTGCTAATCGCAAATAAGGATGCGATTTCAAGGGTGCCACGGGTGTCCAAAGGACACCCTGTAGCAACCCTGAAATGAAAATGTAGACTGATGTTGCGCACACACATGTCCAAAGGACATGTGTGTGTGTAACATGCAACTTAGAAAAATGCATTTAAATGCATTTTTCTAAGTTTTCGCTATTTACCACGAGGTTTGACTTCGTGGTAAATAGCGCTCCTAAATTGCGAATTCGCAATTTTTAAATGTTTCATGAATAGCATTTAAGGAATCTCTAATAGAGATTCCTTTAATGCTAATCCTCGCAAATCTGCGAATACTTTATTAGCGATTTTTGCATTTGGGATGATGAATCCCAAATGCAAAAATTGCACTCGCAAATGGCCAGATTCTCAGAATCTGGCCCTTTTGCGAGCGCATTTCGCTTGATGAATCTGGCTGTAGATCTTCTACCCTGACCGTTGCATACGTCACCAGAGGATTTGAATTGCCCCTACTGACTTTCTCATTGGCCCACATGCATCATTGCTAGAAATTGCGATTTCTTAAATGCGATTGACAAGGAATCGCAATTAAGAAATCGCAATTTGCTATTCATCATTTTTTTGGCAATTTATTTGCGATTTGCAGAAAATCGCAATTTATTGCGAATCGCTTTTAAAATGCGAATTCTTAATTGCGAATTCGCATTTTGCGAATTCGCAAATTGCGAAAAACCCCACATGCTGAATTGCATTACTCTGATTGCCAGGAAGCCAGAAAGGCAATCACAGGCACCTGTGAATTGGTTTGAATGTGGCTCTGGCAGTTGGATTCAGAGGCTGTTTGGAGAGGTTGCTGCTGCAGTCTGTGTGCTTCACTTTTGAGGAGAAATAAAGATGGAAAATCAAGAGGCAGAGGGGCCCTCAAGAAAAAGGAAAATTAAGTTTTCTGAGAAGGAACTTGAAATCCTAATTGAAGAGGTGACTGACAGGCATGATCAACTATTTGGCAAGTTGTCACATAAGGTGCCAGATGCAGTGAAAAGAAATATGTGGCTCAACATACAAACCAAGGTAAATGCTGTTGGTGTTGCCCACCGTGAAATCAGCAACTTACAAAAAAGGTGGTACGACTTGCGCAGTCGCGCAAAGGAGAAGATTGCAACCAGAGTAAAATCTGCTAATAAAACTGGAGGTGGACCCCCTAAAGACATACCTACAACCCATTTGGATGACCTTGTTGAAGGGACACTTTTGACTGAGGCAGTTGTGGGTGTACACAACATAGACACTTCTGATCTCATTACACCTTCTGAAGGTAAGTGTGATTATGAAATGTTACAAAACCTACTTGATATAAAATTGTGGCCTTTGGCAAAGTGCAAACAGTGAAAGCGGGTTTTAAAAATATCAATTTAGTCCTTGCATTACATTATGTGAAGTTTCCTGCATCAGAGTACTAACATTTCAAGCTTAAAGCAATGCATCTTGGGAAATGTAGTTTTTTGAGAAAGATGTTGTGGGGTCACAGACAAATCAGTAGCCTTCAGTGACACACATAGCAATTTCAATTTTAATGAAAGCATCTCAAGGACACAAGTAGACATGATGTAACTTATTTTTATTTTAACATTTCAAAAGCAACATGGAAAGTAAAATATATCTTTCACCTTTTTTCTAACAGAATTACTTCAACAATTGATAGAGCAAGATTTGCGGGATTTCAGTACACTAGAAATAAATGTCATTGAAGAGGGGAATAATCCAAGCACTTCCACTGCCAATCTTCAAGTGAATGAAAGGCAAAGAGTACGCCAGTTATTGCAAACTGATTCAGAGGAGGGTATCAGTCAACAAAATCCAGTGTCAAGATCTGAAGCCAGATCAACAGTCACCAATGCAAGGCCTAGTAGGCGAAGGAGGCAAAGTCAATTTTATAGGCGACGTCCCAGAACATCAAACTTGGCCACATTTGAAGAGGGGTCCTGCACTGGCAGTGTTGTTGAGGACAAAATTTTAAAGATACAGCGCCTGCAAGGCAAAGATGTCAGAGTTATTAAAGGCAAAATTGGACATATGTCTAAACTGCTAGGTGGAATTCACAGCACTATGAATAGGATGGTTGAGGCATTAATAAAAGGCCATGAGGCAAGTGCTAAGAAACTTGGCAGGATTGCTAAGTCTATAGAATCAATGTGCACTGTAATGAAAATGCAACATGAAGAAAGTATGAATAGGCACCTGAGGCTAATGACCAGCTTACATGGTCAGAATAGACAGTTGTCACGCATTTCAAATATTGCAGCACAAATCAGCAAACAAAATGTTGTCGTACATGAAAAATTAAATGATGTTTTGGTTGACATTTCAAGGGGAATGGTGAGAGGGAATGATTTAATACAACCTACTAACAGTTGTGAACGACCAGGGATGTCTTTATCAAATGTTAACACTGTTAAGGGTCCACAAAATGTAGACCCACCAGAGTGTTCCAAATCTGTAACAAGACGTAGTAATAGGAATGTGAAAGAAGGTAGCATGTTGGTATTGGAGAAAGATAAAATTGCTGGGAAGGCATTAGGTCTGCGAGGCCGTAAAAAGTAAAATGAATTCTAATTTTTTTCAAAGCATGACTATTTGAAGAATGCTGCATTTACCAACAGTTCCATATTTACAAGATTTTTTTCCCAAATCAGAAATGTCTTTATTTGATTTGATTAGTGGCTGTAAAAGGTACTTTGCATGCACATCATCTTATGTTTTCTTGAAATGCATTTCATTTATAAAATAAAATAAAGCATTGTACCTCATTCAAAAATAATTTTGTGTAATCTCTGCTCTTCTTCTCCTTCGTTCTGCGGCTTCTGGTCCATGTTGTCTGGCTGGGGGTTGCTGTGGTTGATTGTTATTTGGTGGTAGGAGATCTTCTTCTTCCAAATGGATGCCTCTCTCTGTTGCCATGTTGTG
Organism: Lissotriton vulgaris; assembly: GCF_964263255.1. Classification (NCBI taxonomy): domain Eukaryota; kingdom Metazoa; phylum Chordata; class Amphibia; order Caudata; family Salamandridae; genus Lissotriton; species Lissotriton vulgaris. Next base: position 121,517,930 of record NC_141695.1, on the reverse strand, counting down.
TAGCATTGCACAGACAGCTACTATTTTACAGCATATTTTGGGATTATACTGCAAACTTCCACCGGTCTTATGCAATATGCGGAACCTTGATTTTAAAACACCAAAGGTCCTCTCAATGACATTGCGAGTTGATTTGTGAGCTTGATTGAAATGTTGCTCCTTTCTAGTTGCAGGGTTGAGGTATGGAGTCAAAATATAAGACCGGACACCATAGGCACTGTCACCTTTTAAAATAACATGGTTATTCAAACGTAATTACCAAAACTATGACAGTATTTGACTGTTGAAAAGTTAATGATAATAGATTTTTCATATTTACCTAGCAAATAACCATCTCCAAACTGTCCAGCAAGAAGTCTGGCATGTATTGCGCTGTGCTTAAAGATGTATGAGTCATGGGCACTGCCAGGGTAACTAGCCACTATGTCAGTGATAATGGTGTTTGCATTACATATCACCTGAATATTGAGTGAGTGGAAAGATTTCCTGTTACGGAATATATACTAATTTTCTGAGGGCGGACATATAGGTACATGTGTGCCATCCACACAGCCTATTACATGCGGGAATTGTGCCATGCTATAAAAATCTACTTTGGTTTTCAACAATTCCGGTTGAGTAGTAGGAAACTTAATATAATTCCTAATTCTTTGCAACATAGCATCCAAAAAAGCATTAAAAAATCTAGAAAGGGAGCTTTGGGAGACACCACCAGCAATGGCTACTACTCCCTGAAAAGAACCAGAAGCTAAGAGGTGTAGAGAGCATAGGACTTGTACATGGGTAGGTATTGCTTTTGTCCTTCGAGTCTCCCTTTGCAAAATAGGATCTAAATCATTAATTAAATCTAAAATTAAATTACCAGTGAGCCGGTACCTATCATAAATCTCATCATTAGTTTGCCCAAGCAAGGTTATGCGTACTCTAAATATTCGCTCTTGTATCTGCCTTCTCCTCCATCCAGCAGCTACTCTCAATCTGTGGCGGCGTGCCAAAAAGAAAAGTGCTGCCATTGTCCAATGCTCCTCGAGGTTCTGTGAAGCCCAACAAAAGAGGGAACTTGAAAGACACCAGCCTTATATAGTGTGGCTGCCAATCAGCAAGGCACTTGTGATATGTGTTCTGCTTTCAAGAGCAGTACAAATGAATGCGAGTTTCAAAACTACACTTACACACCCTAATGTCTTTCAAATGTTTACATCAGCAAATCCTATGGAAAAAGTGTTTCATGGTAGTAGCAGCATTACTTTATCAATACATATGTACAATTTTGCCTACCAAGCCATCCAAAAAACATCTTTGTAAAGGGTTTTGAAGGTACATCAGAACATTCCTCCTGTTACATTATAATGTATAACACACCATTGTGTGCATGTGTGAGGTCACACACCATCAACATTTGACATGTTTAATATATGGCCTGTTTCAAATAAAGTAATACTGATTGGTAAATTTGGAAGGCTACTTCCACTTCCATGAAGGCCCAACACTGCTGTTTTCATGTAGAAAAGTACTTTTCCTAAGTCTGCGAATATTTAACACCAAGTCAGACTTCTTCTAATTTTTGAAAATGCAATTTGCGATTTCATGTGAAATCGCAAAATGCGAATTTTGATGCATTGGTTAAATTCGCAATAAAATGCGATTCGCATTGATTGCGAGACATTTAAGGAATCGCAAATGTAATTGCGATTCCTTACTTTGCGAAAAAATACAAAATAATTCATGCATCTCAAATACACAGATTGCATTCGCAAACGGGTGAAAAATGCGATTCGCACCGAATGCGAATGCAATCTACTTTGATGCATGTGGGCCATTGTAACTAACTTCTTGGCAGACACGTCACACGCACAGACCTAAGCAGCAGTAGAATAAACTCTATCACAATGGAGCACTCGACATGAATGGTGCACAAAGAGCCAAGACACAGGTGCATTCACCTACATAGCGTCTTTTCTGGGATTGAAGCTTGTTAACTAAGAGTTATGCATACGTATCTGCAGCAAGTGTAGTAAACCCCTGAGCGGTCTTAATGTGATACAGACACAGCAGGTGCATTGACCCTAAGGACTATTTTACTCTGGTTCGCACTGGTGACACGCAAGCTGCACGCAGGTCTCTGGAGCAGGCGTGGCAACCTCCTGGCTTGTCTGACATGGATTTGGAGCTGTGGCCTGCAGGTAAAACGAAGATCTCTGTAGCAGCTGCATAAACCCTCCATGCTATAGTTCTGGACATTGTACCTGTGGCCTCCTGGTTAGAAACAGATGTTTACCCCAGCTGCACATTTCACTGACCTGGATTTGAAGTTGTAAGTGTCAGGTTGCGCTTGACTTTGCAGCAGGTGCATTGACCCACAGGTCTGCCTCGCTGTGATTGGTGCCAGAGCTAGACAGGTTGCACACAGGTATATGCAGCAGGCTCTTTAACTCACTCTGCTAGCTGGGGGATCCGTGCGCCTCTCTGCTGGAAGCGGCCTGTCTGCTGCTTTGTGTGCGGCGTTTTTCCACTCATGCATTTTTAACCACGCCAGAGTCGAGTTTCATTCAGTTCATGGTAGAAACTAAGGCCGCGGGGTGTGTGGGGGAAGAGCATTGTGGAAACCTTCGTGCTGGCGGGGCAGGAGGACGTCGAATGGGCCCCCGACGCTCCCCCAGCCTGTCCAAGGATGGCTGGGCCTCGGCGTGTCCGCGCCGCAGCAGCAGCAGCGACCTGCAAAGTGGGCTCTGGCCCGGGGCCCCAGGCTTTCAGGGGCCCCGTGATTGAGCCAGCTCTGTTCTGCAGAGTCTTGCCCTGATGACCTTCAATGAAATCAATTATTTAACTAAACTATTAATTAAACAGATTGTTTTAAATACTGTTCCCCTTTACTTTCTTTTTAACGTGGATGATGTGTGAGAGCCAGTTTTGCAGAGAAGTGTTCTGTTTATGTTTTATGCAAAAATCCTAATAAAAGTTTCCTTCAGGTAAAAACAGGACCTCACATATGAGAACTGGGAGAGTGTCAGAGAGATTATTTGCAGTAATGTGTGTGAGCTGCTGCTGTGTCACAACATTAAAAACCAACCTCACTATCCCTGAATCTTAGATGTCAATATGTAGAGTTTGTGCCAGTGCACCTGTGCAGTGTCAGGGCCTGCCAAAGAGGGCATGAAAGAGCTGAAATTGGATCATGAATTCAAAACTGTTCCAGACAGGGGTCCCTAAAATACGTTTTGCCCGTGGCCCCAGAAATCTTTAAGCTGCCCCTGCCCTGAGGGCCACCAGAAGGAGACCGGTCCTGCAAGGTGGGCCAGAAGTCCTGGGACACCCACCACTGACACCCTCCAATGAGAGGAGAGAGGCCCGGGAGGGTGGGACAGAAGTCATGGAATGCGTATCAATGTCACCCTCCAATGAGAGAACAGAAGCCTGGGAGGGTGGGACAGAAGTCAATCAATCAATCAGAGTACTTGTAAATCGCGCTACTTACCTGTGAGGGTCTCAAGGCGCTATGGGGAGAGGGGGTGCCGCAACTGCTTGAAGAGCCAGGTCTTGAGGAGTCTTCTGAAGGCGAGTAGGTCTTCGGTATGCTGTGTGTGGGTAGGGAGGGTGTTCCAGGTCTTGGCGGCGAGGTAGGAGAAGGATCTGCCACCAGAGGTCGTTCGTTGGATGCAGGGAACAGCGGCGAGGGCAAGGCTGGCGGAGCGGAGCTGGCGGGTGGGGGTGTAGAAGCTGAGTCTGCTGTTCAGGTAGGCTGGTCCGGCGTTGTGGAGTGCTTTGTGTGCGTGGGTGTGGAGCTTGAAGATAATCCTCTTGTCGACGGGGAGCCAGTGTAGGTCTCTCAGGTGGGGGGTGATGTGGCTGCGGCGGGGGACGTTGACGATCAGTCGGGCGGAGGCGAAGTCATGGAATGCATATCAATGTCACCTTCCAATGAGAGAACAGAAGCCCGGGACAGTGGGACAGAAGTCATGGAATGCGTATCAATGTCACCCTCCAATGAGAGAACAGAAGCCCGGGACGGTGGGACAGAACTCATGGAATGCGTATCAATATCACCCTCCAATGAGAGAACAGATGCCCGGGAGGGTGGAACAGAAGTCATGGAATGAGTATCAATGTCACCCTCCAATGAGAGAACAGATGCCCGGGAGGGTGGAACAGAAGTCATGGAATGCCCACCATGGCCCCCCCCCAATGGGAGGAGAGAGTCCCGGGAGGGTGTGTCAGAAGTCATGGAATGCACACCACGGACACCCTCCAATGGGAAGAGAGAGGCTTGGAGGGTGTGTCAGAAGTCATGGAATGCCCACCATGGCCCCCCCCAATGGGAGGAGAGAGTCCCGGGAGGGTGTGTCAGAAGTCATGGAATGCACACCATTGACACCCTTCCAATGGGAGGAGAGAGGCTTGGAGGGTGTGTCAGAAGTCATGGCATGCCCATCATGGTCACCCTCCAATGGGAGGAGAGAAGCCCAGGAGGGTGGGCTAGAAGTCAATAAATGTCCACCATGGTTACCATCCAATGAGAGGAGAGAGGTCCGAGAGGGTGGACCAGAAGTCATGGGATGTCCACCATGGTCCCCCTCCAATGAGAGAACAGAGGCCAGGGAGGGTGGGACAGAAGACATGGGATGTCCACCATGGTCACCCTCCAATGAGAGGAGAGTGGCCAGGAAGGGTGGCCAGAAGTCATTGAATGGCCAGCATTGTCACTCTTCAGTAGAAGGAGATAGGCCCGAGACCCTCACCTCTGACACCCTTGAGTGTGTGGGCGGGGCCTAGTGCCAATAACAGGAATAGATCAAACCAAGGTCAACGAGAACCCTTGCATGGGGACTCCTATTCACCTCAGTTTGATCTGTTCCTGTCATTCAGGGCCGACACCCGCTCTATGGAGAGTTTATGGGTGTTGGCCATTGTCTGACACCCACCCTTAAGTGGTTAATGTTAGTTGTCTCACCACATGGTAAGCTGAGAAGAAAACAAATACAAATAAATGGGCAGTCGGAGGAAAGGGGCTGAAGACGAAAACACAAATAAAATAAGAACTTTTTTGGGCAGAAACTGGGAGGAGACAAGGATAGGAACAGAGGAAAGGAAGTTATGAGGGGGGAGGAGCGAGCCAAAGGAGATCCAAAATTGAGCAAACGAGAGGGGTAGACACAAGTGGCAATGAGATGCCACTTTGAGGAAATGAAGGACATCGAGGGGCCCTAGGACAAATATGCTGGAGGCGGGGACGGCGCAGAGGAAGATGCCTGGTCATAGAAGTGGGGGACCCCACTGACGGATGCCCTGTTGTATGCTTATATTTATTCTTAGATTTACAAAAGGGGGTGGTGATGAACAGAGTGTCTGAATTGAGCAGACCACTCTTACCCAGTCCAAAGATCAGGGCTTGATCCATCACCGTTATTTATCTCACTGCCCCATCCCAGCTCAGAACCTGGCTATATGCAAATCAGTCTGTCCCTGGCCCAGTGCATCATGGGAACAGGGCAGACTAAACTACCAAGCCAATTCTTTACCAGAAAGGAGACAAGCTACCGGGGACCGGTTTCTGGCATTTCAGCCGTCTTCGGCCCGGCTTGCTTGAATCCTGATGGAGCAGTGAGAAAGGGACTCATGTCTGAGTATACCCTGCCACACCTATAGTGGCCAAAAACGATTTACAAAAGGGGGTGGTGATGAACAGAGTGTCTGAATTGAGCAGACCACTCTTACCCAGTCCAAAGATCAGGGCTTGATCCATCACCGTTATTTATCTCACTGCCCCATCCCAGCTCAGAACCTGGCTATATGCAAATCAGTCTGTCCCTGGCCCAGTGCATCATGGGAACAGGGCAGACTAAACTACCAAGCCAATTCTTTACCAGAAAGGAGACAAGCTACCGGGGACCGGTTTCTGGCATTTCAGCCTCTTCGGCCCGGCTTGCTTGAATCCTGATGGAGCAGTGAGAAAGGGACTCATGTCTGAGTATACCCTGCCACACCTATAGTGGCCAAAATCGATTTACAAAAGGGGGTGGTGATGAACAGAGTGTCTGAATTGAGCAGACCACTCTTACCCAGTCCAAAGATCAGGGCTTGATCCATCACCGTTATTTATCTCACTGCCCCATCCCAGCTCAGAACCTGGCTATATGCAAATCAGTCTGTCCCTGGCCCAGTGCATCATGGGAACAGGGCAGACTAAACTACCAAGCCAATTCTTTACCAGAAAGGAGACAAGCTACCGGGGACCGGTTTCTGGCATTTCAGCCTCTTCGGCCCGGCTTGCTTGAATCCTGATGGAGCAGTGAGAAAGGGACTCATGTCTGAGTATACCCTGCCACACCTATAGTGGCCAAAATCGATTTACAAAAGGGGGTGGTGATGAACAGAGTGTCTGAATTGAGCAGACCACTCTTACCCAGTCCAAAGATCAGGGCTTGATCCATCACCGTTATTTATCTCACTGCCCCATCCCAGCTCAGAACCTGGCTATATGCAAATCAGTCTGTCCCTGGCCCAGTGCATCATGGGAACAGGGCAGACTAAACTACCAAGCCAATTCTTTACCAGAAAGGAGACAAGCTACCGGGGACCGGTTTCTGGCATTTCAGCCTCTTCGGCCCGGCTTGCTTGAATCCTGATGGAGCAGTGAGAAAGGGACTCATGTCTGAGTATATTTATTCTTAGAGCAGTTGTTGTACTATGGTCTCTCAGAATAAACCTATTTTTATATACATCTATTGGATTGGATAATCACATGCCCTCTATCCTGCCGCAGTCCAGGAGCACTGTAGCATCCCAGGTGAGTGAATGTTTGCTATACTCCATATTGCAAATTATGTTTGGACACAATTTCTTTTTTTTTCTTTCCTCTTCGTTTCCTTCAGGGTGTGGAACTTGCACAGTTAACGGGTCCCCAAGGCTTTTCTCTACCTTAATTGTGTTTGGGGGTCTAAAAGAATCTAGATAGACTGACTGAAATAAACTATATAGAGTAAGTAATTGAATATATTGTCAACTACTAAGGAAAATAGAAAGAGTCTATTTTCTATTCGCCTTCATATACACAGAGGGTCTTTTGGTTGCTTGGTTGATTTTTCACCTTTTTTACATATCGTGATTTTTGAAGGGTCGAGTATTGGGGAAACCAGGTATAATGTTGATCATAGTGACACACAAGGAAGTTTAAAAGAATGATAAGGAGAAAGATGCTGAGCCCCGCGTTATTCAACATCGATATGCGCCCCTACCAGATGTCATTGGCAAACAAAATGCCACAATGGTGTCTTATGCCGATGACACACAACTGATAAAGGAGGATGGCCAACACGTTTTAGGTCCTGTCTGGTAGAACTGGCCTGGTGAATGAAGTCTACTTGCCTTCATTATTGCATGGCCTCCATCTTGTAGAAAGACTGTGCCCCCTCAGAATAATTATTACTGCATGATCTTCGTTTGAGAAAGCCTGTTCCCCCTCAGACCCTCATTACTTTTCGAACTCCATCTTGAAGAAAGACTGTTTCCCATCAGAACCTTTATTATTGCATGGCCTCCATCTTGAAGAAAGACTGTTTCCCATCAGAACCTTTATTATTGCATGGCCTCCATCTTGAAGAAAGACTGTTTCTTCTCAGACTCTTCAATAATGCATGGCCTTCATCTTGTAGAAAGTCATTTCCCCCACCATCACACTCTTTATTATTGCATGGCCTCCATCTTGAAGAAAGACTGTTTCTCCTCAGACTCTTCATTATTGCGTGGCTTCAATCTTGAAGAAAGACTGCTCCTCCTCAGATTCTTCATTACTGCATGGCCTTCACCTTGAAGAAAGTCACCCCCCCCCATCAGACTCTTCATTATTGCATGGCCTTCATCTTGAAGAAATGCATTCCCCCTCCCCCCATAAGACTCTTGATTATTGCATGGCTTCCATCTTGAAGAAAGACTGTGCCCCCTCAAACCCTTCATTACCGCATGGCCTCCATCTTGAAGAAAGACTGTGTCCCCTCAGACTCTTCATTATTGCATGGCCTCCATCTTGAAGAAAGACTGTTTCCCATCAGAACCTTTATTATTGCATGGCCTCCATCTTGAAGAAAGACTGTTTCTTCTCAGACTCTTCAATATTGCATGGCCTTCATCTTGTAGAAAGACATTTCCCCCACCATTACACTCTTCATTATTGAATGGCCTTCATCTTGAAGAAATGCATTCCCCCTCCCCCCATAAGACTCTTGATTATTGCATGGCTTCCATCTTGAAGAAAGACGGTGCCCCCTCAGACCCTTCATTACTGCATGGCCTCCATCTTGAAGAAAGACTGTGTCCCCTCAGACTCTTCATTATTGCATGGCCTCCATCTTGAAGAAAGACTGTTTCCCATCAGAACCTTTATTATTGCATGGCCTCCATCTTGAAGAAAGACTGTTTCTTCTCAGACTCTTCAATATTGCATGGCCTTCATCTTGTAGAAAGACATTTCCCCCACCATTACACTCTTCATTATTGAATGGCCTTCATCTTGAAGAAATGCATTCCCCCTCCCCCCATAAGACTCTTGATTATTGCATGGCTTCCATCTTGAAGAAAGACGGTGCCCCCTCAGACCCTTCATTACTGCATGGCCTCCATCTTGAAGAAAGACTGTGTCCCCTCAGACTCTTCATTATTGCATGGCCTCTATCTTTGAAGAAAGACTGTGTCCCCTCAAACCCTTCATTACTGCATGGAATGCATCTTGAAGAAAGACTGTGCCCTTCAGACTTTTCATTATTGCATGACCCCATCTTGAAGAAATACTGTGCTCCCTCACTCTCATTATTACTGCATAACTTCCGTTAGAAGAAAGACTGTTCTCTTCAGCTCCTTATTACTGCATGTCTCCAGTCTTGAGGACAGACTGTACTCTCTTAAAAATCTCCTTACCTCATGACCTAGGTCTCAAGCACCGTCTGTACCTCCCTCCCCCTCCCCCAGGCACCTCGTTACACAATGTTCGTTACTCCAGGGCGCGGAGACAGCTTTTCAAAGCAGGAAGTGCCGCTAAGACAATATTGTAGCTGCTGTGTTTACAGGCATGAAAGTCACACGGTACCTGAGCCCGCGATCTGTGCCAGGAGGCTAATGGAGCCACCGCAGTGGGCAGAGCCGTGGGTGGGAAGCAACGCCCTGGGAACACCATACAGGGGATAGAGATCAGAATCTGAGAGGCCTGTAGAGAGGCATGCATCGGAAAGGCAGTTGAGCCGCCTGAGAGGCCTGCACAGGGGCAGGGCAGCCATAGAGCCCGAGAGGTGCATATAGATGATTTACAGCCATGGAGTGGGAGGGGCCCTCACAGGTGAAGGGGAGTCACACAGTCTGAGAGTCTGTCAGGGGAAGGACAACCACCGGACCAAAAAGGCCATAAGAGTGAAGGTTGTTAATAGAGCCTGAGAGGCCTGAGCAGGTGAAATGAGTCACAGTGCATGAGAGGCCTACACAAAGGAAGGGCAGCCATAGAGCCGGAGAGGCCCATACAGAAGGGAAGTCACAGGGCCTTGGAGGCCCATAGCAGGAAAGGGCAGCCATGGAGCTCGAGTGGCCCATACAGGTGAAGGGAAGTCACAGAGCCTGAGAGGCCCTTAGCAGGAAAGGGCAGCCATGGAGCTCGAGTGGCCCATAACCATAAAGGGGTCACTGAGCCTGAGAGGCCCACTTAGGGGAAGCTGAGACGTGGAACAGGAGAGACCTAGAGTTTGAGAGCCCCTCAGCAGAAAAGGGCAATCTAGGGGTCCATAAATGTGAAGGGGAGTCATACAGCCTGCGAGGCCCACACAGGGGAAACAACCTTTACAACGCAGTCATTACATCGCAACATCCTTTACATCGCATGGCATTACAATGCAGCCATTACTTTGCATGTCACTACAGCGCGCATGTAATTACAATGCATGTCACTACAACTCAGGCATTACATCGCAAGTCATTACAACTCATACCATTACAACTCATAGTAGCCTTACACTATCCAACACTTACCCTACTGTTGCACTTACTGGAGTTAGAATAGTAATTATTACCCCTATACTATCCAACACTTACCTTAAATGCAATGTAATGGTATGCGTTGTAAAGGTAGTTTCTGAAAATGCGATGTAATGGCAGGCTATGTAAAAGAATGCGTTGTAGTGGACGTTGCGATGTAAAAACTGTGTTGTAAAGGCATGCATTGTAAATGTATGCGTTGTAACATCATACATTCCCACACAGGTCCATACAGGTGAAGGGGAGGCCTCATCTAATCTCGGGTTGTGTCTATCTGTATTTAAACTACCAGCGAGCCATGGTTTGGAGTCTTTGGTGGTTTGAGTGAATCAATCCTAGGCAATTTCAGTAAATTTGTTATATGTGACAAAATAAACAAAAATAATAATAAACTTAAAACAGGGAAAAGCAAACAATGGGAAAAATAGGAAACAATGTATACATTTTCTTTAATCATATTAAAAATTACATAAGATTAAAATTTGTGTTGGACACATAATAAAAATTCATTACAATTTAAATCAATTTTACAGAAAGAAAAAAGTGGCAATCCTATATTACGCACGTTTTTTAAAGTTTTTTTTTAGTCTTTGGTGGACATTCTTTTTAGTTATATGGAAGCAATTGCCTTTAGAATGTTCAGCATGCAATTGTTGTTATGCTCAGCGTGGTCACGAACCTTGGATATGTCAATAGGTGGAGGCAAGGTCTTACTGCTAAGGTAGATCTGTTCATTCAGGTTTGCATTTTGCTAGGATCTTTTCTAGTGTCTGCGTTTCTTTAATTGAGTTATTTTTGTAGACCAAGTTTCTATGATGCAGAAATTGATGTAGTGATCAGTCCAGTATAAAAAGTTAGAGAGTAACCCTTATACAAAAGGGAACTGGGTGAGTAACAACCGTTAAACAAAATTGTTTCCTTTGTGAGTTTAAGCTTGCCTTATGGAGTACTGAATACAGTTCCCTCACCTATACTCCACACTATAGAAAACTACTGGAGGAAAATTTCATTCATACTCCAAACTGTCCACCCACCTTTAGAAAGTAGAACCACAAAGGCACTATTTGTATTAATGATTAACCCTGACAATGTTATTCACATATCAATTATTCTGCTTTATTAAAAACATATATCAATTTTCTCTTGTATATATTAAAACAGTAGATTCTTGATTCGTAACAAATACTCAAATCATGCAGTATTACAAACAAATATTATTTGAATCATACAAATTTCATTAGAGTGTACTCAACAACTTCCCAAAGTTTCATGCTAATCGGATGAATGGTGTAGTAATGCACAAAGGACAAACAGACATACTTTCGTTTTTATATATATAGATTACAGTTATAATTCCAATTTTTTGACTCCTTCAGTCATACATTATGATATGAGTTCCCCCATTATTCCAAATGCATACCTTTAGTAATGCTGTTCAAATTCCCCTCGCTCAATCTAGGAAAATGAGTTTATAATCTAATATTTACCTCCCCTCCTTTTCTGAAAGGTAAAAAACTCTGTAATTATCCTAGGTGTATTCATCCTCATATATCCCTGTTAGGGAATAGATGTCCACTCACCATGGTTTACGTGGTGAAATATGAGTACTTTACGGTCTCATCCTTAATAAAATTACATAGGACGTAGTCCCTCCTGTTCCGTTCTTGATATAATTAGATCACCTAGTTTTAAAAAAAGGAACTCTTTAACCTCATGCGCGCTAGCGGAATTCCGTCCTGCGCTGAGATTTTTCAAATCAGACTTTACGTGACGAGCTGGGCTCGTCATCAGCGTGCGAGGAGGCTACGCCATGACGAGCCCAGCTCGTCATCAGCCTCGAAGGGGTTAATAATAGATAGTGTTCTGATTATAATTTAAATTTTATCAAACACTACTACTATTTATCATTAAAAAGGCTCACCGGTCGAATAGTAATATTCTCCACACACAATCACAAGTGTCACTTTGCGGTGGGAAGTGATATGACAACCCTTCTTTTGAAACGGGATTATTCAATTGTCCCAGGGTGTTTGTCTAAGAGTCGGATATAAAGATATATTCTTTTTCATTAAGCTGAATATTTATAGCATAGATGCGATACATTTTTTTGCATTAATTCATCTTGCCCTCTAACTTAAGTTGCTAAATAATGATTGGTCGCTATTTGCATTAGTTATCTACATATCGTGCCAATCTGTATTAATTTACAGGCCATGCAAAGAAATATAAGAAGCACATGCTACAACATTATTTCTACAAAGTTTCAAAAATAAGTAGCGTGTGCTATCTTCCATTTACCCCGCTGGTAGAGTACCAACAGTATTATCGGGCAGCGCTAAAGGTCCGATCACCATCTTATTAGGTTACGTATAGGGGTCATTTGTATCTGTTTTTAATGTATTCATTAAGTGGAAATTCTACGGGCCTCCCTCATTTTTTATATCTATTTTAAATGTCAACCCAACAAAATCTTATATTAAGGACACAACAGATATGATTATAAAAGTGGAAGGTCTTAGTTTCAATCGTTCCAATCAATGGCTAGTATCGCTAGACAGTGAAGCACTTTATACAAATATCCCCCAAGATGCTACAATGAATACTGTAAGGGATATTTTGAAGGATGAGAATGGGGATTTATCGGAGCATGCTTATTTTCTCATAGAATTTACTGAATTGATTTTAACAATTAATATTTTCATCTTTAAGGACGTCCCATATTGCTAAATCAAGGGGACCAGCATGGGGGTCACATGTGCCCCCAGTCTAGCCTGCCACTATGTGGGCACCTTTGAGGAAAAACGGATCTATACCAAGGCTGCCCCCTTCTATGAAAACGAGACCCGCTGGTCATGTTTTATAGATGACATATTTTTATATGGAATTGGGGAAAACATGAACCAGAGGATTTTATTGAATGGCTAAATTGTGGAGATCCACATTTAAAATTCACCTCATGCACGAGTCAGGATCATTGTAATTTTTTAGATATCAAAGTGCAGGCAAAAAAAGATCATTTCATGGTTGACTTATTTGTAAAACCCACGGACAGAAATACTACACTCCACTACAATAGTGATCATCCGAAATGCCAAAAGGATAATATTCCTTTTGGCCAGTTTCTGCATCTCCGCAGAAACTGCACTGATAGAAATTACTTTGAAAAACATGCGAGTAACCTTAAAAATGAACTAGAAATGAGAGGATACCCCAAAAGAATCATAAAAAAGCTTACAAAAGAGCAAAGTATTTCAATAGGGATTCTTCATTCGATGACAATGCCAGACAAAAAGATCAGGGGGATAGAATCGTTTTTGTTACGAATTTCTCAACTGTTAGTAACACAATCAAGAATATATTTATTAGAAACTGGAGTTTTTTGCAAAATAAGAATGCACCCCAACTTGAGAAACCTTTATTCTCCTACCGGAGAAATAGAAGAATTAGAAATAGATTGGTAAAAACCTACAAGGAACAGCAGTTGGCCCAACAGAGTAGTATAGACACCAACAGTAATCTAGTTGGCACTGTTCCTTATAGTACATGTTCAAACTGTAACTCTGTGATCAAAGGACAGAATATTGCACTAAATGGTATAGACCATAGCTTTTAGAACATGTTTAATTGTAGATCTAAGTATGTTATTTACCTAATCATTTGTCCCTGTGGTAAGGGATACGTAGGTAAAACCTCAAGAGAGATCCGTGTCCGTCTTAACGAACACAGATCAGCTATACGAACAAATATATGTAATGCCCCATTAAGCGATCAATGGAGTACTCACAAACATAAAGCAGATGATTAGGATGGTGCATACTCGAGAAGACAGGAATAACAAAAAGAGGTGGAAATTTGGATAAAAAACATAAGATGAGAGCAATTTTTCATGTGCAAATTTAAAACATTTGTACATGGTTTGAATAGTCGTGAAGAATGGGAAAGGCTATATAGATAACTATACCATCAAGTGATAAATGAGTATTTTATAATACCGGTTTAATTTATGGACCATACACGTAAGCAATAGAGGAAAGTATTGGCCTAAGGGATAGACATGTGTATATAATAGGAGAGTGTTATTTAGAAACTTTAAGGACTAAGGTGTGCATCTAAGATGGGACTGATAATATGAGACACAGCATGTATTAGTTTAGAAAGAAAGGCTGCATGTTATAGATAAAATGCCGATCTATTTTATAATAAGTAAAATACATCGATACTGAACTTTTAAATGTTAAATATTCAGATTCCTATTTGTTGGGATAAGGGGCTTTACATCTGAACCTATTAAAAGAGGGCCGCCAAGGCGACTTGAAAATAACTGATATAACATCAGTGAAAGCTTAATGTGTCTGGACTTAAATAATTATAAGGATCGAGATGAGCATAAGTGTAATAAGTATAAAAAACTATAAAATTGAATCTCTCCCTTTTTAATTTTGTGTTTAACTTTTTGCTCATGTTGTTTTGTCAAATAGCTTTTGTGATCGAACACAATACACGTCAAATAGCTTTTGTGATCGAACACAATGCACGTGAATCTACAAAAGTGTAGGAGCTGTATATTTAAATATAATGATTGAGTTTGAATTATCAATAGAAAGAAGGTGATTATATGAACATGTATTAAACTGGGAGCCTTTTATTCGTATTCTATACAAGATGGCTGCCGAAAATCACGTACAAATCAATAAAACTAACAACAGAAACAATACAACCGGAAATAGGCCTTCTGGGATAAGTCACACGTGATACAGGTAACAACACTTAAATATTGAGCGGGGTGTTGTTTCAATCTTTCCGCAATTTTTTTTAGCAGTCTAAGATGTGCCCGGTTAAAATAAAAGGTGAGGAGGAACTAATAATGCCGGGATTAGGATGGGTTGAAATTTAAAATAGATATAAAAAAATGATCGAGGCCCATGGAATTTTCACTTTATGAATACATTGAAAATAGATACAAATGACCCCTATACGTAACGTAATAAGATGGTGATCGGACCTTTAGTGCTGCCCAATATTACTGTCGGTACTCTACGAGCGGGCCCAATGGAAGCTAGCTTATGCTACTTATTTTTGAAACTTTGTAGAAATAATGTTGTAGCATGTGATTCTTATATTTCTTTGCAGGGCCTTTAAATTAATACAGATTGGCACGATATGTAGATAACTAACTATTAGAAATGGGGTAGCATGGTGCAGAGCGGGCCGGCCAAACTCCAGAGGACATGTGTAAAGCATCCACACAGTACACACAGGCGACACACAAGGCACACCACAAAAAGAGACCACACCAGATTAGGTGAAAATAATAACTTTTGTATTGTGCCAAACATACAAGAGTAATCACAGCAGTCCCTATACTGCGCCATCTGGCGCCAGGGCAATATATACAAGGGGATTATTTACATGGCAGGGCCAATCGGGCCGCTGCCAGAACCATTGAGAAGGGACAAAGGATAAATGGAAAAGGGTAAGTCCATCAGTTTCAATGCTGCAATAAAGGCATAAAGTATTCGCATTCGGCATAAGGTAGGAACTTGAAGCATGAATCACAGTGACATAACATATTAAGCAGGAACATCTGCAATAAAACCTCATAGCATGACTTTCATCATAGGCATGGAATCAGGCATAGATCCCATTGGCATGTACGTCAGCACATTAGCATTGGTCTGAATCACCAGCCTTGATGCAACATGAGGCAGAAACTCCATTAACAGTGGGCATAACATTAGCAATCAGTCTCAGTATTAGGAAAGGCATTAGCATAACCACATTAGCACGCACCAGGTAGCATGGATCACTGGTGCATAAAGCCTGAGCAACACCTTGGGTAGGTCATGGGGCATCAACCTTAGGGGAAAAATATTAGGCACAGGGTGCAGGAAACCAGCACTGGAAGCCTTGGGGAAGGGCATTAGGCACCATCATTGGCATGACCTTTAGAAAGAACCACAGTACCCCCATGTGCTCCCTATGACGGCATGAGGCATTGAATTACATTAGGCATGACCGCCAGCCTCAATACATTGCGCACCAAGACACTAGCATGTGGCATGACACCTGCAGCCTTCCGTTAGGCATAAGGACTCATTAATGTACGTATTAGCGGGGTGGAAACACATTACCTAACCAATGTGGGGCATCAATGACCTTTTAGAAAAACCCTGTGGGCATAGACACCGGAGGCACTTCACATGCAGCCAGAGTCCCCCCCTGGGACTCTCACAACTCTGTTGCCCCCAAATGTGGCAACTGCGGTCCACTGTCCTGTGGGCGGTGATAGAGTGCGGGCTCACCTGCTTACCATACTCACCTGGGCCCATAAATCAACATACACACTTTAAACAGTTAAGCCTAGACTTAATCAATTTTGTTTACCATTCAGGACCTATACCATTTGACTTACCAATCCAAGTCACCGGTACCTAAAGTTCTAAGGGATCAAGGGTGTTAGCATAATAGGCAGTATATAAACATTTGCACTTGTATAATAACCACAAACCCAGGGAAAGTTTAAATTCTTTATCTAATGTAAATTATTAAATGTCAGTGTCCATACTACATTAACTGAAACTTGATCAATCAACAAAAATATGATTAAAGTAAGATAGAATGAGAAACTTTCATTAAGCATTGAAACATAGGAAGGGTGGAAAAAGGAAAAACAGTACAATGACGAACCCCAAATTTATTATAATTACCTAGAATGGTGTGAAGACCAATCCTCGCCACGGGCTCGGTCAAAGGACAGAACCCTAAAGTGCAGGTGCCAGCAGGAAAGAATAGATGCAAACCAGAATCAGGACAGGTACGGACCAAATTGGATCAGGACAGGACCACCTCAGGCTAAGACCGGCACCCACAGCTAATGTGCTAAGCCTGCGTTGCACCTTCTCTGCAGCCAACAGCCAAATCCCGATTGGGTCTTCGAATCTCCCTTCCTAGTAACCTCGATTGGGTATCGATTCTTCTGACCGAGTGCTCCCCAGCACCTCTGCTCTCGATCACCTATTCAGTCCGTTGGGTCAGTGACAGGTCAGCTATTCGGACAAGTCGGACAAACTAACTAACTAAGCCTACTCTAGTTATACTATTTTCCAGGGCAGTGTACCACCCCCCAATGTTGCAAGTGTAAAGATCCCCAATTTTGATTGGAAAAAGGATGTGGAGAGGTCATCACAACTTACCAAATTGAAACTATTTTTCTGAATATTTAATTTAACGATCCCGCCCATCAATTTATTTTCCCATGCGTTTTTATTCCACCCAACAATTGAATGTTCTTATAGAAATACAATGTTAACAATTTGTCTTCGGCTTGGGGTCGTCAAGTCAGGTTCCCAGGCGCATCTTGTAGTGTGAGGGTAGCTTGGCTTTGATTCAATGTCGAATGACTTAAGCTCCTTCTTGAGTTTTGACATGTGCAGTGTGAGTTTTCAAGATGGAGTAATAGCACCTCCCGGCCAAAGATTACGATACATGAAAAATAGAAAAAACTGTTTTAGAATACAGAATAAATGAATGCACTGTAAACCACTTATCTCTACTCTATTCCCATTGATTTATTTCAACCATTGCGTTTAGTGTTTAGGCAAAACAAACATCGTAGCAAAAGCGCAGTGCAAGCCATGTGTATGCTGTAACACAAAGAAGCCATCTTAATTCTAGTGCGCAGAAGCGAAAGTTTCCCTCCAAGCAAAGATAGTACGTCATGTCACGTGAGTATGACAGAAGCATGCGCAGTAGAAAATCCCGTGTAGCAGCATCCATTTTAATGCAAGCGGATTATAGTTAGTAAAAGCACATCAAAAAGCTCCCCCTAGATGCTAGATATGTCTTGTAGTGCAATATTAATTAGACAAAACATGTTAATTAGTACGTTATGAGTTATTTGAGAGGGTTGAGTACAAGCAAGTCGCTTTACGTTAGAATCCTTGCTCCATCAGTGGTCAAGTACCAAGAAGTCAGTCCGGGGGACAATGGGCCCCTCCTTCCGGGCCTCTACAATTGGTAATGTCCCCTGGAGCCCCACTCTGGAACTCCACCTGGCCCAACATCACAGGTGCCCCCTGCCAGACGGGGCATCTGTAAAGGCAACACAGTCACCGGGGGCGGGCACTGACCCTATGCCCTGACACGACCCCAACCGCAGAATGACCGAGCCCCACACTCACCGGCTCTCGAGGCAGGTTTTGGCTGTCTCCTCAGGCCGGGGCTTCTGGGCAGCTGGCAGGCTACACACACCGCGGGGCTCTCCCTTCCACCTGGGGTCCAGCGAGTCGCTCACCGAATCTTCCTCCTCCACAGAGGTGGGATAGGCTCCTGTTCTCTGGTCGACTCTTGACTCGCGGGCAATCCTCTTACTCGGGACACGTGGGGCTCTCCCCTCCAGCACGAGAGCCCCGTCGACACCAGCGCCACTCACGCCGTCACCTGGGCCAATCCTCCGCTGCTGCGTCTCTTGCAGGGACACTGACCTTGCGGGGTGGGCTCCCGCTCCAGTTCCTTTCCACACCAGAGGCTCCCTCATCCCATGGGAGCCGCGCCACACCTCCTGACCTCGCCGGTGCCAATCCCAGCGCGGCTTCTTGGGGGCACGGCCGATGACGCGGCCAGTGCCCCGGTTGCCGGACAACACCTCCCTTCGCGCTTCAGGCCTGGTGTGGCCTTAACAGCAACCGCGGCGGCCCTAACTTGGCCTGGAGCCGCAACAGTGATTCTTCTCTTGGCGGCTCAACGCGGGGTGGGCACCCGCTGCAGTTTAAAACCAGTAGGAGGCGGCCATCATGCGGGGTGGGCACCCGCTTCTTCAGTAAATTGCGGCATCACGCGGAGTAGGCTACCGTGGTAATTTAAGTATTGGAGAGGGCGGCAATCAAGCAGGGTAGGTTCCCGCTTTTCCTCTGAATACAGGGGGCGGTTCCACACCTGGGATTCCTTCCCAGTGCAGCGCCACACAAACCAGCTCCTCTCTCCCCCTGGGCAGTACCCCCCCACAGCGCTCTCCCGGGACAGGGTTGTGACTAGAAACAGTCACTTAGAGTATAGCGCCCACTGGATATAGCGCTCATGCTCCTCACCTCCTTCTTCTTCTTAGGGGACTACGTTACATCGCTCACCATGCGCTGGAAGGCACAGTCCATGGGAATATAGCACTTCATTCACCAAGCGCTAGTCAGTCAGCCAGATAGGGACAGTTGTAGCGCTCCCCATCTCCTTCTGGCCACAGTCAAAGGTGCTCATTGGCAGTCAGCTCAAGCGCTCTTCCTTTCTAGGTGCTAGGGAGCAGTTAGGGCCCAGGTGTAGCTCTCACGAGGCGCTAGGGCAGGCGAACAGCCGGCAGTGCTAGGTCAGGTCAGCAGTCAGTGGGTACTCATCAGTACAGGACAGCAGCTCCTCGGAACCATCATCTCTTGTAGCGTGGCACTCCTCCTAGTACAGCAGCCTGTACACTCACTGGCCCTGTGGACAAGGGAGGGGTGCAGATGGGCTCAGGGGCCAGCACACAGGCCCATGCGGCAGCACTCCCTGACAGTTTCCCCTCTCTCACGTCCATGATCTGACTGAGCACATGGTGGCACAGCTTCCTTATTTAGACGCCCCTCACCCCACCTACCAGGCAGTGCCAGAAGCTTCTAGAAGCATCTGGGAAAACTGGTTCTAATTGGCTCAGGGGAAGGAGTAGAGCACCCTGGGTGCCAGGCTTTCCCTCAGAAAGCTGGGATGGCAGGGAACCGAACAACTAGACTGCTAACTCACCACAGTCAGGTGGAATCACACACAGCCATGGCATCCATTTTAAAAGCGACATTTCACCAGGGTGCATTCTTGCAATGGGGGGATTACAGGTGCGCACACCATTGCGTTACATTTAACATGGCATTTCACACCACACATGGCTTATACATTTCTCTTTAATCAACAAAGAGAGAGTAAGGGTATTCAGTGTGTTCCTACTCATTGGTCACCTAGAAATCAATTATAGTAAAACAAAAGAAAGGGTATCCCCAGGATTCAGAGTCCTAGTAATTTAGCACGGAGATAGAGAGTTGTTGGAAGAAATAGATCTCTTTCTTTTAAGAAACCCCTCACTCACCAACCTGGTCGGTGGTATGCTTCTTCATTGGAGCCCACCCGAGTGACTGAGTGGCACTCAGGTGTGCTGCAATGCCTGCAACTGCAGCAGAGCTGTTTTTTTTTTGGGGGGGGGGAGGGTGGTAAGATTGTGAGGTTAAAAAGTGTTCTACATGCGCTCCTAATAGACTTTATTTTGGAGTCAGTATAACACTATTAAAAACAAGTGTGATACTTCTATTGGTTTTATTGGCCAGGTCGTATCAAAATGTGCATAAAACTATGGTCAACATGTTTCAACCGTGTATGATTATAGGTTTTCTTCAGGACCACGAGGGGTGAGCCGGGAGGTCTGCGCACGCTAAGGTGCACCCTTCCCTGGCCCGCCTGTGTGCTAGACCATCTACTTACGGTTTAGCTTTCTTACAGCGTTCTGTGTAAGGAGAATCTGAAACAAAAGGAACAGAGCATGGTAATGATGCAAGGATATACATAACTCCTATTCAGCTCCAAGAGGAAAAAACAATTCTGTCTCCGTGTGATTCATTCCAAGCATGCAATATCCACACAGCCTGCTTATTCACACCGTCTATTGAAGGTGTTCAAAGTTGTGACCCAGCTCAACATCTGCTGAGTGCCATACATACCCACAATTCATTCGTTCATAAGTGGGTGTCAAGCGTGCCTCATAGTACTTTTACGGGCGCTGTGTGACTAGATCTAGTTTATATCTGTATATATAATTCTCGAGTCAGAGAAACTCCGACACATATATACTTTTTTTGGAAATAGGACGAGAGGATCAAGGCATCTTTCATTGGTGATCTTACGTATACCGGATGTGTACCAGCAAAATTATCAGAGCAGCTCTAGACGTATGGACTTACTCGTAATTAGTGATGGTCGAGCCCCAGGGATGCCATGGGGGGGGCCGCTTTTGAGTGTTCTGTGGGGGAGAATAAAAAGCACGAAAGTAGTGAACATAGGGATATCGTGTTCAGAAATGCCCGATTCTTTTAGGTCAAAACTGTCTAGGAGGCATAGTTTGTTTAAAACCCCGGCCCAGAAAACATACTTTTCAAGAAGCGTCTGCCCACTGGAAACCTATCCTAAGCACACAGCGTCCCGAGGATAATGCCGGTGACACTTCCGTGTAACTTAAACAGGAGCCTAGCGGTTGGAAGGTAGCGCGGAATAGGGATCCTGATAGAAATACAACAGACAGAGAGCCACATAAAAACCACAATTACTGGCTACAAAAAAAGACTAGACGAGATAAACAAAAAGAACTCACTGAATATAAAGATCATCTCGAAGAACAAAAAACACAAACACTTCAGAAGGATCTAAAAAGATTCTCATTCGTTAAGACATACTCCTATTCCGACCCTGACTACCAACCACCACAGAGGGGCAATAGGGACTCGGAAGCATCTAGTGATGATGCCTCAACTAGAAGTGGATCAAGCGCAGGGAGTGGAAGAACGAAACAGAGGAGGCGAGGCAGAGGACAATCACAATGGCAACATTATAATACACCTCTGATGGGAAACTACCCAGGCCCATTTGATTCCCACACCCAGTTCCATGGATATGGTTGGCAACCCCCATTTCCACAACCAATGTTCCACCAAAACGCATTCCGGCCACCTTTTTTAAGGATGGGTCGGAGAGGAAGAGGACGACGCAAGGGAAACAACCAAGTACATTTGGAGGAACAGGACAATGCGGGCAACTACACAAGAAGCAAGACACAGACACCTCAGCCAGGGACAAGCAACACAAAAACCTAGTGATAAACTTATCCTCTAGAGTTCTAACAGAAACAGAGATGAGTATACTTAATAAAGGACTCGGGTTCGTACCTACAGCTAGAGTAGACAAATTCGCCCTACATTGTGAACTGGCAGGTTTCTATAGAAAACTGAAGCTAAAACCATTCCTTGAGAAAGGCACAGAGGCCCCAGACATACAGACTGGACCTGACACCAATCTGCGAAAAAAATTCACTTTCCTACCATCCCCGCACACTACTCCTGTTGAAATATCTACATTTGAACGGGCAGTATTCAATGACATTGAGCAAATGGAAGACGAGAGACCCTTCTGTAACATAAAGAAAGATGAAAGGCAATCTCTGAGGAACCTCAGAAACTGCGGGGAGATCGTTATCAAACCAGCAGATAAGGGGGGAGGTATAGTGGTACTAGACAAACTAGCCTACCAAAATGAATGTTTCCGCCTTCTATCAGACACTAGGAAATACCTACCACTGACCGCTAATCCCACACAGGATCTGAAGCACGAAATAGAATCTCTAGTAAATTTGGCAGAATCCTGCAATTACATAACGAAACAAGAAGCTGAGTTTCTGAAAAAATTCCCTACTTTTACATATTGCCTAAAATGAACAAAAACAAAATACCGCCACCCGGTAGACCAATCGTGTCTGGCATTGGGTCCCTCCTGGAGCCACTATCTAGATATTGCGACTGCTTCTTCAAGACTATGGTACAGAAAACAGAGACATACCTACAGGACACTAAGTAGTGAAGTAGTGTGGCTCACTGGTTAGAGGCGGCAGACCTGAGAGCAGAGGACGGCCCGGGACCAGGCTTCGATTCCCGGCGCGGCAGGTTTCTGGACCAGGGTCAGCGGACTCGATAATTCTCTCGCCTCGGTGCCCACTCTGATCAGCATTCACACTCGGCAACTCTGGGCATTAGCTTGCCTCATCTTCACTAACGGCCCCACCAGAACGCCGGGGATGCCTGGTCTCACCCTGGAGATACCCATTAAGGGACCATCTCTCAGGGAAGCCAGGAAGGGTTTCGCAGCGGTCGAAGCGCCTTGGGACCCTCCGGGTAAGTAGTGCGCTATA
The DNA here is from genome assembly GCF_964263255.1 of Lissotriton vulgaris. Taxonomy (NCBI): domain Eukaryota; kingdom Metazoa; phylum Chordata; class Amphibia; order Caudata; family Salamandridae; genus Lissotriton; species Lissotriton vulgaris. Next base: position 121,494,961 of record NC_141695.1, on the reverse strand, counting down.
TAAATGCCTATACATTTACATTTACACATTTAAAAGTCTCCTACAACTTCTGAAGGATATCCAAGTAGATGATACAACCATCCTTGTGAGCTTCGACACTGAAAACCTTTACACTAGCCTCCCCCAAGATGAAACTCTAGAGGTCTTGGGCAGAGTGCTAGAAGAAACAATTTGGCCTTATCACGTCCCGAAACATTTTGTCCTTGAATGTGCCACCCTAGCACTAAAAAGAAACTTCTTTGAGTACGAGGGCGCCCTCTTTTTACAAACTGGGGGTACTTCCATGGGGAGCACTTTTGCCCCTAGTGTAGCGGGGCTCTACGTCTATGATTTCGAGAAGAAATTTATCTTGGGTGAAGCGAACCCCTTTGGTAAACACATCATATTCTGGAAGAGAGACATTGACGATGCCCTTGCCATTTGGCAAGGACTGGATCACGTCATGGGTGAATTCATCACGTAGATAAACACCTGTGACAACAAAGAGGGGTGGGGTCGCACACTACTCACACACCGGCGGAAGTTGCCCCTGAGGACTCTGGTCATTGTAGTAGAGTGTTCGCGATGCATCATCTTTCGATCTTGCTATCTTTGCTGTCTTCGCCATCCCTGGACACGTGTTTCGGGTTATCAACCCTCGTCAGCAGGGATAGGCAGTGTTCTGGGGTCGCCGATGGCTGCCAATATCTGCCAGGTATAGTACCACTCCGGCGCGTAGGTGCGGGATCCAAGGCTCGTCAGCCCGCTGCTCAAGGGAGCTTTAAGTTACAAAGAGGGGTGGGGTCGCACACTACTCACACACCGGCGGAAGTTGCCCCTGAGGACTCTGGTCATTGTAGTAGAGTGTTCGCGATGCATCATCTTTCGATCTTGCTATCTTCGCTGTCTTCGCCATCCCTGGGCACGTGTTTCGGGTTTATCAACCCTCGTCAGCAGGGATAGGCAGTGTTCTGGGGTCAGGAACAGGGATGGCGAAGACAGCGAAGATAGCAAGATCGAAAGATGATGCATCGCGAACACTCTACTACAATGACCAGAATCCTCAGGGGCAACTTCCGCCGGTGTGTGAGTAGTGTGCGACCCCACCCCTCTTTGTGACTTTAAGCTCCCTTGAGCAGCGGGTTGACGAGCCTGGGATCCCGCACCTACGCGCCGGAGTGGTACTATACCTGGCAGATATTGGCAGCCATCGGCGACCCCAGAACACTGCCTATCCCTGCTGACGAGGGTTGATATACAGGGATGGCGAAGACAGCGAAGATAGCAAGATCGAAAGATGATGCATCGCGAACACTCTACTACAATGACCAGAATCCTCAGGGGCAACTTCCGCCGGTGTGTGAGTAGTGTGCGACCCCACCCCTCTTTGTACCTGTGACAACAACTTAAGATTCACACACTCAGTTGACAGAAAGACCATGGTCTTCCTGGATTTAACAATAACCAAAGAAGACGGAGGTCTACAAACAAAAACCCACCATAAACCCACAGCAAAAAACAATGCCCTTAGATATGAAAGCTTCCATCCGAGGGCCCTCAAGGAAAACCTTCCCTACGGTCAATATCTCCGCTTGAGAAGGAATTGCAGCAAACTAGAAGATTACAAAAGCCAAGCCAAGGATCTGACCGAAAAACTCCTTGACAGGGGCTACCCAAATCTTATTCTGAAAAAAGGCCAGAAAAGAGCCCGTAATCAGCCCTGTGAGTCACTGCTTGAGTACAAGATAACGGAGAACAAACATCCACCCCTAACTTGTGTCACCACATATAACACCCTATCAAATAAAGTGACCAAATCCATCAACAAACACTGGAAAATACTGAATACGGGTAACCTCCACTGGGAGAAACCGCTTTCCTCTTTCAAAAGAGCAAGAAGTATAAGAGACACCCTTATACATACCCGCCCCAAACAGGTCAACACATGTGAACAGACCACGGTACTAAGTGCATGGGGTCTGCCGAACGTCATTGGGCATTATCCATGTGGCAATTGTAGTGTATGCCACTTGACTACTGCGACTAAAACCCTACAATTGGAAAGAGGAAAAACATGGACACAGCGTACACACACAAATTGCAATAGCCAGAATGTGGTATACCTAGTAACATGTCCATGTGGTTTACAGTATGTAGGCATGACCGGAAGAAAGATCAAGCAACGCATCTGTGAACATAGAAGTACAATTAGATGTAAAAAGGTAACCACAAAATTAACAGAACATTTTCTAGCAATGAACCACACGACTTATGACCTAAGGTGGACTATAATTGAGCTAGTACTACCAGGCGGCAATACAACACAATGTTTGTTCGAAAAAGAACAACAATGGATATACAGACTTTCAACAAATACATCAGGACTGAATGACAATATACCCTGGTCCACTGTTAGACAAAGATGACCCCCTTGCGTTTGGTATACCATCTTCAGCTAATTTAATGCCCACAACAAAATGCTCATTCAGCATCCACCTTAAAACGCTCTGTCAATATACACACCAGCAATACATCTCGTGGTGTTTTGTTCTCATGGCTGTTCGTAATTTTACCATTATCGATTTCTGTGCCGTATTAGAATACATGTATTGTAAATACTGCATCAGTCGGTGCACACATATTCTGCATAAACCATTGTCTGTCATTCCTTTGGACGACTTAGTCCATAATGTGAGTTGTATTTACACTCTTAGTTTCCGTGCTAAACATCATGTGTATACTTGGTTCCACAACCCATGTCTTTTGACGATTGAGTCAATAAAGTTAGTTTTATTCACAACCTGTACATATACCCTCACTTTTCAAGCAATATAACATCTTTACACTCGGTCCCCTAACCATTGTGCATGACGCGCTAAGCCAGGAGCTGCGGTCACATGATCTGATGACGCACGCTCCTACCGTCCAACCGCTAGGCTCCTGTTTAAATTACACAGAAGTGCCACCGGCATTATCCTCGGGACGCCGTGCGGTTAGGATAGGTTTCCAGTGGGCAGACGCTTCTTGACAAGTAAGTTTTAAACAAACTATGCCTCCTAGACAGTTTTGACCTAAAAGAATCGGGCACTTCTGAACACGATATCCCGATGTTCACTACCTTCGTGCTTTTTATTCTCCCCCACAGAACGCTCAAAAGCGGCCCCCCATGGCATCCATGGGGCTTGACCATCACTAATTACGAGTAAGTCCATGTGCCTAGAGCCGCTCTAATAATTTTGCCGGTACACATCCGGTGTACGTAAGATCACTAATGAAAGATGCCTTGATCCTCGCGTCCTTTTTCCAAAAACAGTATATATGTGTCGGAGTTTCTCTGACTCGAGAATCTTATATACACATATAGACTAGATCTAGTCACACAGCGCCCGTAAAAGTACTATGAGGCACGCTTGACACCCACTTACGAACGAATGAATTGTGGGTATGTATGGCACTCGGCAGATGTTGAGCAGGGTCACACAACTTTGAACACCTTCAATAGACGGTGTGAATAAGCAGGCTGTGGGGCAATTGCATGCTTGGAATGAATCACACGGAGACAGAATTTTTTTTTCCACTTGGAGCTGAGTACAAGCTATGTATATCCTTGCATCATTGCCATGCTCTGTTCCTTTTGTTTCAGATTCTCCTTACACAGAACGCTGTAAGAAAGCTAAACCGTAAGTAGACGGTCTAGCACACAGGCGGGCCAGGGAAGGGTGCACCTTAGCGTGTGCAGACCTCCCGGCTCACCCCTCGTGGTCCTGAAGAAAACCTATAATCATACACGGTTGAAACATGTTGACCATAGTTTTATGTACATTTTAATACAACCTGGTCAATAAAACCAATAGAAGTATCACACTTGTTTTTAATAGTGTTATACTGACTCCAAAATAAAGTCTATTAGGAGTACATGTATGACACTTTTTAACCTCACAATCTTACCACCCCCCCCCAAAAAAAACAGCTCCACTGCAGTTGCAGCCGTCGCAGCACACCTGAGTGCCACTCGGTCACTCGGGTGGGCCCCAATGATGAAGCATGTCACCGACCAGGTCGGTGAGTGAGGGGTCCTTAAAAGAATGATCTCTCTTTCTTCCTACAATTCTCTATCTCCGTGCTAAATTACTAGGACTCTGAATCCTGGGGGTACACCTTACTTTTGTTTTGCTACTATAGATTTCTCTACCATGGGGGAGAAAAAGCAAAACATTTTGGGAAAATGGTCCAAGTCCAACACTAACGCAAATAGCAGCCAATCATTATTTAACAACTTAAGATAGAGGACACGATGAATTAATGCAAAAAAATGTATCGCATCTATGCTATAAGTATTCAGCTTAATGAAAAAGAAAATATCTTTATATCTGACCCTCAGACAAACACCCCGGGACAATTGAATAATCCTGTTTCAAAAGAAGGGTTGTCTTATATCACTTCCCACAGCAAAGTGATCACTTACAATTGTGTGAGGAGAATAATACTACTCGACCGGTGAGCCTTTTTAATGATAAATAGTAGTAGTGTTTGATAAAATTAAAATTATAAGCAGAACACTATCTATTATTAAAGAGTTTTTTAAAACTAGGTGATCTAATCATATCAAGAGCGGAACAGGAGGGACTATGCCCTATGTAATTTTATTAAGGATGAGATCTTAAAGTACTCATATTTCGCCACGTAAACCATGGTGCGTGGACATCTATTCCCTTACAGGGATATAGTAACTCTATGAGGATGAATACACCTTGGATAATTACGGAGTTTTTTACCTTTCAGAAAAGAAGGGGAGGTGAAGATTAGATTAGATTATAAAATTATTTTCCTAGATTGAGGGAGGGGACTTTGAACAGCACGATAAAAACAAAAGTTTTTTTGTACCACTTCGGTGATGAAAAAACACTATTGTCCCTACGAAATAGGAAAAAGAGGAATGAATGTGAATTGATAGGACAGACAAAAAAGTTTTTTTAATCTTCCCGGGAAAGTAGTACTACAAACAGCAGAAACAGAGGCTTAGCCATGACAATGTTGATAATATTTTAAAATAAATAATCACCCGCAGGCTTCAGGACTATGCACCCTCTGTGCTCTCTGTGGAAGATAAATTTGTTCCTATCTGACTCTTCCCCGCTGTAAAAGGTAATTAATAGTTATTATTATTCTGTGCCTACAGTAGCAGTTCGTTTAATCCTAACTAGAACTCTTAATCCCTTATGCATTTTCATAAATATATATCAAGTGAAGCATTGTTTTGTCCTGAACATTCTTCCTGTTGCATCACAGAAATAAAACCCAAGTGTAATGCAGCAATCATTACAGCCTGGAGAAACTTTCCAAATAAAAAGTTCTGAATAGTTTAAGTTTGTTTACACAACATGACTCGACTTTCAGAATGCTTTTATGTAGTTCTAATGCACTCCAACAAACTCTCAAGCAAGTTATGTTTTTTTTCTCACAGAAGCAATGTTCTGGCTGCAACAACATTGTGTCATGATTGCCCAGGCGTGGTGGAAGACCAGGGCAGTTATACCCAATAATGTAGGTTGGCCGTCGCCATCTCCATGAAAGGTGATACATCTGAGACTGCTGGAACATGTTGCTGTCACCAGGCTGGCGTTGCATAGTGCATTCTGCACACACATAAAGGCTCACACCAGACAACGGTGTCACTCTGCTAGGGCGGTCAGCCTTTCCGTCCTGAAATGGACTCAGTGCTGACGGGTTTGGAGTACCGCTCCCTATGCTCACCTAGACTGATGTGGCTTCTTTGAGTTTAAACACAAAGGGCCTCATTTATGGGAAGTGACGCATCGCTGCGTGAAAGCAGCGATGCGTCACTTCTCAGTACGCCCTCCTTGCGACATTCCTGATGCGCCATATTTAATGCATGACGCATCATGTCGCAAGGAGTTACAGATACGTCAGTATTTCTGACGTATCTATAAGTGCAAAAGTGGCGCATTGCAGGAGTGTGTCACAAAAGTGACGCACCTCCAGCAATGCGTCCTTTCACATGGGGCAAGCCCCATGTGAAAAGGCCTGCGTCAGTCTTACGCCTGCTGTGAGGCAGGCGCAAGATTTTGACGCAACAGCGTCCTAAAAGTGACGCAGTGAAATCTCATAGATTTCACTGCGTCACTTCTACGACCCTTCCTTGCATCAATACACCCCCCTTGCATACATTGTACCTGGCGCAGGTATAATGTGGCGCAGGGGTTTACAAAGTCTACCTAGATGCGTCACTTTGTAAATATGGCGCAACAAGGCGCATTTTTTATGCCACTGGTGCGTCACAAAAAGTGACGCACCGGAGGCGAAATAATGACGCAAGGGCTCATAAATGAGGCCCAAAATTTTTATTAGAGACATAAAACAAGGCAAGTGAAATTATATTATTTTACATTTTCACAAACAACAAAGAATTGAACTTGTTGTATAACTAGAAGATGTTAAGAAACCAGCAGAGGTTGCAGAGAAAACTCAGCAGGCAGACAGCGGGAGCACAGGAGGGCCAGTGTTGAATGGTTAACCCATGAAGCAGTATGTGCTCAGTCGGTTAGGAGGGTCCTGGCAAGAGAAAAGCGCAATGCTGGGATGGTTCAATTAAAGGATAATGTTCATTGCGAAGCACGCCTATGAGGATCACGGGTAATGTAATGCCCTGATCCACACGCAGGCACATAGAGAAACAGCCCCGCTTCCTGATGCAGGCTGATTACTAGTTAAAATGTTGTTACCACATTCCTCATGCCGCTGTACTGAGGATATTTATTAGGCTCCTTCTGTGGCCCACATGTTACAATTCTCCAGATTCTGGTTTGGGGACAGACACACGAGGCAGTGCTATACACGTCCTCATAGATCCTACTATGTAGGTATATTACCCCTTCCACAAGAACTTATTTGCATGATAAAATAATTGTGATATTTTAATGTCCCTCCCCCCAACATCACTCACACTACCTGTTCTGCTCCCCCTGTGGCTCATGTGTTTAAAGTATGCTACACTAGCGATGTATAGATTTTTCCATATGCTATGTCTGATGAATTGTTGGATCATATCAAGCATCTTTCAATTTTAATTTTTATCTTTCAATATTCTCCCCCACTACTAATGCCATCTACTAGGTTATCCTGACACGTTGCGACCGGACATACCTGTTGTGGCTGTTTTATGAGTCCCTATTTCTCTATGACTCTCTTCTATCGCAGTGCTTCTATGTTTTTCTTCCAGTTGTTTATGTAATGGGGTACCCAGAGGCTGAAGAGAGGTAATTGAATACCATCTATCAGGTAACATTACCTGATCGATACATTTTAAGGTTGAGACCTGCCTGTGCTGATTATCTTAGGACACTTCAATGCATGAAGAATGGCCTGGTTACCAGCCCCTGCATTCTGTGCTTTTAGTTTTTCAGATGAGACAGTGTACCCTCCCCTCCACTATCTCCGGGCCATCGTCTACATTTACAAGCTACTGTGACATTGTGGCTAGTACACATTTATATATTTTTTTATATGATTCAATAATCTGAATGCAGAGGGACTTACTTTTTGATCCTGAAGAATACCTCTGAACCCCGGCTGCGGTCGGTAATAGGCAGAAACATGTTGACCCAAAATTAGGGGTATATTTGCTAACAACCCCATGTCCTCTTCTTTTTAATCCTGACCTAGGAGACCAGATGATAATAAAGACATGTTGTCTCCTAGATACAGTTTTAACTTCATTCAAATTCTTTCTGCACTCCACCCCTCACAACCCTCATCTTTGGTCCCTTCCTCAAATCACCTCAGCTACTCTTCTAGTCTAGAAGAATTGTGGCCCACACCAGGGACCTTGCGCCCCTGATGTGAAGAGGCAACCCTATGATGAAGCATGTCACCCTTAAGTGAGTGAGGGTTTTCGTCTTAAGTAAGGTCACTCTCCCTAGGAATAGGGCACATTATTTTGTGGTCCCTACTTTGTTAAAACTCCACTCGGTGGATCCCCCCTTTTTCTAGTTCCTCTATATTTCTATTTTTAAAAACATACTTTTAGTGAGTTTATATTACGACATGGACAGTCACAATTAAGGTCAACAGTCATACTGAGCCGGACATTACAAACGTTACGCTTTGACCATGTGGCGTGGCATTACATCAACAGTAGAAATCTGTTTTCAGCGTATGATCTAATGGAAAGACAGATAGTAACGGCATGCAGAGATGCAAAATATACCTTATTGCACATTGTATATGTCCAATTACCTTTCACCGTGGCTGAGATACCATCCACAGACTGGGTAATTAATGGTTACATCCCCCTACCAGTCATGACTTTCCAATTGCAATATTTTCTCCAACACCAACAGGTAGGCGGATATGAAGTTCTAGGGGAAGATATTTGCATGAGTATTAGGAATTACATTTCAGGTTTAGATGCAGGAATGAGGACACAGATTTTTTTCTTTGTGGCTTGAAGGAAATTACCCGAATAGGGTCACCTGGGTCATATATGACCACCTCTCAGCCTTCTATACCAAATGAAGAGTCAGTCAGACAGTAGAGAACACAAACCAATATCTGTTTATTTTAGATACGCTCGGAGCGTAGCCCAATCTGCCCAGTCGTGTAGGAGTGCTGCAGAGGGGCTGACAACAGCAAGCATTACAATACATTATGTACACTTCGAAACCAATGAAAGCACGCCCACCATGGAATTTACAAGGAAATGCAGCTGGACAGTAAATTACAAAGGAGTACGTTTCAATTCTAAGACCGGGCACATATTATCTACTATTCAAGTTCACCCTGCCTGTGCCCACCACTAGACAAGTGGGAGAAGGCCTACATCTAACAAAAAAAATTATGTGCTAATAGGAACAGTGGTTTCATTAGTTTAGCACAACTCTGCTCTGAAGAAACTTAACCAAGAGAAAGCCATTTCTCGGAAATGGCAAAGGATTAGTTTTGATTATGATTTAAAATGGCAGCCATACACAAAATGGTGCAGCAAATGCTAACTTAACATAACCAATGCGAAAGCATATTTTTCTATTCTAACAGGCTCCGACTGTGAAGATGCTTCAAGTGGCTCCTTGGTTTGCAAGGACTTTTCTCTCAACGGAGCATGCAATGCTTCAGTGGCAAACTTGTCTTGTTATCTGAAGAGTTCCCCAGCTGCCGTGATTCATCTTGTGTTCAGGCTGCTCTCGAATGGGAGTTATTTGATGTTGAATGATTAAGGTAGCTGCAGAATGGAACTGGGCATCGCTTATCTAGTGGCGGTTAATTCCATAGTACCTTGTTGTACAATCACGGTTTCCACCTGCCTGCACAGTTAGGAAGGCAGCACTATGGCCTTCAATAAATGTTTTCAACATAAAACTTTGATTCCCTAAACAAACTGAAAGCCATGCTCTTGCAAAAAGATGTGGCCTCAACTTAAACCAACAAGATGTTTGATCTCCAGGTTGCAAAGTACTTGTCTGAGATACAGACACTACTCCACACTAACTTCCCACTGCATTTTGGGGAGCTAGTCCATCATATCTTTAACATGTCTGAAAGGAATAGTGCACTCTTTTAAATGTATCAGATTTGCTTTGGTTAGAACCTTTCAGATGATTTTTTGGAGTTATACCATCTTTCATACAATCCGTGTTGGGAAGCGTTTTTGGAGGGCTCCCACTTGTCCTGCTACTTGTGGTGGGAATCCTGTTATCTTTATTATCTGCTCCTCAAAGGACGCCCCAGTTCAACTTGGAATGGAGACAGCACTGCTAGTGTTGCATTGCCGTGAGCGCATGATACACTGCTTTGGCACACCTCAGCTTCAAGAACTAAACGAGCATTGGTTCTTACCCTTCAGGCCAGTCTGGCTTGAATGCATACAACCTATATTCCACTGTCTGCTTTGCAGATACGAAGGCATCCTGGATATGTGTCTTGGATCAGAATTGGTTCCGCCACCGTACATTAAAGTGCTGATGGACCCCTTTAAGGCCCATGTGTATTGCTGTCTTCAGGGTATTCCATTGATGATGAATGCATTCTTAGAGCCAACATGGGAAGCTTCAGCTCCTAGTGATGTGAGCATCGGCTCTGCAGAAAATATATGGGATATGACACCTGCCTCAGCGTGTGCTGTGGGAACTGGATGGAATCACCTTTGCGCCATAAACATGCTATGAGTTGCGCCTCTGAGAATGTCTGCATATGTGTGCCACAGTAATGGTGCATCTACCACTCAGAATACATAAACAATTGGCCCTGTCCCTGTGGGAACAATTTGGCCTTTTTCTTTAAACAAAAGTATCTAAAAATGCTTTTGTTTTTTATTTTTTCATTTATAGGCACCGTGGATTTCTTAGCTCTTGGGATCTCAAATGATATTTTGAAAGAAAAAACGCTTTTTAGTAGTAGGTTGTAATGTTTTTAAAATTGTCTGCTGGCTTTTCAGATAGCTTTTTATATATTGACCCTTAGTATGAGGAGTGTATGTTATATTCCCAAGTTAGGCCCAAATAGAGAAGCAGCATATTTCTTACATTGTACTCGCAAATAACATTTTCAGCTATGACCTTTTGCACATATTGCGTGCACGACAAGGTTGGATTTGTTTCCCTGAAACAAAACCTGTTTATACATCTAGCTTTGCACAACATTATCAGAATGCCCTGAACATCATGTACAAGGTCTTGTTTCACTCTTCATACAAATGTCATCACTATCTTCATCCATCGTACAGCAGGACTATCTACATATCCACAACATCACTAATCTATACGCACATGGCAAGGATGTTTTCTATTATAAAAGATAGCATCCCGATAGATTAGCAGAGGAGGCACTTCCGCTGACCCTGAAGTCCCTGCATGCTGAGAAATCGCCAAGCAGCGAGCGGTCTGACATCTCATGAGGGGTGACCAGTTAATGCCCAACTCAGGATCCTTCACTCTATCCCATCAGGTAATGGGGTTGCTTCATCCCTTGGGGGGATTCTCTGCTTTAAACCTACACCCACACTAAGTACACTTAGAGTAGGGTTCGCATCATGGGAGTACGCTACATTACTTCCTTGCCTTATATACCTGCATATATACATTGTTTAGCACCATGGTATAATAATAGCTACTATTGACACTTTTGGTGCTTGTAATGACGATTATTTGCTTCTGTCTATAAATCATTGCAGCACACATATTTTAAGAAAGAATAACATTGGTTCAATAAATATTATTGAAAACGGCCCACTGAGTATTCTCTGTATATTTCTGTGAGAATAAGTGAGCACGAGTGACTGGGCAAAATGTTCTGTACTGTTTCCATGATCCCTGAGTGTTAAGGGTTGTCATGTTCAGAGGTTGCCAGAAACCATTCGCTCCCTGGTAGGTTAGGGGGGCTTGCAGTGGCAGTGTGAGCTAGCTAGCTAATAGGCCAACATATCCTGCAGAGGTGACCGGAATCAGTAAAGACACCAAGCCCTTAATTTATATTGTCCAAATAATGTGCAGATCCTACGGAGGGTGTTTGCAATTACAGGATCTGTGCATTGATAGGGTATGTGCAATGAGGGAGGTTATGTACAATGAGAGGTTTGTGTATCGATAGGGTATGTGCAATGAGAGGATCTGTGCATTGATATGGTTTGTGCAATGAGAGGGGTTATGTGCAATGAGAGGGGTTATGTGCAATGGGAGAATCTGTGCATCGATAGACTATGATCAATAGGAGAGATTATGTGCAATGAGAGGATCTGTGCATTTGAAACTTATGTACAATGAGAGGTTCTGTGCATTGAAATGTACTGTGCAATGAGAGGATCTGTGCATTGATAGGCTATGTGTAATGGTAGGATCTGTGCATTGATAAGGTATGATCAATGCGAGAGATGATGTGCAATGAGAGGATCTGTGCATTGGTAGGTTATGTGCAATGAGAGGATCTGCACATTGATAGGGTATGTGTAATGGGAGGATCTGTACATTGATAGGTTATGAGCAATGAGAGGATATGTGCAATGAAGAATCTGTGTATTGATAGGTTATGTGCAGCGATAGCATCTGTACATTTATAGGTTTTGTGCACTGAGCAGATGTGTGCATTGATAGCTTATGTGCAATGAGAGGATCTTTGCATGATAGGGTATATGTAATGGGGGGACCTGTGCATCAATAGTTTATGTGCAATGAGAGGATCTGTGCATTGATAGGGTATGTGCAATGGGAGAATCTGTGCTGCAATGAGAGTATCTGTGCATTGATAGGGTATGTGCAATGGGAGGACCTGTGCATCAATAGTTTATGTGCAATGAGAGGATCTGTGCATTGATAGGGTATGTGCAATGAGAGGATATGTGCAATTAAGAATCACTGTATTGATAGGTTATGTGCGTTGAGAGGATCTGTGCATTGACAGCTTATGTGTAGCAAGAGGACCTGTGCATTGAAAGGTTATGTGCGTTGAGAGGATCTGTGCATTGATAGTGTATGTGTAATGGGAGGATCTGTGCATTGATAGTGATGTGCAGCAAGAGGATATGTGCATTGATAGGCCATGTGCATTGAGAGGATCTGTGCATTGATAGATTATGTGCACTGAGAGGATCTGTGTATTGATAGGAGAGGATCTGCTGTATATTGATAGGTTATGTGCAATGGGAGAATCTGTGCATTGATAGGTTGTGTGCAGTGAGAGCATTGATAGGTTATGTTCAATGGGAGTGTTTGTGCATTGAAAGGTGCCTCACGATAGAGGCTCTGTGCATGGAAATGTGCCTCACAATGGGAGAATCTGAGCATTGAAAAGTGTCTCACAATGAGAGGGTCTGTGCATTGAAAGGTGCCTCACAATGACTGGGTCTGTGCATTGAAAAGTGCCTCACAATGAGAGGACCTACCTAATGATATGTGCCACAAAATGAGAGGATCTGTGCATTGAAAATGCTTCACAATGAGAGGGTCTTTGAATTGAAAGGTGCCTCACAATGAGAAGATCTATATAATGAAAGGTACCTCACAATGAGTGGATCTGTGCATTGAGAAGTGCCTCACGATGGAGGGTCTCTGCATTGCAATGTGCCTCTGCATTGAAAAAAGCGCCTGGTTACCCTTGGGCATCCCCGCGCTCATCCAGAAAGATACGCTACCACAATAGGCACAAGAACTAGACAGGGAATAGATAAGTTTTTAAAAGTTTGCGGAACCGTAGAAGACTCGTTTCCGAGCGTAAGTGCAGAGGGAGAGATTTCCACAGGGTGGCCACGTTTATGGAGAACCTTCTGCCACCGCTTCTTGCCTTCCTCACCCTCCTAACCTGCAGCAGGTGTTGATGGTCAGAACGGAGAGAGCGGGAGGCCTTGTAAGGCTGAACCATATCCCCTAGGATAGGTGGGCCTTTCCCCTGCAGAATTTTGTGGGCGATACAGAGTGCCTTAAATTTCACCCTCTCTCTGACAGGGAGCCAGTGTAGCGCCTTCAGCGCAGGGCGAGCGGACTGACGCCTGGGAAGGCCCGTCAGGAGCCTGGCGGCCGCGTTCTGCACTTGCTGCAGTTTATTCAGGGTGAATTCTGGAGCACCCAGAAACAACGCGTTGCTGAAATCCAACCGCGAGATGATAAGCCCCTGAATGAGTAACCTCCTAGAGGCCACTGGGAGGAGAGGTAGAATCTTCCGGGCTGATCGGAGCAGGCCAAAACACACGCCTACGGTCTTTTTTGCGTGTGTTTTAAAGGAAAGGTCCTGCTCGAGCCACACCCCCAGGCTCTTGATCTCCTGCTTGGGGGTGGGTACCGGTCCCAGGCAGTTGGGCCAGCTGCTAGGAGATAAGGATGGAGGGGAATTCCCCAGCAGCATCAGTTCCGTTTTGGAGCCGTTAAGCTTGAGAGCTGAGCAGCACATCCACATGAAGATCTTATCCAAACACGAGTGCAGCCGGTCGGGTTGGTAAGCCTACTGGGAAAGGCCTACCACCAACTGAGTATCATCAGCATAGCTGATGATCTTGATACCCAGAGGCAGTACCACACTCTCCAGAGGGGCCATATAAACGTTGAATAAGGTAGGGCTCAACGATGAGCCCTGTGGCACACCACACTGGAGAGGTACTGAGGATGATTTCTCGTGGCCTTCCCACACCTCAAATGTCCGGCCTTCCAAAAAGGAAGCGAACCACTTGAGGGCCATCCCAGAGACCCCAACCCCCGACAGCCGTTGGAGAAGCACCTGATGGTCTACGGTGTCAAATGCAGCACTGAGGTCCAGGAGGATCACTGCCACCGATCCCCCTGAATCCAAAATGCTCCTAGCATTCTCCACGACTGCCAGCAGGGCAGTATCGGTCCCCTGACCGGGGCGGAAGCCCGTTTGGGAGTCGCCCAGAAGGGAATTGGCCTCCAAGAAGCCCGATAGGCGACTATTCACCAGCTTCTCCGCCACCTTACTGAGGCCGGGAGCAGGGAAATAGGCCTAAAGTTGGCAAGGTCGGCTGGGTCCAGGTTAGGCTTCTTCAGAAGAGCCTTAACAACCGCTCCTTTCCAACTGGGGGGGTACCACTCCTTGGGTGAGAGACAGGTTTATAAGGTCCGTCACTGGGCCGCCGATGGTAGGGGCTACCTGCTTCAGATATTTCATGGGTGAAGGGTCTTTCGGAGAACCACTTTTCACGGTTGTCAGGACTGTGAGAACTTCCTCCACAGTGACAGGACCAAGAGAAACCAACTCTGCTGATCGCACCCTTGGCTGAGGGCTTGAGCTACCACTGGAGGAGACGTCCTCGGATAGCCGGGGAAGAGATGCAAGGATGTTATCAATTTTAGTTTTAAAGAAGGAGGCCAGTTCTGAGCATTTCTCACGTGGGTCCTCGTGAATGACCTGAGGTTCGGGGGTTTTCAGGAGTTCTTTAATGACCCAAAATGATTCTTTCGAGGAGTTGGCCGCTGAGCCTATTCTCTCCTCAAAGAATCCAGATTTTGCTACCCGAATAGCAGATTTGTAGGTACTCAGAGCCGCCCGATATGTTCTCCGGCTCGTTTCGCTCCAATCTTTCCTCCGGGTCCGCTCCAGCCTCTTGCAGCCCTTCCTCAATGTTCTCAGCTCAGATGTATACCAGGGCGCCGATCCCACTCTCTTCCCCCTGGTGAGTTGTTTCTTTTTGGGGAGGAGAGCATCCAACGAGTTAGTAAGCCAGATGTTTAAATTCTCATCTGCAACTAGCGGATTAGACCCAAGGGGAGGCCGAGACGCCTCCAGATGTACCGCCCATGTATCCACTGGGAGCCTAGACCAGGCTCTTTCCACGGTGTGTACCCTAGGGGCCAGCGCAACTGGGATGTCAAACTGCCACAGTGCAGGCACCATAAAGTGGTCTGTCCAAGGCAGAGCCAGCGCTGGGAGTGATTTAAGGTTGTCCAAATGTGAAAATATAGGGTCCAACAAGTGGCCTTTCCCGTGAGTGGCACCCGAGTTAGCCAGGTTGATCCCAAAAGCTTTGAGATTGCCTAGCAGATCTAATCCCAGGGAATTGGAGGGGTCGTCGAGGTGGATGTTAAAATCACCTAGAGCAACGAAGTTACCCGTTGAGGAGGCAAGAAGTGCGGTAGTTTCTAAAAAGGAGTTGGAAAAGTTTCCCAGGGTTCCAGGTGGGCAATAAATCAGCAGTCCTGCCATGGACGCAGTAGATGACAAGCGGAGAGAGAACTGGCAGCTCTCACAGTCGCTCACCCCTCCGTCCTGTACCTTGCAAACTAGCGAGTCCCTATAGAGGATGGCAATTCCTCCTCCCCTCCCCACAGGCCTGTCCAGATGGGATATGAGAAAACCTGGAGGGAGTGCCTCACAATGAGAGGGTCCGTGCATTGAAAGGTGCCTCTCAATGAAAAGGCCTGTGTATTGAAAAGTGCCTCCCAATGAAAGGTCTGTGCACTGAAAGGTGCCTCAAAATGAGAGGATCGGTGCATTGAAAGGTGCCTCACAATGAGAAGATCTGTGCATTGAAAGGTGCCTCGCAATGCTAGGATCTATATGATGAATGGTGCGTCACAATGAAATGATTTGTGCATTCAAAGGTGGCTCACAATGAGAAGACCTATCTAATGAAAGCTGTCACACAATGAGAGAGTATGTGCATTGACAGGTGCCTCCCAATGTGGGGGTCTGTGCATTGAAAGGTGCCTCACAACGAGAGGGTCTGTGCATTGAAAGGTGCCTAGCAATGAAAGGGTCTGTGCACCAAAAGGTGGGTCACAATGAGAGAGTCTGTGCATTGAAAGATCCCACCCAATTAGAGGGTCTTTGCATTGAAAGATGACTCACATTGAGAGGATCTCTATGATGAATGGTGCGTCACAATGAAATGATCTGTGCATTGAAAGGTGCCTCACAATGAGAGTTTCTGTGCATTGAAAGGTGCCCCACAATGAGAGGGTCTGTGTATTGAAAGATGCTTCACAATGTGAGAATCTATATGATGAATGGTGCGTCACAATGAGAGGGTCTGTGCATAGAAATGTGCCTCACAATGCTAGGATCAATATGATGAATGGTGCGTCACAATGAGAGGGTCTGTGCATTGAAAGGTGCCTCACAATGAAAGGGTCTGTGCATTGAAAGGTGCCTCACAATGAGAGGATCTATATAATGAAAGGTGCCTCACAATGAAAGGGTCTGGGCATTGAAAGGCGCCTCAAAATAGGTGGGTCTGTGCATTGAAAGGTGCCTCACAATGAGAGGGTCGGTGCATTTAAGAATCCTCACAAGAGGATTTATATAATGAAAGGTGCCTTACAAAGCATTAAGAGATGCCTCACAATGAGAGGGTCTGGGCATTGAAATCTATATTATGAATGGTGCGTCACGAGACAATCTGTCATTCAAAGGTGCCTAGCAATGAGAGGGCCTGTGCATTAAAGGTGCCTCAGAATGTAAGGGCCTGTGCCTTGAAAGGTGCCTCACAATGAGACGGTCTGTGCATTCAAAGGTGTCTAGCAATGAAAGGGCGTGTGCATTGAAAGTTACCTCACAATGAGAGGACCTATCTAATGAAAGGTGCCACACAATGAGAGGAGCTGTGCATTAAAATGTGCCTCCCAATGCTAGGATCTATATGATGAATTGTGTGTCACAATGAGAGGATCTGTGCATTTAAAAGTTTCTCACAATGAGAGGATCTATATGATGAAATGTGCCCCATGTGGAGAGAGTCTGTCGAAAGATGCCTCCCAATGAGCAGAGACGTTTTAAGGAAGGGACAAAGTGGGCTCTGGACAGACTTTCAGGGGGCCCCCTGATAGAGCCACCTCTGTTCTGCAGAGTCTTGCCCTCATGACCTTGAATAGTTCTTACACAGATTATTTTAAATACCATTTTCCTTTGCTTTATTTTCAATTTGGTAAAAAAGGGGGTGGTGATGGACGGAGCATCTGAATCAATCAAACACTCACACCCAGTCAAAAGATCTGGGTTTAATCCATCACCATTCTTTAGCCCACTCTGCCACCCCAGTTCAGACATGGCTATATGCAAATCAGTCTGACCCTGTGCCTCATGGGAACAGTCCAGCCCGAACTGCCAAGCCATGTCTTCCCTTGACCGGAAACAAGCTTCCGAGGACCGGTTTCTGGCATTCCAGCCGTCTTCAGCCCTGCTTGCTTGAATCCAGTGGCAAAGTGAGCAAGGGACTCACGTCTGAGCATACCCTGCCACACTTATGGCGGCCAAAAGCGGTACAAAAGGGGGTGGTGATGGACGGAGCATCTGAATCAATCAAACACTCACACCCAGTCAAAAGATCTGGGTTTAATCCATCACCGTTCTTAACTCTCTCCTCATGGAATTTTAAATGCCAATAACATGTCTGACCCTTCCCAAAATGGCTTCCGCCCTGACCACAGCACACAGTCATTGCTCTTGGCTTTCACTGAAATCTTTGGAAAGCCGTAGACGCTGGTCAGACATCAGCACTGATCCTCTTAGACCTTAGTTCCGTGTTCAACACGGTTTCTCATGCCATCTTGCTGCGTCGCCGGGTGGAGGCAGGAGTTACTGGCTCTGCTCTGCAGTGGCTGGCCTCTTTTCATGCAGATGGGATGTTCCAGGTAAATGCTCCTCCCTTCACTTCCAGCATCCGTCCCATAAGTCAGGGGGTTCCACAGGGCTCCTCCCGGAGCCCTCTGCTTTTCAATCTCTATGTTCAACCTCTGGCCGGAGTAGCCAAGAGCAGAGGGTTGACCATGGTCTCCTATGCCGGCGACACACAGTTGGTGGTGGCTCTCTCATGCAACTCTAAGCAGGACGCCCTGAAATTTCAAGGTGATCTTGCGGCAGTCGCTGAGTGGTTGTCCGCCAACTGTCTCTAGTTTAATGCCAACAAGTCGGGGGTGTTGTTGATGGGCAGAGACCACGGTCTATGCAGTGAGCTCTGGTGGCCAAAGAGCCTAGGCACCGCCCCTGTCCCTAAGCAAGCAGTGAAGAATCTAGGGGTCTGGATGGATCCCTCACTTAATTTTCAGACTCAGATTTAAAAAAGTGGCAGGTACCTGCTTCGGACTGCTGCGGGGATTCAAACCCATTTGGGCTTCTGTGACGCCCCTACTAGGCAGATTATCATCCAGGCCCTGATTATGATTATTACTGGATTATGCAAATTCACTGTATTTGGGAGCCAATAAGTCTGAAGTTCAGAGGCTACGGAGAGTCCAGAATGCGGCTGTAAGATCCGTTTTTGGGCTGCGCTGAGTTTGGTCAGTGACAGGCGCCATTTGCCGTTACACTGGCTACCTGTGGCTCGGCGCATCGAGTTTAAGGCTCTTTGTATAGCCTTTAAAACTCTGAAACTGTCATCTCCTAAAATCTTGACTGACCAGCTTTTACCCTATGTCCCCTCTGTGGGACAACATCTGGTGGCGGTTCCTAGAGTCAGGAGGGTTCGTGCTGGTGGTCGTTCTTTTCGGAATAGATCAGCCATTCTCTGGAATTCTTTGCCCGCCCATATTCGAGGGTTTACTAACTACCTCGAATTTAGGAAATCTCCAAAAACCTTTCTCTTCCCCATTCCGTAGGTCCTGGGCCTTTTATGTTTTGTCACCTCACTGCTGGTTAGCGCCAGGACGCCTCTTTGCTGTGGCAGCTGTTGCGCTGAATAAACCTGTTAACATAACATAACATGGCCTCCCATTCTACAGCCCCAGCTGCCTGCCAATCCTCCACTTCTCAACAAAAGGCTCAAACATATGCAGCCTTTTATCACACGCACTGGGCACACAAGACACTCCAGTCCACCGTCAGGGCTCTACTCTCACCACATGCAACGGTCTGTGCATGCTGTACAGAGTGCAGGAACTGGCATCAGCAGTAGGCGGATCAGCGAGGGGCTGCCTGCTTTGGATCGCCTGTAAGATGACCCACCTGAAAACGTCATACGTGTGTTGTATGAAATAAACCTGCAACGGTTCTTTCCCATAAATATGTCTCCAGAGTTTCATTGGGGAGGAATTGTGTATATGCAAGCGGGCGGGAGTGAATGGAGGTGTGGGCACTATAGCATCAGCAGTAGAATCTTTTTACAAGCGGCTGTCACATCTCACTTGAAGCGGGCAACACCATCTAAAGAAATCTCACACACTGGTGACCTCTGCAGAACTCAGCGCCACCACCCAACTGCTCACTCTTCTGTGGAGGGGCTCACTCTCCTGCCTCAGAGCCAGGATCACCTCGCCTGCTTCCTGCTACCAATTTCCAGCGCAATGCCCTACACCATGAATGCGGATCATCACGAGAAGGTGGAGGCTGTGCCGCGGCAATGCCTAATGCCAGCTCATGCCATTGGGGGTACGTCCAACCCACTACCCTCCTTCAGCGAGCTCAGTGATGACGCTACCGTCGCGTCGCGCTGGCGCACCAGGGCAACTCACCTCAACAACTATTTAAAGGCTACTAAGGAGACAGACAATGAGATGAAACACTCCCCCATGTTATACAATACAGGGGAGGAGATGTTCAATCTGTTTTACAAAACTGGCTCTAACGATGATTATGACGGAGCCACCACAGCCCAAAATGCGTATTTTGACCCAATGAATCCCGATTTTCTGCAAATTAAAATCGAGGCAAGCTCGACAGCGCGAGGGCAAATCCATCGACCTGTTTTATACCTGCCTGCATGAATGGCCATTACATGCAGGGAAGATGACCCCCAGGAACAGGTGCGCTCCGAGAACATACCAGGCTGCTGGACGGCTATGCTCAGACGACACATCCTTCGCCGGCCTAACATGCCTCTTGACAAAATCCTCATGCTCGCCTTCTCTCATGAACTTTCTAATGACCATCGAACTCACCTTTCAAAAACTTTTAGTCACACCGGTGCCTGTCCCTCAGCACATCAAATTGGAAACAGTTGCAACCCTCACAAGAGGATCTTCTGCCGGCCCACCCCCACATCTGCCACAGGAAAGAAAACCCCAAAAGATCAGTGTTAATAGTGCAGACTCTCTCCTCACCCTCTCCAAGAATGTCCGGACAGGAAGCTGCTTGCCCGCTCCCCTTGGACTTGGCACACTAATCCACCAAGGGACAAGAGTGGACACACAAGACCTCACACCTACTCTGTATAGCGCACCACCCATGCCTGGCTCCAGATTCGGTGATGTTGAGGGGTAGAATGATGACAATTTCCTTTTATCTTTCGCCCTGATGGTGTGCTGCTGATGCGACAAATCCGCTCCACCTGCCAAGTCACCATTGTCAACATGCCAGCCACTTTGCTCATCTGCACAGGTGCATCTGTAAGCGTCACCAGCCTACAACACTTCCATACCCTGGTCCCAGGTTGCGGCCCAGCCTCCAGCACACAACTGCAGATATCTTCATGTACTGGAGGACGATCCCCATCCCATTGGCTGGTGTTTTCACCTGTGTCGCTTCACATGGTTCCCACACTTTGCAGGAGAAGCTCTTCATCATCTCCACAGACTCTAAACCTCTTCTCAGCTGCAACACAACCAAATAGCTTCATTTGATCCACTTCACTGCAGCCCTGAACAACAACACAGGGGATGTGGATAGGCTTCTCCTCAACTTCCCACGCCTATTCAATAGTCTAGGCTGCCTGAATGCCCCATGATTTCACTTCAAATTGAACTCTCAGTCCGCCCAGTAGCACTCTGGCCCCGCAGAATCCCTTTCCATCTCCATCCATCAGTGGAGGCAAAGCTACAAAAACTGGAGGATGCAGGAGTCATTGAAAAAGTCTCTGGACCGAACCGTTGGTTATCCTTTACAGTAGTTGCCAACAAACCCATGCAGCTGGGATGCATCCGAATCTGCATAGAAATGCACCTCTCCAAAACAGCAATTAAAATAAAATGATACGTATACTTCACTATCAACGACCTTGTCGCTGACATCAATGGCTCGACCTAGTTCTCAAAACTAGACTTGAACTCTGGCCACCACCAACTCGAAATCCATGAGGATAGCAGATATATTAGGGCTTTCTTTCTCCACGCAGGTAGGCCTTCACTGCTGCATCTGGCTCAACTCTGGAATATCATCAGCAGTGGAGGTCTTAAAAAATTCAATCTGAGAAGTCCTGACAGACCTTGAAGGAGTCAGCAACATCAGTGATGACATCCTCATACATGTGTCCACCCTTGACAGTCATTGCCCTCGTCTGCAAGCCTGCCTCCCGAGCATTGAGTTTGCTGGCCTCACCCTCAACCATGCAAAATGCCAGTTCTTCCAGAAAGAAATGGTGTTCTTTGATTATAGCTTTTCCAAGGTCAAGGTCAAGGTCAACCCAACAAAATGCATTGACATAAGAGATGCAGCAACCCCCTCCTCCTCCACAGAGGTCTTCTATGCCTTGCAACCTACTACAGGAGGTTCATCCCCAACTTGGCAACACTAGCAGGCCTGATAAGACACCTCATCAAAGCTTCAAAACCATGGGCATGAGGTCTGGTGGAAGAAGGCGCCTTCAAAGCGATGAAGAAAGCATTTCTCCAATATACCACAAAGGCCTATTTTGACCCTGAGAATGAGTCAGAGTTAGTGGTTGATGCCAGCCCCATTGTTCTGGGAGCTGAACTGATGCAACATGCAAAAGACGACCACTGGATCCCTGTCGCATATGCCGGCAGAGCTCTCAAGGACACTGAATAATGCTATGCCCACATCGTGAAAGAGGCCCTTGCCATCAAGTAAGGCTGTCACCACTTCCACCTCTACTTATATGGTCGCCATTTTTGGGTTATCATGGACCACAAGCTGCTGAACTCTCTGTTTGCCAGCACTGGGCAAGTCTGCCATCCAGGTTTGAGAAATGGGCCCTGCGGCCCTTAAGTACCAACTGACCATAGGATAGAGATCGGGCTGTGGCAATCTGGCCGATTACCTTTCCAGACATCCACGATGGGTGACTAGTGGCTCACCCAGCCTCTCACTTGCAGTGAATATGCTCACTCGGTGGCAAAATCTGCCTGCCCTAGCACTGTCTAACTCCATGACACTGGTAACACAACTGCATCAGACCCAGCCATCCAAAAACGTGGGGAGGCACCACCTCTGGCAGGTAAAAGAACTCTCTCCGGGACATGGAGAAGCATGACGACATTGCCAAACAAGACCTGGTTGCCCTCTGGAAAGTCCACCACAAACTCAGCATCACACCTCCAAGGATTCTCCTGCGCGGTCACCAGACAGTCATCCTTCACTCGCTGCTGGCGATGATGCTGGCTTTCGCTCACACTGGCCACCAAGGTTCCATGAAAACGAAGGCTTGGCTAAGACAGAAGGTTTGGTTCCCTGCCTATGATGATGAGGTCGACAACATGGTCGCACAATACTACTGGTAGCAAACTACCGGACAAACTCCAGTTGGGAACCGACAGCCTGAGTGATGGACCGTGGTGCGACAGCGGCGTGGGCTTTGGAAGCTTGCTGGACAGCCGGCATGTGCTAGTTATTTCTGATGCATACTCCAAATTCCCAGCTGTAGAGATAATGCAGACAATGTCAATTGATCACACCAGGAAATGTCTTGACAATATCTTTGCACCATTTGTTGTCCCTCACATTCTCAAGTGGACCCTGGTCAGAGTCTGGATTTCAAGCAACATCTACAGTCCCTGGCTATTGAACACAGGAACATCACGTCCCGGTGGGCCAAAGCCAATGGAGAGGAGAAAACACTGATGTTCACACTCAACAAGCCCATAAGCACCATGTGTGCACAGCAAGTTGACATTGAGGAAGCGATCCACAAAACATTTGGGGTGTACAGACGCACACCCCACAGTGCCCGCCAACTTCATAGTTGGGTGTGCTGTCCGGTACAACATACCCCATGTGACCCATCATTGCCACGCAACAGAGAGAGAGCGAGGAGTAACGCCAATGCCAGCCAAGTGCGCAAGGCCAAAATCAATGGGCATCGGTGTAGCAGACTGTATCCTACTGCGAGGACGGCACCCCAGTGGAAAGTTTTGACTTCCATTTGAAGCTCGCCCACTTCAATT
The DNA here is from genome assembly GCF_964263255.1 of Lissotriton vulgaris. Classification (NCBI taxonomy): domain Eukaryota; kingdom Metazoa; phylum Chordata; class Amphibia; order Caudata; family Salamandridae; genus Lissotriton; species Lissotriton vulgaris. The sequence goes on along the minus strand of NC_141695.1, from coordinate 121,471,478 downwards.
AGTTGCCAGAAAGGGCACAATGGGGACAGCTAGAAATAGCTCAGACTGCATCATGACAAATGTGCCATTTCACCAAATGGCATCAGTCAACTGCATAAAGCCCATACCAGTGAGCCACATACCCCACAAAGATGAACATAGAAGAGGATCAACACCTAGAAGCCGGTCACCCTGGGAAAATCACTTCATCTCCCCGTGCCTAACAAAAATGAATGTGTCCTTGTGCAAAGTGCTCTGACACCCGATACATTCGGGTCAAGATCGCACTATATAAAACTCTGTAAAAAAACTAAAAAATGTACCAATTCAGCGACAGTGGAGTCATAAAGATTGAATAAAATGGGGATGAGGGAGGATCCCTGCACCAAGAGAGCCAGAACGCCTCCGCTCTGAAATTACAGCAGCTGCCTTTTTGAGTCCTATTAGTCAGAAAGGAACCCAAGAGATCCAGAGCAGGGTCCCTCAGCCCTGCTTGATGTCATCTTTGAACCAAGTGGTTTGGGGACATCGTATCAAATGCCACTGACAGATCCAGCATTACCAAGATAGCTGCGCCTCCTAGATCTACTTGGCAACGAATGGAATCTGCAGCCGCAACCAGCGCCGACTCAGTGCTGTGACCACTTTAGAACCCATTGTGTGAAGGATCCGGGAGGTCCTGGACAGGAATAAACTCAGCTAACTCCTGGTTGACATATTTTTCAAAAATTTGTGCTGGCGCAGTAAGAAGAGAGATTGGGCGATGGTTTTTGAGATCCCCGGGATTCCTATTAGGTTTCTTCTGTAGGGGGATACCCACTACCTCTTTCCAACATTGGGGATACTCTCCAGTTATAAGTATCTGATTGAAGACTTTCCCCAGGAAGGTTACACTGTGATCCAGGCGAGTTGTAAAACTCTGGTAGGACAGGGGTCATCAGGTGAGCCTGATTTTATGCTCATGAAAAAACAAAATTCTTGCAAAAGGGAGCAGGATTTTGCAGTGCATTGTGGGAATGTTTGTAAATCTGCCTGGCGGTCTTCTGTGTCATGGTGCAAATGTGGCCTGGCGCTCAAGGTTTCTGGGTGCAAAGCTGCACAGAAGAAATATGACTGGGTGATGGTGTAAATGTCAGCATACAGTAAGGATTACTGAGCGATGATGTAAAATCTGTTCATGTATTAAGAATAAGGAGCAGTGAGAGGTAGGGGAAGGCTTCACATGCACAATGGTGGTACATGTAGACTTATGTAGGGCATTCTTAGTATTCTCTTGCATAATGCGTGCACTGGCATAGCAGTGGTACCTATGAGCATATTGTAGGCATACCTAGAACAATGGTGCCATGCCTTGGTATACTGTTTTCCACTAGAATAATTTAGATATTTTTAATATAAAGTTTGGACATTTTTGGCAATACGGTGCCCAGCGCTTGTGTAATACTTTCCTGTCATCTTTATTACACCATTACTGCTACTGTCTGGTGTAACTAGCCTGCAACCATCCATATATTGACTCATTCATCCGTTCATGCATTTGCCATTCATCCAGCCATCCATTGATGTACTGCAGAATTCGACTGACCATCTTTATATGCACTCACACACATTGTATAATTATCCATGTACCCGGGCACGTATTTATTCATCCATGCACTCACTCGTTCATCCAATAATTGATTCAATTCACATTAATCCACTAATCCATCCTCACAACCACACACAACTTGGCCAACTTTTGCTCGTGATTACTTTGGACAAGTTCATGTAATCTTATATTATTATACCCTTATTTTTCACTATGTTTTCATCTATGGTAATGATTGTTATTGATTTATTGTACTGTTTGCAAATACTAGCTGTTCTTTGCAATTGTTGTGGTTATTTCCTTAATAAAAATCATTTAACACAATCCACTAATCCATCCTCACAACCACACACAACTTTGCCAATAAAGAGTCATTTTGATATAAAACAGCCAGATCTGTTGGCTGTGCTAATGTTTGTTTAATACTGTAAATGCAGCAGCCAAGAATTGAAAATATTCCAGCTAACTAGTCGACTTGCTGTTCCTCCTACTGACACAGGACCTCAGTCATGAGGCCTGGAAGGGCCTTCATAGGTAGGCCAGTAAGGAGTGTGTGCATAGATAAAATGTTCAGTGTCCTGTAAACTACAGCAAAAAATACCATGTGGTAAGGACGGAGAAATCATGAAAAACTGAGCAAATCAAAAACCATCAATGACCAACTCTATCCACAAAGGATTTCTCTTTTTGGACAATAGCATGCTTCATCATCGGGGTCCTCCTGACTCCGGGCTCCAGCCCTGCATTGCACCAGGGTGCCCCCCGCATTGCAGGGGGGCTGCCTTGATGTTAACTTATGGGAGCACTGTGCAACTACAGTCATGCTGCAGCCACTTCTAACCTCCTCATTACCTGGGATAAAGGCAGCAGCCACCCTCAGCTTGGGGGAACCCTGGCCTGCAGAGCTGGGGTCTGTTGATGAACAGCACAGTAACAGCACGGAGAGCCTCCAGTCGGGATCTCAAGCAGTGTCTCAGGTTAAATTACAGAATCTTTAGAAGACTCCGGATGTGAGTAAACATTCTTTTACATACTAGAACACCGTTGTATCAGCATTCTAAGGGGCTTGAAATTCACTGAAGACCGTTAGTCACCCACAAAAATCCTTTTCACGTTTGGTTTGGTCTGGGCACTCGTTACTCTCTCGCGCACATTTGCAATTTCCGTTTCTTTCACTCTGACCTCAACACACTTCATTTTAACATCAGTAGTAGACACTTCAAAGTTTGCAAATCCTATTTAAACATATGTTCAACCTCGGACAGCTAACCATTGTGTATCAATATTTTGAATGGCACCTCATTTGTTTTTGTAGTGTCCTCCTGCAAGACGCACATCTGCAACTACACAAGAAATTGCTTTCAAGTTATAACCCCTGAAGAAGGGTTTATTTAAACCCGAAATGCATTGGGCTTTTTATTTTTTGAAGTTTCAATCGAATAAGATGTACTATGGTGAGCACTTAATGTGATTGCAACATTGATAGGTAAGCTGTGCTAATGTTTGTTTTTGTTTATCAAACCGAAAATGATAAAAAGGTTACTGAATGCAATTTAATTGATTGCTTTGATTATAATTTTGTTAGCAGTTTCTAATAAAATTTTATGCATTGTATACATAAATTAATCGCATAAAGATTGCCTAAAAGTTGGAAACCTTAGGGCCAAAGGCAGAAGCGCCTTGCAGACCTGGGTGTCTCCAGGCCTCAACAGAGCATGATTAAGTTTGGGCGTTAGGGCAAGACGCCAAGCTGGGCACATCTCCAACTGTTGATTACAAATTTCTTGAAAATATTTACACAATTCAAAACTTTAGTGTTAAGACAGGTGTGCAGGCTTACAGAGCCTCCAGTAAACCCACAAATGGTCACATTCACTCAATAAAACACATACAGTGCAGACCAGAAAAATCTACAGGGCTGTGCGGCCCAGCATTTCGATGCCATGCATAGGACTGCTGTCCCAGCAGCACACACCTTAGCATGTCCCTACAGCTGAGGTCGCCTCTGTTGCAGGACATGCCAGGGCCTGTGGGTCACGTGATCAAACCCATGCGGGGGTTGGCACGCGCCTTGAGGCTTCTGCGGTTATTTACATATAGGCAGCCAGAGTCTTTCACAATAATACGTTTTGCAAGGTTCATGCGGACTTCATTGCTATTTACAAGTAAACATATCTCCGAAGTCTACGCCGTGCCTTTGGGTATAACATCGCGCAATGATTAAACCCAGCTCATGAACGACAAGATTGCTTTAAGAAGCCATGGACTCCTAATGATGTTATTATTTACATTTCAGAGTAATCAGTTTGATGAGTCAGAGATGCTTTAAAAATGTGTGACATGAAATATGGGATTTGGCATCATGTTCACATGAACGCCCTGAAGCAGACCTCTGACTGCTTGAGAGTGAAATGGAAGAAACAGGTAGAGCAAAGATTATCACACGCATAATTGTGGAGAAAATGTAGATGTTATTTCACCTTAAGTCACATGCGGCTCTTTCACAGTTATAGGAATATTTGAGTTTAGAGCTCAAAGGGAAAAGATTTTGAAATAAAAGGCTGGTTATCTTGGTTAGCACATATAAAACGAGGCCTCTGTGATTTTTTCATTGTACTCGCAAAACCAAATCAGGAAAATTCTGCAAACTTTACTGCCTGAAATAATTATTTTAATGTGCTGGAATTTTGCATGATTAGAAAATGTCAAACAGAGCAGAAAATGTCTTGCAAGAGAAAAGTGACCTCAAGCCAGTTTCTTTGATGGTACCGTGAGTGGAGTCTGAATGCAAGGTATAGCCTCACGTTCAATCTCCAAGTTAGACACAGCATATTTTTATTTCGATACATTTCCTATACCTTCAATTACATCGTGCATCATTTTGCACAGACCTATCTATAACGCCTACCCAATAGAGAGCAACTGTTATGGATCACAGCCATATACATGTCTCAATAGCAGCCTTTAGCAATTCAAGTTACTTGTGTGTATTCTTTGATAAACAGACAACATAACAATAATGCATTCAAGCAATTCTGGGAGGTTTATTTTGGATAACTGGAGTTTGACACCCTTATTTTGGCAGGGTATGCCCAGATGTAGGTCCCGGGATGGTTGTTTCCAGTCCAGGGAGGACCTGGCCTGGTAGATCGGGCTGGACTGTTCCCACGAGGCGCAGGGTCAAGACTGATTTGCATATGGCTGGGGCATGGTGAGCAGAAGAATGATGAATTTAACCCAGATCTCTTGACTGGGGGTGAATGTTTGATTTGCTCTGCATTCTGTCCATCATCTTAGTGTCTTTTGCTTTCTCGCCCTAAGTGTGCTGGGTATGACCAGACGTGGGTCCCGCGCTCATTGTGCCACTGGATTCGAGCCAGCCTGGCTGATGAGGGGTGATGCCCCGTAACTAGTCCCCGGATGCTTGTTTCTGGTCCAAGGAGGACCTGGCTTGGCAGTTCGGGCTGGACTGTTCCCATGAGGCACAGGGTCAAGACTGATTTGCATATGGCTAGGTCTAAACTGGGATGTTGTGGTGAGCAAAAGAAAGATGGATTTACCCAGATCTCTTGACTGGGGGTGAATGTTTGATTTGCTCTGCATTTCGCCCATCATCTGTGTGTCTTTTGTTATTCTTATATAGCATCCATACAACACAAAGACCTAACTTCTTGCACATCCCACTAGCCACCAGACACACTCCAACTAACATGCTCATTCTCATTAATGCTCCCTCTACTGTACTTTGTGCTTCAGACATTATATACCTCATCATCTATAGAAAGCTTCACCATCTTCATCACACGAACATGGTTAAACCACACACCCTGACACATCGTAGACATCATTGTTCTCACAGGCTATTGCATCCATCATGCAAACTGTGCACATAAGAAGGGAGAAGACCACAGGTCTTGTTTTTCCTGCACCGTAAGCAAGAATGTAAGACTCAACTCCATAGAGCGTCTCACGTGCCATTTCCCACATTCGCAACCTCAGTAAGCCACATGCCAGCTCTCCTAAAGGCCTCCAGGACTTCATCAACAAATGTTCAGATCTCCTCACTACTTCATCCATCTGACACACCCACACCATCCTCCTGGGTGAGGTCAACATCACAAACAACACAAACTTGAAAAAAACAAGTGACACCTCCTCAATCACATCAACACATTCAAAATGTCAGAGAATGTCAACCAACCAATATATTCCAAAATGCATATCCTCAACCTTGTCTTCTCAACATTGCCAATTATGCAGAGCAAACCACCAATACCCCATGGCTGGACTGATATCCTTACCATCTCTTTATCCCTGCTCAATGGCCAAACAACAAACCAAAGACAACCCAAAAGAGAACACCAAACTTTCAAATCTTTCAAAGACTTCTCCACAACCTAAAACTTGAACTCATCTCTTGCCCTGCCAGCTCCACATTAGATGGCATCACCCTTATAAACGTCAACACTCTTCTAGAAATCCATGGAAACAACCACACTCAAATTAAAACACACATGTGAAGCCAAAACCTTTAGGAAAAACAGAATGTTCATGGAATGTCCCTCCATGCGACACACAGACAACTCACCACATCCTCCAGTGCAAAGTACTATACTAGCACCACCAATGAAGGTACTAATAGAAGCAGAACGATTTTCATTACAATCAAGCAGTGCATCAACCAACTACCTGGCCCACCTACCCACACTCTATGAACAAGTGCAATTCCATCATAATTTTCTCCAGTGAAAAAAATACAGATCTGATAGCTTATTGGCAACACCAAGCCTGCTTTTACTCTCCACCCCCCCCCCCACCCCCTGCTTGTAGAAACGCACAATGATTATCCTTCAAAGTACTATCTCTCACAGATCTTTTGGACACACTCAAAATCTCTCTCCAGAGAAGCTCTCTCATACCTACTCACCATTGTCATTACCTTCTTCATTCAAGGCATCTTCTCGGAAGCTCTCAAGAGAGGCCAGATCCTCCCACCTCTAAAGAAACATACATTAGGCCAAGATGACCTTGCCAACTACTTGCCCATCAGCCAACTACCTTTCATCAGCACAATTATCGAAGTGTACATCCAAATTCCAGATCACATTAGAGTCAACCCTCTAATGCACAACTAACAATCAGAGTTAAGATAATGCTGCAGCACAGAGGCAGATAACTTATATCTTGAGTTAATTCCTTCTTGGCCACAGGTGGAGATGACTCCTGATATTTATGGGCCTCTCTGCTGCTTTTGACACAGTCAACATCATACACTTATACACACTGTAGGAGAGTAGGATCTGCTTCTTATAGTAACCCCCACTTTTTGCTGATGTTTCACTGTTTTTCGACTTTAGTCTGGCTGGGGCCCTGCAAACCGGCACCCCAGCCTAGCTGCTTCCTCTCTAAATTGATTCCCAGTACTTTAGGAGCACTCCAACTTGGAGTCTAGGGTACCCTTAAAAGTCTGTAGTATATGGTATACTATACATCCAGGGCATAGGTACCCCATAGGCCTACCAGGGGGCTGAAGCATGTATTGTGCCATCCCTGGGAAGCCTTTCGAAATGACACCACAGGTCTGCTACTGCAGCCTGGGTAAGATGGTGCATGCACCCTTACTGAGATATAGGTTCACCAAATCTCCCTATATCACTGCACATGTAAACCTATCAGTCACCCCTATGACAGGCCTTAACAATCCTGAAGGCAGGGTGCTGGGTTTCATGTGAGAGGGTACCCATGCATGAGCAGAGCCCCTCTGCAGCTTTCGGAACCTTGATTCCAGGGCTGTTTGTGATGCAGCCAAACCATATACTCTTAAGTGCATTACAACCTCGCAGTAAATGGTAGCTTTGGGATGGCTGCATGGAAACATGTCGTGTTTGGTATCAAACACTTTGGAATCATACCCCCACACCAGTAACTGGTGGGGGGTATGATCCTAACCTTCTAGAGGGAGAGACATGACAGCACTGGTATGCCAGGTACCAGCTAACAGAGCCCTGGCATCACAAAATTGCTGCTGCCAGCCACAGACACGAGTCTCGCCTTCTGCTGCTGGATGAAACTCCGGCAGGGGAGGCCTGGACAATAGGTTTCCTGTCACAGGGAGGTGTAACTATCTCCCAGACAGGCTTTAGTGTATTGGGCCTGGGTGGGTGCACTCCAAGAGTGCTTTGAAGTCTGCACTGGGGGCCCATTTGGTGTCCCTGTGCATAGGCCAGTTCAAACCGGTTGCAGGGGCTACCAGCCCCTGCTCTGGCGCGAAACTGGACAAAGAAAATGGGTGTAGCCACCCCTCTTTCCTGACCCTCCCATAGGTGGGTCACTAGAGTCCCACCCCTTCCTTGGGTATAAGATAGGAAATCCTGGCTACAGGACTGTAGATTTACCTGGAAGAAACTTTGATACAGAATCCTGGAACTTCAACAATCTACAAAGCGCTAGATGACTGAAGAATCTACCTTGGAGTAAAGGAGTTACTCCCCTGCAAGGCAGGCGCCTAAGACGTATCTGACTGGTTTGCATCTCCAAAGCTCCCGCTGAACTCTGAAGAATTTTGCAACACAGGAGGTGGGTTTCCGTGGTCTCTGAGGTCGATCTGGGCACTCAGCAATTCTGAGGCCCGTATCCCTCGTGGAAGACCCGAACCCCTGGACACCGTGACGATTTGCAGAAGCATCAGCTTTGAGGTGACCTCTGAAGCTGAGCTATGGGTTACTTGTAGCCCACACCCCAAGCAGCATTTGCACCGAATATTGCCAGCCTACACTCCACAAGTGTTCTGTGAGCTGGCCCTTTGTGTTTTCTTTCGAGGTCCCTTACCGATCCCTAGTCCGTCGACTGGTGGGTCCCTGTGAAGGCAACATAAACACTGATTGGGCTTACCTGGTTGCTCCAGATATGCCCTGACTCTGCATCGCTTGGGGAGTCCCCCGGACATTGCTGGTCCGCACGGAAGCATCTTTTCTCATCCTGCATGGGTTGCTATTGCCAAGGCTTGTTGAGTTCAATCCGAGCACCGATGCTGCAGCACTCAACATACTTTGTGGGGCAGCTCGAATCCAGCTCCTGGTCCTCCTGGCTGCAGAGTCAAGCTTCACCTCTTCATTCATGAAACACCCGACATCAATGGACATTCGTCTATCGTGCCCCTGGTAACTGGGAAGTGACCCAGACTCTGTCCCCTCTGCTTTCAGGTTCTTCACATCTTTGATACAGTCTTGGATCACACTGGACACTTTTCTTCTCCACGGCAACAGCACTTTGCAGCAGATCGCCATTGAAATCAATGACGATTCCAGACACCATTTGACACCTATGCACCCAGCTTCCCTGGGTGAGGTAACTCGAGTACTACCATGCTCCCGAAGGTGTTGGCCCTAGAACCCCTTAAGTCTAAAGGGGTTTGCTCAATGTCCTCTCCTAAGCGTCCTTTAACTTTAAAATTCCAACCGCGACTTTCCCCATAGTAGCTAAAGGAGCTCGCAGCCGTGTTCTCACACTGCACCCATCCCCTGTGGGTCCCTTGTGTCACTACCTTGGGTGGTTCCTTGGGGTCCCGGAGATTCTACAGGCTCTAGGCCTTGTGTCTAGTCAAGTTGTGGTTCTTATACCACTTTGTTAATATATGGTTTGGTCCGCCCCTGGGGCCCATTGTATATTGTGCTATTTGCTGTCGTTTTAGAACTGTGTTATTGTGTATCTTAGACTCTAATCTCATATATATATATATACCTTGTGTGGTTCTCCTTTCATTTAGTGATTCAAGAGGTTATATTCTGGTAAACCAAGCTGCTTTACACTCCTTCAAGACTTAGCCTGAAGGCTGCTCTCCATAGCTACCACTAGGATAACTTTCAATAAAGGTTGTCTATAACTAGTGGACGGTACAAAAGGGGGTGGAGATGGACGGAGCATCTGAATCAATCAAACACTCACACCCAGTCAAAAGATCTGGGTTTAATCCATCACCGTTCTTTAGCCCACTCTGCCACCCCAGTTCAGACATGGCTATATGCAAATCAGTCTGACCCTGTGCCTCATGGGAACAGTCCAGCCCGAACTACCAAGCCATGTCTTCCCTGGACCAGAAACAAGCTTCCGAGGACCGGTTTCTGGCATTCCGGCCGTCTTCAGCCCGGCTTGCTTGAATCCAGTGGCAAAGTGAGCAAGGGACTCATGTCTGAGCATACCCTGCCACACCTATGGCGGCCAAAAGCGGTACAAAAGGGGGTGGTGATGGACGGAGTATCTGAATCAATCAAACATTCACACCCAGTCAAAAGATCTGGGTTTAATCCATCACCGTTCTTTAGCCCACTCTGCCACCCAAGTTCAGACATGGCTATATGCAAATCAGTCTGACCCTGTGCCTCATGGGAACAGTCCAGCCCGAACTGCCAAGCCATGTCTTCCCTGGACCAGAAACAAGCTTCCGAGGACCGGTTTCTGGCATTCCAGCCGTCTTCATCCCGGCTTGCTTGAATCCAGTGGCAAAGTGAGCAAGGGACTCACGTCTGAGCATACCCTGCCACACTTATGGCGGCCAAAAGCGGTACAAAAGGGGGTGGTGATGGACGGAGCATCTGAATCAATCAAACAGTCACACCCAGTCAAAAGATCTGGGTTTAATCCATCACCGTTCTTTAGCCCACTCTGCCACCCCAGTTCAGACATGGCTATATACAAATCAGTCTGACCCTGTGCCTCATGGGAACAGTCCAGCCCGAACTGCCAAGCCATGTCTTCCCTGGACCGGAAACAAGCTTCCGAGGACCGGTTTCTGGCATTCCAGCCGTCTTCAGCCCGGCTTGCTTGAATCCAGTGGAAAAGTGAGCAAGGGACTCACGTCTGAGCATACCCTGCCACACTTATGGCGGCCAAAAGCGGTACAACAGGGGGTGGTGATGGATGGAGCATCTGAATCAATCAAACACTCACACCCAGTCAAAAGATCTGGGTTTAATCCATTACCGTTCTTTAGCCCACTCTGCCACCCCAGTTCAGACATGGCTATATGCAAATCAGTTTGACCCTGTGCCTCATGGGAACAGTCCAGCCCGAACTGCCAAGCCATGTCTTCCCTGGATCGGAAACAAGCTTCCGAGGACCGGTTTCTGGCATTCCAGCCGTCTTCAGCCCGGCTTGCTTGAATCCAGTGGCAAAGTGAGCAAGGGACTCACGTCTGAGCATACCCTGCCACACTTATGGCGGCCAAAAGCGGTACAAAAGGGGGTGGTGATGGACGGAGCATCTGAATCAATCAAACACTCACACCCAGTCAAAAGATCTGGGTTTAATCCATCACCGTTCTTTAGCCCACTCTGCCACCCCAGTTCAGACATGGCTATATGCAAATCAGTCTGACCCTGTGCCTCATGGGAACAGTCCAGCCCGAACTGCCAAGCCATGTCTTCCCTGGACCGGAAACAAGTTTCAGAGGACCGGTTTCTGGCATTCCAGCCATCTTCAGCCTGGCTTGCTTGAATCCAGTGGCAAAGTGAGCAAGGGACTCACGTCTGAGCATACCCTGCCACACTTATGGCGGCCAAAAGCGCTACAAAAGGGGGTGGTGATGGACGGAGCATCTGAATCAATCAAACACTCACACCCAGTCAAAAGATCTGGGTTTAATCCATCACCGTTCTTTATCCCACTCTGCCACCCCAGTTCAGACATGGCTATATGCAAATCAGTCTGACCCTGTGCCTCATGGGAACAATCCAGCCCGAACTGCCAAGCCATGTCTTCCCTGGACCAGAAACAAGCTTCCGAGGACCGGTTTCTGGCATTCCAGCCGTCTTCAGCCCGGCTTGCTTGAATCCAGTGGCAAAGTGAGCAAGGGACTCACGTCTGAGCATACCCTGCCACACTTGTGGCGGCCAAAAGCGGTACAAAAGGGAGTGGTGATGAACGGAGCATCTGAATCAATCAAACACTCACACCCAGTCAAAAGATCTGGGTTTAATCCATCACCGTTCTTTAGCCCACTCTGCCACCCCAGTTTAGACATGGCTATATGCAAATCAGTCTGACCCTGTGCCTCATGGGAACAGTCCAGCCCGAACTGCCAAGCCATGTCTTCCCTGGACCGGAAACAAGCTTCCGAGGACCGGTTTCTGGCATTCCAGCCGTCTTCAGCCCGGCTTGCTTGAATCCAGTGGCAAAGTGAGCAAGGGACTCACGTCTGAGCATACCCTGCCACATTTATGGCAGCCAAAAGCGGTACAAAAGGGGGTGGTGATGAACGGAGCATCTGAATCAATCAAGCACTCACACCCAGTCAAAAGATCTGGGTTTAATCCATCACCGTTCTTTAGCCCACTCTACCACCCCAAGTCATACATGGCTATATGCAAATCAGTCTGACCCTGTGCCTCATGGGAACAGTCCAGCCCGAACTGCCAAGCCATGTCTTCCCTGGAACGGAAACAAGCTTCCGAGGACCTGTTTCTGGCACTCCAGCCGTCTTCAGCCCGGCTTGCTTGAATCCAGTGGCAAAGTGAGCAAGAGACTCACGTCTGAGCATACCCTGCAATACACTTATGGCGGCCAAAAGCGGTACAAAAGGGGGTGGTGATGGACGGAGCATCTGAATCAATCAAACACTCACACCCAGTCAAAAGATTTGGGTTTAATCCATCACCGTTCTTTTAGCCCACTCTGCCACCCCAGTTCAGACATGGCTATATGCAAATCAGTCTGACCCTGTGCCTCATGGGAACAGTCCAGCCCGAACTGCCAAGCCATGTCTTCCCTGGACCAGAAACAAGCTTCCGAGGACCGGTTTCTGGCATTCCAGCCGTCTTCAGCAGCTTGCTTGAATCCAGTGGCAAAGAGAGCAAGGGAATCTAGTCTGAGCATACCCTGCCACACTTATGGCGGCCAAAAGCGGTACAAAAGGGGGTGGTGATGGACAGAGCATCTGAATCAATCAAACACTCACACCCAGTCAAAAGATCTGGGTTTAATCCTTCACCGTTCTTTAGCCCACTCTGCCACCCCAGTACAGACATAGCTATATGCAAATCAGTCTGACCCTGTGCCTCATGGGAACAGTCCAGCCCGAACTGCCAAGCCATGTCTTCCCTGGACTGTAAACAAGCTTCTGAGGACCGGTTTCTGGCATTCCAGCCGTCTTCAGCCGGCTTGCTTGAATCCGGTCCAGGGAAGACATGGCTTGGCAGTTCGGGCTGGACTGTTCCCATGAGGCACAGGGTCAGACTGATTTGCACGTAGCCATGTCTGAACTGGGGTGGCAGAGTGGGCTAAATAACGGTGATGGATTAAACCCAGACCTTTTGACTGGGTGTGAGTGTTTGATTGATTCAGATGCTCCGTCCATCTCCACCCCCCTTTTGTACCGTATAACTAGTGGACAGCATATGCCAGGCCAACTTCTCACACACACCCTAAAGATTTGAATGCCATTCGTTGACAACATTCTTTAATGCTACTCCACTTCCTTTCCAAATGACGCCGGTTCATTCACATGGCCTTCATCAGGTCCTAGAAGATCCCCATCAGCAGCGGTGTCTCGTAGGATTCTAAACAGCACCCAGTCATCTTCACTCTCTGCATGAAGTCCATTGTGGCTGTCCTGACTTATAACAGCATCAGGATTCACAAATATGCCTACAATATACAACTGTAGTTGAAAGTCTCCCCTATCCAGACCTCCAAACCATTAAACACTGCCAGCACCTATCCAGTTCTGAAGGTTCAGCATCTATCTGAAGCTCAAAAGCACCAAGACAGAAGTCATATTATTTGATGAGAGCAACAAGCAGCAATAGCACAACCCTGACTTAATTAAATCAGTTGTGATGGCTACAAACCCCAACTATCACCCAATGCCAAGTGGGTTCATACCCAACACCAAGATAACCCTCAGGAAACATACTGCCAAGAAAAAAAAAGGCTGGGTTACTACCAGTTCTTTCAACAGAAGAAAGTGAGACCGTTCCTTTCAGAAAGCAACTTCAGAACAGCTTTTCAAGTCCTCATACACTTCCATCTGGATGGTGCTTATGCCAAACTCAATGGCCTCCCAGACTCCCCACCAGGCCCCCTTCAGGGTCTTCCAGAACCTGAAGAAATATTGGCTCCTCTTGCTCACTCCACTTTTTTTTTAACTTGTTGCACCATTTATAGAACCATTACAATCTGCACCCCCGCCTATTTGACTATCAAAGTCACCATCTCTCGTGGTTCTCAGGACACCCGCAGCAGGACACCATCAGACTGGAGACTTAACAACAAATTTATAACAAGGCAGTGGGCATTTTCCATCTATGCGACGAGCATCTCAAACAGCATCCCTGTTCCCATCAGGACTGTCCCAATGCTGCTCCAATTTAGGAAAGAATTGAAGACAGACCACTTTGAAGAAAACCACATCACAATGCATTAGAAGGCGAGGAACCAGCTACCTCTCCAAGCACTTTTTGAGTCTCCTTGCCTTTGATCCAGCACAGAACTCGACTGCCTTTGGCTAGGTTTGAGCTAAACAAATATCAAATACATACCTTGTCAAAGAGAATCCCAAAACATTTATTTCTGGGACACTGTTACATGTTAACGATGAAGGCAGGACGCCACGTTGTATTTGAAGCACTGTTTAGACAGCAGCGCTTCACATGCAACATGTAAGAAATTGGGTTACTGGTTGACTGAGGTGTGAGCCCAGGCCAAGCAGCAACCACAATCCTAGTCCGGGTAAGGCACAAGCAAACCCCGAATTAATATGTGCTCAACTCCCTGGTAGCTTGGCACACAGCAGTCAGGCTTAACTTAGAGGCAATTTGTAAAGTATTTGTACTTCAAATGGTAAAACTGTCAAAAAACCCCACACAAAAAGATCCCACACCAGGTTAGAAACAAAGCGTAATTTAATAAATTAAACAAGATCAAAACAACAAAAATTCAATCAGTAGAACCGGAGTTATAATTTTTAAAAGAAAAACGCCAACCATAGCTATCTGGACGCACTGGACCAGGTCAAATTCAAAAGTTCACATAACCACGATGTAGCATCGGTCATTACAGTGCACGATTAATCCTGCTGAAGATTTACCTTGCGTTTTGTGCAAGAATCCCTTTTGAGTTGGAGGGGGTCCCAGCGAGCAAGGAGAGTGTCGTGGGTGGTGGTTGATGTGGTGCGAAGAGCAGGCTGGACGTCGTAGTAGCAGCCCTTCACAATCAATTGGTGCTGTGCGAAGAGACGGATGGTGCTGGCTCGCTGTAAATTTCAGGGCAGATGCGCAGTTCCGGTGTGAACAAACCCGTTTGCGGTCTTGAAGGGCCCAAAAGTTTGATTTCTCCGGCCCGTGAGCCCCATCAAGGGCCCAAGACCTGAGAGGCACCACTTGGGGGTTAGGAACTCAATGCAGCCGGGTCCAGGAGCTGATTGGAGAGCCTTTTATGTCCCTGAAGCCCAGATTAGGAGGCCAGCAGACTAGCCCATTGAGTCACTCTGAGTTCCTGGGTTTAGAATGAAGTTGCAGGTCCAGTTCTTTTTCCCAAGACAAGAGGGCAGCAGGCAGGCAGTCAGCACAGCAGGGCAGCAGTTCCATTAGAGCAGCAGTTCAGCAGTATAGCAGTCTTTGTAGAAGCCCAGCAGTCCTTCTACCAGGCACAGTTCCAGAAGTGTACTGAAGAGTTGGTGTCTGAGGTCCTTCTTTAATACACTGGTGTCCTAGTTCAGGAAGGTGGGAGAAGCTTCTAGACAGTGGCTTTGAAGTGCATGGAATTTTCTGCCTCCCTAGAACTGGCTCCAAGATGGCTGAAGTGTCAATGCAGGGTTGTTAGGCCCTTTTGTGTGAAAGCCGAACACAGGCTATTCAGTTGTAAGTGGGGCTGTACTTAGCACCGCCCCCCATCCTGCCAGTGGATGATTCAGGCAGTCACACCTAATCCACTTATTGTGTGAAAGTCTGGGATGAATTCACAAGGTCTAACTGTCTGCTACACCCAGTCATGTGACCCAAGATAGACTACAGGCGCTAAAGGGGCAAGGAGAGGAAAATGTCAGTTTGCTAAAAGTGCCACTTTCAGAATTGCAATTTAAAATCGGACATTGCCATATGTTAGGATTTTAAACTGTGATTCCAGAGACACCAAACATCAATTTTTAAATATCGACCTACCTTAATATCGAGTTTTTAATATCGTAGGGACAGAATATCGAAGTCAAGAATATTGTTGACCAGAATTTTGACCCCAAGGTAAGTAATATCGTTTTTTTAAATATCAAAGTAAGTATTATCGAAGTAAGTAATATCGTAAGCAAAAATATTGTTGTCAATAATATAAAAAAAAATTAGTATGTATTTTATATGTATGTTAAACTTTTTTTAATGTATTGTCATACATTTTTAAATAAATGTTTAGAAATTAGTAATTTTGTTAAAGTAAATTTTGCGTTTTAGTAGAGCGGGTTTTTTAGGGGAATGGGGTGGGAAGTAATTTAATTATAATTGTTATTAATTGGTTACATTATAATTATAGTAATTATAATTAATGTATTATTGCTTTTTATTTATTGGTATTGTTAATTAATTTATTGTTAATTACTTATTACTTGGTAATAACTTTTTATTAATTGTTTAATTTATAATTGGAATAATTATAATTAGTTACTACTTTTTGTTTATTGTTATAGTTAATTCCTTTATTGTTAATTAATTATTAATTGGTAACTCATTTTTATTAAGTGATTAATTGATAATTAAATAATTATGTGATTTTTTTATGTGTAGTGGGTTGTGGGTTTATAGAGGAAAAGGGTGGGAAGTAATTAAATTAAAATAATACATTAACTTGTTTTTATTTATTGTTATTGATTATTAATTGATTGTTGATTACTTATTGATTGGTAATTACTTTTTATTAATTGGTTAATTTATAAATATATTAAATATAATTTATTATTAAGTGTTATTAATTGATTAATTGATAATTAAATTAATTGTGTTTTTTATGTGTAGTGTGTTGTGTGTTAAAGGGGTAATAGTGTGGGAAGTAATTTAATGTTATTTAAGTAAATATTAATTTAAATGTATTAAATGTATACATGTATAGGGGTATTTTAATTTAACCCCTATGCTATCCTACATTTTCCACACTTTTACACTCACTGGAGTTGGAATAGTATTTGTAACCCCTACGCTATTCAACGCTTTCCCTACTGTTGCACTCTCTGGAGTGGGAATAGTCATTTTTACCCGTGTGCTATCCAACGCTTTCCCTACTGTTGCACTCACTGGAGTGGGAATAGTAATATTTACCACTACGCTATCCAATGCTTTCCCTACTGTTGCACTCTCTGGAGTGGGAATAGTAATTTTTACTCCTACACTATCCAGCGCTTTCCCTACTGTTGCACTCACTGGAGTGGGAATAGTAATTTTTACCCCTACGCTATCTTGCGCTTTCCCTGCTGTTGCACTTTCTGGAGTGGGAATAGTAATTTTTACCCCTACGCTATCCAGCACTTTCCCTACTGTTGCACTCACTGGAGTGGGAATAGTAATTTTTACCCCTTTGCTATCCAGCGCTGTTCCTACTGTTGCACTCACTGGAGTGGGAATAGTAATTTTTACCCCTACGCTATCCAACGCTTTTCCTACTGTTGCACTCTCTGGAGTGGGAATAGTAACTTTTACCCCTACGCTATCCAACGCTTTCCCTACTGTTGCACACACTGGAGTGGGTATAGTAATTTTTACCCCTACGCTATCCAGCGCTTTCCCTACTGTTGCACTCACTGGAGTGGGAATAGTCATTTTTAACCCTACGCTATCCTGCGCTTTCCCTACTGTTGCAATATGTGGAGTAAGTATATATATTAATATATACATATATGTTTAATTAATTTTAACAGTATATGTATCAGTTATTATTTTTAAATATGTTTTAATATTTATATCTATATATTTTTAATTATATGTATTATTTACTTAATGTTACATTATTATTAAAACATTTTTTAAAACAATATTTTCAAAATCGATATTTTTGACAACAATATTTTTTCTCTCAAAATTTTTGTACTTACTATTATGTAGATAGGACTTCGATATTTTTGACTTCGATATTTCCGTGTCGATATTTTTGTAGGTCCATTTTTTGTCCGTCGACATTTTGTCAGACATTCCAAACATGAACTGGTATCACTTCCCATTTGAAAATTACACCTATAAAATCTAAAAAGGCAACTCCAGGCCTATGGAAAAGACATGCCTTGCAGTAGTGAAAAACGAATTTGAGAGTTTTTCACAATCAGGACATGTAAAGGTTAAAATGACATGTCCTGCTCTCTAATTACATTGCACCCTACCTTTGGGTTTTCAGGGCCTACCATAGGAGTGTCTTATATGTACTAAAAGGAAGATTTGGGCTTGGCAAAATGTTTATTTTGCCAGTTTGAGATGGCAATTTAAAACTGCACACACAGGCTCTGCAATGGCAGGCCTGAGACATGTTTAAAGGGTTATGTAAGTGGAAGGCACAATCAGTGCTAAAGACCCACTAGTGGCATTTGGTTTACAGGCCCTGGGCACCTGTAGTGCCACTTTACTGGGGACTTAAAAGTAAATTAAATATGCCAATTGAGTATAAGCCAATGGTTCCATGTTTTAGAGGTGGATTCACAAGCACTTTAGCACTCGATACCAGTGGCACAGTGTTCAGAGTCCCAAGGCCAATAAAATAGATTCAGAAAAATGGAGGAGGAGAGGCAAAATGTTTGGGGGAAGGCCACCCTTTGGCTGACGGGTCTAACACGGCATTAATGGAGTCCACATGTATTAGGTTAAATGCAAACCTTCAAGCTTCTGAATCAAAGTGCAGTTGGTTAAGAAACCAGGACTGGCTGACTTCAAGTATAAATGACATCTGTGCAGACTGCAGAGCCATGCCTCCTCCCCCAGAAGTGATGTTTTTCTGTGAGTCAGTCTCAATCCAGGGTGAGTCCCTTTGTGAAAGAGGGAGTGTGTGGCACCTGTCACTGTCACACCATCATTATGGGATCTCAAGGTCTTGGACCCCACCCTGTCTGGGGCCGAAGAAGGTGGGAGAGGCTGCGACTGCCTATGGTGCCTGCAACATCTGTCCCAGAGGCCTCGCTTGGGCTGTGCTGTAAGGTGCAGTGGAGCTGGAACAATTTAGGGGTGCTCGTAAGATGCATCAGCTTACTAAATTATAGTGGGTAATAAAATCTTACTGTTATTGAACAAGTGCGTCTGGCAAATGAAAACATCTTTAAGTGAAGAGCATGTGTTGTGGGAGGGAAGGAAGTGAATGAAGTGATAATCTGAGTCAGGCCTTTTGCACAGAAATTGGTTCCATGATGCATTATGATGCAACTTTCTTTAAATGCATGGATTAATTATGTCTATTTATATTCCAAAAAGAGATATTTAAAAAGACAATAAATCCCAGTGTTTTTTTAGCACTGTATGCACACAAGGACAAAACATATATTTACTGTCTTACTTTCTCACCCTACTTCAACATTTGCCTGTCACCATATTTCATAATTACAAGGCCCAAATGAGTCTCAGTGTTATTAGTTGAAAAAAGTCAATGCATTTGAACAAACTGCTATTAGTGGATGAAAAGAAAACTAATTGAAGGGCCTCATTGTTTTCCATTTTCTTTCTCAATCACCTCCACGTCTGGGGGGCTGCAGCACCTACCACACCCCTTGTTCTATTATACCTGAAAGGTGGGAATAAGGCACAGAGAGAGAAAGGCTGAGAAAGACCAGTGCTGATGGGGGTGGCTGTCACTCATGACCCAACAGCACCTTGTTCTCTCTGACCACCTACTCTCCTTGACCTATGACCCCTGTGATACCTACTCTGGACCCTTTGCCTGGATCCAGTGAGTGTCAGTTGATAAGGAAAGAGATGGAGAGAAGGGAGATGGAGAGGAAGAGAAAGAGTGACAGGGAGAGAGTGGGAGTGGGAGAGAGAGAAAGAGAGAAAGAGAGCCAAAAATAAAGCTGTACAAAACAAAAAACGTATTGACAAAGTCAAAAGGCTGGCAGCCAACTGCAGAACTACTGACTTTATCAATGGTTGTTTGTTTGCCTCTCAGCAGTGAGAAGAGACCGAGGCAACCAGACTGGAGGAGGCATCGCCATCATCTACAGGGACACCATCCGCATCACGACCAACACCGACGACACCCTGACAACCGCCGAACACCTGCACTTCCAGATCCACACGGCCCCCAAAACCACCCTCAGAGGCACCCTCATCTACCGACCCCCAGGACCACACACACAATTCAGCGAAGACATCGCCAACTTCATCAGCCCGCACGCCCTCCCATCCGCTGACTACATCCTCCTGGGGGACATCAACTTCCACCTGGAGAACAACAACGACCGCAACACCACCACCCTGCTTGACAACCCCGCCAACCTCGGACTCAAGCAGCTGGTGACCACCCCCACCCACCTCGCCGGACACACACTCGACGCTGTCTTCTCATCCAGCAAGGACATCGTCTTCAGCCACGCCACCGGACTCCACTGGACGGACCACAGCTGCGCCCACTTCACTTTCAGAAGATCCACGATCCACCACCACCAGCAACAGGTTGCTCGAAGAAGCTGGAACAAGATCACAGCAGACCAGCTCGCCACTTCCCTGAGCCAGCACCCTCCCGCCAGCTCAGCGAACCCCAGCCAGGCCGCCCACAACCTCACGAAGTGGATCAGCAACTGCGCAGACGACCTCGCCCCACTGAGAACCCCACCTAGCAGACCCGGCAGCAAGAAGGCCCCATGGTTCACCGACGAACTCAAGAGCTCCAAGAAGAACTGCCGAGCCCTCGAGAAAGCCTGGAGAAGGGAGCCAACACCGGACAACATGACCACCCTCAAGCTCGCCACCCGGAAGCACCATCAACTGATCCACGCCACCAAGAAAACAGCATTCAAGGACCGGCTGGACAACAACGCACACAACTGCAAGGAACTTTTCAACATCGTGAAAGAGCTCTCCAACCCCAACGCCGGAAACAACAACATCACCCCGTCGCAAGACCTCTGCAACTCCCTCGCCTCCTACTTCCACAACAAGATCGCGGACATACACAACAGCTTCAGCACTCAACCGACGCACGCCACGACCGAACCACCGCCCCCCACCACCACCCTCCGTGCCTGGACTCCGATCAGCACCGAAGACACCGTCCGCACGATGAACTCCATCCACTCCGGATCTCCGACCGACCCCTGCCCCCACCACGTCTTCAACAAGGCCGAAGCTGTCATCGCACCCCACCTGCGGGACATCATCAACACCTCCTTCGACACCGCCACCTTCCTGGAGAGCTGGAAGCACGCCGAACTCAGCGCTCTACTCAAGAAACCAACAGCGGACCCCACCGAACTCAAGTATTACTGCCCCATCTCGCTCCTCCCGTTTCCAGCCAAAGTCATCGAGAAGACCGTCAACAAACAGCTGGCCGCCTTCCTCGAGACGAATGGATCCCTCGACCCCTCACAGTCTGGCTTCCGAGCCAACCACAGCACCGAGACGACCCTCATCGCTGCCACCGATGACATCCGAGCCCTGATGGACAACGGAGAAAGAGCTGCCCTCATCCTCCTAGACCTCTCCGTGGCATTCGACACTGTCTGCCACCGCACCCTAGTGCAGCGCCTCAGCAACGTCGGAATCCAGGAGAAGGCACTGGAATGGATCATCTCCTTCCTCGACGGAAGAACACAGAGAGTCCGCCTACCACCGTACAAGTCAGAGGCCACCGAAGTCATCTGCGGCGTCCCTCAAGGATCCTCGCTGAGCCCCACCCTCTTCAACGTCTACATGAGCCCCCTCGCGGCCATCGCACGCCAACACAACCTCAACATCATCTCCTACGCCGACGACACCCAGCTGATCCTCTGCCTGACCAACGACCCCGCC
Source organism: Lissotriton vulgaris (assembly GCF_964263255.1). Lineage (NCBI taxonomy): Eukaryota > Metazoa > Chordata > Amphibia > Caudata > Salamandridae > Lissotriton > Lissotriton vulgaris. The sequence continues at coordinate 121,449,962 of NC_141695.1, read as the reverse complement.
GCCGCCAGAGCCAACCTTCACGAAGGGATGAAAGACATAGCCGAGTGGATGACGACCAGCCGCCTGAAACTGAACTCAGACAAGACGGAAGTCCTCATCCTGGGCTCCTCGCCCTCCGCCTGGGACGACTCCTGGTGGCCCCCCGCCCTGGGCACCGCACCCAAACCGACAGACCACGCACGCAACCTGGGCTTCATCCTGGACTCCTCCCTCTCCATGACCAGACAAGTCAACGCCGTCTCCTCGTCGTGCTTCAACATCCTGCGCATGCTACGGAAGATCTTCCGGTGGATCCCCACCGAGACCAGGAAGACGGTCACCCAGGCCTCGTCACCAGCCGACTGGACTACGGCAACGCCCTCTACGCCGGAACCACCGCCAAGCTCCAGAAGAGACTCCAGCGGATCCAGAACACCTCAGCCAGACTCATCCTCGACATCCCACGACACAGCCACATCTCCGGACATCTGAGAGACCTGCATTGGCTCCCCGTCAACAAGAGAATCACCTTCCGTCTCCTCACCCATGCACACAAAGCCCTACACGATCAAGGCCCGAGCTACCTCAACAACCGCATCAACTTCTACGCTCCCAAACGCCATCTCCGATCAACCAGTCACGCCCTCGCCGCCGTCCCCCGCATCCGAAGAACGACAACAGGAGGAAGGTCCTTCTCCTACCTGGCCGCCAAGACCTGGAACTCCCTCCCGACCGACCTGCGCCTGACCCAAGACCACCTCTCCTTCAGGAAGAAGCTCAAGACCTGGCTGTTCAAGCAGTAGCAGCACCCCCCTGCCCCCCAAGCGCCTTGAGACCCTCCGGGTAAGTAGTGCGCTCTATAAATGTCTTTGATTGATTGATTGATTGAGTAGTTCATAAGGTTGCATGTGTTTTCTTGCTCTTTCCACATTTGCTGATTTCTCACATAGAGGCCCTTCCTCTCCCTAGTTCGTCCATTTCTTTCCCTGTTTTTTTTTAACCCAGCCCTCCAAAGGCATTCTCACACAGTTCTTCTGTTGTTTTATATACGTACAGCGCTCTACAGGAGTGCATGTCTTTTCTTGCTCTCTCCCCGTGTGCTGCTCCCCCCTCACATCCCTGCTATTGTCAGGCCAAGCTCCGCAGGATCCAGCCGCAGGAGAATAAAAGGTCCACCTCCTGATATTACCAGTACCCCAAAATGTGAATATCCACAGGGTATTCGATTGATTAGGCGAGGGAAAGGAAGGGGAAGGACAGCAGGGGAATAGAACCTGAAACAACAAATATACAGGGTTAACAAAGTAATATATTTTACTCTCATTTATATCTCGCTAGAGAATTGCATATATATACCTGGATATAACTACAGCGGGTGGTACTTTACTTGGGCATCATCAATCGTTATAAAAACCAAACATTTGACCCTAAAATGAAAGTATTCAAAAGCATTAACTCTAGCGGATTCACACCTTTTATATATGTAAATATATGTTCAAGATGTCTTTAATAAATACCCAAAGACAGTTTATAAGCAGTCATATAAAGTTGCCACAGGAAATAAGGAGACTCAATATGAGCACCCTAGCAATTAGATTCAAAGCTAATGAGTATTCTTGATAGAGCCACTCTCCCAAATATTTGGCCAAGAGCACAAGAAATAATGTAGTCATACTGGGTTGTCTTCACCTTCGTATAACTTGTACATAGTTCCCAAGGCAAATGCTTGTGCAAAGTACATTCAATGTTGCAAGCGACAAACGTTAGCGGTGAGATCCCGCTGATAAGTAGCACAGTTATATCCAGAGAAACAAAAGAATAATTATCCAGTATACAACAGTAATACCGGTTTTGCCCACCGCAGTGTTCCGCTGTTAAAAAGTCCACAAAGAAAAGAGGTGTACACAAACGGCAATACGCTGTTAGAACACCGTCGCATTCTGCTGTGTCATCCAAACACTGCCAAGACAACCAGAATGAAAAGAGTACTTAAAGCATAATAGGAAACAGCAATACGCGGTTTGAACACCGCCGTATTCCGCTCCTGGAACCAAACAAGTAATCCTTCACAAACGAAAAAGAAGCCGGACTCCCGACTTCTACTCTTCACGAGTACTCACGGACTTCCTTGTAGCTGACGACCTACAGAATTGTATCTCTGGACACGAGATCCGTCTACGACGCCTTCCTGCAACCTTCCTCTCTCAGCCGAGAGGGAACTTCAAGCAGATCAGATTACGCGCAACGTCCTGCGCAACGCTGGTGCCTAAACTCCCATCCGCCAGCAGGCCTTCTGGGAATTGTAGTTTTTTGGTGTCCTGTAGGTGCTGCTTGCACAAATACTGACAGCTATGCTTGTCCATTTCTCCCTGCCTCTCCAATCTTCTGTGCGGCATTTACTAGCAAAAGATTTAAAAGAAGCAGTGCTCCAATGCCAATGTCAAAAGGAAGAACAAACGACTGAGTGCCCAGGATCAAAGGCAAGGTGTGTGGCACTTATTGGAGTGCTAGTAATTCTGTACAATTTAGTCCTGGCCACTTGATATAAAATTGTTGTCCAGTGATTTTCATTTTAGATTTGTGTATTTGGATAGTTAGAGAAGTAATTTAGCTTGGGTAGACATTGCTAATCAGTGCCAACTTTTTTCTGGACGACACTTTAAAAAATGACAGACGTGTTGCAGTGATGATGTAATATTTCAAAGAACCATGAGAACTATATACTTCAAAAATTCTAAAGGAAGGAGGATTAAGGCTAAAGATCCCACATCAGTCAAAATACCCTATCTAGCTAAGTCTATGGCTTCATTGATTGGTGCAGAGGGGCCTGGAACATGACCTCCATATGTCCCAAAAAAAAGTGCCACAGATGCCACTGAAACAAATTAAGCAGAGGGTGGCCGAGCACTGAAGCATGTAAATATTGTGTAGATGGAACTTATTTACTATCCACAAATGTAAACAAACAGGTAAGCAATAAATCAAGATCTTCCCAAACAGGAATAAAATACCACTAATAAATTTTGATTGTAGATATACAAGTTCTTTATTATTTTTTTAATTCTTAAAATTCAAGATCGCCAATGCATTTTGTCCTCATACGGACCTCTTCAGGGCTATACTTGAGAACTGTACTCGACTTGAAAATTCTTACTTATTATCAAATCAAATGGCATGGCAAGACAGTATAGAAAGAAGAAAACGCAAGTATGTGAGTAAATGTCGCTCTTCTTGATCTAAAGGGATGTTTTTGCTTGAATTTCTATTATGAAAGTATGGATGCTGAACCAGACCAAACCTCGACGCACAGGAGATACATATCCCGCATTACTTTTTATAATAGAAATTAAAGCAAAAACGAGATCCCTTTGGATAGGATAATGAACACATACTTTAGCTATTTACTTCTAGGAAGGGCACAAGCTACCATAGCACTGCTCAATTATGTCATTTATCTTTTCCTGAAGATTTTAGAACATATGGCATGCTTACAAAAAATTTATGTATCTATCTTTAAACCAATCCTTTGACCGTTTTCCTAAAGTGTAGGTATCTGTTTTCCTTATGAGATTTTGGTCCCTCTCATTGGCACCGAACTTTGTTATGATATCCTAGTTTTGCGTTGGAGGGACGTACGGGAGTATTTTTCCTTCACCTCTCCATTCTATGATAATAGTGATAACAATATAAAGACACGTCTATTCGATGTCCTGGAATATGAATCAAAAATATAGGTAGAACTGAAGCTGGAGAGATTTGTATTGAAAGAGAAAAAGTGGTTTGGCATAATCACGAAAGCTAAACTTCCACACTTTAATTGCCATGGTAAGAGGTACATCCAAACAGCCACTACAAAATAGGTTACAAAAGAAACTTTGCAAGAACACAGAGAGAAAAATGTAGCAAAAGAAGAAAATTGTGAATTTATCAAGGACATTCTATTGCATGCTCTTCCAACAGTCGCATTATTTGATAGAGATGCTGCAACCTACCAGTGGAGCACAAACTCGTACAAGAGCTCAAAAAAAAACTTTCACCTGAAGAATTTCAAGTCGAAAAATTCTCCTCATTGAAAACTGCTGCTTTTGTGGACTATGTGTCACAATTGCGAATGGGCAAGATTTCATGCATACAAAACTTTGGAGAGGTCGTTCAGACTGTTCTACAGATATCAAAGTCAGTGTGCACCTTGCAAGAACCGCACAATGTCTTTGACAGTTATTTTGAACTATCTGTCAAAGAATGTGAGAGACTCAGACGAAAGTCTACAAGTGGAACAACTGACCTTGCCTGCATCAAATATTTGACACCTGTACCTGTGCAACGTGTTAATTCTGGTCATGAACATCGAACAAGACGAACTTGGAGATGTTAACTCATCAAAACATTGCCAATGCTTCAGTGAACACTAATTTCCAATTATTGCAAGTGGAATGATTGTCAATTAGGAGTTGGTACCTGCAGAGATATATTCAAAAGGTACAGGCCGTATTGTTCATGAACTTAACAGCAAATTGGAGGAAGCTGACCTTCTTGTGTTGCCACATGTTGAGTGGGCTGTTTGAAATGGTTCCGATCGAGTCATTGTACTGCCAAATGACACGGATGTTATTATTGGCTACTTAGATTTGTTGCAATGTTCCTAAGTCAAGGATTGTCAGAGTTATGGTGTGTCATGGAACAGGCAAGAAAAGACACTTAATCCTGTTACATATTCTATACAAGAAACTTGACCCAGAGATGCCCAGTTTTCTTACACATATGCACATTTTCTTATTGGCATTACACTATGAGCAATATTGGAACAAAGCTTAGGGCTTTAGCTGCTGAACCTGTGAAGTTTCTAAAAGGATTTGCTTAGACAGAAGAAGAATGGGACTTTAAAGATGTAGAAAAATACCTTGTGCATGTTTTGAAAATGAGTTCTGACTGTCACACATTTGACGATCTTTGGTACAGTGAGTTCAAGAGATCAGCCCCGCTAAGTGGCCTTCCACCGAAGTCACATTCTGTGCATGGATACATTAAAAGAGAGTTCTACTTGATCAGAAGTTGTGCAAATGTTTTGGATCATGCATATGTAGAGAAAGATCCGTGTAAATTTGGTTGGTCTCTACCCACAGAACAAGTACATGTACATGCAAAACCTGTGCTTCAATAAAATGTCCCTGTCAATATGCTCTTCTCAAATGTTCAACATTCTGCAAATGTACCACGAGCGATTACTGAAACAAAGTGAACTATGAAAGTATGTCTAAAACAAAAGTGATAAACATTTGTTTTCATATTCAAATCATAAACATTGTTTAATATATACATAAAAGGATTAAAAACATTGATATTTTCTGTCTCCTTGAGACTACTTGACCCCTAAAACCTATGGTTTAACACTAAAATAAAGTATATAGGTGTGCGATCAGCTGTGGGTTTGGGGTACAGGACAGGGGTGCTTAAACAGTGCGTTTATAGTATGTGGTGATGGACAAGATTAAAAAGTGGTTAAACGGTTCTGCCAGTGTAGAGGAGAACCCTAAAACCTCTAAGTGGTGTTTAGGCGTGGGATGCCTTGACACCATACAAATGTTCAACAGGTACTGGGCATACGTATAATTAACAATTCTGATAGTACAGTAGTTGGAGACAAATGCGATTGACACGGGTAGTCTGGTAAAGCCAGTATGTGATGCTTTATGTAGTTATTTTTTCAGATTTTACAAACGCCAGCCGACACGTGTTTCATCAACAGGGCAATGCCTGTGACTCATCAGGGCTGTGAGCGGCGCGATGCGTAATCGGGAACCGGTGATGGTACGAATCAATGGAGGGATAAAATATAAGTCAATGGTATGGAGACGATGTAATCAAGCACGAGAAGCAGTCGGGTACGACTGACAGGAGGTAACCTAGGATGATGGGTTACTGCGGAGCTGTGAAGCGGGAGGGGTCCAAGGTCTCTTGGACCCATCACGCTTCACAGCTCCCAGTTCAAATGTCTGTAGTCCAAGACTACACGATAAGCATAAACAGGTTTAAGCACAGGAAATAATGAACTATTTATAGGGGAGACACAAGGTGAAACGACTCAATATCACTTTGCTTTTCTAATTGTGATAGAATCTCACTAAAAGGGTTTTTAGCTTCATGTTAAATAGGATATTGTGCCTGAACCTGCAGGTTGGACCTTATTGGTATAACATGATGAGGTGAGTCTTTATCCCAACCCAATTGATTATGATATAATTCTGGAGCTTGTGCAAGAGCCCATTTTGCAGCATATTCTGCTTTAGCTTGAACAAGAATAGAATAGAAAAGCATGATTACAAATTTAATAAATTTAATAACATTTCCAACAATCTCCCAGGGCCAATAAATTTAAGCTAAGAGGATGTCATATTAAGTGGTCAAATTCTGCCAAAAACATACTTTTGTAGTACTCTATATGTCACCCTCAAATTGAATGTCCAAAGCATAAATTCTATCTGGAGGGCTAAGCCGCTGTTCTGGAGTTTCAACCTGTACCTACTGATCAGTTGGTCTCGCCACCGTAAACTCTTGAAGAGTCTTGTGAAGTATTGTGAGCTCTGCTGCATTGTCAAGAAGAGTTCTTGCCCACATCTTATTCCGAAGAAGAGTTCTGAGAATTTGTGCCATTTTTAGTGGAAATTCCTGCCACATTCTTCTTTTTAAACTGTGCTTTTTGTTGTCGAAGTTTATCTTCCTTTTTTAAACTGATGTTAAAGGAGTGTTGTGAGTCCGCCTTTGGTTTCACATACTCCTCCTGTCTGTGATTGCCTCAACTTCCTCTCTCTGACCGCTTGTCTAGATAATCCTGCAAGGAACGAGAAAGACATGTATCAAAATACTTATTTATTACACAGTTTAATTTTAACACGCTCACGTAAATTATAATGGTTCCCTGAAGTCTGCAACTGCAGAGATCCATTCCGTGTTCTAGTTGTATCTTTATTTTTATTCCAGCGTTTTCTAGAAGACTCAGAGGCCTACTTGGAACTTCTGACTTGCCTTTAAGTTGTAGCTTATTAGCCCAATTTCCAAAACTATCCCGACCTGTTAATGTATAGATTTCTGGAAATATTTTAGAAAGCTTGTGTTCCTGGTCCACTGCGGGAACTAAAGTGAGCCGTTGGCATATCATCAATGAAGTAGCCGCCCCTTTAATATTACTTAAAATAATTGATGACGAAACTGTGGCAAAGATGCCAGTGAGTTTCATCCCCAAATCTAGGGCAGGGGCGGCTCCATGCTCAGTCTGAAGCTGTTTAACCACTTAAGGAAAAACAGCAATTTACCATGAGTAAAGCTGCAGAGGCAAGCAAATACAGTACCCCACTTATTATACTCCTCAATTGAAGGAACCATACCAAGTGGAAGACACAATGACATAGTGAGAATTCTAAACTTCTAAACTTTCTTGGGGGTCCCATATGGGGGGAAAGTGCCTCAAGCTGATTTGTTTTTTTGTGCTATTCAAAATGCAATTTCATCACGTTTCATTGGGATCTTACCCATGATAGCATTAATGGTTTGTGGACTAATTGCAGGCACAACTAACTGAGCATGTCCAGCTGTCATGTAGTCCCTATAAAAACTATGCAGGATCTGCCCGTTCGGACAGCATACACTGTAAGATTGGTGTCAGACTGATCTGAACACCTCCACCGGGTATGTTGGACTTTTGTACCAGCTAGCTCACAGTGCCACTAGAGTCTCCTCTTACCAAGGAGAGAATAGTTCTTGGCAAGCATCGAACAGGACAACCCTGATCCCTCAGGATCGTGGAAACAATGTACTACCTTTCTCTCAGGCACTCATGCTTACTTAGTCTGTCTTAGAGAGCTACACAGAATAAAGAGGCCGGGGTGTTTCAATAAGTATTTATTGAACAGTTGTTATTCTGGTGTAAAATAGATGAGCTGCAACAACCGTTAGACAGTAGCAGATATATAGGATTACAAGCACTATGAAAGTAAATGGATGGTAAAGCTCTACCATCCTGCAGTACTCATGAATACATACAAGTATATAAAATACATGATAATAAAACGATGCGTAGTCCTACAATGCCTCCCTAACTATATGTACCGAAGTGTACCTAGCGTGTGTGTAGGTGTTAAGCCAAGAATCCCTCTAGGATAAAGTCAACCCCAGTAACTGAAGTGAGAGACCGTGGGACCCCGTCCTGGTCTCAAGTTAGACACTCCGCGAGGGATATTAGACCACTTTGAGCTGGAGTGTTTGCATGCAGGAACCTCTGCGTCTCTGGCCAGTGTGTCGGCCGTAAAAGTCCTGGCCTCCTCTGTCTATCTTAGCAAAACGTGATGTATATATACCCATAGGTCTCCTCAGGGGTCTTACCTTGCTGTATTACTGTGTCGGCCTAAGGATGACGTTGGGAATGAACTTTGTACACAGATATTATACAGGAGATGTTAGTACTACTGCACTTCCAAGAATCCTCATGCATAATGTATGATATTTCGAACTAGGGAAAACCTGCGTTCTGAATGCAGTGTCGTATCTAGGCAAAAGGTCAGTCCCTGTAAACGGTTATATAGTTGTAATGTCGGGAAGAATACAGTTGAAGGGTTACGAAGTTACCTGGGCCTATATCAGGTTAAATACATGGAATATAACACAGCTTAAGGAGCCCTTGATGGTGCAGTATTTAAGGTACACATTATGAACTGCATCAGATGTTGATACCGTCTAACTAAATGGTTTAACAGAGCACGCATCTCTTGCTGTGTTAATGCACCTGCATGCGGAAAAGGAGTATAACCTGCTAAGGCCAACCAGGTCGTCCCTTTATTACTGAGAGGGCCCAGTCTTACAGTCTAATGTGTATGTGGGTGTGTGCCATGAAACCAATTATATTTTTCCTAGTAAGTTAATGGGATTGCTAAATACTAATTAGGTCTATATGCAGCTGGAACAGCAGCCTCAGTACACGTGTGAAAGGTCTGTGAATTTGATTCGACTACAGGGAAATTAAGCCAGGAATAAATATTTTCACATTTGTATGCTTGTGAGTCTCTACTATGAAGGTAACATCTCCACCACCATTGACAAGCCCATATCTATTGAAATGATTACTTACTGCTTCTCTGCAGTTAATAGCAATAATCACTGTTTGCGCTGCCATAGTAATGAATGGAATTCAAAGAACGTAAACACTATCATGGACTATCTTTTTAAAAAACCAAGCTTGAGCAACCTACAGAAATACATTTGTACTTCTTATTCAAACTGAAGAGGATAAATCCTTATCACCATGGACGTCGCCATATAAAGGCAATAAAGGAGCCTTGGGCACAATCAAGAAACTACTCAGGTGACCTATTAAATCGGAAGCAAACCTAAAATGTTAGTGATGCCATCTTATACTTTTTTTTTGTAAAATTTTTATTTAAAGTTTGCAGGAAAAAAAGAAGAAAGGAAAGGAGAAAAGAAACTTATACAAGCGACAATTCGGCATTATGCCCCACACAGGGGGTGCTATAGGAAGCTCAAAGAAAAAGAGGGGGGGTTGCTAAGGTGGGGTAGCATAGCAGTGCCAAAAAAAAAGGAAGAAAGTTCTGTTCGCAAGTCCAACCCATGCCAAAGAAACTCAGATCTATTCCTGGTCAATTGTCCGGCAGTGGGAGTAGTGCTATGAAAGGCCTCGAAGCTAACAAACCCCACGGCTATGCAGTGTCGCAACTGTGAACATTCCCAAATACCCAACTGGTCCCCCCCCCCCCCCGGTGGTGGTGGCGACAGCACACTCATTCATTCCAACCCCCCCATCATATAGTCTGATTAGATCTGGAAGAGGTGAAGAGCGCGGATCGTAGATGGGCAGACCGCTGATGGCAAGCCTTGTGACAGGAAACGGACCAGGGGACCCCATTGGAATAGGAAGTTTTTAAAATTGCCCAGGAAGATGTCGGCCATTCTCTCCATGCTCAGAAGCCCCCACAGTTTCGCGTGTCACAATGAGGTAGCCGGGGCATTCGGTTTCTTCCACGCTGCAGCTAACGTAAGTTTGGCGGCCCCAAGGCAGAGCCATAGGATACGTTTATCCGCTTTAGTTTGGTGTTCTAACGTTGGGTCATGGAGCCCCAACAGGTCATGAGCCATTGATTCCGGGATCGGGTAACCCAGGATGGCCTTGATGTGGGACAGAATTTCGGCCCAGAACGGGAGGATGACCGGGCAATCCCACCAAATGTGGCGAAAATCTCCCAAAAGCCCACAGCCCCTCCAACATCTATCCGAAGAAGCTTGAAATATTCGATAGAGCTTGGACGGGTAAAGATACCAATCGAGCTTGGTCTTCAAGTGGGCCTCCCTAAGACTCACCGAATGGTTAAACGCCGTGATATCGCGCCAGAGGCCTTTCCATTCGTCATCGGGAATGTCTCGGCCCAGCAGGCCCTCCCAGTGCTCCATGTAGCGGGGACGCGGAGAGTCCACCGTGGCCAGCAATAGCCCGTACAGGAAGGAAATCGTCCCCTTCATAGTGGAGGTGCGCAATAGAAAGGCCTCAAATGGTGAAAGTGGCCGGGTAGCGGCGTCTCCTATTCCCGCCGATGTCGCCCAGTGGAGAAGTTGAGTGTGGCGGAAGCGTTCAGTGGGCGGGATCCCATAGTCACGCATGCAATTGTGGAATGTGAGGGGTGCCGTTCCATGGAACAAGTGTGTAAGCGCTTTACAGCCTCCCTCTCTCCATAATCTGAAGGGTCCCTCCTGAATCGACGGTGGGAAGGCAGGGTTGAAGTGAATGGGAGTAAAGGGAGACGGAAACGTGGTCCAGCGTTCATCGCTGGAGACCGTATCCCACACCTTCAGAACTGTGCTAGTAGGGGTGCTAATGTAAGCATTCCTAGGCCTGTCCACCTTCGGTTTCCAGGCCAAGTCCCAGATCGACCTCCCAGCCACACTTCTATCCATATGGAACCAGTGTTTTTCTGAGGGTTGCTGGGACCATTCCACCAATACTCGCAGCTGCGCTGCTTTATAGTACAAATCCCTACTTCCACGGTCGACCCAGTGTCATGAAGGAGAGGCGTGCCCATCCACCCTGCCAGACAAATCTCAGCATTAGGGTTTTGAGGCGCCGAAAAAAGTCCATCTCTATCGGGATAGATAAAGAAACTTGGGCAGGAGAACCATCTTAAGAGCATGGATCCTGCCAAGCCAGGAGATATACTTCGGCTTCCACCGGTCCAGGTCCGCTCGTACCGCGGCTAGCATTGAGGGGAAGTCAGCTGAGAATAACGATCCTATGGCAGGCGTCAAGTGAACTCCCAGGTACAACAGAGAGGCAGACGCCCATGGCAATGCCATGAGCAAGCGCACCCGCTCCACTTCCGTCGGTGGAAGAGTCAGGTTCAGTATGTACGATTTGTCAAAGTTGACTTTGAACCCAGCCACCTCCTCAAATTCGGACAGCACCGTCTGAATATGCGGCAACGATTGAGCCAGATCCCCCACCGACAACAGCACATCGTCCGCAAAGAGGGAAATTTTATGCTGTTCACGCGTGAACGGAAGACCCTTGATCTGTTCCCTCTCCCGTATTGCAAGCGCCAGTGGTTCAATATCCAAGGCAAAGAGGAGAGGGGAGAGAGGACATCCCTGCCTCGTCCCCCGTGAGTGAGGGAAACAGGCCGACCGATGCCCATTAACCACCACCCTAGAGCTGGGGCTGCTGTAATTCGCCCAGAACATCGTTATAAACTGGCGTGAAAAGCCAAAGGCGGCCAGAGTGCGAAACAGAAACTCCCAATCAACATGATCAAAAGCCTTCTCCTCATCCACCCCACCAATACTGCCGGGATGCAGAACCTGGTGGCTTTCGCTATCAGGTGTATCACCCGCCTCAAGTTGTCATGTGTCTGCCGACCCTTAATGAACCCGGATTGATCCGGGTGGATGATGGCCGGCATCAGGTCCTGGAGCCTGCGGGCAAAGATAGAGGAGTACAATTTAGCATCCACATTAAGAAGTGCTATCGGGCGATACGACGAGCACTTGGAAGGGTCCTTCCCCGGCTTGGGAAGCACAGTGATCATGGCCTCGGCCATAGTCCCAGAAGTCTGTCCAGTCACTGCCATTTCATTGAAAAGGGAGACCAGAAAGTCACTCAATTCCGTCGCAAATGATTTGTAGAAGAAAGCAGCATAGCCGTCCGGGCCCGGCGCCTTGTGGGGCTCCAGGGCCTTAATAGCCTCCAACACCTCTGTTCTGGAAATGGGGGCCGCCAGAAGGTCATTCCACTCTCTAGATACCTGCAGCAAGGGGAGATTTGCCAGGAACTCGTCCTGGGCGCCCTGGTCTAAAGAGCCGCCCTCGTAAAGTGCAGCGTAGAATCGGCCAAAAATGTCCGCCTTATCCTTGTCCCGGTGCTGTAGGGTTCCCCCAGAGCCCTGAATCCCCCCAATGTATTCCTTCTCCCTCTTTTATCGGCGCTGACAGGCCAGGTGCCTGCCCACCTTATTACCCTGCGAGTATGAAACGCGCCGCAACCGCAGGAGGGTGAATTCAGCCCTATTGGTGTAATGAGCCTTTAACTTTCCCCGGACCGCTGTCAGAGGTCGGAGGGTTATCCGAGATGGGTTCGACTTGTATGCCTGTTCCAAGACTGCGAGCTCTGCCTCCAAATCTTCCCGTTCCTTCTGCCGCAATTTATTGAGGTTTGAATTGAGGCCTATGCAGGTGCCCCTCAATGAGGTCTTGCAGGCGTCCCAGGTGGTGAACACTGACGTGTCCGACACCGGGTTAAGAGACAGGAAGTCCCTGATAGCCTTCCGCAGCTCCTTACACGAGGCCTCGTCTCTGACGAGCGCAGCCGGAAAATACCATTTCCGTATGCCATCTCCCCCTACCTACCAACGCAGCACGAGGACCAGTAAGCTATGATCTGATACGGAGAGCGGAAAAACCCTTGAATCATGGACATCTCCCCTGAGGGCTTGGCTCAAAATAATATGGTCTATGCGGGAGTAGGACTGGTGGACGTGGGAAAAGAAGGTATAATCCCGGGCCTGAGGGTGCAAGGAGCGCCAGCCATCAATCAAACCTAGCTCACCCACCTGGCATTTCGATTCAGCTGAAAAGACACCAGAGTCCGTCCTCTGAGCACGGGAGCTGTCCAAGTCTTTATCCCAGATCATGTTGAAGTCACCCAGTAAGAACAAATGCCCCTCAACAAAGTCCCCCACTTTATCCAACAGGCCCTGGAGAAATTTATTCTGCTGGGCATTGGGTACATACACCACTACAAACGTGCATAATCGGCCATATAACAACCCTTTGACCATCAGCCAGCGACCTTCCTTAACACAACATACCCCCACAGGTTGGAAATGGAGGGACGCCCGAAAGAGAAGAGCCCCCCCCCTATGTTTGGTAGGGGTAGAAGACCTATAGATGAGGGGAAAGTGTTTATGTCGGAGCCGTAGCTCATCTTTGCGCGCTAAATGGGTCTCCTGGAGACCCACCACATCCAAGTTATGGTCAGGCAAGTATTTCCATAGTTTTTGGCGTTTCTGCGGGGAGTTAAGACCCTTCACATTCCACGTGCCAATGCTAAGAGGCATGGGAAAACATCAGGCTCCGCAGCCTTGCATTCGCAATGTCAACATGCCCTCGCCCCCTCCCTGCCAAAAACCTCCAGACATCCCCTCTTGCCCCAGCCCCCTCCCGCGTGGACCCAACAGGCCCCCCGCCCCCACATCCCTCGTCCGCCCCAGGCCCCATGGACCCCAGAACACCTGCGCCACCGCAACAATGGGGGGTTCCTAGACAAGAAAGAACACCGGGGGCTGCCTCTCTGCAGAAACATGGTATACAAACGCCCCTGGGGTGTCCCTCTAGGGGGAACAAAGCTCACTGCAAACATCAATCGGCCACCACCACCACGCAACCCACCCCAACCCAATCCCCAACTACCCCCCCTCCTGGCCCCCTCCCCAATCCCACCAACCCCCACCCCCCCCCAACAAACCAACCAACCATAGCAATATATTCAACAGTCCCAAAGGATAGTAGTCTGAAGAGACCTCCTCCTGCTGGGGTCGGGACACCACTGATAGGTCCCCAAGGGCCACGGTCCGGGGTGTCTCCTCAAAAAGTACAAAAATACACTCCGTACCTGAGTTCATGTGTCCCTCCGGCGGCGTCAGCCTTCAGCCCAAGAATTAGGCCGCTCCGGAGCTCTGCTGAGAAGCCGCCGATGTCACCGAGGCCACAGAAGCCACTGCCTCTCCTCTCTCCTGCTGGCTAAATGTTCGATCAGGCCTCCTGCGATCCGTCCCCGAACCCATTCTGTGCCACGAGGGGGACCGCCGTCGTCTCCGCGATGGTGAACCACCAGCCGTCGGTGATGGAGTCGAGTCGTCAAGGCCCAGAAGCTCTTTCGCCACTTGGAGGGAACGGATTTGCGCCAGCCTGTTTTGCCACCTAAAGATGATGCGGAAGGGATGACCGCATGAATAGGAAATGTTGCGCTCTTTCAAAAAGGTGGTCACTGGACGGAACTCGCGCCTCTTCTGAAGTGTTGAAGCTGCTAAATCTTGATAAAGTTGAGGATGGTGCTCTCGGAATCGCAGAGACGGAATGTCCCGCGCCTTCCGCAGGATACGCTCCTTGAGTTGGAAATCATGCACGCAAAATGTCAGGGGGCGGCCCTCCATCTCGTCTGGGCAAACCCACCCTGTGGACCCTATCCATCCTGATATCGCTCAAGTCCTCCTCGTCGAGAATCTGCAAGAAAAGCGCCTGCACATAGCCTCGCAAGTCGCCCGCCTCACCATCCCACGGCACCGCACGTATGCGGATGTTGTTCCGGCGGGAACGGTTCTCCAGATCCTCCGCGTGGGCTTGGTGGTTCAGATTCTGCTCCGTAAGGCGGAGCACATCTTGTTGCAGTTGGTGTACATCATTCGCCACGCTCAGGTCATGGTCCTCCAGGGTGGCCACGCGCTCTCCGATGCTGTCCATGTCCCTGCGTACTTCGCGAAGATCCGACGCCAGTTGAGCCCGGAGCTCAGATATGTCCTCCTTTATAGATGCGAATAGCTCCGTCATAAAGGCCTTGGTAGCTGGGGCCTCATCGTCCTTCTGCCCGGATGAAGCGCTGGGACCATCCTTGCCGGGTTTCCCTTTGCGCACCGTAGTGGACATCGTTGGACCTCTGTACCATCGGTGCCCAATCCAAAGAAGGGGGTCACCTTGTAGCCAAAAGTGGCTTCGCCCAAGTGCCAGCACTCTGTCCCAACTGGGATACAACCCCGGTGTTCACCGTCTCTCCCACAGAGCCTACGTTGGTGTCGGCGCTCTAGGCGATATTTGGCATCACCTTTCTAAGCCCCTCGTGAGGGACCGCACCAGGACCCAGCGGGAACAGTCCAAGGTCCACGAATGCCGACCCCCAGGCCTCAGCTGCGCCGCCACCCTCGAGCCCGCTGTACTTCAATGTAGGGAAGAGCACTATGACCAGACGATCTCCACTCCCTGCGGCATCACCAAATTAAAGTCTAACCACCGCGCGTCTCGGGCCCAGCTCCGAAGTCCAAGCAGTGAGCTCTCCCCATGAAGTGCCATCTAGCAGTAGCCTCACCTCCGAAGTGCTGTGTCCCCAATGTCCAAGCCACCTGTCCTCACGCTGCAGGGGTGAAGGGAAGGTGTACTTCGAAATGGCCGGCCAGGCTGCCGAACGCCCGCCACTCACCGAAGCCATACACTGCGCCCAGCCTCTCTGCAGCAATAGGGTCGGCCGTAGTGGTCGTTCCGCCCTTTCGCGATGACCAGGCCACAGTCCCCGGCCTCGCGTAGTCCGTGCGGCCGGAAGGCCGGACCGCACCTCTCCGGACCCTGCCCCCGTGCTCCGACCAGGAGCCGCCGCTATGTCCGGGTCAAGTCTCCTCCCCACCGGGTAGCCAGGCGCTTATCCTCTCGCCTCTCCGTACGGTTCGGTCTTCTTCGCAACTAGGCCGCAATCCCCGGGGTCGTGTACCCCGCTGGCCGGAAGGCGCGGCCCCTCAGTAGTCCGGGCTTCACCGCTCCACCGCCGCCAACAGCTACTGCAGCGATCCGCTGGAGGAAGCGACCGGGACCCCGCCCGGAGCTCCGGCTGATCTCACTCGGCCCTCCAGAGCCGCTGCGGCCCTCAGCACTCTCCGACAAGGCCGCAGTCCCCCAGGCCCAAGACCCGCCGCCGGTCCTCGCGACACTCCAGCTTCAGATGCGGCGCCTTTCCCAGGGTGCCTCTGCAGCCAGCTGGGATCCGACGGCTGGGCACGGCCCCCAGGGGCTACAGGTGTGTCCGAGGAGCCGTGAATGAGCCCGGGACAAGTGCTTTACAAAGCTATGAAAGGCCCAGCGCCAGATGGGACACAAAGCACGTCCTACTCCGCCGCCATCTTGGCCACGCCCCCATGTTATACTTTTCATGCAAATTTAGTAGGACAGCGTATTAGATAAACAAAACTTAATAATGCAGAAACTGAGTCTTCTTATATCATGAATGAATGTTGATTCGGATAGTTCACAGTAACACATCCAAACTCCTAAACCTCCAGAGTTATAGATGCTGACGGCAAACTCTAAAATGACCACTCTTGTTCCAAGGAATCAGTGGAAACCCTCTTGTTTGTCACTTTTGTCACTTTTTCAAAAGTATATACACATTCGGCAGCCGAGGTTCGTCTGTGTTTATTTGCCCTACCTCCCGAAATGATTTACCTCTAAAAAGTTTTAGGTCCCGATTCACAGAACTAATTTAAGACAAAATCCTAAACTTACTACATTTGTTATTCACAGAAGTTAGGATTTTGTCTTAAGTTTGTCTTAAGGCAGACTTAAGACAGACTTAAGACGAATCACAGGATGTTGAGCTGATGCCGAGATTCGAACGTAGCTCCCCAGCTCTAAAGTTCGCAATTCTAGAACTTGTGGCGGGAGGTGTGTCTAAAAGTATATGTCGGTGCTGGCAATCAATGAGAGAGACCTGTGCATTTTTCAAATCTGTGGTGAAAAAATATGAGTATGTTGCTGGAGATGTGGGCTGCCGTGCCACCAATGTACTTACAGGGGGAGGGTAAACACCCATTATTCTGCAACTTTCTTTCCACATATCATCACTCCGCAAACTTTCATTACGAAAGTACCATGACTCCGCAATGCCAATATAACGCATGGCATTACATTTTATATGCTTTTACCATGCATACATTTACACCGAAATTCGTTGTAAATGCATGAATGGTAAAAGCATGTTTTTTTTAAAATGTTTGGATAAGGTATGTATGGGTATAGGGGTATATGTTTTGGGGTACTGAGGTATATGTTTTGGGGTGTTTGGGTATTTTAAGGGTTCAGATATAGTTTTGGGTTATAGGGTACAGGGGTAGTTTAAGGGTTTAGGGATAGGTATGGGTTTTGGGGTACCGACTTATTTTTAGGGTTCAGGGCTAGGTTTGGGTTTTGGAGTATAGGGGTATTTTTAGGGTTCAGGGGTAGGTTTGGGTTTTAGGGTACAGGGGTATTTTAAGGGTTCATGGCTAGGTTTGGGTTTTGGGGTACAGGGGTAATTTTAGGGTTCAGGGCTAGTTTTGTGTTTTGGGGTACAGGGGTATTATAGGGTTCAGGGGTAGGTTTGGGGTACAGGGTTATTTTTATGGTTCAGGGCTAGGTTTGTGTTTTGGGGTACAGGAGTATTTTTAGGGTTCAGGGGTAGGTTTGGGTTTTGGGGTACAGGGATATTTTAAGGGTTCAGGGTTAGGTTTGGGTTTGGGGTACAGGGGTATTTTAGGGTTCAGGGGTAGTTTTGGTTTTTAGGGTACAGGGGTATTTTTAGGGTTCAGGGCTAGAGTTGGGTTTTGGGGTACAGGGGTATTTTTAGGGTTCAGGGGTAAGTTTGGATTTTGAGGTACAGGGGTATTTATAGGGTTCAGTGCTAGGTTTGGGTTTTGGGGTACAGGGGTATTTTTAGGGTTTAGGGATAGGTTGGGGTTTTGGAGCACAGGGTATATTTATAGGGTTAAGATGGGTTAGTGTTTAAGGGTGTTGGGGTATTTTAAGGAGTAAGGGTGGGTTATGATTATGGGGTGCAGGGGTATTTAAAGGGAGCAGGGTGGACACCCGGAGCTGGAATGTACAGAACCTGGGAAGATAAAACAATGAAATATTGGGCACAACGCTCACTTTTTTTTCCGTAATCCCGCGCCCGCACACGCCCACGCCCCCAGCACACGCCCACAGCACACGATATGAGACATGGCATGAAGGGCGGAAGGTACCACACGCCCCCAGCGTTTGTCGTGCCCACAGCACACGCCCACAGCACAACGCAGACACGCCCACAAGGGACTATTTTGCTGTCACGGTTCTTTTACCTTTTAAATGTATATGGTGGGCGTCTGCATAGCCTATGCCTTCTGCTGCAACTGCCCTTTCCAACGCTGTATTGGGTGTTGTGATTGGTGCTGTGGTTCCTGAGATTACCCGCCTGAAAGATTTGGGCTCTCTCATTATTATATTAGTATAGATTGCTGTGAATCCCATTATTCATGTATCCTACTTAAATCATGTAGTCTGTATGCTTTATTTGCACTTCATATGGTGTCACTTTTCGGCCCATTTCTTTTATTGTTCCTGTAATAATGATTGCGTAATGCTTTTTTTTTGGGTGCATTTTGTACTTTTTATATGGATCAGATTCAAAAACATAAATAAATGCATCGATTGATTGATTTCACTATACATAGGCTTCATCACAAAGCAACCATTGGCATATATTAATAAAATTATAAATGTGTACAAAATGGCTGTAGGAAAAACAATAAGCACTCTTTCCTAAGTGTTTCTAATAAGTATTCTCAGTTTAAATTTGTACCCAAAGGTTTTGCTATAGAGGGTAACCAACTAAGCATGGGTGAATTTTGCGGATCTCGCGTTCGCGAATTTTGCGGATTTGCGAACTCGCAATCCGCAAAATCCGCGAATTCCCGCGGATTTTTTTTTTTTTGTGTTCGCCCGTGTTTCTGCCAGTTCGCGAGGGTTTTTACAATTTCGCAATTTGCGAACTTACCTGTCGGGTCGCAAGTTTTGCGAACTTGTTGTTTCTACGTGTCCAGCCTGTTTGGGACACTCTTCTTCATCACTGCCACTCTCTGTCACCACTGCCACTCTCTGACTACTCATGCCACCCTCTGGCCCACCCATGCCACCCTCTGTTTCATCACCACACCCTCTGGTTGTCCAGTGTACATTATTTTCGGCAAAGCAAAGCACACCTTCCCTGCCTCAAGTGACCTGAATTAATTTGGGGCTGATTAATGTGTCACAGAATATTTTTTTAGCTGGCACCTGCTTCCTTAGTGCGCCCTGATTAGTGATCTTTTGCACTTGCTAAGTGCTTTCATTGTTGCAAAATTAGTTACAACACCTGCCCTGCCCCAACTGACAATAATGAATTAGGGGCTGATTAATGGATTTTAACTTCCAGCCTGGCTCCTGCTTGTCTCCCTTAGCTGTAATTCAGGACCTTTGTGGCATATGTGTAACTATTCTGAGGTTCAGAGCAGGGTCACATAATAGTTGCAACTGGCAACTGAACTCTGGAGGGGCCCCTCAGGAAGCACTACAGGAAATGGCTACTAATGATGAGCCTGAACTTTAGAACCTGGCAAGTAGTTTCAGTTTTGCTAAGATCGTATTTCTGCAATTTAGCACTTATTCGCGGGGCGCGAAGTTGTACTGGGAAGCCGCGAACTCACGCGAACAGTGCGAGCAGTGCGAGCAAAATCCGCTGCTCGCGGATTTGCGGATTTTGCGGGAGATTCGCGAATCTCGCGGATTGGGAATTTCCCGAAAATCCGCAAAATCCGCAAGCGAAACGGATTTTCCGCCCATACCTATAACCAACACAAGAATCCTTGCCTCCTACACTAATCTGTCAGGTTCCATGAAACAAAATACCTGTATTTAAAATTCAAACATTTATAGAGCGCTGCAAATCACCCTAGGTCTCGAGGAGCTGGAGACGTTGGCTGCTGTGTGGTGGTTTGATTGGTAAAACATCCAGGTCTTGAGTTCTTTCCTGAACTGCTGGAGCGACGGTGCCGTCCTGACGTGCAGGGGGAGGTTGTTCCATGCCTTGGCTGCCAGGTGTGACAAGGAGCGTTCTACGCTGTTGGCTCGGTGGATCTGGGGGGTGTCTGCGAGGCAGAGGGAGGAGGATCGAAGGTGTCTGGCTGGTTGGTGGAAGGTCAGGCGTTTGTTGATGTATGCTGGTCCTTCGTTGTGTAAGGCCTTGTAAGCGTAGGTCGGCATCTCTTCTGTCGCACCAATCTATCCTTATGGGTCTATTAACGTTGCCAAATGCTTTTCACAATAAATAAGCCAGGCCTACAGTTTTGTCATTCCTTTATATAATAGCAGGTCAGACATGTGCGATATGGCAAACAGCATCACTGGCTTGCCACCATAACCAATTCAGGCTTACTGTTTTGAGCATAAGCTTTGCAACAAAGCATAAAGTGTAATACAAGCACTCTTTTTAATTGGAAGCACACAACTTCTGCCCAATCAAATGCTTTGGCAATCAACATGTGGAGGACCTAGAGCTCCTATCCTGTAGTGCATCTTAAAGCTCCTTTTCTATTTAATGATAAGACCAGGAAAGAGATGTCCTGTCGAGCCAGGCGTAAAAAGGGTCAACATTTGCTGCAACAGTATTTTCAGTTCAACTGCATAAAAGGCTTTTAGTAGCTCCAACTTTACCAACCTGAAAACACACACCTCACAGGCCCGAAGGTAAACGTTGATGTTATACATTTTCCAGGTCGTGCGTCATTTGAAACAATAAAACCACCAAGCGTTGGCATCTTTGTTTAGTGTATAATTAAGGGCTTCTCGCAATTAGAAGAGATATCATTTGCTACTTAACACACACAACAAAGCCTTAACTGGGCTATGCAGACAGTGCCTTTTGGCTGCACACAGTCAAACAATATTCAACACACATAGGAGATTATAATAATATTGCATTAGAGAAAACAAATGATATAATCCCAGTACAGCTGCAGATATCAGTTTACTCCAATAAAGGGGGCAGTGTTGCACAGGCGGGCAACTAGAGCCAAATTTCGGGTGGGGGGATGATAAATATTTCGGGGAGGGGGGCTAATTCTTCCAACCATAGACAGAGTGGCTGTAAGAAGGGGTGAACACACAACAAAAGCCTCATTTACAAGTAAATGGGGGCATATTATCAAGGACCAGTGTTAAAATTATCGCCATTTTATCGGCAGGAAACTGCTGATAAAACGGCGATAATGGGCTTGGCGACTAGGGCTAGGGCGACTGACTCCGGAATCTGGGAATCACGGTTCGATCCCCGGGGCCGGCGGCAGATTAGCTCAGCACCATGTGACTCTGGGCAATAGCTTGCTTAATCTTCCCAACGGCCCCCAGCGCCTAGAGACCCTTACGGGTGATTGTGCGCTTTACAAATGTGGATTATTTATTATTATTATTATTATTATTATTATTATTATTATTATTATTATTATTATTATTATTAATACGCCCTTGTTAATTCCCATAGAAGCCCATGTTCTGATGTTAACATGGGCTTCTATGGGAATTAACAAGGGCGTATTATCAAGCCCATTATAGCCGTTTTATCTGCATTTTCCTGCCGATAAAACGGCGATAATTTTAACACCGGTGCTTGATAATATGCCCCTTGGTCTTTTAAAGACCTGTTAAGTACTCGGGTGCAGCTGCAAACAGATGCTCTCCAGCCCGCGAAGCTGTCTCCGCCCGGGCTGACACACAGGACGGGGGGCTGAAGCCCCGTGAGCCCAATGGGTGTTGCGCGCCTGGGGTTGCATATATGTACATGTCCTCTGCATACGAAAGTCTTTTTAACCCACCTTCTTTACACTGGCCAAAGTCGTTTCTGAAACTACATATTATTTGAATTTATAAATACACCCAAATGGCATGCCACAAAGACTTGAGATAAACCCGAGATATGCATTAAGTTCGGAGTGGGGGGGACGTGGTTCCTCGTTTTATGCTCAAGTTCTGAATAGCTTGCCATTTATTTCAAACCTTATAATGAATTGGTAGCTGCCAAGTTTCCCAGGTCCATGTGTGATGTGCTGCTCCAGTTCAGTTTTTTTCCTTTGAATTGTGGCACTTGTAGTCCTGTTTCATAATGCAGTAAACAACACTACAAATCCCAGAATTCAGAAAAAATAGCACATCACGCATGGACCTGGGAAACTTGGCAGGGCTGAATAATAAAAAGTGTTTACACAGCAAACATGTCCATCAATGTAGTGCTTTTGTTTCCGGGTCAAACACAGAGGTTGGTACGATCTACATCATGCACAGGAGCGAGTGTCCTTGGTGTGGTGTCCAAGGCCTGGTCTCAACTATTCTTCACACACTCGGCTGAGTGGATACAAGAGAGAGGAGCCACTTTACAGCTTTGCCAAGTTTCTGAGGTTCATTCATGACTAACTACTCAAGTTCAGGTTTTTTGTTTTGCATTCTGGGACGTGTAGTTCTGTGTACCCTATTTTAATACCAAGAGTACGTCCCAAAATTCAAAGGAAAAATAGACTTGAACAGTTAGCCACATATGGATGTTAAAACTTGACCGCTATGTATTCCACTGCAGCCCCTGCTTCTGACTGCTCTTAGGTAGGCTTTATAGTTGTTTACATATTTGCTAAAGCTGCTTCTTAGATATAAAATAAAAAAACAATCTCCTCCAATCAGTATGTTTGCATTATTAAATACAGTATGTCTGCTTTTAAAATGTCTTACATACATTATTGTCCTTTTGCTATCGGCAAAGCCAAAAGGTCAGGAATCACAGTTGAAAGTCGAGATCTGTTGGCTTTGCCAATGCTTGTTTCCACTTTGTGATAGCATGTAAACGGGTCTCTAAGTTATTAACCTCACAGGCCTCTAGATGAAGTTACTTCTCAGGAGGACATCTTTTTACTCTGCATTTCAGATAATTTAAGGATCATTTATTCCCTAGACCCATGAACCCTACACATATTTCATCCATCGACTCAAATGTCTTAGATCATACGTTGATTGCTGGTAGCTTCTTTAGATTGATGAACTATCACAGAGTAGTGGCTCTGGCATCTGCTACCCCCTGATCTTCAATATGTCTCATCGGACGGCACAGCACCGGTCGTTTTCCAAAGTTAGAGATCGAAGGACCACAGAGGCAAAGGTTTAAGCTCTGGTGTGGACACAAGCAAGGTTTACATCACTCTTCAGCTTGGACAGCCAAGGTGATAGATTTGTAGTTGATGGTTGAAAGTGAGAATGTCATATTCAATTAAATTCATTAGTCTTTATTCGATAATGTGCAATCATAAAAGACACAGAACATACATAAAAGTGTCTCTAAAAGATTGGCACCAAAAAAAGACAGACAATTCATACAAATTTGATACCAAACAGTATCCAGTCCTAGCAAGAACTATAAAGATAAAATCATATATAAAATTCTATAAAGTTACTCTTTTAAAATGTGCTATTTACATTGTCACAGTCAAGGACTAAGTCTGGTTCCTCAACAGCCATCAGTTTTTTCTTCCTCAATACCCATGCCCAACTCAAAAGTTTTCCAAAAACAATGACTATATCTGAACAGGTATTCGTGCCCAGTATATGCATAGCTGTCATACAGGATCTCGTACCAAGGTTTGCACACAGTGACTTAAGCCACCTACGACGAGGACCCTGGTAAATCGGACACACAAAAAGCAGATGAGTTATTGCCTCTTCCCTAGTGTAGCAAAGTGGGCAATTAGTCGTCAGAACCTTATCCCATTTAGCTACAAACGATCTTAATGGGAGGGTGCCCACACGGAATTGATGATATCGTTTCCTATCTCCAATTTTTATGATCAAAGTCCAATATGGTATTGCTTTAGTTAGAAACTTGTGGTCATAGAAGATACCTGTGAGCGACGTACTGCTCACCTTTGACAGGGTCTTCTTGGTTATCATATCCCAGTAAAGCTCGTTATAGTCATTTTTACTAGGGAATGTATACCCTGCTGGGTCAACCCACAGATATCTGAGGCCCATTTCAAACAAGGTATACTTGATCTTCTGGAGCCATTTAATTTTGGAAGCCAAGTCTTCATTTCTAACATGCAACATTGCGTTAGCATAGAGTGCCAGTTCTGTGGTAGTCCACAATCTCCTCCAATAGGCTAAGGGTCTGAAACCTGCGACCTCATCAATGGAGGTACAACCTAAACCTAGAAGCAAGGGCTTAATTGGAGTTGATTGTTTGAGGGCAGTCAGGGATCTTAAAAACTTGTTTTGCGCTTGGACTAAGGGTGATAGGTTTTCAAACCCCCAAAGTTCAGTGCCATAAATAATAGAAGATCTGATTTTCCCATTATAAATTGCTACAGCGGGCCCTATAGGTTTAGTATGAGACAACCTATGTTCCTTTAATAGAGCCCCCGCTAGCTGGTTGTGCCTAAGGACTAGAAGGTCAAGTTGGGGCGCCCAATTCATCTTCTTACCCATAGTTACCCCTAAGTAGGTAAAACTATCGGTTTGCTCTAGTGGTCCATTATCCATAGCTACTCTGTCTTTAACAGATTTATGTCTATGGAATACCATGTACTTAATTTTGTCGACATTCACTGCCAACTCGGGGTCATTGCAAAAAACTGTGAATTGGTCAAGGGCTCATTGCAGACCAGGCTGTTTTTTTTAATCAAATTAACGTGTCGTCTGCAAACATTAACAGTGGAACCCTTGTTCCGGCAAGGGATGGAGCGTCTGTTGGGTAATTAGAATAATGAGCAATTACCCTATTTATGAATAGGGAAAATAGGGTAGGAGCAAGGACACACCCTTGACGCACACCTTTATTAACTGGGACAGCATCAGTCAATTTGCCCTGCGGCCCCCTCTTACTTTAGCATAATTTGCCTCATGCAACTTAATAATAAAAGCAAGGATTTGTAAGGGCATCCCAGCTTCCTTTAGTGAATCCCACAGCTTAAAGCGAGGTACTAAATCAAATGCTGATTTAAAATCAACAAACGCTGCATATAAAGTTCCCCCTGCTAGTATTACTGTGGACCAATGAATCATCGTAAATCTAAATACTTGATCAATTGTGCTTACATGGGGTCGAAACCCCACTTGATAGGTAGATAAAACATTCTGCTCTATAATCCACTCATTAACTCTACCTAGTACAAGTCTCACAGTTATTTTCTGTAAGGTATCAATTAGGCCAAAGTCAAAGTCAAATAAGCTTTATTTCGGTTTTTGAGTTTAAAACCATAAAAGCAGCAAAAAGAAATACATACATGTATATAAAAATCAACAGTTCATTGCAATATTGAGAAAAGACCGGATATTAAAAACAAAAGTAAAACCAATCTAGTGCAAATTAAGAACGCATGGTAAACAGAAACCCCTTTCACCAGGTGTTATAGTTCGATACCCTTGGGCCAGGGTAAAAATCAAACAAGTCCCAGATAGAAATAGGGCCATCTCCAATTTTGGGCTGGGAAAATCTTAAAAATGGGACAATGTTCCTATGTTTGAATTTAATTAGTATCAGGTCTCCCGGAATGTCTTTGGGCATCATCCCTAGCCATCTCACCCTCCTGACGCTCAGGATTCCGCCATCTAGTTCGGGTGGCAGCGGTCTATTGTTCTTGAGCCAAAAGATGGCTTTATTCAGCAGGTCCTGGCTTGTTTCACGTTTATCCTGACTAAGTTCGGGGACCCCAGAGAGAACAGTCACGTAGGGGGCGGCTTCAGGGGGTAAGTTCATTTGGTGTCTTCTTTCTTGAGGGGGCCTCGAGGCTTTGCGTGGGAGGCGGGTGGGCTTAGGAGTAACTTTACTGCCGCTTTGAATGGGTGTGCTAAGAGAGGGATCTTTCCCGAGTTCGATAGACACGGGGTTTACAAGATTAGGAGAGAACGTAGGGCGAGAGAGAGTAACAGTATTTACAGGTAAAGGTGCAATCCTTTGTACTATTTTTTCGACATCAGACAACCTGTTTCCCAGATCTGTAATTTTTGAGAGCAGGGGTGTTAAGGCCACATTCAACAGTCGCTCAATATGGGCCAATAGGGTCGAATGGAGGGGGGAAACAGAGTCATTTGAGGTGGTCCCCGCTTTGGATGGCGTTAATACGCTTGGGTTGACGAGGGAATAAGAGGGGCTACAGCACATACGGGTGGCATTTGGTGGAGTAACCTCGTTTTTCCTTTTGCTGATTGGTTTCCGAAACAGTGTATCAGATTGAGGCGGGAATATTTCAAGGGCCTGTGGGGTGCAGTTTGTGAGAATCATATCTCTGTCCATTGTAGGGGAAGTAAGAATATCGGGGACATAGTTTGTGCCACACAGGGCATTAAGTTCGTCCCAGACAGACATGGTGGTTGATTTACAAAAGGGGGTCCCAAGCGTCAATAGGCAAATCACAACGCAAAAGAAAAACAAAAGAGTAGAATGTCTCTATACCTCGTCCTTTTGATAGGGCCAAGTGGGGTGGCCCGTCCCGTCCTCCTCAGGTCCTCTGAGGGCCACAGAGGGCCCGCCCTTTGCCCGGGCTTAGCCCGCGCGCGGTCCCGCGACGCGGGGGCTCGCGCTGGCCTTAAGCGCACCTCCGGGGGCGGGTCTGTAAACAGGATGCGCGCCTTCCTGGGCGCAGGGGGTGCAGGGAATTGTAGTTCCCGATCTACCGGCTCGCCGCGGTGTTCGGGATACAGGCAGGCTTCAATGTCCGGTGGCAGGAAGAAAGCAGCGCTCGGGCTGCTGCACACAGCAATCCCCCAGTTGACCTCCCTGGTCTGTGTTTGTGAAGGGTCCCCCGCTCCCCCGGGGCTCGTGCTGGCCTTAAGCGCACCTCCGGGGGCGGGTCTGTAAACAGGATGCGCGCCTTCCTGGGCGCAGGGGGTGCAGGGAATTGTAGTTCCCGATCTACCGGCTCGCCGCGGTGTTCAGGATACAGGCAGGCTTCAATGTACGGTGGCAGGAAGAAAGCAGCGCTCGGGCTGCTGCACACAGCAATCCCCCAGTTGACCTCCCTGGTCTGTGTTTGTGAAGTGTCCCCCGCTCCCCCGGGGCTCGCGCTGGCCTTAAGCGCACCTCCGGGGGCGGGTCTGTAAACAGGATGCGCGCCTTCCTGGGCGCAGGGGGTGCAGGGAATTGTAGTTCCCGATCTACCGGCTCGCCGCGGTGTTCGGGATACAGGCAGGCTTCAATGTCCGGTGGCAGGAAGAAAGCAGCGCTCGGGCTGCTGCACACAGCAATCCCCCAGTTGACCTCCCTGGTCTGTGTTTGTGAAGGGTCCCCCGCTCCCCCGGGGCTCGCGCTGGCCTTAAGCGCACCTCCGGGGGCGGGTCTGTAAACAGGATGCGCGCCTTCCTGGGTGCAGGGAATTGTAGTTCCCGATCTACCGGCTCGCCGCGGTGTTCGGGATACAGGCAGGCTTCAATGTCCGGTGGCAGGAAGAAAGCAGCGCTCGGGCTGCTGCACACAGCAATCCCCCAGTTGACCTCCCTGGTCTGTGTTTGTGAAGGGTCCCCCAATTAGGCTTATCGGCCTATAATTACTGGGACAGGCACAGTCTTCCTTTTTATATATGGGGATAATTTCAGCCCCTCGCCAGGTGTCTGGTATTATCGCACCTTTAGCAACAGCATCTACGATGATAAAAATGTATTCAATCCAGATTTTCCTATCCTGTTTGTAAAGATCAGCTGGGATGCAATCTGGACCTGGAGCCCTCCCAGCAGGCACCCTATCTAAAACTCTATCTATCTCACTTTTAGTGAAGAGAAGAACTGCCTCTGTCTTAACCTCTGGATACTTAGTACCAATACTAAGTGGGGAATCAAATTGAACTTGAAAATGCTGGACCCAAAGTTCGGGTGAGACATTATTGTCTGGTGTTATTCCGGTCATATGACTGCCCCATTTGACCAATTCCCAAAACTTGGTCCAGTTCTTCCCATCAGAGGCATTAGTTAGGCTTGCCCATCTATCCTCGTCATATTCTTTCTTAGCCTGAATTTGTACCCTTTTATAGTTTACCCTTGCTCCTTTAAACCTGTTGGGGAACTCCCAGCTTTATTTCCTTGGAGAGGTTTCGAAATGCGGTACCACAGGCCTCGTTGTACCACTTGGACCCTTTTATAGGGGGAGGTTTAAATGGTTTCTTCGTTTTTGTAAACAGGGACTTCAGATTTAAGAGGTGGTCCTCATGAATCTTAAAATATCAGAAAAAATATTACCATTAGCATCTAGGGAACTCATCAAAGCAAGGGTCTATTCCGCAGAGGATCTGATCTGCTTTTGTAGGCCATCGTCCCCCAAAACCACTGCCCATTTTAGCCAGCGACAGTCTTGAGACCTGATCACCTCTCCTATCTTAGATACAGTGTTCACATTTGGACGGCCTATGCCAGTCCTTGTAAGGGTCAGTAGAAGGGGATCATGATCACTTTCTGGTCTACGGTAAACCACCATATCCTCAAGTCTGGTCCAAAGTACAAGACTTATGTAGTCAATCCTGCTATTTCTGATCCCATTAGAAAATGTGAAGCAGCCCTCTGAATCTGAGAGAGTTCTCCCATTAGTAGCTCTAATCCCAGGCCCTAGTGGCAAACTTTTCAGTTGGAGCGCCGCCTCAGTCCACCTAATAATTGGTTTCAATGGGAGTGGAGGCACCTCCCAAATCTGATCCTCATCCATAGTGAGACTACAATCGTCTATGCCTAATGGCTCAAATGTGCAGTTGAAATCACCTACAATAACAAAGACACATCAGCGGCCCAAGCTATCCATAAATGTGTCTAATTGGGCAATGGCTGGTTAGGCTTTCCCACCCGGTAACCCACGTGCAGTGACATTGATTAATATATAATCGGACTCACCCTTGTGAGAGATCTTTATAGGGAGGACGTCTGGGCTGTCTATTGATAGTAGCTTTATTTGAATGGATTGTTGTTGTTTAACCCATTTAACCAGTCCCCCAATAGGTCCCCCCTTTTTGTTTGCGATTGCCGCTTTACCGTAAACTAGGTAACCCGGGCGGCAAATCGTGTCTAACGACCAGGTCTCCTGTAAAGCAATAATATCATGCCCCCCAGCAAGCACGACCAATCGGAGGACGTGGTTTTGTGAAGAAGACCTGTGACGTTCCAAGATAGTAGGGATAATACATGATTGTGCAAATTCCCTCAATCAGCAAGGGATAGGGGCGAGGTCATAATCTGGTTCTTAATCTCTGAGTCATGGAATCTATCATCTACAGTTAGATTAACAATAGGAGAGGGAACAGAGGATGCTACCAATGTCGGGGTGGGTGGTTGTAGTCAATCTCATAAATCTAAATCGGAGAGAGGGGCAACTCTATCTGTTTAGGCGGGTTTCTTTTTTTTCTTCTGAGTCTGTTTTTCTGTTATGTTGTTCTACACTTGAGCTGCCTGTGGAAAGCGCCGGGACACTCTTTTAGAGTAGCCGAGCGCTATACAAACGCATTTTAACATAACATAACATAACATAACATAACATAACATCTATTGGATAATGGGACCTCTTGTGAATTATTACTGAATCCTAATTGCACCCTGGGACGCCTACCCATCTCCAATTGATTTGCAACATGGATGTAGTTTGGCCCTGGTTTGTAAAAGTACCCCAATGGTACGATGGACATCCCGTCCATAGTTCTACCCCTTACTCCACACAGATTATCCAGCAAAAATGTTGTTGTATGAACATTATTAAAATTAACAACAATACAATCACCATACTCTCCCTTCCTAGAAGGACCAATCCACGATGTACGTCTGGCCATAATCATAAACTTGTCGACTCCCTCCTCCCAAAGCCTAACCTCCCTAATTCTAACATTAAACCAGTACAAAACGTTACACAGTAGTTGATCTCTGGTTTCAGACTGATTCTCTGGCAGAAGTGGAACATTTTACAGTACAACTTCTAAGGGTGTTGCAGGCGGAGGCAGATTAAGTACCGGAGAGTTTGGTTGTGCCACACTACGTCCCATACCTCTCAGACCTTCTGACCGATTGGGTATAAAAGCTTGTCGATCCGAGAGGTGTGTGTTGCAGATGTTATCCCTTTTTAGGGCCGTTGTGTCTCTGCCATCGTCCGGACTGTTGGCGGTACATTGTGCAAATTCACTAGATTGATTCCCTGGTTCCTCGTGTACCCTGGGCACAGCTCCAAGCTTACCAGTTGCTACTGCGACAGGGTTAGATGGTGTAATTGCGACTGTTGATTTCATAGTTGCCTTGCTTGTGGCCTGTATGTTTAGAAGATCTGATGTTGCCACCTCATTCCCCTGATTAGCGTTTGTATTCATACAAGTTTGCTTGGGATGTATGAGGAGGCCCTCAAGAACAGCAAACCTTGACCTCACCAAAGATTTGTAATTGTCCAAACGTTCCTCTATCTTGGTCAATTTGTGTGTAATAGGAGATAGCAGGGTAGTTAAAATACTCTCAAATGTCTTCCACTGTTCTGAATCACAGTTCGAGTTAGTACCTTTTGCCGCGGCAAAATTGGTGTCACCATCAGCCAAATCGGCACTAATTATAGGACTGCCCTCCTCGGGTAAAACGCGGCCAGGGGGTTTGTTCGACCTTGCCATGTCATATTCAGAAATATCGCCTGACAGAAATATTGTGGGGCATATTACCAAGCAATAGCGATAATTATCGCTATTGCTTGGTTAGAGATAAAAAATTATCGCCGAGCTGCGGCGATTTTTATCACAGATAAACCTTGGTATTACCAAGGTTTATCGCAAATGCGATAAAAATCGGCAATAATGCATGAATATCGCTGAAAAGTCAGCGATATTCATGCATTACCGAGCTAATGCTCTTAGCCATGTTATCCACCTACCATTGGATAACATGGCTAAGAACTGCTCAGGGGTAGGTGTTAGCTTTTGGAGATATTCGCGCTTAACGCGAATATCTCCAAAAGTTGGTAATAGGAGATAGCGATGTTAGCGACTGTTTCCAGTCGCTAACATCTTGGCACGCCCACTTTGCATGTCATTAGTGATAAATATCACTGACATGCAAAGCGGGGCCCAAGATGGTCGCTATCTCCTACTAGCTGTCGCCAACTGGTGTTAGCGCCAGCTAGGTAATAGGGAGATAATTATATCTCCGCTTTCTTGGCTTCTAAAGCCAAAAAAGCGGAGATAAACCCCCTTGATAATATGCCCCGTTGTTCTAAATATTGTTTACAAAAATATCAATATTTCCTTCAAGACTTTCCTGTGAAGAATAGTTGAGACCAAGCCTGGTACACCACCCCAAGGACACTCACCCCTGTGCATGTTGTTAGTTGCACCAGTCTCTCTGAAACAAAAGCACCACACTGTGGAAACACTTTTTATTATTCAGCCCTGCCAAGTTTCCCAGGTCCATATGTGATGTGCTGCTCTATTCTGGGGGTGTGGGGTCTTTGAATTCTGGGATTTCTGGTCTTGTTTATTGCATTATAAAACAGAACCTGCAAGTCCCACAATTAAAAGAAAAAAACTGACCTGGAGCGCCATATCACACATGGACCTGGGAAACTTAGCAGCAATGATTATTTTTTATAAGGTATGAAATGAATGAACAGCAAGCTCTTCCGAACTTGAGCATAAAACGAGAAACCACACTCCCCTTTCCAGACTTAAAGCATATCTCTGTTATATCTAATGTCTTTCGTGGCATGCCATTTTGGACGCATTTATGAATTCAAATAATATGTGGTTTCAGATATGTCGGTGGTACAGGGTGAAGAAGGTGAGTTAAAACGACTTTCCTGTGCAGAGAACATGTACACCTACTTAACACTACACACTTTATGCGATAAACTGATATTTGCAGCTGTGCATGGATTATATCACTTGTTTTTTATAATGCAATGCTACTATAATGTCCTATTTGCATTTAAAATTGTGAAGACACTGGAGCAGCAGCTGCCTATATGAACTTGTATGGGCCTGCTGTACTCAACATTTCAAAGGTCTAATTAACAGCGTCTGCCTTTCTCTTTCCCTGAATCGCAGAAATACATGGAGTGGGCAGGGGAAAGCGAAAGGCAGGGGCAGTGGTGCAGGGCACACCGGAGCCTTCCCCATCCCTCCTCCCGGGATCAGAGTCACTTGAGCATTGGAAGGAGGGAGGGGGAATGCTGTTCAGCTCGTGGCCCTCCTTGTCTTGGCCGAACTGCATTAACACCTTCCCTGCGCTGCGAATTCCACCGCAGCGTGGGGGGGGGGGGTTTAGGGGGTGGGCGTGGCGCTCCCATACTTATGACGGCTCCACGCCGTCATGAGTCACGGGCGGCATGTGCTCATGACGGCGTGGAGCCGTCATGACCCCGCCCACTCAATAATTTGCCCGCACAGCACTATATTAGTGCTGTGTGGGTGGAGCGGCAGCGGCATGATGGATCCAAGCTGTCATGAGCACATGCCGCCCGTGACTCGTGACGGCGTGGAGCCGTCATGAGCACCCAAAGGGTTAGGCAGTTCAGTATGAAGGACTGGCTTCAGCCCCTTTTCACAGCTCTTGCTTTGAATGTTCAAAAGCTAACAGCGGTGGCACTGTGTGCAGCTGTTACCTGTGGAACATTCACAGTGACAGCTGTGAACAAAGGCCTCACGGAGCTCAAGGGAATTTCAACAGGATTGACCTGTGCAGGTAAGAGTGGTGGGGCCGGGTGAGGGGGGTAATCGACAGACGATTTTTTAAACATTTTCTCACACCCACCAGGCCCCACCACACCGCCCTTCTTTCCAGCACGGGCCGCTCCTGGGTTTTAACCCCCTCTGGCTCAGTGAGACCTTTGTTTTACTAATTGCAAAATTCAGCCGTGATGAGGCAGAATGTTGTAATAGCTTTATAACCCTCCACAGCTGGGCTATACTGGACATTAAAGGCCCACTCCCTTGTTAAAAGCCCTCGCTTTTGGCTTGGGCCTTTAATGCTGCAGCAGGCCTTAAGTGGCCGGCATAGCCCACTATGGCGGGCTATAAAGTTATATTAGCACCAGTGGGCCAATATTTCTATCATTCCATTGCGACAACAACATGGTGGATATGTTGCTTTGAAACAGGCAACTTTGGTGTAACTTAGAACGCAAGAAGACGAAAATACTACTAATCAGAGACCTCTCGTTAAAAACTTCTTAGTGTGGTGTCCTGACAAGCTGATGCTGGAGGGTTCTACTGCCAAGATTCCTGACGCGGCAGTGGTTGGAAGTTCCTCTTCTAGCCGATTGCCTCTCGTTTAATAAATGTTTACACAGAACCTACCTTTGTGTGGACAAAGTAGTGACGAATAGGTTTCATAAGAGGAAGAATGACCCGGTATAACTGATGAGGCAGATATATGCACAGATCCCAGAATTTCATCTTCACAGTTCTACGGAGTTCAGTTGATGTTATGTTATGTTATTGAGAATTTGTAGAGCGCACATTCACCAACAGGTCTCTTGGCGCTGGGTAGTTTTTATTTTTTGGAGGCACAGTTTTGGATAAGTCCATATCTAACTGTAGGCTTGGGTAAACAACCAGGTTTTCAGTTTTTTCCTGAAACTCAGAAGGTCTGTTTCTATTTTCAACGGAGAGGGCAGAGAGTTCCAAAATTGGGGACCCTGTGTTGAGAAACGCAATCCTCCAATCCGTTTGAGTCTGAATCTAGGCACCACCAGAAGATTCAAATGCATAGATCTTAGAGTGCGTTGTGGAGAATATCTCTAAACTCTAGAGTATATATACTGAGGGCCAATACCATGTATAGCTTAAAATAGTACACATCCAGTTTTAAACATGGAACGATGCTCCACTGGGAGCTGGTGGAGTTTCTTCAGTATTGGCTGGATGTGGCATCGTCTGCAATATTGATTGATGATTCTGTCTGCTTGGTTTTGGATCAGCTGCAGACAATGTTTCTGGTTGCACGGGAGGCTAAGATAAATTGTGTGAGCATAATCAATTTTAGATAAAACCAGGGCGATGATGATTTGAATGCATGCCTCTCTACTGAAATACCTTCTGATTTTCCACAGTTTACATAGTTGGAAAAAACAGGCCAAGGTAAATGAACAAATCTGCATATTCATAGAGAGGTCTGAGTCAATTTGGAAGCCTGGACTCTTGATCGAGTTCTTAGGAATAGGTGCAGGGTCAAGTTCCAGTGGCCAGTAGGCTGGAGTCCAAAGTGATAATTTGTTGTTCGGGAGGATGATTTCAGTTTTTTCGGAGTTTTGTTTTAAATGGTTTGTGTTCATCCAATATTAGATGAACAACATGGTGTTCCTCAGAAATTCCTTGAAGGTTGTGGAGTCATCAATAGAGAAGATCAACTGCATGTCATCAACATATTTGTGTATCGTCACTCCTATCAGACGGAGTGTCCATATGAGGGGGCAAATATATACATTGAAAAGGTGCGTGGACAGAGAGGAGCCCTGCGGCACTCCAATGCATGGAGGACTGAGATTTTTAATGGAAGTCTTGAGTGATTCTCTTGCTACCTGAATTTCCCTTGCACTTGTGGGATTTATTTTGTTTATTTTGGTAATGCTGGTATTGATTTTAGATTCCTGATGCTGATGGCATTGATTCTGCCTTCAGCTTTGCGCAGCGCATTCTGGGGCATGACGTCTGAACTCCACATGCCTGGTGCTGATGCGTTGCCTGACCCTCTGCCTGGAACGCAATGTGTTCAAAGTGCACCGGTGTCTCATAATATGTTTCACTATTGTTGTTGTGCCCAGAAAATGAGTGCACTGTGCCTACTACTGCTGTAGTGAGCTGGAATTTCCACACTGGATTAATGGCACACTGCTCTGCTCTGATTCCTGTTTGTTTGTGCTATAGGCACACCTCGGCTTTCATAGCTCTAAAGATAAGGAGACAAATTATTGTCCACGAACCTAGCTGTTAAGTGACGTTAAAGGTAGGTGAAAATGTACGTTAAAAAGTAGCATTTTAAACTTTAAAATACACTGAAATTCACCAGTTATATTTAAGTGAAGTAACTATAACTTGTTCACACACAGTTTGTCCAACTCCAGTGTGTAGATTTTTTTACTGTGTCACCTCCCAGCGGACTCACAGCTGAGGTGGTGGGGGCAGGGCAAATGGATCTGCCCCCCCCTGTTGATACTCCATTGAAAGTACTCAACTATTTCTCATGATTGCCAGTTTTATCATCTTCACAGAATTAATTTCATTTTAATTTGTCTAAAATTGAGATATTATTTGAAGGGGGTGGGGGTAGATACCCACCTCAGGAAATAACCACAATCCTTGTTAGCGTGACTCACTAAAGTCACCAAACTCACCTGAGATCAACCACCTGGTACCTATGGCACAGAGCACAGAGGCTTAACTCAGAGGCAATGTGTAAAGTATGTATACAGCACACAATCAGTAATAAAGTTGAAAGACAAAACAATACATATCCCAAAATGGATTAGATAAGTTGAGTAAAATGTAATAAACAAAACAACAAAAATCCTAAAATGGTAATCAGAGATATGAATGCTCAAAATATATAAGTACAAATAGCTCCACGAAGTACAATGTGCAAAAGACAGTCAATGATCGCGGTAAAACAGTGCCCAAGTGCAGTTTGGCGCTGGCCGCGGAGGAGTGCAGGTCGGGTACACTAACCAGATGCATACTAGTCAAAGATTTTACCTCCTGACTTTAGTCCTTTAAGTCCCAATCCACCAAAGAAGTACCCTTCAAAAGACCCCCAGAACTTCATAGGAGGCACTTTGAAACTCACATTGTGGCAGGCAGAAGCCAACAGAAGAGTTCAGTCTCAGTGGAGGCTGGCATCTACAGGGGGGGGGGCTGTCAAATGGGTGGGTGGGCGCAAGACCCATATCTTATCATAGAAACACTGCAAAGTGCAGAACTCCTACTTTGTCATAGAAACACTTGCATTACTGAGTGCTGAACCCATGTCTTACTACAGAAACACTCAGAGTGCAAAACCCCCACCTTGAGTGAACAAAACATGTAGAACACCATCCTTGCATAAAAACGTACCCACAGAGTGCCGAACCCCAGCCTTACCATAGAAACACTGTAGTACACAGAGCAAACCCCCTGCCTTGCCCATGAACACTGCACTGCAGTGCTGAACCCAGGTCTCTGATGCCTTCTTACCTGTACAAACACGTTCTTAGAAAGGAGGGAGCTTATTGTGGATAATGGCCCTGCCCTGTTGTTGGGAGATTAGTGGTAGAAGGTATTGCAGTTTCTGGAGCAGGCTAGGCCAGCTGAGGCAGGGGTGTGCCTCTGAGACCTGGAGCCAGAGGCCAGCATGCCTTCTAACCAGGGCTGGACTGGCATAGAGGACAACCTGGCAGTGCCCGAGGGGCTGGTCTGTGAGATCAGTCTAGGGGCTGTTTTTAGGCCAATTGTGCTCTGTTTTATGCTCTGCTGGGCAGATTCTTATTGTTGACTTCTCTGATGCAGCTACAAACGTTGTCTGATACAAGTCTAAACACAAGCATTCTCCCTTACCGTGCAAAACACTAATACAGCTTGTCTTTACAAGTTTAAATCTGCCCTGATTTGCAAACGTGGGCCGCATTTTAGCTATATGGTTCGCTAGTGGGGTCACTTTCAGTTTGGTACCCAGGCCTATTTTCTGTCCCATTCCGACCCTGCTTCTGAGTTTCTTTCCAGCTTGGTGTTGATGGAAAGTTGAGGAAAGAGAAAGATGCAAGTCCTCAAACCAACATTGAGGACATCTTGGCCCAGGCTTGTACTCTCAATCAAAGACTACATTTAAGGTTCGAGAGGAAAGTTTGCGTATCGATTATTGTTTCTTTATAGTGTCTTTATCCAAAGAGCTTATGAACAACCGAGGCACAGCTGGTGGCTGTTAGCCAGAATTCAGAAAAGTAACCAAAGTTTCAGTCTCTGCTGAAGAATGCCACAGAGGTTGAAACACATATCCTCACCAAAGAATTCCAGCAGCGAGGATAAAGCTGGAAATAAAATCAGCAATAAAACAAGCACAAGCCAATACAAGCCACTAATCAAAGCAAAGCCTATACCGGGAAAGCAAATCTAATTGTCACAGACTACATAAATCCAACTCGCAGCTAAGAAAGTCACTTCCACAACCTTCCAGGCACCTCCATTCAGCCAGACTTTTATGAGCACGTATCCCACGCATTCACAAAAGCAGAAGCGGGGAACGAGCCTTCTCGTACATCGCCAATAAAGCGTGGAGCGACTACCCACTACACATCACAGCCTCCTCTTCTCATCTTAAATTCTGTAAGAAGTTGAAGATCTGGCTCTTCGATTAAAACCACCCCACCCCCCCACACTTCCGAGGCTAGCCTTACACACCTGAATACCTTTTTAGCACCGGGATCCTGAATCCCCTCACGGGTGATAGGGAGCTACACAAATATTTATTTCATAACAAAGTTAACCCAAACCAAGTCAATGCAAGCCATTACAAGCCATGCCAATATTAATCAAGCCAAAGCAACCCAAGGCATGCCATATTAGATCACCAATAACTTTCGAAGGAAAGTCAATACAGGCAAAGGGAATCTGATTGTCACATAGCCAAGTAAATCCAGTTCAATAGCCAAGAAAGTTAACCCAAGCCAACTGAACAATCCAAAGTAAGCCAAACACACACCAAGAAAAGCCAACCCACTCCAAAACAACACAACCCAGACCAATTCAAATCAATCCCATCAATTTAAGGCACTGCTGTTGCCACAGTTTTTTTTTCTGTTGGTTTGAGTTCTTACATCCTGTACCTTTCGCGTTCACTTTGTTGTTTGCTCTCCATGCTTCTTCTCTCCTGATCAGCTGTAAAGCGCTCTGATACCCCCAGGGGATATGGCTGTGCTATATCAAACTTTTAAAATAAATAAATAAGCCAAGCTGCAGTATGCAGGATTGTTCTGAACTGAACTCCATGGGAGACTATGCTAGCAGAGCCCTTTATAAGGATTGAAATAGGCATTTCCCTCCCCCAACTCAGCTCACTATAAGACTCAATGTACGGCGGTTCATTCCTTCCTAGCTAGGTTTGCACTATGTAAATCCCACTGCATACGTCACAGTGATAGATCTAATCAGCCTGAGACCCTAAATGCTATATCCCATCTGAGTCCACATTAGTCATGGCCACGGAGGAACTCCAAAGGCAAATTGATAGCGGAGGCATGGCGGTCCTGATCCTGCTTGACCCATTCACCGCGTTCGACATAGTGAATCACTCCGTTCTTATGCAACGGCTGAAGGCAATTGGGATTCAGGACACCGCTCTTGCCCTTCTCACCTCCTTCCTGACAGGGAGAGAACTTAGGGTCTGCTGGGATAACCTTAAGTCAGACAAATTCTACCTTCCCTGCGGAGCTCCTCATGGATCGGCGCCTTCGCACCCCCTGTTTAACACACATGTGTCTCAGCTGGCGAAACTGGTTAGGCACCATGGCTTCTCGCTTGTGTCATACGCCGACGACACACACATTGTAATTTCCATATCCTCCATAGAAGTTGTGCCCACGACAAGGTTTCACAATTGTCTTGCTCACATTATACAATGGATGCATATTAACTATCTAAAGTTGAACACTCAGAAGACATGGAATTTGGCTCTGCTCCTCCCATCTGGAACTCTGCCTGGTGGCCGGCAGGGCAGGAGCCTGTCCACAGCCTGTGACCAAAATGAGAAACCTGGGCATGGTGTGTGACACTCAGCTAAGCTTCAGGGGACAGATAAACCAGACAACCTCTACCTGCTACTTTACTCTAAGGATTTTGCGCAAGATTTTACAGTTTCTCCCGATGGAGCTAAGGAAAATGGTTGGGGTAGCACCTGTTCTGTCTCGGATTGATTACGGCAATGCCTTTTACCATGGGGCAGATAAGAGACAACTGAACAAACTGAAATGCCTACAGAACGCTGCTGCCCGTACCTTACTGAACCTTCCTAAATACAGTTATATATCTGGGCCATTAGAAAACTTCACTGGCTTCCAGTTAAGGAGCGGATTGAATTAAAGGCGCTATGTTTGCTTCATAAATCCTGTACGGCAGAGGACCCACTGAATACCTTAAATTATTCCAATGGTCCACCCTGGGATGCTCCCTGAGATCAGCAAAGCAAGCACTGGTTAAGCTCCCAAGAGTCAAGCAGACAAAATGGGGTGGCAGACGCCTCTACCATCCGGCTCCCAAGCTATGGAACAGGTTGCCACCTAATATTAGATTCCAACCGGTCCACACACATTTCCGCGCCTCTCTGAAAACCTGTCTCTTTCCTACTCAACAACAACCTGCTCATTTTTCAGCTTTTTCATATCTCTGCTATCTAAGCGCCAAGACGCCTCTGCATTTAAACGCTTTATACGTACTTTCTTACTTATCAATTCTGTTTTGACTATCACTGCTTGCGTGGCGCTGTGTCTTAGATCTAGTGGTCTGTCTCTGTATGTGAAATGAAGAGGAATCCAAGGATATTGAAGTAAATTCTTTAATCAGTCGAAGAGCACAGTACATGTAATCCAGCAAGTTCAGCATCTAGAAATAACTGCTCTTTACAAAGGATGCACATCAACATGACATGTACAACATTCTATATTCTAGCTATGACATAACTAGAATATGTACAATTAAAGGAACAGTACAATAAGAAAGCAACACAACACATCCCCCTTTCCAATAATATATAAAAAAAAATAAAAAGGAAGAAAACAAGGAAAATAACATACATAAAGCAATCCTAAACTTCTACAAATTATTAGAGATTAAGTACCTATAAGTAACGTAGCAAGTACCTAAAAGTAACATAGTCCATGAGCTAAACTACTACCTATTATTCGTAATGTAATCCTTAAGCCACAGAGGACAACTAACAACTCCAGGATTGTCATTCAAATCATTATTACCATTGGAATTATCAACATCCAAATCCTCCGGTTTCCAAAGAGTGAGGATGAGGTTAACAAACCTATTTGTTCAATGAGTATTGGTGGAGTGGAGGTTAAAAAATATGCTGATTCGGGTTCACCTTATACAATTGTTAATGAAGAAATGTGGAAATCCTCTTTTGTCCAACATGTTGGTGAGAAGTTATTACCATCAGATATCCATCCTGAAGGTTATATGGGAGAACCTATTTCTATTCTAGGTTTTCGTTGGTTTGTTTTCAGATTCAAGGGCAGAGAATGTAGGGGAAAGCTATACATTTCCAAGAAAGGGCCACCTGTTTTAGGGTGGTTCGACCAAAAACAACTTCACATTATTTTAGATCCAAACAGTAAAGAACAAGTTTTAGTAGTTGATGATAGTTCTGCTGTTACTAATGAAATTTTACACAAATTTCCGAAAGTTTTTAGTAAAACTTTGGGGAATTTGATTGGTTTCGAACACAAGATCATATTAAAGGATGATGCTTGCCCAAAGGTGCATAAATGTAGAAATGTCCTCATTTTGGTAAGAGATGAAGTCAGCAAAGAATTAGATAAACTAGTTTCTACTGACATTATTGAGCCGATTGAAGCAAGTGAATGGGTTTCGCCAATTGTCGTCGCGAGACGAAGTAATGAAAAAATTAGGTTGTGTGTAGATTTAAGGTATTTAAATAACAACATTGTGGTTGACAAGTTCCCACTTCCTAAAATCAATGAAATGGTTTCTAGTTTTGGTAATGCACGATGGTTTTCAACTATAGACCTATCGTCTGCATATCACCAGATTTCTCTGTGCCCTGAGTCAATGAAGTTTACATCTTTTGTGACACCTTTTGGTTGCTTCCGTTATAAGCGTATGCCCTTCGGCTTAGCTTCGGCGGCCGCGGTTTTCCAACGGTTAATGTATCAATTGTTTAAGGGGGAAAAAGGCGTCAGATTTTTTCAAGATGACATTCTTGTTTTTGGGGATGATGAGAATGAGCACTTGTCAAGACTAAATAGAGTGTTAGGTATTCTTGAGAGCAAGGGCCTTACTGTTGAACATTCTAAATGTAAATTTGCACAAAAGAGCGTGACTTATCTAGGTCATATCATTGATGCTGAAGGTGTTAAGCCTAAACCTTCTTTAGTTTCAGCTATCTCTGAGGCTCCTGTTCCATAGTAAGTGAACTGTTATCATTTTTTATAACGTTAGCGCACCTGCCAGACATTTCCGCTTTGCGTGCAATAGCAAGAATATCCTCCAAAGGAGAATCTCCATTAATCCACAATCTATCCTGTATGGAAGCCTTGTAAGAATGCATAACAATTTGGTCTCTAATTAATTCTTCTTGTAATACACCAAATTTGCAATCTAATGATAATTTTTTAAGATCAGCAAGAAAATGGTCAATATTCTCATCTTTAGTTTGTTTCCTTGAAAAATATTTGTATCTTGTTACGCCAATACAAACTTTAGGAGCAAAGTAAGTGTCTAAATGTAAAAGCGCTAACATATAAACATTCAAATCTCCTGGAAAAGAGGGTTTAGTCATAGTTTCATATACCTTTAGCCCAACAGGACCTACAGAATGTAAAAGAAGTCTCTTTTTTTGAGCATGAGACATTTTTCCATCCTCATCTAATGCATCTATATAGTTACAGAAATAGGGTTTCCATTCCAACCACTTAAGTGGAGGTTCACTACCAGAAACCCAGAAGGCTTGAGGAGGACTGATGTTGTAATTAGGTTGAGTCATTGTACAAATGAAAACCTAAATACAACAATAATTTAAAATTGGCTAAGCAATGCTGGATTAAGTACTTCAATTAGTAATCACAATATTCTCACAACAGTTCAAAAGTGCACCCACATTAAAATAAATTCATCACCACAATAAATAAAATAAAAAAAATAGTCAAAATGGTGAAAAGGTGTGCGAATCACCGTTGATGGTAACCATCGGAGATTGTAGTAAATGTAGAACCGAAGTGTACACACGGAACTGAAGAAGCTTTTCTCTCGAAGTCTTCAAGAAGAAAAGTTGTTCGTGAACTGTTTCTTCCAAAGCTTCAAGTTTACTTCAAGATGGCCGCCGAATACGTGTCACGTCACACGTAAATTACCCACAATTCCTCAGGATACGTGTTCCGAAGACTCTGACGGCTCGAAGACTCTGACACCTGAAGTTCGTAAGGAATAGAACCTTGCAGCTGGCGATTACATTTGAAGTCCGGTGCGTGCGGACTGGTGCGTGCACAGGTAACAGAAACGAACCGGAGAAAATGTTGTTTTGTTTTTTGTTCAAAGCGCAGAAGGTGATTAACACGAAAGACGACAAAGGTCTTAGAATTGCGGTTGCAATATAGTTCACTTTCGCGCATAAACAAAGTCGGTCCGACCACGTATTAGTGAAGATCAGAAGTTAGGAAACAACTCCGTTCGTGCACAGCTACAAAATCCAATTAATTTCCAATTAAATTTTGCCAATAAGATATCCGATGACATAAATAT
The DNA here is from genome assembly GCF_964263255.1 of Lissotriton vulgaris. Lineage (NCBI taxonomy): Eukaryota > Metazoa > Chordata > Amphibia > Caudata > Salamandridae > Lissotriton > Lissotriton vulgaris. Next base: position 121,407,435 of record NC_141695.1, on the reverse strand, counting down.
CAACCAGGAATCCAATAAGTTTAAAAATTCGTTTCTCAGTCAATTTCATTAAATTAAAAAAAAATCCTTAAAAATTTCAAGGTTTAATAAGGTTGCTCACGTAGGTTCTGCTCTTTGAATCCCGTCGCCAGTGAAATGAAGAGGAATCCAAGGATATTGAAGTAAATTCTTTAATCAGTCGAAGAGCACAGTACATGTAATCTAGCAAGTTCAGGTTTTCTGGTTTCGCCAGGTCTTCGTGAGGCATCTGCAGGAGCGCCTGCCTTCTTTGAGTTCAATGGTGTACCAGGTGGTCTTCAGGGGGCATTGTTTGGTGGGGTGGTAGAGGGGTACGAGCTTGTCGGCGCAGCTGGAGATCCAGCGATGAAGCTCTTTTGCTGCGGAGTTGGCGTTGGTCGTAGCGCTGGGGGGGTCTATGAGTAGGGTGGTGATGAGGTGTTCCTCTGTAATGTAAATGTAAATTGATACTTATATAGCGCACTACTCACCCGCAAGGGTCTCAAGGCGCTTGTACGAATACCGCTGTGGAACCCATCCTGGCTGAGGCGTCCACTCCTGGGCACCCCCAAGGTGGAGGCCAGGCATCCTTAGCATTGTGGGGGCCGTTGTGGAGATTAAGCAAGCTATTACCCAGAGTTGCAGAGTGGGACCCATGATTAGAATAGACACCGAGGTGAGAATTATCAGGAAATTGAGCCCAAGACCCGCTGAGGTGGGAATTGAACCCTGGTCCTGGACCAGACCTCTGCATCAGGGTCTGCCGCTCTAACTAATGAGCCACACTTCTCGACTATCTGTCTGCACCCTATACCTATATTCTGTGTCAGGTGGAAATTCCACCTGGGAGAGTCTCAAAGGGTGTTGGCTGCTCAGCATTTGGCCAGACTGACTAGAGGAGACTGAACCACCTTTCGCTGGATGCGTATCAGTCTTACCTGCTCGCACCCTGCTGTTGTGTCCTAGGGTCATCAATCCCATTCAAAACACTTTACTAAACTGCTCCAAACAAGACATGTTAATGTTGCTCCTGAAAAAACCCTCAGCTGACAGATCTATTCTTTCTCATTTTAGGTCTCTTTCTCTTCTGCCTGCCTTCTCCAAGATTCTTGAGAAGCTTATTATTCATCAATTGTCCCACTATTTGAAGATCAGCCAGTTGTTTCACCCATTCCAATCTGGTTTTCTCCCATGGTTTAGTACGGAGGCCATCCTGGTTGAGGTCGCAGATACTATCAGGTTCGCGGAAGATCAGGGGAAGCAAGTCACCTTGATCCTCCTGGATCTATCTGCAGCTTTTGATACGGTGTCCCATTCTCTTGCACTGTTTGGAAGACCTCGGGGAAGGTAGATTTTCGCTGTTTTGGTTCTGTTTGTTTTTTTGATGGGCCGTACCCAATCGGTTTTGATGGCTCAGTTTGCGTCTGATCCCAAACCTCTGACACTGGGCGTCCCACAAGACTCTGCCCTTAGCCCTACGCTCCATTAATATAGCCCCCTCCTTGCTTTATTGGTGGAGTCATTTGGTACATAAATTGTATCCTATGCTGACGATACGCAGCTTCTCCTAACCCTGGATAGGAGCACGTCCAATGCTTTTAGCAGGTTTAGGTCATGTTTGACGACTGTTTTTCTGTGGATGTGGATGTGGCTCAGTAAACTTCAGTGCAAAGCCAATAAAAGAAAGATTCTCCTATTCGGCTCTCCCCCCTTACTGTGGGACGGTGAATGTTGGCCCCGTCATGTCCTCGCTCCTCAAGCCTAGCTTCTTGGGTGAAATCTGATAATCTTGTGGGTTTTCAACTTCAGGTAGCAGGTGTGATGGGCTCTTGTATGGGACTTCTGAAGTCCTTAAAAACAAAACGTATACCTATTGCTGTTTGAGATTCAGAAATTAGTTCTTCGTGCTCTCATCACCTTGCGGCTTGATTATGCCCTTGCTCTTTATTGGGTCCTCCCATCTTAGCAGCTGAAGAGACTGCAGTTGGTCCAGGATACCACTTCTTCTGAAGGTCTCTGAGGGGCTCATTCACATTATCAACTTAACCCCTTGCATGCTGGTGATGGCTTCCGTCCGTCATGGCACACAGTGCTCGTGTGCTGATGACGGCTGGGAGCCGTCACGACCATGCCCGCGATCGGAATGTGCCGCACAGGAGCGGAATTCCGACCGCAGAGAATGGGTTAAGGAGCTGCATTGGCTACCTGTGAAGGAAAGGATACAGCCTAAAGGTCTTCTTTGGCTCAAGGAGCCGTCTCAGTCAGGCCCATCTTACCAACAGTCTGACCGCTTACCATCCGACGAGAACTCTCCGATCTTCTGATGCCCTTCTGGTTATGGTGCCTAGTCTCAAAGGGAAAAGATGGGGTGGCACCTCCTGTTCATATCTTGCAGATACTGCTTGGAAAACCCTTGCTTTTCAAACCCGTGCTCGGAATGATGAGCTCTGCTTCAAATGTAACTTGAAAACTTGCCTTTTTCGCTCTGCATATGATAAGGTGTTTTGCTGGTAGATGGGTCTGTTTAGCACCAGGACACTCTTTGAGTAGCAGTGCGCTCTATAAAACCTAATTAATATTATTATTATTATTAAGGGCCACATTGAGCCAGACAGGGCGCTCTTCCAAGGTGAACCTTGGTCATCCAGGAGAGTGCTACTCTCAGGAATATTATTGTTGCTATCATGACACAATTTCATTATACTAGATTGCGCCTGCTTTGATGGTGGATGATATGAAACCATTTCACGATTCGCAGAGAGATCCTTTATTACGCATATGTATGTATAATGGATGTCTTAGATCTGAGCCTGTAAGATTGATTTACCCTATGGCCTAAGCCTGCTTTAGGAACTTGCAGGTTTCCGCAGCCTGGGTTCCTTTGTTTGAGCCTGTAAAATCTGCTCCACTTCAGATATGTCAATTGGCTTAAGGTTTGAAATTGTGAGATCAGAGTAACTTTTCATTTTCCCATCTTGTCTATTCTAATATTAAATGAGTGAAGACATGCCACAGAGAGGCAGGGAAGGAAAATGAAATGTGGCCATTTGAAAGGCCAAACCCATATTATGTGAGGCAGCATAACAGCAGGGGCAGCGGCTGCATCAGAGGCTAGAGCCGCGGCTCCGTTCGATCTCCCGGAGTGTGGTGTGCGAATCGGTGCGACTGCTCCCACCCCGCTGCTCTACCTGCCTCGACCGGATGCCTGCTCCTCCTTGCGCTGCTTAGCGGGGCCCAGCCAAGGACCTCAAAGGCCACCACACAGAATGTATGATGTTACAACGCATACTTTTACAATGCATACCTTTACAAAGCATATTTTACAACGCAACATCCATTACAACGCATTCCATTACAAAGCATGCCATTACAACTAATTTTTAAAAACTACCTTTACAACGCATTCCATTAAAACGCCTACTACCTTTACAACGCATACCATTACATTGCATGTATGGTAAGTATTGGATAGTGTAGGGGTAAAAATTACTATTCTAACTCCAGGGGGGTGCCACAGTAGGGTAAGTGTTGGATAGTGTAGGGGTAAAAATTACTATTCTAACTCCAGGGGGTGCAACAGTAGGGTAAGTGTTGGATAGTGTAGGGGTAAAAATTACTATCCTAACTCCAGGGGGTGCAACAGTAGGGTAAGTGTTGTATAGTGTAAGGGTTATATGTGTTGTGATGGTATGCGTTGTAATGGTATGCGTTGTAATGACTGCGTTGTAATGACATGTGTTGTAGTGGTATGCGTAGTAGTGTCATGCGTTGTAATGGTTGCGTTGTAATGGCATGCGATGTAAGGGATGTTGCGTTGTAAAAGTTTGGTTGTAATGGTAGTGCGTTGTAAAAGTTGCGTTGTAAAGGTTGTTTCCCCTCCACATGTCTCTCTTTCCGGAGGCGGAGCCTGGGTTTGCGGCCCTCCGCATCCCTCAGGCTCACGCGGAGGCGGTGGTGAGCTGGTGAGCGGTGAGCAGCGATAGAGAGCACGAGTTGCACCACAGCACCACAGCAAGGAGTCCAGCACAGAGCAAAGCAGGGAAAAGCGTGGAGGCACGGAGTCACACAAGCAGATAGCGAGCAGGGCAGCAGGTTCGGGAGATAAACGGTGAGCAGTCGGTGCGGAAGTGATTGTGAGGGGCTCTGACTCTGACTTGGTTGCAACCCACCCAGCCCCGCTGCCCACACCCTGTAGCTTGTTCTTAAAGGAAGGCCAGGCTAAATTACACTCACTACCTTTTATATAGCCTGACTGACTCAACGTTTGAACTATTATTCGAAAACTGCTACCCAAAAAAAACCAAAGGCTAATCTCAATTTTATCTCTCTTTCCTCATACCGCATTTCTCAATTCACAGTTTCAAAATTTCAGTCGCCCATTAGGGTAGGGCAATTGTGTGCAATAACTCACCATGAGATCAGGAAAAATTAGAGGAGGGGAAACAAAAGATAAAAAGTCTACAGTTAGTTCACAGAAGGAGATGATATTGGACGGCCCCACTGTGCAGGTTAAGGTGGATATCAATACTTCACTCGTATTTACACCAGGAATCACACCTGGAGTAACACCAGGGGGACCAATGCAGGATGGGGGCAAGCAGACGGTGACAGGCTGCACGTGTTGGGAGTTTAAACCTCTGTTACATCAGCAACCCCTGGATCGGCAAGTGTAAATCGAATCACCTCAAGCAGCAGTGAAAAAGTCACTGAGTCTGCCCCTCAGGTCACCCACGACAAAGGCAAGAATGGAACTCCATCAGTTCCACCAGCACCATCAAGACACCACTCATGCCCTAACAGTAGCAAACGGGCTTTGATCAAACATTTTCTAAGCATGGCCTCTAAAACTATTTAGGAAAATAAGGAAAAACAAGGTAAAAAATGACCCCAACAACTCTAATTATCTTACAGGTTTAAATTACAACAATCCTAACAATAACATTTTAGAAGTCCAAAGCATAATTGACACAAATGTCTCCCAAAACTGAAGTGACAAACGTAGCAAAACAGCAACGGAAGATCTTTGGGAGATACAACCGCACACTAGTGCACAATAGATTTTGAAGCTCAAGGTTCGCAAATCCAAACACCAACAGTGCTTCTAGAAAGTGGACAAAGTTACAACGCAAAGATGACGGAGGCACAAATTCATAAGAATCCATTATTGTCAGAATCACAACTGCTGCAGAAACAACAACAGTCTTTATCCAGTCTCAGTAACAACAATGAGACCATTCCAACACATCAGATAAGCTCAAACATCTTTAGTCCATATGAAACTACATATAATCAGCAGGAGACCCTAATTGCAGACATGCCGGTCTGCACTGAAATGCACACAAACAAGCAGGACCAATTCTCCTTGCCATCTCAGTCATTGGAAAAAGACCTTCTAAGTGGACATGAGCTTATGATCTTCAACCAACATGATAATAAGCACTTTAAAGGCAAAAACCTTGATAAGTCTTTGACGATACCACCGTCACAAAACAGGGATCAATCAAGGGAGTCTTCTGGTGCACCAGATTTTTCACCTCCAGACGTCCAACGTCTTCAGGAACAGAGAGCCAGCTCTCCACCATCTGCAGTATGGTCGCACTTGCTAGACACCTTGGACCCCATCAGTAAAGCCATGACTTACCACACAGATAAACTAGATACCCAAGTGGAACTTCTAAACACCCTTGCCATTTATGTTCAGGGGGTAGAAAAAAAGCTGCAAAACTTTAATGAAATGTTCATGAGGGTACAGTCAGACAGAGAAATAACTTACCAATCGTGTCACTGCCACTGCGCCCAAATAATTGACCAACTAGCTGCAGTCCCTATCATAATGACCAAACTATTGGGGGCCATTAGGGCTACTCCAGCAAGAATCAATTTATTAGCAGAGAGCAAAATCAACACAGAGGGAAAAGGACCAGGCACGTCCGAGCCCTTACAAGGAGAAAAACGGAAGAGTAACGGGGATCAATGCAGCTCAAACACCGGGCACCACCAACACACCACAGCAACCAAACGTCACGGACAACAGATATGCCTCGGCCATGAGCCAAACACAAATCAAACAAAAGGCGTAGCTCCCCTAACCAAGCGAGAGAGAAAACGCCTGAGAAAGGCGAGAAAGAGAAAAAAACAAGACAGGCCGCAAACGTAACACCACGTTAGAGACAGAAGTGATTCAATGCAAGGCTAATACTACAATTACACACACCGAGGACGCAAGCCCAGAGGTTAATTTGACCTTACCATTCAAAAGCCCATCACTTCGAAAAGCCTCACTCAATCTACAACGGAAAATTCCCAGGCAGTAAAAGTCTACAGCATATTTTAGCCATTAGAGAAGGAAACGAAATGGCACTCAACAACTCAGGCTACACAAACTATAAGAACAACACCCCAACCACTGCCCAATATGATAGAATCTACCATAACCAACATTAAGGAAGTTTACTTGCCCAAGGAGGGCGACAAAGAAGAGGAGAGGAGAAACCTTGAACTTATGAATAGATATCCCCCGGGAAATGCTAAGGACACACATTTACAAAGCAATACCTGTAATGTTCAGAAATTCTGCTGTACCTCGTCGGAGCAAATTGCAGGGGGTAATACAAATTGATATGAGCTCAGATACCGAACAAAGCCCGGACACTGTTGACAACAACATCAAGCTGGAATTTATCCCCCACTACGTCTCGAGGGGAACTCAAGATATCCTCAACAGAGGCACATTATTAAAATTAATTAAAGCACTTCCTCCCTTGAGCCATATTGATATCCGCAATTTGGAAAGTATAGAAGTCAGACTCAATTCTGACTCAACCGGCCATAAAATTACCATAGCAACTTTTTCCAACATCTCCATCGCTGAGCAGATTTGGCAGCAGCAGGATTCATTTGCCAAATGGGGCATAGAGATAAAAAAGCTCGCTCCGCCCCGTTATCCAACACCGTTACAACTACCAAATCCACTAAAGGGTATGCTGAGAGGTGTGAAAGGCCAAGATCAATACAGTCCAAGTAATGGCATAGCTCAAACCGGTAGGAAAATCACTATTACCATCGCTCACCCCGCAGCGGACAAACCCCCGGCCCATAGGTAGAAGAATACACCTGGTACCAGTTACGGTATGGCATGAATAATCCACCGAAAGCATTAAATTCAGCTAAATGCTGCAGCATCTGCTCTTGGAATGTGAACAGCCTAAGTGGAAAATTGGAAGATCCAGACTTCATGGAATTTATTACTCAGTATGACCTATTCCTACTCCAAGAGAAATGGCAGACAAATCCTACATCAATTGTAGGATATAAAGAATATCTCAATCCAGCTAAGAGGGATTATAAATATGGAAGAGCAAAAGGAGGTGTCTCCATTTTTCTTTCAACTAACCTTTCTTGGGAAGTTTCTGAAGTAGATCTTGATTTGACTTGGATGTCATGTATCAAACTAGTGGCTACACCCTCTTTTAGTTTAATCATATTGAATATTTATATCCATCCTTCACTGAAACAAAAGAGGTCAAGTATCGAGAAACTAACAGAAACAATAGCCACTCTATGTCACTACGTATCAAGAAACTTTATTTGGTTTAAGTTGCAAACCATAAAAGTTACACAAACAAATACATCAGGATACAAATTCATTATGTAAGATACTATCAGCAACAATAACCAATCAGCAATTAATTTAGAACACTAGATGGAAAATTGTTACAGTACATTGAAACAGCAAAGAAAAGTGACAGTGCGTTATTAAAGTGACCTCCATAGCAGCATACAATTATTAAATAATATTTTTTTTTTTTTAAGAATTCATTACAAGTCGATAAACTTCCTAGACTTACCAGCTGATTTTAGGAATTCTAGTGTAAAAAATATGCAATCTCCACTCAGTAATTGTAGGTACATCATGGATGGCCGCACCTGACCAAAGTTACGTTTTTTAAAAGAGGGACCAGATAGTGTTCACGTGGGAATTCATACAATTTACATAAAAACATAAAAGGCAGCATATCCTGCGAAGACTTTCCGTCGCAGCCGCAGGGAGCTGCCGCTTTATTATAAATAAAACATTTTGGTCTTACAAGCATATGATGAAACAAGTTCATACGAAACCTAGTTAGTAAAAAAAATTTGTACGTGGACAAAGTACACAAGAGGTAAGGCTCTACATTTGGTGTTGTTTTTAACATAATATATGTCCGAACGCTAGGTTTCTGTACCTCTTTAGCTTCCCTTGTCAGTTTTTTTTCTAGGAGGAAGGCCGTTTTTATTGCCACTCTTAAACTTGCGCATCCACATGTTAACATCATTTTGTCAGGAGACTACAATATGAACCTTTTAAATGTCCGGCAAAAAATCAATAATAAATCAACAGGCCACACACAACCAAGCAAACGACGCAATACACACAGAGACAGGGGTGCACTCCTGCTGAAAGATCTTTCATTATGTGCGCTCAATGGACGAGTTCCGTCAGAAGGCTCCCCAGCATACACCAGGGTTACTCAAAAATCAGGCTCAATCCTTGATTACACATTTATAGATCAGGACATTCTTCCATACATTGTGAACTTCCTAATAAAAGAGAGGGCAGAAAGTGATCATTATCCCCAAACTTTCACCTTGCTTACAAGCATGGCAAACCCCATAACAGACAATGCAATGTCTCTACCAACACAATGCTATCATTTAAAATGACTTACTTGGAATAAAGGAAAAATTGACGACATCATGGCCACAAGCATAGCTCTTCTTGAGAACTTCAAAATTGAACCATTGTGCTTGGGCATCTTTCAGTCATGACCTAAACAACAAATTCTCAAGACAAGGTAATGTACGTAAAGAAGGAAGACCGGCAGGGGCAGCGTGGTTAACGAACAGCCTAAGGAAACGAAAAAACAACTGAATAAATATTTAAGACAACTTTGAGTTCGAGGCTCAGAACCCTCCCATGACATCCTTGCCCTAATTTCAAAAACAAGAAAAGAGCTAAAAAGAGCCATGAAGGTGGCCAAGAATGTTTATAGTGAACACCTTTGGGCAAAACTTTTCCATGCCAGTAAACAGAGAGACTTTAAGCTGTTCTGGGAAGTTATTAACCAGCTATCAAATGGCAAGAACTGGCATTTCAACTCGGAAATAATGGAAGACACTTGGAGAGCCCATATCGATCATACATACAATGCCACTCCACTCTTAGGTGATATAAACCAGGAAGTTCCTACATTTGAAATCACCCACAAGACACAAAAGTTAGAATCTTCAGAAGATTTGCTACAGATACACAAGATCAGGTTCTCAAAATTATAAAAAATATAAGATCTGAGGGAGCACCAGGGCCTAACGGCTTGCCAAATGCACTCTTCCGGCACAACCCTTCATTTTGGTCTGGTATTCTCACCCCGTTGTTCACGCACTCATTAGCAACTGGCTCGATCCCTGATTCCTGGCGAGGAAGTATTTTAAATCCTATATACAAATCGGGTTCATGTTCAGACCCTGCGAATTACAGAATGATTGCATTGATCGAAGTCGAGGCCAAAGTATATATGCTTTGAATCTTTTGGCAGATTCAGAGGACTCGGTCAATCGCATAAACCTGATACCAAACACAAACACTGGATTTCGGGCTGGAATGAGCACCCTCACCAATATCTCTGCAGTGATACTTTCAGCCAATCAAGCCCATGGAAAATCCTGAACCTTGTAAGCCTGCTTCATTGACCTTAAAGCGGCGTTCGACAAGGTTCCTAGAGAGAAGTTATGGGCCAAAATGCAAAGCTGTGGGGCACCACCTAAACTTTTGGAGGCAATAATCAATATTTACTCAGACACGTGGGTGCAGATAAGGAAAGGAGATGGCCGCACCATAACAAACAAGATTCTAACACTAAATGGGCTAAAACAGGGGTGCGTGTTGGCCACCTGTTTATTCAACATCTACACTGCCGATCTTGAGAAGTATCTCCATCAAGTTCAAATTGACACCCCGAAATTAGGCAAAACACCAATCATCAGCCTCCAATTCGCGGATGATATCGTGCTTCTAGCACAAACACCAATAGGCCTGCAGCGATCGATGACCCAACTAGGAACTTATGTTACTTCTGCTCAATTAACAATAAACCCTAAGAAAACTAAGGTGTTATGCTTTTGTAGTCATTATAAAATAGGATCAAAAGGGAAATTCAAGTGGAAACTGGAGGAAAAACCAATATCCCAGGTGGACTCATACAAATACCTAGGGTTCCAACTTGACCATAAACTTAATTATAAGCAACACTTGGACCAAGGGAATATTAAAGTAAAACAACTCCTTTATGCTTTCAAAAAATCTACAGAGGAAGCTAAAAGACTGTCCAACAGGTCAGTTGCTTAAGATCATTGCAGCAACATGTTTACCCACTATATAATATGGGTCGGAAATTATGAATACAAAAGATGCCTCCTGTTTTAAATCCCTTGGTACATCTCTCAAGCACAAATTCGACTGGAATACGAGCTGAAAAACCAGAAACCTGCCAGACAAGGGGCGATGGTCAAATATTACTGCCGGATGAGGCAAGCGGAAAACAACATTTTAGCCCACTTCTGTTGGGAAGAAATTGAAAAGCCAGCGAGGCAAAAAAACTCTACCGTTGCAGTCCTAAAAGAATCACTCGCTGATCTACATCTTGAAGAGGCCTGGTATACAACTACCTCTTATTCCGGGTTAAAAAAATATGGTAAACAGCGCAACCAAATGAATTTCGCTACTAATGGACAAAACTGCCTTTGCTAAGAAAAATCAAGCATGGGCAGTGATTCAATCATATTAGTTTCTGAAACCCCAACCGTACTTGTCTGAACACTTCTCGCATTAAAAAAAGCACTACTTGATGCTGTTGCGACTGGGTTCATTCCATACGAAGGATCTAACCCCGAAATGGAAGTCTACATGGCCCACTAAAGAATGCCGCCTGTGCGGACAAGGAGAAGAGTCGTTACTACACCTTTTATGCATTTGCCCCTTGCTATTAGAATCCCGAGAAACAGTCCTCCATGAGATTTTTAGGAAAAACCAATTGAGGTCGTGCAGAGCCGCAGTGATACAATGCCTTGGTAGCCAGTCAACCCAATTGTCATGTCTAGCCATCACCTTTTGGAAAATGGAAGCCAAAGAATTGGACAAAAAGCATAGTAGTCCACATGGCAACGATATATGACTGTCTGGTCACTCCCCATCTGCACTGACATTAAATATCGCTCTTTTCATATTGAACTGCGACGAAGCTCTTACAATTTGTATAGATTACAGCATTCTTGTTTTAACCGTTGTTTGTGACCGAAGATTATGATTGGATAATGTTTTTATTTTTTTCTGTATTTTATAGATTTTTATCTTTGCTAACTATTATGTATTATGTGTTTCTTTCAAGCTTTTATGATTTTTTAGGAAATCAAATAAAAGTAGGACTTACTTACTTACTATATTATGTGAATTTCCTTTCTTTGGACAATTCCTCTGCTAAAATCGCCCATTTGACCTAATGTTTTTCTTTTGGGATGAAACCCTAATGTCACCTCAAGGGGTGGGGCTGCCTGCTTCACAAACAGTATCTCTGGGGGCCTATTTCCCTCACTGGTATTAGGGCGCACAGTAACCATGCTATGCCACTGCTCAGCACACTTGTTGGTGTCGAGGCCCGCAGGTGCGCACAGACTCCCAGCACATGTGGGGTGGCAAGTGAGGTAATATGAATTTTTATGGTCAATTGTGTCCCCTAACGTAGACCCCAACGGCTCCATGTACGTGCTTCAAGTACATGTATGTTCCCTCCACAACCAGCTATGAAGACGCAAATACATTTGCGTCCAACGTCAACATGTCCTCTTTCAGATCCACCATGAATGAGTCGAAAATTCAGTTCCTAAGTATGCCGTGCCACCATCTTTACATGGTGCACTTTCACGTTTTCCTGGCTCTGGCAAGCTAGGCCCTGATTTCTGCCATCGAGCCCTTTCTGCCTTCTGCCTCTGAAAGCTGCAGCCTGGATCTGCATCCATGACCCTTACCTTACTCCCTGTGCGGCGAGCGGTGCCCGGCTCAGCCAACTTGCCTGCCAAGACTGTATTTTGCCTTCAAGTTATCTGCTCCGCTCCTCGAAATTCCGCATAGGTAAATCTTTATTTACCACACAAGTTTGGGCAAGAATGAGACCCTAATGAAAGCTGCCACTGGACAGAGCCTCAGACCCTTGCTCTTGGCTGTCTCTACCCAGGATAGTGTGAGACAAGTGTGGTTTGGAGCAACAGTGCTCCTCTGGAAGGGTCTAGCTCAAACCAAACCCTAGTCAGATCTTCTTCAAGGTTGTGTGGGTGGCTGGGGCTTGGTTGCTTGGTGGGACCCCAGAAACTAGACAGGGGCCCTCCCACCCCCAACACAGTGAGTGATCTGCAAGTTCCCATCTAACCTGCCATAAAATTACCCTCAATACAATATACACAGTCCCCTGAGGTCAGGGCTCTAGCGTTTTAACAGGTGGGTTCCTCAGTCCCACCCCACTTCCGCTAATGGTAGTGGTTATTCCACATTCACCATAGGCAACATTCAGGTTTAGCTAACCTAGTAGTTTGAGTCTCAGGAGTCCCACCCTGACTCTTATTAAAGTAAAAAGTGTTCCAGCACAGAAGTGCTAAATTGCAGGAAAGTTCCCCTGGGGCCGTCGGCTGTAGATCAGTCTTATCTGCACCAGCAGGACCGGAATGACTGGAGTCTCTGAGCGCGCTCCCTTCACAGGCGCTGAAGTTGCAATGGCTGTCTTTGGTGAGTTCCTCACAAGTGGCCCTGCAGGGGCAGAAGTTGGGTGTCCTCTACTTCCTCACACACAGTCCTGCAGATGCAGGAGCCAGGGGGTCCTTGACTTTCTTACAATGCTGGTACGTTTCCTAGGATCCTCCCCACAGGTGTGGGCGGGATTTGACACTCCTGGTGGTATTCTTCACTCAGGGCTTGGGCCCACATGAGTTGCCACAGCAGCAGTAATTTTCAGGGCGTTCCCCATGGCATACTGGGTCACCAAATTCAAACTTGCACGTGGGCAATGGCCTGATTGGTGCAACAATAATAATGGCTCACTTCAAAACAGCCCTCCTCTGGCATACGGGGGTCACTGACTTTAACCTGCACATGGGCAACAACCTCATCAGTGAAGCAGCCTTCTCTTCACACCACGCTATCGGGATGCAATTGCAGGTACGCCCCACTGGACTTCGCTCCCTTCAATGCTCTCCTTTTCCTCATAAGACACACTGGTCTTTGGATGCAGGCAGGCACTGCCACTCCAGGCTCCAGGGGTGGGTGATCTTTGATTCCCTGGATGATGTCCCCGTACCGAGCGGGGAGACAGGCAGGCCTTGGCCCCCAATCCTGGTCACAGGCAGAAGTCTTGCAGCGCTTCTCCTAACAGAACTTGAATGGCTGCTTGACATTTGACATTTTTGGGGGCCTCGAGCTCTCTTTCTTATAGTACATTTTCAGATATCCAGATGTGATTTAGAGTCTGAGTCTTAATGTCGGGGTCTATTTCCTTTAAAGTGCCCTCTCTTCCTCCAGAAAACAGTCTGTTACAGCAGAAGCAACTCCAAATCAATCCCACAACACAGGCCATGGAGAGACTAGAGATTCACACCTGGATGTCAGCCACTGTGAGATGTCTGTCAGAAGCTTAATGCCGGGCTCCCAGCCCTACGGTTTATGATTCTCTTATCAGCCCCATGTTCTTACTCGGATGTGCCCATGCCCTTTCCCAGTCCTCATCGTCAGAGACTTCACTTGCTCGTTAGCCACTGAAAACTCAACCCCCCTCATCACAGAAACTCTGTGACCTCCTTGCTGACCACTTCCACAACAAAGTAGCAACCATCAATAGGAACTTTAATCCTCAAACCTTCAACCTCCTTAGCTTCCACTCAACCAGCACCCCTGACCACCCGCTCACCACATAGAAACAACTCAGCGCACCAAACACAACCATCCTTATGACCTCCATCCACTCTGGAGCAGCCATTGACCCCAGCTCCCACCGTCTCTTCAACCTCGGAAGAGACGAGATCAGCCACCAACTCACCACCATCATCAACGCCTCTCTTACCATGGCCCCCCTTCCCGATGCCTGGAAACACGCTGAGGTCAGACCCCCCTAATTCATTCATTCATTCATTCATTCATTCATTCATTCATTCATTCATTCATTCTCCTCAAGGAACCCTTAGCAGACTCCAATGATCTCCAGCACTTCCCTCCCACCTCCCTGCTCCTGTTCCCCGCCAAAGTCCTTGAGAAGACCATCAACCTTCAACTCACCGAACACCAGGAGAGAAACAACCTACAAGACCCCTCCAAATAAGGATTCAGAACAAACCACAGCACCGACAGCTCTGATCGCCACAACAGACAACATCCGCACCCTGCTCGACAGAGGAGAATCAACCGTCCTGAAACTGCTTGACCTCTCCACCTCCTTTGACATGGACTCCTACCACACACCAATCGATCGCCTATGTCAGATTGGTATAACAGATGACGCTTTCAAATGGTCGGTATCCTTTTTCACAGGTTGCACCCAGAAAGTTCGCCTCCCTCACTTCACATCGCAAACCAAGCACATCAGCGGAATTCCCCAAGGCTCATCCCTCAGCCTAACACTCTTCAATGTCTCCGTGACACCACTTGCAAATCATCAGATCGCACAACCTCAACATCATCTCCTACGCCAATGACACAGATCTTGTCCTATTACTCTCTGCTGACCCCACCTCAACGAAGTCTAACTTTTACAACTGCATGAAGAACATTTCAGCATGGATGAAGATCAAATGACTAAAGCTCAACTCAGGCAAGATGGAGGTTTTCATCTTCGGCAAACACGTTGCCCTGTAGAATGGCTCCTGGTGGCCATTGGAACTCGTATCAACCCCAATGCCAAAAAAACACGCCTGCAACCTCTGCATCATCCTAGACAGCAAATTCTCCATAAAACGTCAGGTCAACACCATCTCCTCAGCATGCTTCCATATACTTGGCAAAATCTTCAAGTGGCTCTCCATCACCACAAGAAAGATGGTAACGCACGCCCTCATCACCAGCCGACTGGACTACAGCACCGCACTCTATGCAGACCTCACAACCAAACTCATGCAAAGACCCCAGATAATCCAGAGCATAGCCACCAGACTGATCCTTAACCTGCCTGAGAGAACCCATATCACCCAGCACCTGAAACACCTCCACTGGCTCCCGGTCCAGAAGAGATGCCATTTCAAGCTCCTGACTCACCCCAACAAAGGCCTCCATGACCTAGGACCCACTACTTGAACCACCTTGCACTTCCACCATCCCACAGTAACCTCCGCTCCACACATCTCACCAGAGGATGCTCCATGTCCTTTCTCACCACCAAACCCTGGAACACCCTCCCCCTCCGCACCTCGCCCTTACTGACCCACTTCAGGAAGAGGTTCAATACCTGGCTCTTCGAAAGAGACCCACAGCAAGCACCTGGATACCCTCTCGGGTGACAAGCCCCTCTTTACAAATAATAATTGATTCATTGACCTCCCTCTGAATCAAAGAGCACCCTTCGAAGTACACTGCGAGCCTGGCTCTCCCTTCTTCCACCCAGCTCACAGGAATGCAGCAATACACAAATCTGTCCAGGGGATTTCTCCTTTTTAGCACTGGAACCCAGAAGCTTCTATGTATTTTACCATTCACAGGTCCACATCCACTCAGCACATGAATATAACACACCCACTACACATCACTAAATCTCCCTTGTATGTACCATTCACAGGCACTCATACAGCATGTACATGTATATAAAACACACACACACTGCACAGCACTGCACACCAATCTGATGTGATCTGGGCCCAGGGTGAGTTAAGCACACAGCCGCGGAACATCAAATAAGTGAGCCTGTAGGCCTGTAGGATACAGGTAAAAAGGACTATTCACTTCCACTGATCACTGCACTGTGTGCTGCCACCACTATGTCTGTGCTGCATAACGCCTGCCAAAGTCAGCAGGCTTTATACCACTATGATGGTAGTGCTTTAGGCACCTTCCTGATCCTAAAAAGACAGGAATCCGTGAGACAGACAGGCCATGTCACGGGTGCACACGCTTGGTTTGTGTTTGCTCAGGACCACTAGAATCAGCATTAGTGAAGCAGACATCACCATAGTTTTGGGCATTCATGTCAGGGATGCACGTCCATCACTATGCAAGGGGGTTTTCTGTCCCAGCACTTGTTTTCATTACTTTCTGCTCTATAAATAGCTCAAGTTTTGAGGCATGTTTTGGGAGAGGTAAATGCCAGCGTTCTTGGGGATGAGGTCAGAGGCAGTAGCTTAAGAGTGGTTATAATAATTGTTGTCACCCTATCGCCACCATCAGCCCTTAGGAAACATCTGGAGCAGGAATATGAATTGCATTATAATTACCAAAGTTAGCTTTGTTCTTTGTAGAGTTGTTGTAAAGTGCCTTGAAGCTTGAATATATTCTATAACAAGGTTGGCAACATAATTTGCAGATGAATAAAAAGTCTAATTGCTGGCCTGCTGTGTAAATAGACACTGACATCACTAGTCACATATAATCACATATTACAGGAGCCTCGTGTTGTAATGTTCTTGCTATTACAGGCAGGCCTATTGTAGGCATGTTTTGACGTCAGAACATGCCTGTCATCTGCGTTTATTGTGGATTACAGTCTATTGAGGATCATACCTTAGGATTTCCAGGAGCCGAGACTGAGGGCATATTAAGCAAATATTCACCCAACTCAATGTAGCAATCCATCTTGCTGTGCTGAGTGAAAGGGAGAGGGCAGGAGAGTGCCGTATTTAACAATTCAATTCAAAAAGTGCTTTATTCAAGTATTACTCATAAAAGCAGACATACAAACATGTAGTAAAAAAGACAATTAAATTACAGAAGTCATATTTGACATAAGCACATATCTCATTAAAAAACAGTTATTTCTCAGCAGAATATACATAATCACAGGAGTAAAGTTCATTACTGTTAAAAATACAGTTAAAACTGATTGCAATATCATTGTGCTAAAAATCATTAAAATTACATTCCAGATGACACATAAAATGAACCAATACAGAGAATAGACAATAATCTAGCAGTCTCTGAACGACTAGGCAGAGAGTAGTTACCCTACTAGCAATCTCTGCCTTATTACCCACGCCCACCCCAGGTACTTTGCGGTGGCAATTGTGATCCAAGTCAAAGAAGTAGATCTAACAATACGCAAAGCTACCATGCTGCTTTTAGTACCCAAGTTCCTGCACATAGGTGCCAACCAAGCTCGCCTTGGAGCAGAATATACTTGGCAGGAGAACAAAAAGTGACCAAGGGTTTCGTTTCCTTCCCCGCAAACTGGACAAGTAGCTGGACCTCCTTCTCTCCACTTAGATGTTAAATTGCGGAGAGGGAGAGAGCCAGCCCTTAGTTGGAAAAGCAGTTTCCTATCCATAGGGTTCGATATGTAATCCCAATACAATTCATATATAGGGTACAGTTTAACCTCAAGAAAACTGGTGGTCATGGACCCGCTGTTAGTACTGAGCAAACTCCTATTAGCAACCCGTTCCCAGAAGATATTTTTTAGGGTTGACTTAGTGGGAAATGATGCCCCAACTGGATCAGACCATAATGCATTTAGTCCTAGTTCAAATAGTGCAAGTTTTAATGATTTGAGCCATCTAATTTTATTAAAGCGGTCTGCTTTGATGACATCAATGAACCCATCCGCATAGTGGGAGAGCTCCGGCGTGGTCCAGAGCCTACGCCAGTATAGAATCGGTCGTAGTTTGCCCATTTCCGAGATTTCTCTCCTGCCAAGCTCATATCTCAGGGGCAATAACGGACTACTCTGTGGAGTACCTGTAAGTTTCCTAAAGAATTTGTTCTCAGATGTTTGGAGCTCCTGCAGATTTTCATGCCCCCACAACTCAGCCCCCTTCAAAGTTGACCCAATTGCTTTTGCCTCATATATGATCAGGGGTGGTTTAATCGGTTTGGTCAGCGATTTCCTATGCTCCTTTATAATGGTACCAGCTAATTGCTTGTGCCTTAATGTAGCAATATTTAGATGTTGGTTCCACCTATTATCGTTAGAGATAAGGATCCCCAGGTATGTAAATGATTTTACAACCTCAAGAATGCCTCCACTCATGGTAATTTTGGATTTAAAATTTCTATGAGGATTAAAAACCATGAGTTTTGTTTGAGACGCATTCACCTCCAGACCGTGATCCCCACAGAACTCATCAAATATTGCCAATGCTTTTTGCAGACCACTTGGGGTTTTAGATAAAATTAGCGTGTCATCGGCGAACATTAAAATAGGAACTTTTACACCTGCGAGAGAGGGAGCATCCACTACCTGAGATTGCATGCGGGGGACGATACCCTTAATAAAAAGGGTGAACAGTGTTGGTGCCATTGAGCACCCTTGCCGAACCCCGCGCTCAACAGGAAATTCGGCAGTGTCATTACCGTACCCACCCCATTGGATTTTGGCATAAGTACCTTCGTGTAATCTCATGATCAAGGTCAGCAAGACCCCTGTGACCCCTAAAGCCGCAAGCACTTCCCACAGTTTTGCCTGTGGTACCAGGTCGAAGGCAGCCCGCAGATCGACAAATGCCGCATAAAGACTGCCTCCACCTAGCACCACGGTCCTCCACTGGATCAGTTGAAAGCGAAAGACTTGATCCACAGTACTAGTTGCCCTGCGGAACCCAGCCTGGAAGGGAGATAAAATATTGTGATCCTCCGCCCAATCGAGCAATCTGTTTTCAATCACTCGCCCCACGATTTTTTGAACAGTATCAATTAAACTGATTGGGCGGTAGTTGCAAGGCTGGGCACGATCTCCCTTTTTGTATACCGGAATGATTACAGCACCCCGCCATGATACCGGGATATCTGCACCCCTGGCAATGTGGTTTATTAGCAGGTAAATGTATTTACACCACCTTCCAGTGTCATTTAGAAAAACGTCCGCTGGGACCCCATCAATGCCAGGAGCACGGCCACTATGTACAGTTTTGAGGGCAGACAGTATTTCACTCTGCGTGAAGACATTGTCTTCTGCCAATAAATGAGTAGGGCAAATACTATTTACAATCTGGTCCCTAGTAGCATACTGTTCACTGAAGAATTTGACCCAGGCGTCCTGTGGGACATTGTTGGTACTTGCCTCTTCAATCCTTTCTTGACCCCATTTGACAATGTGCCAAAATAATCTAGAGTCTTTTCGATCACTTGCACATTTCAACTTATTCCAATGGGCTTCGTCCCAATCTCTTTTCGCCTTGGCAATACAGTTTTTATAATGCTTCCTAGCAGATCGAATAGCCCCCACATTTTTACTCTTAATTGCGGCTCCCACAGAGGTTTGTGCCACCTTGCAATCATGATTATACCAATTAGCAGCTCTATAAGCACATACCCTCTTTCTGCCTACAGGTTTTAAAAAATAACATTTAATTTCATTAAAGAGAATCTCATGTACTTTAGTAGAATCGTCTTGACCCGGAGGATACCCTGCCACACACTCTAGGGCCATGATAGCCTTGTCAGTCGCCACTCCTATTTTTTCTAAGACCAGCTGATCTGTCCTAACACTTGTCCACCTCAACCTGCGCATGTCATTTGTTGGTACAATCAACGGGGGTAGAGGTTCATCACAGGGATTAGAAACAATATCTTCAGACAACCACCATTTGTGAAAAACACATAAAGGGTTATGGTTGCTCTCAAGCCTTTCCATTACAACCATATCGCTAACAGATGACCAAAGAGACATGCTACAGATGACATAATCAATGCGGCTTTTGTTTCTCCCGTTGTTGAAAGTCATAGCTGGTACTCTATCTGACTTTGTCCGGCCATTCAGAGCTCTTAACCCTTGTTCGAGGCACATTGCATTTAGACCTAAAATATCCTCAGTCCAGCGAGTTACTGGAGTAGTATCTAGTGCGGGAATATCCCATTGCTTATCTTCCTCTGCACCTAAGAAAGCCTCACCAGTGTCTAGAGGTTCAAACGTGCGATTTAAGTCGCCTGCAATTATTATGTTCTTCCTAGTAGAATGTGTCTCTAGAAGATTATACAGGGTCAGAAGGACCTCAGATTTTCCTGCACTTCCACCTCTAGCATATATGTTATAGATGTCGATGGAAATGGATGAATCACTCATGAGTCTAATGAGCTGGATATCTTTTTGATGAAGCTCCACATTTTTCACTACAACCTTTAGGGACTGACGGACCCATATGGTAAGGCCCCCCATCGGGCACCCTTTTGGGCCCTTGATGGCCGGAACATAGAAATTTAAGTACCCCAAAGCGAAAACAGGATCACAGGCCCATGTCTCTTGAAAAATGCAAACATCATACTGGCTAACAAACCCAAACCAGTCTCCGCAATCCAGCTTGGAGCATAGCCCAGCCACATTCCAGGACAATAGATTCCCAGTGACATTTGCCGTGACGGGTTTAGAGCTAGAGACAAACCCATTCAACATCGTGTCATCAATACCATTGTTATTTACATTTTCATTGATTGGTCCTACTGTGTCCTCAGGGTTGACAATCTCAATTTGAGCGCCTACTAAATGACCAGGCTCCCCAGTAGTACATGCATTAAGGGTATTTTGCAACGAAGGCTTGGGGTTAAATGGTTTTCAATCACAGGCATCTAGGTTTGAAAGGGCAGAGAATCTATTTTCCAAGCCTAGTCCCCACTCAGTAAAACCAACAACCTTGCTGCCCCTTTTGGTCACAACGTTCCATTTTGTTCTTAAAGTACTAGAATTCGGGCCTCTTCCTTTCCGAGGATAGAAAAAGTCCAAGGTCAGTGGAACAATTGAAGTTGATCTTCGCTGTGGAGGTAAGATGTTGGGCAAGATGTTTGGCAAGACCTCAGGGTCTGAAAAGTTAAGGACAACGCAATCCCCCTTAAACCTTTTGACCCTGTTACCAATCCACTCTACCCTTCTGGCATTTACAAGTTCTTCAGATAATTGCTGCTTTCCCCAGGGAGAAATTACCATGTTGTTAGTAAGCCACGATAAAGATTTGTTTAATAAAGATGATGTTGATTCAACCTCTCCAGATGCTAGTGGGGGGACATTTGCAAGGACGAGAACTAATGGAGAAGCTTCTACTACAAGCTCGAAAGACCCTTTCCCAGTATTGAAATCACCAGTGGGAGGAACGGGGGGTACAACACCTGAGGCACCACCAAGTGGATTAATCAGTGGTACCATTAGAGGATTTGGTGCAGCAATAGGAATAGGTCCACTGTTTTCGCCTGAGGGTGTTTTACTCACTAATGGCTCTACCCTGGACACAATGACTTCAGGGAGATTTCCTACCTCCACCAGAGTTTTCTCTAGTAAACCTTCCAGTCTACTGACCTCAGCGGTTAGTTTATCTATTTTACTAACCAGGGGTTTAACTATACCTTTAATTTTTGTGTCCATCATGCTCCATAGTTTATTAAATTGAGCATTGGAGAGGGTCACTTAAGCTTCACTAGTCAGATCATCCTCCTCATCTTCAAGTATTTTCCTTGGTGGGGTTGCAACTTTATTTCTAAGACCTTAAACCCCAACGTTTTTGTATAACCTTTCTTTTGCCCCCAGTAACCCTCGGGGCTGGAACAGGGGCTGCAGTAGGGATAGGGGACTCGTTATTAGTAGATATCACAGTCACCACTTCGCTGTCACTATTGTCTTCAGTAATAGCAACTATGCCACTAGGCTGGATGGTATTTGTATCGTGGAGAGAGTCATGTACCACACCAGATGTACTGCTATTTTGTAGTGCAAAAGAATCCTCTGTCTCTTTATCGTCCAGAGGAGATTGGTTAGATGAGTCTAATCCCAATGAGGATCTCCTGTCGCTATTTATTTTTGCCACGACTTGGAAAAGATAGTTATCGATGGTATTATTGGCTGGGATTTGCTTTTTCCCAGGCATGATTAGAATGGACAATACACTCGGAGCGAGATGGTTACTCACAGGACCCAGCAGTTGTTATAATTACCCAGTACAGTGTAGTTCAAAACAGACTGTATCCAGAAGGTGGTCGAAGGGATTTTCGGGCAGGGTCCCTGGCCCAACCCAACCTAGTCCAACCTCGGACGGCCTCAGACGGTCCGCCCTTTGTCCAGGCTTTGTCTGGGCGTCCGGCTCGCGTCCCGCGACGCGGAGGGAGCAGTGAATTTCAAGCGCCTCCGGGCGCGGTGACCCCGCTGATGTGTTCCGGGTCGCAGGGCAGGCTGGGAAGTGTAGTCTCCCTCCGCTCGGCGGCCGCAAGGATGACTACAGCGGCGGCGGGAGGGAGACCAGGGCACAGCCGATGAGGAGAGAGTGCAGGCAGACGCAGCAAATGGCAGGTGAGATTCCCTCGCTGTCAGCAGAACACCCGCTCCACCGAGGGAGCAGTGAATTTCAAGCGCCTCCGGGTGCGGTGACCCCGCTGATGTGTTCCGGGTCGCAGGGCAGGCTGGGAAGTGTAGTCTCCCTCCGCTCGGCGGCCGCAAGGATGACTACAGCGATGGCGGGAGGGAGACCAGGGCACAGCCGATGAGGAGAGAGTGCAGGCAGACGCAGCAAATGGCAGGTGAGATTCCCTCGCTGTCAGCAGAACACCCGCTCCACCGAGGGAGCAGTGAATTTCAAGCGCCTCCGGGCGCGGTGACCCCGCTGATGTGTTCCGGGTCGCAGGGCAGGCTGGGAAGTGTAGTCTCCCTCCGCTCGGCGGCCGCAAGGATGACTACAGCGGTGGCGGGAGGGAGACCAGGGCACAGCCGATGAGGAGAGAGTGCAGGCAGACGCAGCAAATGGCAGGTGAGATTCCCTCGCTGTCAGCAGAACACCCGCTCCACCGAGGGAGCAGTGAATTTCAAGCGCCTCCGGGCGCGGTGACCCCGCTGATGTGTTCCGGGTCGCAGGGCAGGCTGGGAAGTGTAGTCTCCCTCCGCTCGGCGGCCGCAAGGATGACTACAGTGGCGGTGGGAGGGAGACCAGGGCACAGCCGATGAGGAGAGAGTGCAGGCAGATGCAGCAAATGGCAGGTGAGATTCCCTCGCTGTCAGCAGAACACCCGCTCCACCGAGGGAGCAGTGAATTTCAAGCGCCTCCGGGTGCGGTGACCCCGCTGATGTGTTCCGGGTCGCAGGGCAGGCTGGGAAGTGTAGTCTCCCTCCGCTCTGCGGCCGCAAGGATGACTACAGTGGCGGTGGGAGGGAGACCAGGGCACAGCCGATGAGGAGAGAGTGCAGGCAGATGCAGCAAATGGCAGGTGAGATTCCCTCGCTGTCAGCAGAACACCCGCTCCACCGAGGGAGCAGTGAATTTCAAGCGCCTCCGGGCGCGGTGACCCCGCTGATGTGTTCCGGGTCGCAGGGCAGGCTGGGAAGTGTAGTCTCCCTCCGCTCGGCGGCCGCAAGGATGACTACAGCGGCGGCGGGAGGGAGACCAGGGCACAGCCGATGAGGAGAGAGTGCAGGCAGACGCAGCAAATGGCAGGTGAGATTCCCTCGCTGTCAGCCGTATTTAACATTAAACAGCACATTCCTGCTCTCTGCCTGAGCTGCGCACAAACTGCTGCCGTGTGCCAACACAGACACCCTTGTACCGTGTTGCAACGGTGACCGAATTGTAGGCAGGATTGTTTTTGTGCAGGAATATGCACATTTCTGCGCAAAGCCACTCCTCTGAGGCATTTGCCTCTTTCTGTGTGTGCTGCAGAATTCCTGTCATCTGCGTTTATTGTGCACTTGCTGCAGAATGCAGCACACATGGTAAGAAGAAAAGACGAGTAGAAATAAAGATATTTCTCCTCGTTGCACCTCTTGGGGGGAAGTGTACAATTCCGATGCATCCCCAGGTCTAAGAGTGTTGGTAAATCTGAGAATGTGTCAAAATGCATGGGTGGATGTGTGGGAACACACACACTCCGATCATGGAACGCCTCTGAACATGGAACGCAGAGTATCGTAAGGCAGCGGCCTGCGCTGGCTTGCGTTCCTCTAGCATTATCAAGCCACGCACAGCCTTGCAAAGGGGCCTTGCGTGGCTTGGAAAATCTCATTTCAGGTTTTGCGCTACCCTGTGTCCCCTTACGTGGCACAGGGTGATGCAAAACCTATTATGAATTTGACCCTGAATTTTCTTGTTTGCCAAACAGAGTGGGCACTTTCAGGAAGTGAGGTAAGGCAGCATCTGTAAAGCGTCACCTGAGGGCCTCATCCTGCAAAAACCTGAACATTTGGTCCAGCGTGTGTGTATGTAGAGTCAAGCAGTACCGTGAGAGCAGAACCGACACGTGACAAAGCCACCAACAGAGAGAGCATCTTCCCCTTCCTTTCCTTCCATCAATCGATGGAATCAGCCTCTCACCCTTCCATCCACAAATCTGTCTAACCATCCAGTCATTCACCCTTTCACATTCCTGCCCTCCCTTCCTTTCACCTACTCATCCTTCATCCCATCTCAAATCCATTCAGCCATCCTTTCATCATTTGAGACACCTGTTAACAAACCAATCCATCCATCATCCACCTATCCATCCTTGCATCCTGTTGCCCTTCCGTCATCCATTCTTGCATCCCTCCATTCTATACATCATTTCATTATTCCATCCATCATTCACCTTTTCCCAGCCTAGCCACTTTTTTAACCTGTTCCTTTCACTTACAGATCCTTTCACCTTCCCATTCATTCTGTCATCCATCCTTTCACCTTTTTCACTTTTCCTTTCATGTGTTCATGTGTTCTTCCTTTCATGTGTACCCTTACTACATCTCCCCTCTGCCCTTCGTCTTTTATCTATTTACTTATTGTATTCACTTATTTTTTTCTTTTATGCCATTTCTCTCTCACTCTGGTAGTTTTGATCTTTTTAGGTTGAAGCCAATAAGACAGTGCAGCTGTCTGGTTTGCTAAAGACATCTTGTGGACATTCAGAAACTTCCCTGGGATTGCATTCTGCCCGTTGCTTACCATTGGCTCTGCGGTTTGTAACTCACACTTGCTTGCTTTCTATTTGCTGCCTTTATTTGTTTTAGGCTGTCCACCTTGAGTTTGTCCCTTCCATGGCGCATATCTTGTTTACAAGAGCTGCATGCATTCATCCACCAGTACTCCTTTCTGTAAACAGGGCCTTACATCTTGTTCTTATCTTGTCACGTTTGATGTGCTTTCAGAGACAGGGGTCAAGTGTCATGCTCTGTCTTCTGAGGGACTTGACATGAGTCAGAGGGTTTATGTGACAGAAATGCTGCACCTGGGGGTCTGCTGGAGGAAGGCTGTAGGGTGTCATTTTTTCCTAGCACACAACAAAATGTAAATGTCAATAAATGAACTGTGCAGATATTCCAAAATATGTCCGAATTAAATGAGCAAAAATTAAGCAAATTTTTTTGGCATTCTGAAGTGTGATGGAAATATATATTTTACTACGATCAAAACAAATCAATACACTAGGTGATGACATTTACACACATTATTGTGTATGTTGTATATTTTTATCAGTAAAACTGTATGTCTGTGCAAATGTAATGGTCATTTCAATTGAAGATGTGTTGTCTGTAATGGCAATGTGCTACCACACCGCAAATTCTTCACTTTACGTTACTCCATTCTACTGTGCACCACTCCAGCCTACTGCACTCTACTCTTCAGCACTCCACTCTACAACTGCACTCTATGCCAATGCACTCAGCAGCACTCTACTCTATACTACTGCACTCTATGCTACCCATCAACAAAAGAATTGCCTTGAATCTCCTCACACATGCCTAAAAAGCCCTCCACATTACCGTACCTGCACAACTCAACTACTGCTTCTCCTTCTACACTCAATCCAAACAGCTCTGCTCTGCCCAGCTTGCCCTGGCCACCGCCCCAGGGATCCGCAAAACCATGGCTGGAGAAAGATCCTTCTCCTGCCTTGCTGCTGAGACCTGGAACTCCTTGCCTCTGCACCTCAGGCGACCACCAGCGCTGCCGTAATTCAGGAAGGACCTCAAGACATGGCTCTTCGACTGAACCACAGATCCCTACCCCTGTAGTACCTTGAGACCCTAACGAAAGAGTAGTCATGCTTTACAAGAAACTTAACTGATTGATTTATTGACACTCTACATTACGACACTGCACTCTCCACCACTGAACTCTACTCCACTCTACTCTGCACCACTGCACTCTATGCCACTGCACTCTACTCTAAGCCACTCTACTTCACTTTACGCCATAGCCCTCTAAACGGTAATAAAGTTAATATATTACCATTTTCTTTTTCAAACCCCCATCCCGAGCTGAGCGTAAGGATGGGGGCGGGGTCTTCAGGTTGCTGCTGCTGCCAGTCATGCAACAGCAGAAAACAGTGATGGGCAGGGCACTTTAAGTTTAAAGTGTGCATGTCTCTTTGGCCGGCCATCTTGCGACGGCCAGCCAGACCTGTGCATTTTAAACCTCTCTAACCCATCTGTTCTAGACAGCTGAGTTAGAGAAGGCATAGGGCTCAAGTGTCCTCAGAAGGGCCACAGGAGGCCGCTCCCTCCAGTACTGGCGCTGCTTTCATGCCGCATGAGAGCAGCGCCAGGATTGGTTAGGGCAGTTTCCTGGAAGAGGACTTCGCGCCAGGAAGGCAAGTGTGGTTAATTTGTTACTAATTTTATTTACTTTTATTTTTCCCCATACATGCCAGCCGCAGCTAATACATGCTGGTGTAATACATGGCTAAAACACATTGTCAAAGTCAATAGGTCTCGCATAGGTTGAATAATGCTTGATAAACGTTTCTCTTCCTCTGTCTCCTTTGCAGTACTTCTTTTATTTTTCTGCCCTTGCCCCGCCCCCAGTCCTGCCCCGGTGTTACCTTTCAGCGTAATTTATGGGGGGTGTTGTCTTCAAGTGGTAAAAAAGGGGGTGGTGATGGACGGAGCATCTGAACCAATCAAACACTCACACCCAGTCAAAAGATCCGGGTTTGATCCATCACCGTTCTATAGCCCACTCTGCCACCCCAGTTCAGACATGGCTATATGCAAATCAGTCTGACCCTGTGCCTCATGGGAACAGTCCAGCCCGAACTGCCAAGCCATGCCTTCCCTGGACCGGAAACAAGCTTCCGGTTCGAGCTGGACTGTTCCCATGAGGCACAGGGTCAGACTGATTTGCATATAGCCATGTCTGAACTGGGCTGGTGGAGTGGGCTAAAGAACGGTGTTGGATTAAACCCAGATCTTTTGACTGGGTGTGAGTGTTTGATTGATTCAGATGCTCCGTCCATCACCACCCCCTTTTGTACCGCTTTTGGCCGCCATAAGTGTGGCAGGTTATGCTCAGACGTGAGTCCCTTGCTCACTTTGCCACTGGATTCAAGCAAGCCGGGCTGAAGACGGCTGGAACGCCAGAAACCGGTCCTCGGAACCTTGTTTCCAGTCCAGGGAAGACATGGCTTGGCAGTTCGAGCTGGACTGTTCCCATGAGGCACAGGGTCAGACTGATTTGCATATAGCCATGTCTGAACTGGGGTGGCAGAGTGGGCTAAAGAACGGTGATGGATTAAACCCAGATCTTTTGACTGGATGTGAGTGTTTGATTGATTCCGCCTCAGGAGACTGAACCCACGAGTCTCCTGAGGCGGAAGCCGGGAGTGAGCCCACATCTTTTAAAACTGTGATTATTTGTGTATTACTCTGCTTTTTTAAAAATACCTACTCACCTCCTGGTCACGAACAGCGTCTTCTAGCGCTGCACCGATTCCTTGTTATCGCCATTACCGAGGGCGAGGCGCGTCTTCAGACACGCCCACCTCAGCTGGCCACGCCCCCGAAACCGGCTATAAGAGTGCGCGCAGCTGGAAAAGCGCGACACCACTGAACCCACGAGTCTCCTGAGGCGGAAGCCGGGAGTGAGCCCACATCTTTTAAAACTGTGATTATTTGTGTATTACTCTGCTTTTTTAAAAATACCTACTCACCTCCTGGTCACGAACAGCGTCTTCTAGCGCTGCACCGATTCCTTGTTATCGCCATTACCGAGGGCGAGGCGCGTCTTCAGACACGCCCACCTCAGCTGGCCACGCCCCCGAAACCGGCTATAAGAGTGCGCGCTGCTGGAAAAGCGCGACACCACTGAACCCACGAGTCTCCTGAGGCGGAAGCCGGGAGTGAGCCCACATCTTTTAAAACTGTGATTATTTGTGTATTACTCTGCTTTTTTAAAAATACCTACTCACCTCCTGGTCACGAACAGCGTCTTCTAGCGCTGCACCGATTCCTTGTTATCGCCATTACCGAGGGCGAGGCGCGTCTTCAGACACGCCCACCTCAGCTGGCCACGCCCCCGAAACCGGCTATAAGAGTGCGCGCAGCTGGAAAAGCGCGACACCACTGAACCCACGAGTCTCCTGAGGCGGAAGCCGGGAGTGAGCCCACATCTTTTAAAACTGTGATTATTTGTGTATTACTCTGCTTTTTTAAAAATACCTACTCACCTCCTGGTCACGAACAGCGTCTTCTAGCGCGGCACCGATTCCTTGTTATCGCCATTACCGAGGGCGAGGCGCGTCTTCAGACACGCCCACCTCAGCTGGCCACGCCCCCGAAACCGGCTATAAGAGTGCGCGCAGCTGGAAAAGCGCGACACCACTGAACCCACGAGTCTCCTGAGGCGGAAGCCGGGAGTGAGCCCACATCTTTTAAAACTGTGATTATTTGTGTATTACTCTGCTTTTTTAAAAATACCTACTCACCTCCTGGTCACGAACAGCGTCTTCTAGCGCTGCACCGATTCCTTGTTATCGCCATTACCGAGGGCGAGGCGCGTCTTCAGACACGCCCACCTCAGCTGGCCACGCCCCCGAAACGCCCTTCCCCACAAGCATAAATTATGTGCCTCGCTAGGAAGCGCAGCGGACGGGCGCAGCGGGCGCGCCGTCAGCGCGCCGAAGACGCGCCAAAGGCAAGCCCGTCTGGGCCCGTCCGGGCCTGGACCGAGCCCAGGGCCAGTCCCCCTGTCTGTTCCGCCGATTTCGCCCGCACGTGCTGGACCAACTCCCAGCTTCATCTACTTAATCCCTCCCATTGCGCGGCCACTACCCCTTGCAACCCTAACCATTTAGATTCCGCTCCTTTCCATTGCCTTCAATGCAACTTTACTCTCCCGCCCTACCTATCTCGCTTGCCTTCTCATCCCGCGCCGCAGCTCCCCGCATCTAACCACCGGATGCTGAAAGCAGGCTTGGTCAACTGCCGGTCTCTCCGCCGTCATGCCAACGACATCTGGATGTCTATTTCCTCCGACGAGTGGGATATTTTATTTCTCACTGAGTCCTGGATCACTGATTCCTCCTCTCCGGACATCTACCTGGCCATCCCACCAGGCTATGACATAAAATGCATTAACCGGGCTGGGGGTAAATCTGGAGGCGGTCTAGCCGTCATCTTCAAATCTCATCTTCAGCTGACCACTACCAAACTTACCAACATTGGTATAATTGAAGCTCTATACTTCTCTGTATCTGATTCTGCGGCAGTTAGACTGGCTGGTTCCCTAGTCTATAACCCCCCTACCGCCGCCTCCCTTTCTCTTACTGCTCTCACCCACCAGCTGGCTGATCTATCCCTTAAACATAAATGTTTTCTAGTTTTAGGTGACTTTAACCTCCATGTTGACAACCCTCTCTGCACGAAGGCGAACAATCTGCTGGAAATCATGGATAGTTTGAACCTCACTCAATTAGTCACCGGTCCTACTCATGTGGCTGGTCACACCTTGGACCTTATTTTCGCCAATTTTTCCACCATCACTGTCTCCCCTCCCCTCCCCCTCACGTGGTCCGACCACTATCTTATCCCCTTTTTTCTGGCCTTAGACCGGAAATCTGTCCCTCTTGCCCCCAGGAAGGAGCTGGGAAGGAAGTGGCACAAAGTAACATGCGCCACCTTGGACCCGGTATTCCACTTCCAGACGGATCATCTATCCTCTGATATCGACGGAAATATCTCTAGGCTGAATACTGCCCTCATCAATGCTATCGACTACATTGCTCCCCAGAAAATCATTGCCTCCACTAGATCTCGTCCCTCCGCTCCTTGGTTCTCCACCTCCCTCCGTGAGGAAAAAAGCAGATGCAAAGCACTCGAACGGAAGTGGAGACTAAACTATGACCCTGAAGCTAAGCTTACCTACAAAGCTGCCTTGAAAAAATGTATCAAACTTAAAAAAATCACCATGAAAGATCATTTCTCGCTTCAAATTGCCAAGGCCAAAAACTCGTCAAAAACCCTCTTCACCATCGTCAAAGACTTCATCAATCCTACGGCCAGGGCCACTCAGAATTCAGCTAGTCAGACCCTGTGCGAGGGACTTTCAGATTTCTTCCTTGAAAAAATCAACAAGCTATGTATCTCCTTCCCTAAAGGGCCAGTGTCCCGGCATCCTTCCACAAGTCCCCCTGCTTCTCCGTCCTTCCTTGCCTTCAATAAACTCACCCAGGAGGATGCTATCAGGCTACTCATCCACTGCAAATCTGGTGCACCCTCTGACCCCGTCCCTGCCAAACTCATGGGAGAGCTGGCCCCCTCGTTAGCCTGCTCCTTCCTCTCCATCTGGAACGCCTCCCTGCACCATGGCTTTTTCCCTACCACTTGGAAGGAGGCCTTGGTGATCCCCATCCTAAAAAAGGCAGATGCTGATCCCACTGTTTTCTCCAACTACCGCCCCATTTCCCTTCTCCCCAAACCCGCAAAGGTCTTGGAAAAAGCCGTGCAGTTGCAACTCACGGAGTTTTTGGAAAGCAACTCCCTACTGCACGACTCTCAATCTGGATTTCGGGCGGGATACAGCACAGAGACGGCTTTGCTGGAAGTATCGGAGACAATTCGGGAATGCGTGGACAGGGGCGAGGAGGCCATGCTAGTCCTCCTCGACCTGCCCGCTGCATTTGATACGGTCTCCCACCCCATCCTCCTTGATCGACTAAAACAGATTGGCATTGGCGGCACTGCCTTTAGCTGGATCGAGTCCTTCCTTTCAGGAAGAAGTCAGAGGGTATTGTTGCGGCCTTTTAAATCGGAGGAAAAACCCCTGTCTTGCGGTGTGCCACAGGGTTCTGCCCTCAGCCCTCTGTTTTTTAACATCTATCTTGCCCCACTGGCCGGCGTGGTGGAGTCCTACGGAGTCAGGGTGGTCTCCTATGCTGATGATACCCAGCTAGTGTTTTCCTTCAGAGACCACTCTGACTCCGCGTTCTCCAACTTCCGCCAGTGCCTCGACAACATCAGTGGCTGGATGTCTGAAAACCATCTAAGACTCAATGCAGACAAGACAGAGGTGCTGTTTTTTAACCAGAAAAATTCCATCCCCTCCTCCTGGTGGTGGCCCACGGCACTTGATCCCGCTCCCTCTCCCGTCCACTCGGCCCGCAACCTGGGTTTCCAGTTTGACGACTCCCTTTCATGCAAAACTCAGGTTAATAAAGTGACCTCTGCCTGCTTCCTGAAGTTGCGCATGATCAAAAAGATACTCCCCTTTCTCCCTCTGGATTCCCGCCGTACAGTTACCCATGCCCTCATCACGTCCCACCAGGACTATGCTAATAGCCTTTATGCTGGTGCCCCCCAATACCTGATTGACCGGCTTCAGATTGTTCAGAATGCGGCGGCCAGACTGATTGGCAATATTCCCTACCGTCAATCAGTATCCGCATATCGTAAGGAACTGCACTGGCTACCAGTGGCCAGCCGTATCCAGTTCAAGATCCTCACCCTGACCTACCGAGCCATCAACGACCGCGGACCAAACTACCTGAAAAAACGTGTCTCAATATCCCGTTCCATCAGATCTTTGAGATCCAATGACCTCCGCCTTCTGATCTCCCCCCGTTTCAGACTCTCCAGAATGGGTGGCAGAGGGTTCAGTGTCATTGCGGCAAAACTGTGGAACGCTCTGCCAGTCGATCTTAGATTCTGTCCCTCCGAATCCATCTTCCGGGCCAGACTCAAAACTTGGCTCTTCTCTGGACTCTGATCTACTCCTCTGTTTTCCCTCTTGCTCCTCTCCTCTCCTTGGAGGTTCAGGTTCTAGCGCCGGGACACCCCTTCGGGGGTAGCTGTGCGCTCTACAAACTACATAAAATAAATAAATAAATAAATAAAAATAAATGCTCCGTCCATCACCACCCCCTTTTGTACCGGGTGTTGTCTTCAAGCCTGCCCTCTGAAGGGGCCCAGAAGGCGGAGGGCCACGCCCCCCTGAGGGAGACACTATGGGGCAGATTTACAAGCCCTTGCGCCACTTTTGCGTCACTTTTAACATGGGAAAAGTGATGCAAAAGTGGCGCAAGGGGCTTGTAAATCTGCCCCTATACGCACAACATGAAGGCAAATAAACTTGCGCCCGTTTTCCCA
Organism: Lissotriton vulgaris; assembly: GCF_964263255.1. NCBI lineage: Eukaryota > Metazoa > Chordata > Amphibia > Caudata > Salamandridae > Lissotriton > Lissotriton vulgaris. The sequence goes on along the minus strand of NC_141695.1, from coordinate 121,374,934 downwards.
CAAGAAAAGGTGTTGGTGTGTTTTGTTATGTAAAATGACTGTGTTGTGTTACAAGCTCGGATCCCTATGGCGATATGTGAGATAACAATGGGCTAGGGGTGGGAATGCTAAGAACCAATCCGGGCTGCATGCCCAGGTCGAATATAGTGATGTTGAATGTCGTCATCTCATGAACCCGCCCGCCTGGTGCCCACGCCTGGCGCCCTTCCAGTGCCAGGCTGCCCTCACGTGGCACTCTCTGTGCTGGCACGCCAACAGGGGCGTTCCCTCCCTAGGCACGCACAGCACAGTATGCAGCAGCACCTTGTACAGACTACAATCAGACGCAAGGCCACGGGTATCGGCTGCCAAACCCCGGCGTCATCACGTTGCCAAATAGTGTGTGATCTTCTCCTTGTGGTCCAGTTCCCCAGCTTCCTAAAGTGCTTAGAAACAGAACAAACTATAATGTACGTAAAAAGGGGAGGGGCAGAAGTATTCGGTGACCAAAGAGGTGCGCGTGATGTAGACACACCCAACACTGTCCAGGTCATTGTGCAGTCAGCAGAAGCAGCTGGTGGAGTGTTTCACTCTAATGAGCCCTACAGTGCACGGCTCCGTTTGAATATAAGCAAAGCAACTAGTATTAATGATGGCATTTTGTATTTACAGGAAACATGATGTCATTTCCTTTTGCTCATTCATGGCTATGTGTTTTATTCTAGTGTGAGGGAAAGGCACCATTTAATTTCAGGGCAGTTTTGGAACGACTCAAATAATTGCTGATGATTTACAACTGTACTTGCATTCAATAATTCTTTAAAAAAAAGTTTTTATTTGAACAGAGCGACATCTTACATTTATTTTTTAATAAATTATTTTTCATTTTGTTATTCAACAATGTCCTGGCTCAAGGCCAAAGCTGATCATAATAAATGCCTCCCAGTTTATTGTATGCACGTATGTAGTATTTCTATGTGTGAACCCAGGCAGAAGGCAGCGGAGCACTGTGCATGGAAAAAGATAAACTTAAAGCCAACAAGCAAAAGCAGAGATAGCTGGTGTGTGGACTTTAAGAGTTGTCATGTGGTGTTCTGGTGACTCCTCAACTCTCTGCTAAATTCTAGCAGCATTGGCCTAGGCCTGATGGGTCCGGGGATGTTGTTCCAGATCCTGGGTGCATAGATTCAAAAGGCCTGCGGTCTTGTTTATTTCTTCTTTACAATTGTGTAAGGTGTCTTGTTTATTTATGTTTTACATTTTTTAAATCTGCAGTATGATTGGTGTCCTGGTTGCGGTTGTTCTGAGATACACTAGCAAAGATGAGCTCTTCTGCAGGATAGGAGGGGGTTCTGGTGGTGATAGTTTTTGTAAATGACGCAGCTGTAGGCAGTGGCGTAACGAAACTTGAGGGGGCCCCCGGCAAAGAACGTGGAGCGGGCCCCCCACGCTCCAGACTCAGTCAGGAGCTCTCAGATCAGGGGCCTGTCGCCCATGTGGCGGCTGGTGGATCCTAAAAGAGGTGGAGCGAAAAGCTGAGATCCAAGTTGAAGGAGCAAGTGAGTACAGCAAGTATACCAAAGTGAAAGAGGAAGGTTTGGGGTTGGCCTTCCCGAGTGGAACAGGAGTTTGATTGGTAGATTTTACAACACAAGGTTCAGGAAAATTAATTAGAAGCAAGTCGAAAGATACCAATGGCATAATACAGAATAGCCTGGTTTGCAGAATCCTGTCCCTTCATGGCTCAATGCAGAGCTCTTACTGTTAGGACACCCTTCTGAATAGAAATCTCCATCCATACTTCTTAGAATGCAGAGCTCGCATCCCCAGATACTCAGTATAGGAATACTCTGCTAAGATGAATGAATGAAGGGGATTTATAAAGCGCAAAACAGCTGCTCCAGCAGGAGCGTCCCTGCGCTAATTGAAGTCCTATCTGCTCAGTACATACCACATGTAGGTTCAGAGCTCTTCACTCAGCAATTAGCAGGGCACAATGCTCAGCACAGAGCCCACTGAACAGTATGTGACCCTCTCTTCTATACACAACCCTCTATTCACTAAAGGGTTCATGATGAGTGCAATGCTTCCAATCAGCTCAGAATAGTCTTCACAGTTCCAGTCTCCATGCACAATCGTATCTCTACATTTTCTGGTTGCTTCATGTTAGGCTTGGTGTGGTTTCCCCTGACTTTTTGCCTCTACCTCCTGCATTTGTGACTGTGTACGTGATTTTGTTTTTGCTGGTTTAGATGCTATGGGCACTTTGCCACTGCTGATCAGTGTCAACGTGCAAGCGATCACTGTGTAAATTGTGATTATGATTGGTTACCCATGATTTACATATTTGATTTACTGGTATGTCCCAGTTAAAGTGCACTGAGAGTGCCAGGGTCTGTAAATCAAATGCTATTAGTGGGCTTGCAGCACTGGTTGTGCCACCCACATGAGCAGCCCTGTAAATGTGTCTCTGACCTGCCACCACAGTGTCTGCATGCACAGTTTTAAACTGCCATGTTGACCTGGCAAGTGTACCCACTTGCCGGGCCCAAACTTTCCCTTCCCTTACATGTAAGGCACCCCGCAGGTACGCCCAAGGTACCCCCATGGGCATGATGCAGTGTAGGTGAAAGGTAGGACATGTACTGGTGTGTTTTATATGTCCTGATCGAAAATAGCGTGTATTTCGTTTTTCACTGTTGAAAAGCTGTTTATCCCATAGGTTAACATGGGAGCTGACTTGTAACATTTTACACGTGTAAATTGCCATTGGGGTAGGATGAATAAATGGAGTTTAGATTCTCTAAACTCAGAATTTAATAACTCACCTTTTAGTAAAAGTTGTTTTTAAATTGTGTGTTAATAAGTTCCACATTTAGAAAATGGGCATCTTCTTGTTTAATCATCCTGTATGCCCCTGCCTGTTTGTGTATTCACCTTCTGGTTTTTGAAGTAACAGGAGTCGGGGATGTGCATTCAGGTTAGACAGTCACAAGGGGGTCCGAGGTATGCCTTGCCTTGCCTGGGTGACTCATAGCCAGGCTGAATAGACCTTGTCTGTATTAAGAATGCTGGGAGGGGTTTCACTAGCACCTGAATAGGCTGTGTCTCCTTTTCAAAATGCTGTCTCCATGTTCTGTGGTCCAGCTACACAAGGAGACCAGGACTAGTTTGGACTGGGCTCAGAGTCAATTGCCACAAAGAGACCAATGAGAAAATGGGGTATACGTTTTGGACCTTAAACACAAAGACTTTAGATCACTTCTAGAAACAAGAGGACCCTGCCAAGAAGAAGAGCTTTGTGAGGAGTGCTACAGTTTCTGTGTGAGGGGTGGGTTGGCCTGCAGTTGCTGCTTCTGTCTTTCGCAGAGGAAAAGGTCTGACTCTTTTTGCTCTACTGTGGTATCCTATTTGTGAAGAATCTCCAAGGGCTTGTGTGTGTTTGCCCCGTGTTTTGGAAGATTTAGGGGCATCAAAGTCTTCCATGTGCTTTAAGGGCAATTTCCTTGAGCTTTGCTGGAATTTCCCATGTGCTTTACTGAGAGCTACTCTGTGCTTTACTCTTTTGGAGAGTTTACTTGCATTTCCCTTCGTGGAAACCTCCCTCTGCTTCGCTCCTTGGAAGCTGAGTGAGCATTTATCTTTCTAAAAGTTCTGGGCTAAGTCCCCACCTGCTGTGTGCAGAGGCCAAGGTCAGAGAAGATCTGGAAGTGCAAACGTGGCCGCTCATCAAGGAAGCCAACGCACAGGAGTCCTCAGTGTTGTCAGGCAACCGCGCAGCCAACAGGAGTTCCTGTCATTGCCCAGCAACATCCCGGAGGCCGAAGAAGACGCAGCGTCATCAGCGGCCGTCTAGCCAGCCAGCACCACTGAGAGGAGCACCGAGGTGAGACAGAGCAAGATGCTCTGCGGGTGACCGGAGCATGAGCCCCGCCTTTGCTACACTATTGTTAATCCAAACTGGGTATGGGTTCCCAGGCAGTAAGGCCAAACCCTGCCTTAACTACTATTCCAAAACTAAATGCCAATACTGCCACGTAATTTCACATCACTTATTTCATACCATGCATATGAGCGAAACTGTATGCAAGAAGGAATTTTTTATCTCAGAATTAATCAATTCAAATTTGCATTTTATTTGCACATTTCTTATTTTTTGTATTTTTTCAAACCATTTTTTGTTTCAACAAAACTTTTTTGTGAAGCACATTACAAGTGAACAATACAAAAAAAAAACATGTCACTACTTACTTATATACATCATTCATACAGAAAGACATTTCAATCATACTATAAACACATTCGCACTACTAGCAATATAAAAGGGAATACATTTTTCATACAATTTATATACAGTTCATGAGTAAGAAACCATAGATATATGTTTTTAGATATGAATCACTTTTGTCAAAAGATTTGTTCAGTTCTCTTATGGTTTCCACGTGAGAAACGTGATATAGAGGGGTCTACGCGTTTCAAACTCCTTCAATCAATCAATCAAAGACATTTATAGAGCGCACTACTTACCCGTAGGGTCTCAAGGCGCTTGGGGGGGGGGGGGGGTGCCGTTACTGCTCGAACAGCCAGGTCTTCAGCTTCTTCCTGAAGGAGAGGTGGTCTTGGGTCAGGCGCAGGTCGGTCGGGAGGGAGTTCCAGGTCTTGGCGGCCAGGTAGGAGAAGGACCTTCCTCCTGTTGTCGCTCTTCGGATGCGGGGGACGGCGGCGAGGGCGTGGCTGGCTGATCGGAGGTGGCGTTTGGGAGCGTAGAAGTTGATTCGGTTGTTGAGGTAGCTCGGGCCTTGGTCGTGTAGGGCTTTGTGTGCGTGGATGAGGAGACGGAAGGTGATTCTTTTGTTGACGGGGAGCCAATGCAGGTCTCCCAGATGTCCGGAGATGTGGCTGTTTCGTGGGATGTCGAGGATGAGTCTGGCTGAGGCATTCTGGATCCGCTGGAGTCTCTTCTGGAGCTTGGCGGTGGTACCGGCGTAGAGGGCGTTGCCGTAGTCCAGTCGGCTGGTGACGAGGGCCTGGGTGACGGTCTTCCTGGTCTCGGTGGGGATCCACCAGAAGATCTTCCGTAGAATGCGTAGGATGTTGAAGCACGCCGAGGAGACGGCGTTGACTTGCCTGGTCATGGAGAGGGAGGAGTCCAGGATGAAGCCCAGGTTGCGTGCGTGGTCTGTCGGTTTGGGTGCGGTGCCCAGGGCGGGGGGCCACCAGGAGTCGTCCCAGGCGGAGGGCAAGGAGCCCAGGATGAGGACCTCCGTCTTGTCTGAGTTCAGTTTCAGGCGGCTGGTCGTCATCCACTCGGCTACATCTTTCATCCCTTCGTGCAGATTAGCTCTGGCGGCGGCGGGGTCGTTGGTCAGGGAGAGGATCAGCTGGGTGTCGTCGGCGTAGGAGATTATGTTGAGGTTGTGCTGGCGTGCGATGGCCGCGAGGGGGCTCATGTAGACGTTGAAGAGAGTGGGCCTCAGCGAGGATCCTTGGGGGACGCCGCAGATGACTTCGGTGGCCTCTGACTTGTACGGTGGTAGGCGGACTCTCTGTGTTCTTCCGTCGAGGAAGGAGATGATCCATTCCAGTGCCTTCTCCTGGATTCCAACGTTGCTGAGGCGCTGCACTAGGGTGCGGTGGCAGACCGTGTTGAATGCCGCGGAGAGGTCCAGGAGGATGAGGGCCGCTGTGTCTCCGTTGTCCATCAGGGCTCGGATGTCGTCGGTGGCAGCGATGAGGGCGGTCTCGGTGCTGTGGTTGGCTCGGAAGCCAGACTGTGAGGGGTCGAGGGATGCATTCGTCTCGAGGAAGGCGGCCAGCTGCTTGTTGACGGTCTTCTCGATGACTTTGGCTGGAAACGGGAGGAGCGAGATGGGGCGGTAATTCTTGAGTTCGGTGGGGTCCGCTGTGGGTTTCTTGAGTAGAGCGCTGAGTCCTTGGTTTTGGAGTTCTCGTCAGGACCAAGGGCTGTAAATGACAAAAAAGGGGGGGGAACCTGTATTAATATGTGAACTATTTCTGCGTGAGCCGCCTTGGGTTCAACGCCCACTTCTCTGCTTCTTACCTCTCTAAGTGGAAAAAGATGTGCCTCATGTATTCATCATCTATCGCGGAGCGGGACCACCTATGTAACAAATATACACGTTTGTTGGTATGAATTTCTAATGACAACATTCCGTAGCAGGCATGCTCAACCTCATACTTACTTCTGGCGTGATATCTTTCTCCTTAGTTCTATAATGGGGAAAGGACAGGGAATCTGTCAGCGGCTTGTGTTTAAATTGAGCTTCAATTCACATACGTATCGTAACGTGTCTTACCGGTTAATTGGATGGTGAACGCCGGAATTTTATAGCTCTGTGATGGGTCGAGTTGGGGGTCACAGGGCGTCTGTGGGAGCCAAGAGCAATACTGTCTTAATATATGTTTGCGCGTTGAAAACAAATCACAATATCTTTCATGCATCTTTTGGGTTACAAATGCACTTCGTGACGGGTCTTACCGGTTAATGCAGTGCTGCACGCCGAGAACTGTGAATGATCGGGCGGAGAGTCATATGCCGTCTGTGGGGCCAAAAGCGAGAGTGTCTCAATGTTTGTTTGCGCATTAGTGGCACGTTGAAGTGTCCCCACTGTAAGTTTGAAATCATACCTTCAATTCGCGGTGTGCTCCGTTAGGGTCCCGTCTTCCGATCTCACAGTGAAGACACCCGATGGTGTTTTGACTTCCTGGTTTGTGCGTCACGTGACTTACTCATGTATTATGGTCGCCATGTTTGTGTGGTCAAGTTTTCAATGTCGAAAATAACGTTTGTGTCTGTGAAGCATTAACTTGATGTTACTTGAGGTTCTGGATGGTCATATGTCGATTTCGGATATTGATGGAAAGACGTGCTTGATTGTACGGTCGATCCGGTGGTGTCTCCGATGGGGGCCATCTTGGATAGGGGACCTATTCATCAGTTATATCATGGGTGCCAATGTGTTCTTATAGCTTGAACATTTCAGATAATTCATTTAACCATTGGTAGCCATATTAAATCTGACAATCATTGATGCCTCTTTTTTGGACAATTTAGTGTCTATATCTCCTCCTCTAGCCGCACGGGGCCAGCATGCCATGCACCGCTACAGAAGCGGCGCCTTCCACCTGTGTGCAAATCCGTTGGGGGCATTTTTTTTATTTGTCTGCATTTTCCTTTGGTGTTCAGGCAGGCGGCTTAATTACCAAAAACAGCAACCTCGCACCGGAACGGAGTGCTCAAAGATCATTGGTACCATAGTGCTAACAACAATGTGGTAATCCTGGTGTTGTTCGTTCACTACACGTGGTCATTGTAGATGGTAATAACTGGTATTTCTTTACCCCTTCTGAAGACCATAGAACAAGTGTCCTGTTTGCAGGCCCTTCCTATAATGTGCAGTGGATGTTATTTAATGTAATAAGCAATCTAAAAGTGTGTATCACAATGTTCTAACTGTTATGCTTATGACAATTGCCTAGTTGGCAAACTGATTGAGATGTATGTAATTGTGTTGTAATGTGTTTATATACAATATAGGTGATATTTTTATATACTACAGTGTGGAGTCTCTTTAGTAGTGTGTGTAAGTGTGTCGCTGGAGTGTGTGTTGCGGAAAAGCACTTTGCACATTGTCTCTGGGATAAGCCTGATTGCTCTGCCAAGCTACCAAGGGGATGATCAGGGGTTATCTTAGGTGTGTAACTCCCTTATCCTGAATAGGGTGGTGGGTTCTGCCTGACTTAGATGCATACCTTAGCCAACCAGAAACTCAGTTTCCAACACTTCATTTCTTGAATGTTATACCTATTCCTTAGAAAGTCTTCCAAGATTTAGGAGAAACAGAAAAAAACAATGAAACACTTCGCACAAATGACTTCTACCTGATAAAAGAGACATACATGCACAGTGACATACGCACAGAGAATAGAACATCTGTCTATGGAGAGAAGCAGCTTCCCAAAGGAAGCAGGAGACTTCAGAGACCACATTTGGAGGGATTCTGGCACAAGGAATATCTGTCTCGAATTGAAGGGACATGATCAGAAAAACCTAAAGTTTTAGATGACTGAAGTGCAGGGGGCACAATGGCTCTGGTACAGGGGCATAGAGAGAGTACCCGTCAAGACAAAAGACGCACTCTTTCAAAGAGAGGAAGGAAAAGTGCAAGTTCAAGGAGAGTGATAATGTCAAATCAGAATGAGGGTGTTCTAGTGCAGAAGAGATCCTGTGACATGGGTAAAATATCAAGGAGCATGTCTGCAGAAAGCGAGGAAAGGTTGGCATAGAGAGAATGCCAGCTCTCAGGGAACATATCAGTAGAAAGGGGATGGTTGCAAGGCAAGTGAGCATATCTAGTGAATCAATCAGTAGAAGAATATGAAGACAGATGGATCGGGGAGATGCTCTTTCAAGTATTAAAGATGGTGAGGGAAGATGCGCAATTTATGAAAAGCATGTGTCTCGACACCTGTGACATCTCTGAAGGCAACGGCGATAGGGTTTGTGTTTAGGCGTGTTAGGTGTTTGCTCCGAAAATGTATGGATTTCAAAAATGGATTTGGAGGGGAGAGGACCACCAAACTGGATGAGGGCACGGAGAGTAGCCTAGACTTCAAGCCCCAGGGCCTAGCTTAAAGTGATAACTGCAATCACAGACTGCTCTTTAAATAATTGTGCTTCACACACTACACAAAACTCTACAAATGCACACACTGTAAACTAGTCTGTAAATGCATTGCTGCCATGCTCTGTATCAGTGTCAATGCTGCTCAAGCACTGAAACACTGGTAAAGCTTATGTAACGTACCTCAAAAAGCCCAAGTTGAAGCAAGTGGTACTAAGGTCCAGGCAAAGCTCAAGCAATTCATCTAAATTTTGGCCTGTAGCACCCACTAATTTAAGAAACATCCCTCCGCTCAGATATAGACTCCAAACATCTGGGAGCTCCCTTGCTATGCAGTACCTCTTTTATTATATTTTAGGGATCCAAGGCCACAGGTGTGCAGTGTGGGCCTTCACAGGAATGTGGGAGTGACTGTAAGTTACACATGTAGTGGAGGAGAACGATTGAGAGAGAAGACTTTAAGGAGGTAAAGAAATCACTGAAAAAGGAAAGAGAAGTCAGGATGGTGTGGGAAAGGAGTTCTCTTTCTTTTACATATACAGATAGCTACAGACAGCTACACATGGACACACACCTAAGCTGTGACCATCTCATGTGTCACAAATCTTCTATTATTTGGTCACTCCTGATTAAGATTGATGTTGGGACTCCTCTACGAATCTTAGTCAGTATAGCAGGTGGCATCAAGGTAATCTGCGTAGCTTGCTGTAAACTCAGAGTAGGAACGGGGTCTAGAATGTGTCCGAACTATAATCATGGACGAAGGGCAGTTTTGTGAAGAGACCTATTATATGTAAAGTTGCCAGCCAGCATTAAATTGTCAAACTTGAAGTATATTTTATTCTGGGACTCGTTGGCTTATGGTTATCAAAAAAATGAAATCCTAAGTCCAGATATGCAGAATGCTAACGGCCGAGCAGTTGCTATAAATAAGGTATTGCAGGTGTCGTGAGATCACTTTACATTTCTGTCTTCTAACATTGGACATGGAGATGGGTAGCTGTCTCTTGAAAATCTAATTTCAAACCTTAATACGTGATTGTAAAGTTAAAAAAAATGTAGGCTTTTGTCAACAGCAGGTAAAATTAGGCCTCCTATTCGGTATGAAATTGTGGGCAATAAGGGCGACTTCACGTAGTGATAAAGGAATTTCTCACCTGACTTCACATGGACATGCACACCTCTCCTGGATCCAAGCTGCCGCAGTGCCAGTTAGGCACTACTGGCGAGTTCCCAGTCAGTAAGTTATCCAGGGCCTGGGATCAAAAGGGCAGGCTTCAGCAGCTCTTAAACGTGATTTAAAATTCTTATGGCGCGCTCCCACTGTTTGATCATCGGGAGCAAGGGAATGAAGGGAGGTGTGACACAGCAAATCTTCGACGGTATTCGAGTTCCCCGTTCAGCTGCAAAGTCTTTTTTTTCTGCAGATTTATATAGCGCAAACTCGACCTGAAGGTATTGGAGCGCTTTACACGATCACTGTTAAATAACACAAGGACTCATTCATTTTTTGGTAGGTGCAGGTAGATTAAGTGATTTGCCCAGAATCAGAGGGTGCTGAGCGGACACCGAGGCTCGAACCTGGTTCCCCAGTTCCAAAGTTGGCATCTCTGGCCGTAAGGCCACATTGTCTCCTCAAGTCTCATCTCATCCTCTCAAGTCTTGCACTTGCTAGACCTTTCAAGCAGGCTAAATAACAAGACATCAAAGTGCCGACAGAACAGTAGAGTGAACGCTCAAGCGGCCTGGCTTGGCTCTGAGCAAGAGGTCATACTGCACATGCACACAGAAGTCGCTGCATAATGACGCTTACAATAGCCACGCCCACCATCGTGACACCAGTAAGCCGTACTGTGCCTTAAACGCAAATCACTCCATACGCCCGCCGGGCACGTACGTAGCTGCCCTATCTCCCCGAAACACAGACTATTTTCTGTGATGAGCATCTTTCCGGTATTTCGCTTTTGCTGCTGACTCCCACATAATTTTTAGAGGGACTGCGACCCTTATTACCAGTCCGTAGCTGCTAAGGTTTCGGATTGCTTATGTGTGACATTTTCATAGTTCAAGTGTAATTATGAGTGACATTCAACGACTATGAGTGACACCCTGTAGCATGCCAAATCAAGCAATGAAGATGAGGGAAACATAAATATCAGAAATTACACCCATTGAACAACAAGAAACTCTAAGAAGATCTTAAAACTGCTATAAAGCACAAGAAATGTAAGGGTACTAACCTTACATAGGGGTGCTACATGGAGGCTGTGCTTTGCTGCAGCCAAGCCCCAGAGTCAGGGGTTTGAGGAAAGCGGAAGTTGTGAGCAGGCTCCATACATGGGGTTGCTACCTGGAGACTGAGTGTCACTGGCAGCCAGGCCCCAGATCCTGTGGTTTTGAGGGAAGCAGAGGCGTGTGAGAAGGCTACATACACATAGCTGCCAAGTTTACAGATTCTGTGACATCACCATGGATTCAGTGCACTTGTGAATTACACTCAACTCCCAAATGTGTGACATTTTCCTGCGAAAAAACCAAGCAATGAAGTGCACGGAAATAAGTTACACCCTTTTGATCAATGAAAAGCCCTAAAACGTCTTTCAACTGCTTTAAAACCTTGAAATGGAGGGTTAAAATACTGATACAAAACTATTTGTGTACCAAGAAAATAGAAAAGTAAAGCAATCATCATAAAATGTCTTACACCCAGAGGTTATTGAACTTTATTGTGTCCTAATATTTAATACAGTGAAGTACAAGCTGCTGAGATCGAATAAACACACGGCTGATTTGTTGATGTTCCAGCCAGTAAAAGAATAAGCTAAATCCCAGCTGGTACATATTTTTTTACCATTTATCAATGAAATTCACACATATGAATAGAAAGCACGTTGAAATGTGTCTGACCAACTGATACTTAAAGTTAACAAACACAGAAATTGCACATTACAAATAGCTAAATACGATTTTGTTTCCAGTTGGTATAAGCCATGTCCAGGATCCAGGCCTTTACAGACTCTTAAAATAATAACAATAACAATTCATGGCCAGTAATTTTCTATTAGAAAGGTGTGAACTCTAAGCAAGAAAAAGGGAATTTGCCCGCCTCATCCATTGTCTGATGATATAGTGCTGGGGGACGGAGGACCCAGTCTCCCATGCAGTGCACAGTGCTTGAGGGGCCCCCCTGGAGCTAGGGCCCCCTGCACCGCGTGGTCTGCGCGGGCTATTGTTACGCCCCTGCCCTACGCGGCTGGCTTTGACGATGGTACGGGCGGGCCATAGGAGTCAATATTTGTCCATCAAGGTGTGGGTGATGATCAATATAGAGCTATTCTTGATTAGGAAATTGAGGGGCATATTTACAAGCCCCTATCAGCACAAGGAAGCCACTTTTAGTGACATACCTGTGGCAATATAGGCTTTGCTTTATTTACAAGATGGCGTTAAGCCACTTAACATGGCTTGAAATAGAAAGCGGCCATCTATTGAGGGCTCACACTGCACGTCGCGCTTCCGAGTGCATATAACCATACGTCAATGGCTCCGCGCAGCGGACGCGCATTGCGGGCGCGCCGATCGCTCGCCGGAGTCAAGCCAGAGTCCTGCCCGTCTGCGCCCGTCCGCGATCGACCGGGGCGCGGGGCAGGACTCCATGCTCGCACAGAACAATCATCTGACGCAGATCAGATTAGTATACATTACACCAAAACGGACCTCCTTACTATTGGTAAGACTAATTTTCAAGCTTGCCTTCACACCATAGACCCTGAAGTGCTGCCTGCATACTGCAATATATGTAACATATCACTTCCTACATTAAACAATGCCACTGAACCAATAGTTAAATTGAAGATGACACTGCTAAATTGCAGATCCATGATAAAGCATAAATCGGAAATCCATGACTTATTATTAAACAATGATGTTGACACAATGTTCCTTACAGAAACATGGTTAGAAGAGTCATCCTCCCCCGACATTTTAGAAGCTATACCACCCAACTACTGTCTTCTTAGAATCGACAGGTACAAACAACGAGGTGGGGGACTCGCACTCATCTGTAAAAAAGAGTTAGAGTGCACTCTACAGATTAAAACTATCACTAACAGTGAATGCGGTGTTTTTTCCATAAAATTAGATGCATCTAATACGATAACAGCTTTACTTATTTATCGACCCCCTGGATCTTTGGGTCCTTTCTGTGATCAACTTATAGAAGCAACGACTCAGCTGGCAATAAGACATAAAAACCTTATGATCTTAGGCGATCTGAATCTTCATTTTGAAGATATTAATGCAAAAGAAGCACAAATACTAAAGACTGCACTCAACTCATTGGGCTTAAAATTATTGTCCACTATTCCTACTCACCAACATGGACATCTTCTAGACCCAATATTTGCTAGTTGGGAAGGGATCGACATATTCCCTCCTATTCCGTTAATATGGTCTGACCATTATATGATAAATTTTGAAATACCTATCAGTCTCACTATGCCTGTACCTCCTAAAACGTATTCTCATAAACGCCGCAGCTGGAAAAACTACACTCCGGAACGTTTCAAAAGCTCATTAGATGAACAACCTCTTGTCATGGGTCAATCCTTACAAGAGACATGGAACAATTACGAACTTTGGCAAAGTAAAGCTTTGGACAAAATAGCTCCATGGACCACCAAACCTCCAGTTAGAAGAAGAAAATCTGAGCCGTGGTTCACTGAAAAACTCCAACTTGCTAAAGCTCAATGTAAATCAGTGGAGCGCAAATGGAGAAAAAGCTATACTCTGGAACTTAAGAAAGAATACACAATTAAGCTTAAAGAATATCATAAATTGATAAGAGAAGAGAAGAGTGCCTTCTTTAAAAACAGAATTGAGGAGGCAAATAATCCTAGGAAGGAAATGTTCTGTATTTTTAAAGAACTAACAAATTCCTCACGCCTAGATACCCAAGACACTTATTCCTCGGAAATATGCGAACAAATAGCAGATTATTTTGTAGAAAAAGTAGAGAAAATCCATTCTACTTTTACTAAATCTACTAATTTGACCAATACTAATGTACCTATTAAAGCTCCTTGTACACACAATCTCACACTTAACAAATTCATTACACCTGACAGAAAGGATCTACTTAAGATCATAAATGGAATACATTCAGGATCCCCTAATGATGTGTGCCCGCAGAAAAGGAGTAAGGACATTATGGAAAGCACACTTATTAATCATATCAGTCATATGATTACGCTATCCTTTCAGGAATGTCTGGTTCCAGAGGCTTGGAAAATAGCCCAAGTAATTCCTTAAAGAAAAAACCAAACATCCCCATTTCGCAGCTTAAAAACCTGAGACCTATCTCCCTTCTCCCGTACTGTGCCAAGATTATTGAAAAAATTGTTAATAAACAACTCATGGCATTTCTGGAGGGAGAAACATTACTCCATCCATCCCAATCGGGATTTAGACCAGGTTATTCCACCGAATCCGCAGTCCTATACTCCACAGAATACATACGTAAGATGGTGGACGAAGGCGAGACGGCAGCGCTGGTCATGCTCGACCTCAGTGCAGCATTTGACACCGTGCTGCACTCCTCGCTGCTGTCTCGCCTCTCGGATTTAGGTGTGACAGGATCGGCTCTTGCCTGGATGGAATCCTTCCTTACTGATAGATCGTTCCAGCTGTATTGCCCACCCTTTAAGTCATCTCCTCGCAGCGTAAACCATGGGGTTCCACAGGGCTCCAGTTTGAGCCCTACTTTATTCAACATCTATATGGAACCCCTGGCACACGTTGTAGAGAATTTTGGCGTGGGCATTGTAAGCTACGCGGACGATACTCAATTAATGTTCAAACTAACACCGGACAGCAAAGACTATGCCGCCAACTTTTCCAACTGTATGGCGGCTGTAGCCACCTGGATGGACAACAATTGTCTCCGTTTAAATGGCGACAAGACAGAGGTACTGGTGGTAGGGAAGGAAACCTCCATATGGTCTCACGCATGGTGGCCAAGTGAACTGGGAGAATTACCCAGTCCCGTTAAATCGGTAAGAAACCTAGGGATCATGCTAGACTCGGATTTTTCTGGCAAATCCCAAGTTAATAAAACTACAGGAATATGCTTCGGCACACTTAAGGTTCTTCGAAAAATTATCGACCTTATTCCCATCAAAGCCAGAAAAGCACTAGTCCATGCTCTCATAACTCCCCACCTGGACTACGGAAATGCTCTCCTGATAGGTCTCAATCAAAAAGGCCTACACCAGCTACAATGCATTCAAAATGCAGCGGCTCGAATGGTGTTAGGCCTCTCGAGAAGAACATCTACCAAAGCAGCCTTAACCAAGCTACATTGGCTTCCTGTCAAGGAAAGAATTAGATTCAAAAGCCTCTGCTATGCCCATCGTATAGCTCATAATAAAGGCCCCACCTACCTTAGAAGTCTTCTGACCATCCATTGTCCGTTAAGAGACTTAAGATCTTCAGGAATGATGCAATTTAAACTCCCTCGCATTACGAGAGCCAAAATGGGAGGTAAATCCTTCCGTTTTTTGGCCACTAAATATTGGAACGCCCTTCCACTTCCTCTTCGGATGGAACCCTCTGAAACACTATTCAGGGCCAAATTGAAAACTCTTTTATTTCCTAAATAATTGCTGTCTTTACTCCCTCAGGTTTCATCCTCCTCAGTTTATGAAATGTAAGCAGTAAGCGCGGGGACACACAGTTTTGTGCAGCCATGCGCTCTATAAATGTTTTTTATTATTATTATTATTATTATTAATGCCGCCTTGTAAATAAGGCACCCTTTCATGCTACACTTAGCGTGCAACTGGCGGGCAATGGGTGTTGTGGTGAGCATTCTGCCGCAACAACCTCGGTTTTTGTCACTGCCCCTATTTACAAGGATGGCGTAAATAGAAGGCAGCGCCAAAATTAAGGCCAGGGGAAATCTGGTGTTACCCTGGCAGAACAGAGAGAAATTATTTATTTCTCCTCGTTTTTTGCTGTTTCTATGTGTGCGTTGCGCTGCACACACAGAAACAGCAAAACGACATTGATTGTTTATGTGCAGGAAGGTGTCACTTCCTGCACATAAACAATCATTAAAAGCTGACAAGTTGCAACTTCTATGTGTGCTACACAAAGCAGCACACACAGAAGTTACAAAATGCCATTTCAGATTGTTTATGTGCAGGAAGGGACAACTTTCTGCACATAAACAATCCTTCCCCTCAACACAGGCACCCTTGCACGGTGGTGCAAGTTTGCCTGGGATGGTGCGAGGCTGCTATATTTAGCACCAGCGCAGGGTGAAACGTAAGACTGCACCGTATTCTTGTAAATACAATGCAGCCCTGCGTTTCAGAAGTGGAGGAGCGCGGCGTTAAACCAGCAAGGCTAACGCCGCGCTCCGTCACTTCTTTTGTAAATATACCCCTGAATTTGTTTATAGTGAAATATTATTAAGATAGTAGCTCTCTGCACATGGTTAACTCCAAACATCGCATTTTCCTATTTTATGCGGCAGGTATGCTGTGGAGGAAAGGTACCTGTCACCGTATAAAAATACATATCAATAGAATTCTTCAGAGCAGCTCATAAGTCTGGAATTTGAATTTCAATTACAATTGTAGGTGACTTGAATTCACAATTACATGCTGAATTGCCCAACCCAGTTTATGTAAACTATTCATCAAACACTCAGATCTTAGGTGGTGCTGCTCCTTGCTCTTGGTAGAGGGGTCTTGGCTCACGATCACTCCTCGACAGGGCACTTGGACAGCTGAACCATAGTTCCCTCTAAAGTGCACGCATGAGCGGGCGCGCACACTTAGGTTTGTCTCGCGCAGAGATCTACAAACACCACGTACCACACATGGTTTCTCTGCATTCGTAAAGTGTTGAATTGGAGCTTTTGTTATGCTGCCTTAGAGATGAATCCGCGCCGATAAATGCATTTTTAAAGACCTGCTGAAATATTTGTTTATTAGTCAATTAAAACCATAAACATTGCTAAAATATGCAATTAACATCCCAAAAAGTATGGCCTTCTTTTTTTTGTGGGACCAAAGTGCCAACTACTTGTAAAGTGCCAGGGTGCATTCCTTCTCAAAACTAAATGTTAATGTCCAGAATTTGTAAAGCGAGAACAATTACCAGAGGGTATCAAGGAGCTGGGTGCTGTCAGGAAGATTAAGGGAGCTATTGCTCAGAGTCACATGATGCTGGGCTGATATGCTACCGGTGCCGGGGATTGAACCGTGAACCCTTGGATCCGGAGTCAGTTGCCCTGGCTGCTGGAACTAAGGCAAAGGATTCGTCTGCATTCGCAAAGTGCTGAATTGTAGCCTTTGTAATGCTGCTGTAGCGATTTATCTGCACTGATAAATGCAATTTTAAAGACCTGATGAAATATTTTTGTTAATTAAAATGATAAACATTGTTAAAATATACAATTAACATCCCCAAAAGTTAATAAATAAGAAAATCGTCATACAAACACATCAAGAAAACATCACAAAACCAGCTTCCCTTACCTGTGTGGCCTTCATTGTTGCGGGACAAAAGTGCCAACTATTTGTAAAGTGCCAGAGTGCATTCCTTCTCACAACTAAGGCAAAGGATTCATCTGCATTTGTAAAGTGCCTAATTGGAGCCTTCGTAATGCTGCCCAGCGATGATAAATGCATTGGTAAAGACCTTTTTTTGTTTTTAAGATGCAAATCTAGGAACTGTAAACACCTGTGGTGAAAGGCAGTCCTGAAGCTGCAGGAGAGCAGCCCCAGGGCCTTGGTTGCGGCCCAGATTTCTATCTGCAGAATACCTCGCAAATCGACATACTTTGGAAGCTGGGCACACATTGACCGTTCAGGTATCAGTACAAAAGGGGGTGGTGATGGACGGAGCATCTGAATCAATCAAACACTCACACCCAGTCAAACGATCTATGTTTAATCCATCACCGTTCTTTAGCCCACTCTGCCACCCCAGTTCAGACATGGCTATATGCAAATCAGTCTGACCATGTGCTTCATGGGAACAGTCCAGCCCGAAATGACAAGACATGTCTTCCCTGGACCGGAAACAAGCCTCCAAGGACCAGTTTCAGGCATTCCAGCCATCTTCAGCCCGGCTTGCTTGAATCCAGTGGCAAAGTAGCAAGGGACTCACGTCTGAACATCCCCTGCCACACTTATGGCGGCCAAAAGCGGTACAAAAGGGGGTGGTGATGGACGGAGCATCTGAATCAATCAAACACTCACACCCAGTCAAACGATCTGGGTTTAATCCATCACTGTTCTTTAGCCCACTCTGCCACCCCAGTTCAGACATGGCTATATGCAAATCAGTCTGACCATGTGCCTCATGGGAACAGTCCAGCCCGAAATGCCAAGCCATGTCTTCCCTGGACCGGAAACAAGCCTGTTGAACTAGGCCATGGTAGTATCCGACAGCAGTGCATCCTTCACCTAGGGAAATGGCATGTTTTTGCATGTGTTCATTTCCCATAGGACGTCAGTCCTTTTTAATGTTCACAGCGCCTCAGATAGGGCCAGGTATGTGATGAACCCGCCACAGTCTATCGCCATCCCAAAATAACTCCTCACCTCCATGGCATTTTGGGGATCAATGTTTTCTGTATCACTTGAACTTTCTTTGTGTCCGCACATAGTCTTTCTCCTGAGAACACATACCCAATGGACTCTATTGAGTTCTCGTAAACTGAACACTTCTGCATGGGTAGCGTCAACCCACAATCCGCCAGCTGTTCAGTGCTGCTATGAGTGGGTCAGGGCATTTTAGGAGGAGATGGCCCCTCCTTAGCTCTGCAAGAGGTCTCCACAGCTCTCTCAAACATGAGATGTATGGATGCCATAAAGGGGAAGCCAGAGGAAGGCCCTGGATCCTTTTGATTAGCCTCCTCCATATCCAATGCTAGCCAGTCAAGGTCGGGTGCTGCCAAACAGTTAAACTGACAGAGGCTTCCTGCACTCGGTCACTTTCTAAGGCAACCTGAAGGCTTGTGAGAACTCAGGGGCGTGCCACATTTGATTGGACTTTGGGACTTACTTTTAGCTAGGGTTCTAGGATGCTGAAGAAATGAACAGGAAGTGATGTGGTGGTACCGCTCTTTTCTACAGGCTTCTGGGTAGTAGCAGCCCTGTTGGGAGGATTTGTTTGTTCAGCTAGGGAGCAGGTTACGTCAGACGGAGATGAAATATGGCATGTGAGGACCATATCGGGAAGACTTAAAACTCGGAGTAATGAATTACCGGTAAGTAACCAGGGCATTGTGCTGCAGGGATGTTTTTAGTTAGGGTTTGAGAATGCTGTTGTCATACTGCATCGAACTTGCAACAAAAGGCCCTACAATTTCTATGCTCCGTCCATCACCACCCCCTTTTGTACCGCTTTTGGCCGCCATAAGTGTGGCAGGGTATGCTCAGACGTGAGTCCCTTGCTCACTTTGCCACTGGATTCAAGCAAGCCGGGCTGAAGACGGCTGGAATGCCAGAAACCGGTCCTCGGAAGCTTGTTTCCGGTCCAGGGAAGACATGGCTTGGCAGTTCGGGCTGGACTGTTCCCATGAGGCACAGGGTCAGACTTATTTGCATATAGCCATGTCTGAACTGGGGTGGCAGAGTGGGCTAAAGAACGGTGATGGATTAAACCCAGATCTTTTGACTGGGTGTGAGTGTTTGATTGATTCAGATGCTCCGTCCATCACCACCCCCTTTTGTACCGCTTTTGGCCACCATAAGTGTGGCAGGGTATGCTCAGATGTGAGTCCCTTGCTCACTTTGCCACTGGATTCAAGCAAGCCGGGCTGAAGATGGCTGGAATGCCAGAAACCGGTCCTCGGAAGCTTGTTTCCGGTCCAGGGAAGACATGGCTTGGCAGTTCGGGCTGGACTGTTCCCAAGAGGCACAGGGTCAGACTGATTTGCATATAGCCATGTCTGAACTGGGGTGGCAGAGTGGGCTAAAGAACGGTGATGGATTAAACCAAGATCTTTTGACTGGGTGTGAGTGTTTGATTGATTCAGATGCTCCGTCCATCACCACCCCCTTTTGTACCGTTCAGGTATCAGGCATCAGTAACATTCCAGGGGCGGAAACTTTATAACTAAATCAAAGCCATCAGGTTTGGACACTGATAGCTTTAAAACTCACCAGCTGACGGGGCTGTGTATTTTCATTGCTGAAACATCTCTTGTTTTAAAGGGTGACAACATGAATATGAATTGTGCAGCAGGTGCACTGGTACCAGGGCCCAAGTCTGAAGGGGAGCCTCCGGTGCCTCCTAAATTGAAATGAAATTCAAAACACAGCTGATCTTTATTGTTGCAGATTTTCACAGTTTCAAAAATAATCAATAAAATGAATCCCCACAGTCCTACTACTTAAGTCATTCTCTTTCCAGGGCCTTCTATCCAAAGCAAGGGATAGGTTACAGAGAGGAGTACCACATTCCTATTTCCTTATATTCCTGGCCACTGGAATTATGTGGTTGGGGAGGACCAAATTCTGTGGTAGGGTAGACTAAATTATGCGCCAAGAAAAGGCAAATTATGCTGCACAATGTGGCACATTGTGTGATAATGTTGCTTCCCTATTTTAGCATTTTTGTACAGGTTAGCACTGTCTGTATGAACGGATCTCCTCATTAGTACCAGCTTATCACCTAAATACAGCAATAAACAACAACAAGCATTGGAAATGCAATAGGTCTCGTATTAGGAAAGTTTGAGCGATTGGTATTGTAAATGACACTTTTTTTATTTATGTGTTGGTTTTGAAAATAGCAAAATTAATAGCTTTGTCAGTTACAATGTCAATAGTTAACTTTCGCAAATGTGACACCTATAGCATTTGTAATGCAATGTGTGTTGTATTTACGTGACTTAGATGTATTGATATTACAAATTACAATGGCTTTTAATTTTGTAAATAATTAATACTTAAATAAAAGTTATTGTAATTTATAATGGCAATACCTTAAACTTTTGTAAATAACTTTTGTGAAGATTATGTTCAGTGTATTTTATTGTGATGAAAATCCAAGAACATTGCTTTTGCACCTAAACACACACACACACACACACACACACACACACACACATAGATGTGGTGGTGGTGGATCTGGGGGATATGGTGGTGGTGGATGTGGTGGTGGATGCGGTGGTGGTGGATGCGGTGGTGGTGGATGTGGTGTTGGTGGATGTGGTGTTGGTGGATGTGGTGTTGGTGTTGGTGGATGTGGTGGTGGATGCGGTGGTGGTGGATGCGGTGGTGGTGGATGCGGTGGTGGTGGATGCGGTGGTGGTGGATGTGGTGGTGGATGTGTTGGATGTGGTGGTGGATGTGGTGGTGGATGTGGTGTTGGTGGATGCGGTGGTGGTGGTGGATGTGGTGGTGGTGGATGTGGTGGTGGATGTGGTGGTGGTGGATGTGGTGGTGGTGGATGCGGTGGTGGATGTGTTGGATGTGGTGGTGGACGTGGTGGTGGTGGATGTGGTGAAAGTGGTGGTAGATGTGGTGGTGGTGGTGGATGCGGTGGTGGTGGATGCGGTGGATGTGGATGCGGTGGATGTCATGGTGGATGTGGAGGTGATGCTGGATGTGGTGGTGGATGTGGTGGTGGATGTGGTGGTGATGGTGGATGTGGTGGTGGATGCGGTGGATGTGGTGGTGGTGGATGCGGTGGATGTGGTGGTGGTGGATGATGGGGTGGTGGTGGTGGATGGGGTGGTGGATGTAGTGGTGGTGGGTGTGGTGGATGTGGAGGAGGTGGGTGTGGTTAAAGTGTTGGTGGATGCGGTGGTGGTGGATGCGGTGGTGGTGGATGCGGTGGTGGAAGTGGTGGAGGACATGTTAGATGTGGTGGTGAATGTGGTGGTGGTGGATGTGTTGAAAGTGGTGGTGGATGTGGTGGTGGTGGTGGTGGATGTGGTGGTGGTGGTGGATGTGGTGGATGTGGTGGTGGATGCGGTGGTGGATGTCATGGTGGATGTGGAGGTGATGGTGGATGTGGTGGTGGATGTGGTGATGGTGGATGCAGTGGATGTGGTGGTGGTGGTGGATGCAGTGGTGGTGGTGGATGCAGTGGTGGTGGATGCAGTGGTGGTGGTGGTGGATGGGGTGGTGGTGGTGAATGGGGTGGTGGATGTAGTGGTGCTGGGTGTGGTGGGTGTGGTGGATGTGGTGGTGGTGGATGTGGTGGTGGATGTGGTGGTGTATGTGGTGGTGGTGGATGCGGCGGTGGATGTGGTGGTGGTGGTGGATGTGGTGTTGGTGGATGTGGTGGAAGTGGTGGTGGATGTGTTGGATGTGGTGGTGGATGTGGTGGTGGATGTGGTGGATGTGGTGGTGGGTGTGGATGTGGTGGTGGATGCGGTGGTGGATGCGGTGGTGGTGGATGCGGTGGTGGTGGAAGTGGTGGTGGATGTGTTGGATGTGGTGCTGGATGTGGTGGTGGGTGTGTTGGATGTGGTGGGTGTGTTGGATGTGGTGGTGGGTGTGGTGGAAGTGTTGGATGTGGTGGTGGATGTGGTGGTGGATGTGGTGGTGCGTGTGGTGGTGGATGTGGTGGTGGATGTGGATGTGGTGGTGGTGGTGGATGCGGTGTATGTGGATGTGGTGGTGGTGGTGGATGCGGTGTATGTGGATGCGGTGTATGTGGATGTGGTGGTGGATGTGGAGGTGGTGGTGATGGTGGATGTGGTGGATGTGGTGGTGGTGGATGTGGTGGTGGTGGATGCGGTGGTGGTGGATGCGGTGGTGGTGGATGTGGATGTGGTGGATGTGGATGTGGTGGATGTGGTGGTGGATGTGGCGGTGGATGTCATGGTAGATGTACAGGTGATGGTGGATGTGGTGGTGGATGTGGTGGATGTGGTGGTGGTGGATGCGGTGGTGATGGTGAATGCAGTGGTGGTGGATGGGGTGGTGGTGGATGGGGTGGTGGTGGGTGTGGTGGATGTGGTGGTGGTGGGTGTGGTTAAAGTGTTGGTGGATGTGGTGGTGGATGTGGTGGTGGATGTGGTGGTGTGTGTGGTGGTGTGTGTGGTGGTGTATGTGGTGGTGGTGGATGCGGTGGTGGATGCGGTGGTGGATGTGGTGGCGGTGGTGGATGTGGTTTTGGTGGATGCGGTGGTGGATGTGGTGGTGGTGGATGCGGTGGTGGATGTGGTGGTGGACATGTTAGATGTGGTGGTGGATGTGGTGGTGGATGTGGTGGTGGTGGATGTGGTGGTGGATGTGGTGGATGTGGTGGTGGATGTGGTGGTGGATGTGGATGTGGTGGTGGATGCAGTGGATGTGGATGTGGTGGATGTGGTGGTGGATGTGACGGTGGATGTCGAATTGATGGTGGATGTGGTGGTGGTGGTGGTGGATGCAGAGGATGTGGTGTTGGTGGATGCGTGGTGGTGGATGCGGTGGTGGTGGATGCGGTGGTGGTGGATGCTCTGGTGGTGGATGCGGTGGTGCTGGATGCGGTGGTGCTGGATGCGGTGGTGCTGGATGCGGTGGTGGTGGATGTGGATGTGGTGGATGTGGCGGTGGATGTGGCGGTGGATGTCATGGTGGATAAGCAGGTGATGGTGGATGTGGTGGTGGATGTGGTGGTGGATGTGGTGGTGGTGGATGCGGTGGTGATGGTGGATGCAGTGGTGGTGGATGGGGTGGTAGTGGTGGATGTCATGGTGGATGTGGAGGTGATGGTGGATGTGGTGGTGGATGTCATGGTGGATGTGGAGGTGATGGTGGGGATGGTGGTGGTGGATGCAGTGGATGTGGTGGTGGTGGATGCGGTGGTGGTGGTGGATGCAGTGGTGGTGGTGGATGGGGTGGTGGTGGTGGATGGGGTGGTGGATGTAGTGGTGGTGGGTGTGGTGGATGTAGTGGTGGTGGGTGTGGTGGATGTAGTGGTGGTGGGTGTGGTGGATGTAGTGGTGGTGGGTGAGGTGTTGGATGTGGTGGTGGTGGTGGTGGTGGATGTGGTGGTGGTGGTGGATGTGTTGGATGTGGTGGTAGATGTGGTGGTGGATGTGGTGGTGGTGGGTGTGGTGGTGGATGTGGTGGTGGATGTGGTGGTGGTGGTGGATGTGGTGGTGGTAGATGTGGATGTGGTGGATGTGGTGGTGGTGGATGCGGTGTATGTGGTGGATGTGGTGGTGGATGTGGCGGTAGATGTCATGGTGGATGTGGAGGTGATAGTGGAAGTGATGGTGGATGTGGTGGTGATGGTAGATGTGGTGGTGGATGCGGTGGATGTGGTGGTGGTGGATGCAGTGTTGATGGTGGATGCAGTGGTGGTGGATGTAGTGGTGGTGGGTGTGGTGGATGTAGTGGTGGTGGGTGTGGTTAAAGTGTTGGTGGATATGGTGGTGGTGGTGTAAGTGGTGGTGGTGGTGGATGTGGTGGTGGGGGTGGATGCGGTGGTGGATTTGGTGGTGGTGGATGTGGTGGTGGATGCAGTGGTGATGGTGGATGCAGTGGATGTGTTGGATGTGGTGGTGGATGTGGTGGTGGATGTGGATGTGTTGGTGGATGTGGTGTTGGATTACATTGAACCCGCATGCATTAAGTGCGGATTATACAATATAAAATAATGATTTATTTTGCGCTGACTCGCAACCTTAACCAGCCATGATCATTTAGAAATAAATAAGACTATCCACTTAGCTGTGTGAATACAGCACATTCTACAGCCGATTAATAAAAAGTCACCAACACAACTAAATAAAGAGCATGAAAAGACAAATATGAAAGCTGGTGAAAAAGAAAACACATTGCCCAAAAAATAGTGCTTCTGCAAACTGCATATATTGTGCAAAAAGAAACGGAGCATTACTGACAAAGACCAATAACTTACTTAACAATTATTTTAAGCTAAAGAAATCCATTGCAGCGCACGTTCAGTGACTAAAAATTGAAATCAAAGCAACCACATTCATCCATCAAAAGAACAGCTCAAGAAGGCTGTATGGTGGGCATCGTAAATAAAAAGTGCACTTTACACGGCAGGCCGGCCGTGAAACTGAAAGCACGGCTGGCCGGCTGTGAAAGCCTTTGATCTGGCAGGGGGTGGAGCGGCACCAAGCTGGGCAACAGATGGCTGGCAATTTGATGCTGTGCACGCGCATTTTAGGTCAATGCGCTTGCGCATTGACCTAAAAGCGCACGGGCACAGCACCAAATCGCCAGTCAGTTAAAGTTTGTTTAAAGCCCTATAGTCTCGCTTCTCTATCAATGCGCATGCGCATTGATAGGTCACGAGACCTAAAAAGGGGGCCAGTCAACCTTTACAAAAGGCCTTCTGCTGTTTTTCAACATGTTTTAGTAACATATTATCTATTTGAGCTAGAAACATAATTTTTTAAGTGTCAAAATCTCATATTATGTAGCAGATGATGGATTATGCAGCAAATACGGAAAATATATAAATATGCTTTTGGGCCTGCCAAATCACATAATTCCAGTGGCCCTGCTTATAGTCAGCTAATGCTTAAAGAAACTGCACCTACCATAATCCTTTGCAGCAGACTTCGTAATGTTTTTTAATGAATTTGACAACTGTAAAATAGAATCAACAGATTCTCTAATCACATTTGTAATTGTATAACTTTATGCATGCTGGTCATCAGTTTTTGCACATTGTGTTGGCTATAGTGTAAATGCCAAAGGAAAAGACTAAAGACCTGCTTCGTTCACTGGGAAGAGATATGTCCGATGCCATACGTCTGATCTGTTTAATATAAAGAAGTATGATAAAGGCAGTAGGACTGGCTTGATTATTGTAAAAGTATTTGTTAAAAGCAATAGGCCTATGTTCTTGTGCTGATAGTGATTTTTTTCATATGTTTTTTCAATGTCCATTGGTTAAATCCCTTTGGTCCCATATATGGTTTAAGCTAAATGATATTTTGAATTCGAATCACCCCTTCAATATTGTTCATATTTTTCTGGGTGTCTCTTCCCCCATTAGGAATGTTCCATGCAATGTGCGTAAATTTATAGATCTGTTCCTAGCTATTTCTTTGCAGGTAATCACAACGAACTGGAAGAATACCTCAAAAATCTCGTACAGTGCTTGGTGGAATCTGTTGTGTCATCATCATAGACTTGATCGTGCTTTTGCTACTACTGCTCCCCTTTTCATCAAAAAAGATCTGTTATGGCTACCTTTAACTAAGTTACTTTCTAGACATGTTCCCTAATTTTCACTTAAAATCTATGAATTGTCTGTTTTTCATTTTCTGCTCCCTCCCCTTCTCTCTCTTTTCCCTTATCTTTCTTCCCCCCCCCTCCTTTTCACATCACAAAATACCTTTAAAAAGCATCTACCCTTGGTATAATGCCTAGTACTCCCTTTTGGGGATTTTTGGTTCTACCATTATATTGTGTAATCTTTTGATCTATTTTCATTGCTTTTTGTATTGTAATGATGTTTTACTTGGTTTATCTGATTCAAGAAAGCTTTCTAAACTCAAAAAAAGCAATAGGCCTATTTTGGGGGATTGTTGTAATACTATGCTATAGCCCGTAGGCAGGCATTTACTTATAAAAGAATTTCATAGATTATCGTAGTAGGCAAGGGGTTTGGTGTTGGTGACTGACTCAGCCAAACTGTGGAGATTGAAGATTTGTGTAGTAAATGTCCTCTCCACTGTTCTTCTCTGGCTAGACTGTACTACGTTATCTATGACATCATAGAATGCCTGGGTGTCCCTCTAGCTCACTGTGCCTATTAATTACTGTGGCAGTTGGTCATCTCAGGCTGAGCTGCTAACAGCTGGCTCCTGGTGGGGTTTACCTTACAATCTTGACCTGCCTATCTAACCTGGAAGGAACCTGCAATAAAGGATCTTAACTTATCAAGTGGACTCTGCATCTTTCATTTACCACAATTTGCACTAAGATAATCCTTGTTAGATCTTCTTTTGAGGGATTTGAACATTTATTATTTAGGCAACTGTAGTTTTGTATATATTTGCAATTTTATTGATGGTTGCCTTGTAGGAAAGCTTACTAGCCTGCCGCGACTACAGTGATGAGCCAATGGAAAAAGCTATAGACCTGATTGGTTCATTTGGAAAAGTTATTTCATATGCACTAGGTCTGTGTTATCTCTAATGAAAAGTCCTGACACAGGCAGGTGACCGGATCCATTTATTATGAAACACATTAAAGGTTAAAGCCAATAGGCCTTCAAGGGTAGATCATTATTACACCCTGCTAAAGGCTGCACGTGCATTTTATCACATGCAATCTCACAGAATCGTTTTTAGGCAAGAATATGTGTGTTTAATACCCCTTTGGCAAACCTTAGTGGGACAAGATTTGCACTGTATTTCGTCTTCCGAGAATCTCTTCCCAAAGTCTGTCAGGCTTACTTTGACTTCCAGGATCTTGTAACTAAAAAACAATTCCTAGCAAAATAGGGTGTCAGTGGTGAACAGGGTTTCCACCTTTCTGAGAAAAATACCGGAAAGTATAGTGTAAGGGGTCATAAAACATTTCAAAAACTCCACGAAACCAAAATAAAGGAGAATGGAGAGAACTGTGAAGGAAAATTGCGAAAAAGGCTTGCGAAACAGAGACAAATTTAAGATAAGATGATTATAGCATTTAAAATTAATTCATGATTGTTGCATTATTTTGTATTAGAACCTTGGAATTTTTGGCTCTGCCCTGTATTCAGTGGAGCGGTTCATGGCTAACAGTGTCTGTTGCAGAACTTTTGCTGCAACATTCTAATGTTTGTCTATTTGTTTCTCCCTTTTTGAATGTAAAACATTCCACACCCGCTGGGTAAAACGTTCTTATGGCTGAGATACCCGCCACCCCCTCTCAACACAATCCCCGAAAGGAGGAAAACCGGAAACAGTTCTTAAAGTTTTTGGATGTGGGATGGAGTAACCATCCCGGCCGTATTTATTAAAACAAAAAATTAAAACATTAAACGTTTCATGTTATGTACAATTTCATTATCACATTGCGATGTTTGGCTAACCTTAACATATTCTCTAATACAGAGGTTCTCCTAGCCGAACTAGCATCCTACAAAACATTCTCTAGAAACACTGAAATTGTACATCCTAACGTTTAAGGGCCAACGGCAAGGTCATAACCGGTGTCAAGATCCCTAACCAGACTTACCCCTCCCACTTGGGAGGGGCGACAGCACAGAGGCTTACCTCAAGTGCAACTACTAACAATTTCCCTTGACTTGACGGGGGCACTTAAGACTCGACGCCATTTAAAGGTCGTTCGAAGACTTGTGTGTGGTATCTAGAAGGTATCGTGGACCTCCCCCCACCCCACACAACTTACCGCATCTGCCGTCGCAGATGACACTGGCCCCGGGAAATTCCCCAGGAGGGGGCTGTAACCCCTCCTACAAAGGAAGGGGCCTTGACCGCCTTTCCTTTACTTCCGGCGACCCGCCCTTAGACGGGACCGCCTCCCCACTGAGGGGCCAATGGCCACCTCTCCCGAGCGCTCCCATCCGTGTTGGGTGACGCCCACTCATAGGGATCTACCAATTAGTGCTCACCGATCATGACCTTACCGCCTACCAAAAAATAAATACGACAATTCTTACTCAAACCTATGAAAACATTGGTCGCTACGACCGAAAGAACATGCATAAAATGCAACACTACATCAAATCATTTTAATCATAACAACCTACACGATATTCACCATACTTTATTATGATCAACAACAAACTGATACTCTCACAGCCTGTAAACGAAATAGAAAGAACAAACTTATAAATTCACTTTATTGCACAACAACTTGCTGTCCTCAGGGGCTGGTGGGTGGGTCAAAATTGGCTCTTCGTTCCGTCCCGAGCTCACGTGTAGCGAGGAGGTGCAGCTTCGGAGCACAAGAACAAGAGGACGTCTTCTGGTCTTGCGTCTCTTTTTATCCATCTTCAGGGCGGGCGAAAACCCGCCCCTGCCTGCCCCTAGGGCGGGGCTGGCTACGTCGGTGTCTAGGCCAGCCCACTCTAGGGCGGGAAAAAGCGCGCCCCGGCTACGCCGCTTCGGGCATACCAGCCGAGGCGCGCCTCCCGCCCCAAAATGGCTTCCCGGGGGGATCGAGGCACTCCGCCATACGTTCGGGGGGACCGAGTGGTCGCCCCTTTCCATATGGCTGAGATACCCGCCACCCCCTCTCAACACAATCCCCGAAAGGAGGAAAACCGGAAACAGTTCTTAAAGTTTTTGGATGTGGGATGGAGTAACCATCCCGGCCGTATTTATTAAAACAAAAAATTAAAACATTAAACGTTTCATGTTATGTACAATTTCATTATCACATTGCGATGTTTGGCTAACCTTAACATATTCTCTAATACAGAGGTTCTCCTAGCCGAACTAGCATCCTACAAAACATTCTCTAGAAACACTGAAATTGTACATCCTAACGTTTAAGGGCCAACGGCAAGGTCATAACCGGTGTCAAGATCCCTAACCAGACTTACCCCTCCCACTTGGGAGGGGCGACAGCACAGAGGCTTACCTCAAGTGCAACTACTAACAATTTCCCTTGACTTGACGGGGGCACTTAAGACTCGACGCCATTTAAAGGTCGTTCGAAGACTTGTGTGTGGTATCTAGAAGGTATCGTGGACCTCCCCCCACCCCACACAACTTACCGCATCTGCCGTCGCAGATGACACTGGCCCCGGGAAATTCCCCAGGAGGGGGCTGTAACCCCTCCTACAAAGGAAGGGGCCTTGACCGCCTTTCCTTTACTTCCGGCGACCCGCCCTTAGACGGGACCGCCTCCCCACTGAGGGGCCAATGGCCACCTCTCCCGAGCGCTCCCATCCGTGTTGGGTGACGCCCACTCATAGGGATCTACCAATTAGTGCTCACCGATCATGACCTTACCGCCACAGGTCCGGATAGTTGACCGGCTATCCGGACCCCCCACAAAACTCCTACCTAAAGGTCATGTTTTAACGATTTTAACCAAGCTAGGAAGTCTCCTATGAGTAACTCATTCCCAACCCTCGACAAATGCACACCATCCCCCAAATACATACTGTCATCATTAATACAACTATGCGAGATCGAATGCAATGTCTTGGAACGGAACAACCTACTCACTTTGTTATTCAATTTTCTAACGGAATGATTCAAAGCAGGGATCGAGATAGCCCCCGCCACACTTTTCGTGGGATCATATGAGACCACGCAATTATGCACCCCGGAACTCTCCTTGCTAACCAACTTACCGTGGAAAGCATAGCCTCCAGGAGAAGTCGTCTACCGGTGGTGACCAAATCATTGCCCCCCAAATGCACTATGACTATGGACGGCGGTGACCTCATCCGCTCTAACAAACCCTCAAAAAACTTCTGAAACTGGTCAATACAGAGACCGCCCCTTCCGTAGAAGGACACTCTGTACCCGTATTCCCCAGGTACGTGAATCATGTCACCTGCTTTGAATACGTCTGCGGCCCGTCTCACGTATGAGTGGCCCACGACCCACACCTCCTTCCTCACAGCCGGTGACGTGCGACCGCTGGCCTGGTGTTGGGTCGACTGGACAGTCCGCCCTGCCGCGTAGGCTTGCGCAACTGAAAACAAACAAAAGACAAGAAGCGTGAGTACATGATTACAGCTTCACAACATGTGCAATCGCACGTACCTCTTATAACAATTGGAGGACCAGCGCCCCACACGTTTCACTTGTTCTACATTAAGACCCCTGGCTGTAGCTTCAGTGGCAGCCCCTATTCGAAAGGAATGGGTCCCAAATTCGCCCGGGTCCAAGCCCGCTGCGGCAATGGCCATTGCAAGCACCCGCTGAAACTGAAACCTCGTCAGCGGGGTGGCGTCTGCATGCCTCAACAATGTCCCCCCCCATGATGCCACTCTTCGTGCTAGGTAATCTTCTAAGCACTGTACCGGACACATGGATGACTCGGGGTTCCTGCGAATGATCGTACAGTCCCCTCTCCCATCTTGATCAGTCTTGGACCTGAGAAAGGAGACAATCATCGCATCACCCCTGATCTGAACATGCTCCCTGCACAAGCCCCCCGTCACATCCTGTTTGTTCCTTGCAACTAGCTCACTAACTCTCATAGCCCCGTGAAATGCCAGCGTAAATGCAGTCCGGAACAAACAGGTCTTGAAAGGGGACGAGCAT
Source organism: Lissotriton vulgaris (assembly GCF_964263255.1). Classification (NCBI taxonomy): domain Eukaryota; kingdom Metazoa; phylum Chordata; class Amphibia; order Caudata; family Salamandridae; genus Lissotriton; species Lissotriton vulgaris. The sequence goes on along the minus strand of NC_141695.1, from coordinate 121,344,121 downwards.
GTGTTAGGGAGTGTGGCCAGTAACTGGGACAACCTGTCTAGACCTATCGGTCGTCTTACGTCTACTCTGCGACCCTCTAGGCGTTGCCACCCACGCAGCGCTTTCTGTACTGTGAAAGACGCTGTTGGGTCCAGGATGCCATGGGCCCTGGCAACAAAGGAAATGGCGGCACGATGCCTTTGGGCCGTAGCCACCGATTTCCCAGCCCTACGTAAGGACATCAGAAAAAGTACTACCCACTCTTCCTGACCCCAAAGTCCCCCTCTCTCTGCCCCCAAAAAGGCTAAATAGGCCTGGAACGCCCCTTCATATGCCTTCCTTGTCCTGGGTGCTAGACTCTCTCCCACGAGGTGACGAAGTTCGGGGCACCGAGAGACCAGAGAGCTTCGGGGAAGGGTGCCGGCTCCGGGTCCGCTGACGGAAGGAAACCCGAGAAAGCCTGCATGTGAAAACGAGACAGTGCATCAGCAGCCTGATTCATCACCCCTGGGACATGTTTTGCTCTGAATACCACGTTCAGTTGCATACACAGTAAGACAATTTCTTTGAGCAGCCTCAAAATCAATTTACAACGAGCTGCCTGACTATTGATGCATTCTACCACGGTCATATTGTCGGACCAGAACACAACAGAATGATCTCTGAACCCTTCTGGCCAGGTTCTCAGGGCCACCAGAATGGGAAATAGTTCAAGGAAAGCGATGTTACTCGTCAGCCCCTTCTCGTGCCACCATAGGGGCCACTTTTGTGCCGACCATTTTGTGCCGAAGATGGCGCCAAAACCTACGCTTCCTGCTGAATCTGTCCATAGCCCAAGCTCTTTGGAGGACACGGCTGGCTTGTTCCAGACGACTCGGCCATTGAAGCCCGCCAAGAATGCTAACCAAATCCGCATGTCCTGGCGGACCTCAGCCGATAACCTTGTGCGATGATGACCCTCCTTTAGGCCAACCATCGCTTGGGCAATTGAGCGGGAAAAAATGCGAGCCATTGGTATCACCCTCAAGGCAAAGTTCAACTTTCCCACTACTTGTTGCAACTGATGCAGTGTAACTTTGGATGCATTTAAACATACTTGGAGGGCTGCCCTGAATTTCGACACTTTGCTAGCTGGTAAACGGAAGCACCCCTCCCTTGAGTCCAACTCGATCCCCAAAAACTCGAGGCAAGTCGTGGGACCCATAGTTTTACCCGGTGCCAATGGCACGCCAAGATGACCCATCAACACACAGAATTCAGCTAAGGCCTGGGCACATTCGGGATTACCGGCGGGGCCAAGGAACAACAAGTCGTCAAGGTAGTGCATTACATTTCGAAAAACCCGTTCTCTTAGTGAACACCCATTGCAGGAAAGTACTGAATTGCTCAAAGTAAGCACATGATATAGAGCATCCCATTGGCATACACCTATCCATGTAAAACGACCCCTGGAACCCGAATCCCAGAAGACGCTGATCGTCTGGGTGTACCGGGAGCAACCGGAACGCTGACTCGATATCAGATTTCGCCATCAACGTCCCGTGCCCCAGGCGATTCAAGATGGCTACTGCCTCATCAAAAGATGCGTATCGCACCGAACAAACTTCTGGATCAATTGCGTCGTTCACCGAAAGACCATGTGGAGCAGACAGATTATGGATCAAACGAAACTCACCCGGGTCCTTCTTGGGGACCACCCCTAACGGAGAACAAACGAAATCCGGTACCGGGGGTACACTAAACGGGCCGGCGACCCGTCCCCGGCTAACCTCTTTCTGAATTTTCTCTTGAACTACAGACGTATGTTGTAACACGGAAAGTTGATTTTTGCACATCCCTACACCCTGAAAGTCCCCTACCGGGATGCAGAAACCATGTGTAAAACCGTTCCGCAGCACCCCGGCAGAAGCACGATCCGGGTATTCGCTGAGCCAGGGAATCATTGCCAAGGTATCAATCGGGGTTGGTAAAGGCGCCCCTCGGCCTAACTTAGACCTGTTTGGCGCCTCCCTTACCCCCATTCTCACTCGTTCTGGCTCTGCACGATGACTCAGGATGGGATGACCCACACGTACTACATTCGTGTTTGAATTTACACGATCCCGGAGGCCTGGTACATTTCCCCTTGTTGAAATTAAAACAGAAACCCTTTCTCCCTGTATTGCCTGCGGGCCTCGACTGGTCGTCGGTGCTCGTACTTGGTCGAAAGGGCGTCCCCACATTTTGGCGGGAGTAATCAACAACATTGCTCCCGACCAATGGCATTCTTAACATTCCCGATTCTTTCATTTTATCCCATGTTAAAGAATCGTAACAATCCCAAGTCAAACTCTTGTTATGTTCCTTTTCTTTCCTGAACAGATTGTCATAACAAAACCAATGGTTACCTTGATACGCTGTCGAGTAACCCATAATTCGTGATTGATAAACGGGAAACTCAGGAAGCAACTCGGGCCTACGTTCCCCCAAAATCGATGTGAAAATACCCCATGCATTGCCCCAGTTGCCAATGTTCTCATTTACCTTAAAGGCGGCCATTTTTGCGCGCCAAACACTCGGATGCATTAGGTCCTTCTGACTTTTTACATGCTCCACATCATAATGATCAACAAGCAAGGAAAAAATATTCACGTACTCCCCTGCCCAGATCTTTTCCTTTATAGCTAAAGGCACATGTTGTCCCAATCTCTCTCTACGAGAGGGTGCTGACTCGTCCCTTGCAATCGGCAATGGCCGCTTACCTGAACCGGATGCAGCTTCTGCCGCTTGCGGCTTGTCTATCCCCGCCAACGGCGCAGCCACTCTAGCTGCCTCTCTCTTCTCACGAAGCCCTTTTATCAGCGCCTGTGCCTCGGCAGCCGTGGCGCCATCACTACTATCCCCCAACCATGCTGCTAGCTGTGCTGCCAGCTCGGGGGGCATGTCTTCCTTGGATGTCGGGGTGACGACAACGGGGATTGGATTCCCCTCCATCGGTACTGGGGTCGGCGCCTCGAGCGGGGCAGAGGGAACCGGGACGTCTCCACCGGCTGGAACCCTTCTCGGCCTCTTAGGTCTCCCTCCAGCCGGCGCAGGGCCCGAACCCTCCTCCCCATCTCGCTCCGCCAACCGTTTCTTTATGTCGGACACCTCTTTGCAAAGGGCCCGCACCATCTGGTCGGTCGTCATTCTCTTTGAGCCTTTCTTGGGCATTTCTCCGAGGAAGTATCTAGAAGACAAAGAAAAAGATCAAAACGCTCAAAATTGGCTCTTCGTTCCGTCCCGAGCTCACGTGTAGCGAGGAGGTGCAGCTTCGGAGCACAAGAACAAGAGGACGTCTTCTGGTCTTGCGTCTCTTTTTATCCATCTTCAGGGCGGGCGAAAACCCGCCCCTGCCTGCCCCTAGGGTGGGGCTGGCTACGTCGGTGTCTAGGCCAGCCCACTCTAGGGCGGGAAAAAGCGCGCCCCGGCTACGCCGCTTCGGGCATACCAGCCGAGGCGCGCCTCCCGCCCCAAAATGGCTTCCCGGGGGGATCGAGGCACTCCGCCATACGTTCGGGGGGACCGAGTGGTCGCCCCTTTCCAAATAGCATTATAATGCATGTGTTTCTGTAATCCCTGTATGAATGCCAGTATCTAGTTTCTTTATAATCGGCAAGTTGTGATGCGCTCAATCGCCGATTACAAAGAAAGACGTCAGAACTCGACTATTATAAGTTAGTACAGCCACTGCTGACGTCACAATGCCTGTTGACAGAGCCAGCAGCCGAAGGTGAAAGGAAGGTCAGGTCACGGAGCAGTATTGAAGCAGCTGTTTAAAGCAAAGAAATCAGAACATTGGGTTTCTTTCTCTGCTCTATATTTAAAACTTACAATGAAAAGCAGATATAACTTGTTTATTTTAGCACTCATTAGCTAGTTAGAGAAACGCTAGAATCTTCGTGCTTGTTTCTACTCATTCCGAGTTAATACTTTTTTTTGTTTTAAAAAAAACGGACTTCTATTGAACTATTTATATCTGTTTGTAATAACTTGTCACACAAAAGGAAGGGGGGCGAGGCAAATCCGCTCTACTCTGGCCTGCCCAATCACAATTGTAAAACATAAGGAGGAGTAGCGAGTAGAAACTAGGAAGGGGACGTGCTCAGTAAAAATACTGCCCTCACTCATAATATTGTGACATGCTTCCTTATCGGGCTTGCTTCCATACACCCCCACACAGACCAACGCCTGGGGTGGAGCAAAAGGGAGGGAAAGACAATACAAACATAAAAAGAATAATATACAGATATATTTCTGGGATCTCAGAAACAAAAAGTGCAGTAAAAGTTAAAACCAGTACAGTGGTGTCTTCGATCAACAATTTATTCCTGGACCCACCAACTAGAGCTAAAAACCTGAAGGATGGTGGTGATAGGAAAGAATTAGGAGTTCCTTCACTCCTCCTTATATCTAAAGTGTCGACATGTTTCTGCTGTGTATCTGGTGCCCACAATGTTGTTGGGTCAAACCCGCAATCCTCTGCACCTATCTGATCCCAGTTATTTGTTTTTCATCTGTACCCGAAAAGTAGGTATCCCTGTAACCAATAGTTTCCAGATAGAGGTTCACCCTCAGTAACTCACATAGGTTAATCAAGTTTATATGTGATCATGCTAGAACTGGCGAGCAAATGGGAGAGACACCTGTAGTCAAACTTTCGTCAAGGGTGGTCCTGTGCCGGACCCTTTGTCCAGTTACACGCCGTGAAGTTTGCCCCTTCACAGCGGTAACTGGACTAAGCGTCCTGGAATAAATTGCTGAGCGAAGACACCACCGTACTAGTTTTAACCTTCAGTGCACTTTTTCTTTTAGTGATCCCAGAAATATATCTTTATATTATTCTTTTCATTTTTGTATTGTTTCCTCTTCCTTTTGCTCCACCCCAGGCGTTGGTCTGCGCTGGGTTGTATTGAAGCAAGCTCAATTTTGAAGCATGTCACAATATTGTGAGTGAGGGCAGTAGTTTCTCACTGAGCATGGGCCACCTTCCTAGTTTCTACTCGCCAGGCCTCTTTGTGTGTTGCTGTAATAAATAACTAACAAGTTTTTGATATGTTTAATTTTTCACTAGATGTTGAATTTTTATCCTTCATGTATGCAAACATGCGTGCTCTTTCATATGAAAGAGCTATGCACCATAGTTTCAAGTTTTTTGCGGGAAAGGTGACGGGTGATGCCATGTATTATATAGGATAAAGTAACCCCTAGCCTACATGATAAGGATAATGTCAGGGAATGTGCGTAACAGTGCGGCCACATCGATCCCCGAACTACAACTCCATGATGCCCGCATCCTGGGAGGGATATATATATATAAATTCACTGAAAAAAACATATGTTTCAGGGGTGTTATAGTTAGCTGGACATTTAACTAATACAAAACCATAGAAATTCTTCCGTTATAGTTAGTTCTGCTAACTATAACTCGCGCCCCTGCAATGCACTGCTGATGACGTCACATATTGCATCACTCATGACATGGTCAGTGACATCCCTCATGACATCTCAAATGACATCACTGATGACATAATCCAGTGAATGTGTGTTTCTGTAAAGTTTAAATATGTTAATATATATAGGGAAAGGCATATTGAAGAATGAGTGGGTGTATAAGTGTCTGAATGGATGATTTAGTAGGTGCGTGACTGACTCTATAAGTGAGTGATTAAACATATTTTACTGAATGCATGGGTTAGTGAATAAACTGTGTGAATGTCTGTATCCGTCTGTCTGGTGGTGTGTAACCGGCTACATGGGTTTGTGATTAGCTACATGAGTGTCTCTATGTGTTATTGATTGGTTGTCTGAGTATCTGTATGGGTTCCTGAGTATTTATGTTGGTGGGGTGTGTGTGACTCTGTGCATAGATCTGTGAGTGTGTGGTTCACTGGGTGCATGGTTTCAAGAGTGCATCTGTGATGGACTGTATGGGTGGGTGACTGTGTGTATGGCAATGTTAGTGAGTGAATGTATATCTCAGTGGTACATGTGTGAGTAACTACATATGTGAAAGGCGGTATATACGAGTTTTGGAGTATATACATGGCTGTGAGTGAGAGTGTGTGATTCTGAGAGTGGCTGTATGGTGCGCAGACATAATATCAACTCCAAAATATCGATTGGACATAATATCGAGTTTTAAATATAGACTGGACAAAATATCAACAGGACAGAATATAGATAACCAAAATATCGTTTTTAAGGTAAGTGAAGTAATATCGAATGTTAAAAATATAGAAAGTTAAAATATCGAAGTATATAATATAGATAGTTAAAAATATCGATTTTTTAATAATATCTAACTTTTTATAGTGTATTTGTATGTTATAATATGTGTGAAAAGTGTGTATTTATGTTATAATTAATTTTATTTAATGAATTTTGTTTTTATAATTATTGCGTAATGTAATTTTGTAGCGGGTTGTGGGTTTATAGGGGAATAGGGTGGGAAGTAATTTAATTATAATTAATTAAATATGTAAATTTATTTATTGATAGTAATTTTTATTTAATTGTTAATTAATTTGTATTTGTTATTTAATTACATTTTAATTGGTAATTAATTTTAATTAATTGAATAATTGGTAATTATGTAAATTTTACTAATTTATTTTCTGTAGCGGGTTGTGGGTTTATAGGGGAATTGGGTGGGAAGTAATTAAATTATAATTATTAAATATGTACAATTATTTATTGGTATTTATTTAGAATTAATTATTAATTAAGTATTTATGGGTAATTATAAAAATTTTCTTAGCCAATTAATTTAATATAATTGATTAATTGTTAATTATGTTAATTTTAATAATTTATTTTCTGTAGCGGGTTGTGGGTTTATAGGGGAATAGGGTGGGAAGTAATTTATTATTAATTAATTAAATAATTAAATTTATTTAAATTTATTTTATTGGAAATAATTGTTAAATAATTTTTAATTATTAAATAATTAATTGTTAATTTTTCATCAATTTGTATTAATAGGTTATCAATTGAAATAATTAAAGTTAATTAGTAATTTTAATATATTAATTATTATATTATATAAAAAACGTAATATTTTTAATTAATTATTAATAGATATTCATTTTTAAATTTTTAAATAATATATGAAGTATTTACTTTTCCTAATGTTGTATTCTCTGGAGTGGGAATAGTAATTTTAACCCTTATGCTATCCAAAGCTTTCCCTACTGTTGCACTGTTTGGAGTGGGAATAGTAATTTTAACCCCTACGCTATCCAATGTTTTCCCTACTGTTGCACCCACTGGAGTGGGAATAGTAATTTTAACCCCTACGCTATCCAACGCTTTCCCTACTGTTGCACCCACTGGAGTGAGAATAGTAATTTTAACCCCTACGCTATCCAACGCTTTCCCTACTGTTGCACTCTTTGGAGTGGGAATAGTAATTTTAACCCCTACGCTATCCAACGCTTTCCCTACTGTTGCACTCTTTGGAGTGGGAATAGTAATTTTAACCCCTACGCTATCCAACGCTTTCCCTACTGTTGCGCCCACTGGAGTGGGAATAGTAATTTTTACCCCTACGCTATCCAACGCTTTCCCTACTGTTGCACTCTTTGGAGTGGGAATAGTAATTTTAACCCCTACGCTATCCAACGCTTTCCCTACTGTTGCACCCACTGGAGTGGGAATAGTAATTTTTACCTCTACGCTATCCAACGCTTTCCCTACTGTTGCACCCACTGGAGTGGGAATAGTAATTTTAACCCCTACGCTATCCAACGCTTTCCCTACTGTTGCACTCTTTGGAGTGGGAATAGTAATTTTAACCCCTACGCTATCCAACGCTTTCCCTACTGTTGCACCCACTGGAGTGGGAATAGTAATTTAAACCCCTACGCTATCCAACCCTTTCCCTACTGTTGCACTCACTGGAGTGGGAATAGTAATTTTAACCCCTACGCTATCCAACGCTTTCCCTACTGTTGCATTCTTTGGAGTGGGAATAGTAATTTTTACCCTTACGCTATCCAACGCTTTCCCTACTGTTGCACCCACTGGAGTGGGAATATTAATTTTTACCCCTACGCTATCCAACGCTTTCCCTACTGTTGCACCCACTGGAGTGGGAATAGTAATTTTAGCCCGTACGCTATCCAACGCTTTCCCTACGCTTGCACTCTTTGGAGTGGGAATAGTAATTCTTACACTTTTGTTATTGTACGTTAATAATATTGGCTATTATTTAATTATATTTTGTTACTATATATATATATATGTTTCAACAAATATGAATAAAATATTTTTTTTTAACTTTCAATAATTATTTAATCATTATAAGTTAATTTAAGTATTTTTGAGTATATTTTAGTAATTAATTTTTAATATTAATTTAATTTAACATTGTTTTTTAGTAAAGTCGATATTTTTAAAAGCTATATTTTAGTAAACGATATTTTTAACTCAATATTTTTGTACTTACCTGTTTGTAGATAGAAACTCAATATTTTGTCTGTCGATAATTTGTCAACGATATTTTGGCCACTCGATATAATGTCCATCGATAATATTTCAGTGATCCTGGCTGTATGGATGGCTGTGTGCTTGTATCAGTGATTGTATAAGAGCATAAGAATGTGCTTGTATTTGTATGAGTATTTGAGCTGGTGTGTGTATAACTGTATAGGTGAGTAAATGGCAGTATGATGAATTATTTGCATGACTGACTTGGTGTGTGAGTATCTCTATGGATGAGTGGTGGTGTGTGAGTGTTTATAAAGGTGTATGAGTGCATATGATAGTCCTGTACTGGGAGACCATAAGTACGAGTGACAATACAGGTGAGTGAGTGGATGTGTGTGTAAACCTAAGAATCAGTGAGTGTGTATGTAGTTATTGCTGTTGGAGTGTCTATGGTTTTGAGAATGACAGTCTGTAATTTAGAGTGGGTGTATCAAAGCTTATATTAGGGTGTGAGAAGATGCATCAATTTATCACATGGAAGATGTCATCAGTGATGTCATTTGAGATGTCATCAGTGATGTCATTTGAGATGTCATCAGTGATGTCATTTGAGATGTCATCAGTGATGTCATCGGTGATGTCATGAATGATGTAATATGTGATGTCATCAGCAGTGCATTGCAGGGGCGCGAGTTATAGTTAGCAGAACTAACTATAACGAAGGAATTTCTATGGTTTTGTATGAGTGAAGTGAAGTGTCCAGCTAACTATAAAACCCCTGAAACCTATGGTTTTTTCAGTGAATTTCAAAGGTTTTTTAAATGCTAATTTCTAACATAACGTGCCTGAAACCTATGTTTTTTTCAGTGAATTTCAAAGGTTTTTCAAATGCTAGTTTCTAGCGATGCCTACAGAGGTAGGACATGTGAAGAAAGAAGGAAAAACACACAGAAAGAAGCATAAGAAATGCAGAAAGTAGTAACAGAAGTCCACAAAGACAAAGAAAAGGGCCGGAAGAAGCAAGACAAGTGCAGAAAGAACCAACAGAGGAGCAGAAAGAGGCCTTGTTACAAAATCATCCTCTGCCCACAACTTTTTTAGACGGGTACTGGTGGTAACTGACTCTGACTAACCAGGCCTAGAGCCAGTGCTATGCTAAATGACACTTAGAATACAGTGAAAACACCTACATACACTAGGGAACACTATGCGTTGGGGTACCCATGTGATTAGCATGACCTCCTCTGCAAGCCCCTAGTGCATAATAGGGCAGGGGGGTTAAAACTACCTCTAAGTCAGAGGAGCAGAAATATGTAACTTTAACCAGTAGTCGCGTTTGCAGAGTGTTAGAGAAAGGGTGCTGGGCGTCCAACCAACGGTCAGGAATTCTGCTGACTAGGACTTACAGAAGGTACCAGGAGGGATTCTTGGCCCCCAAACTCCCTCAGGGCTAAATTGAATTTCATCCCCCATGCCATAGTCTGCCACTAGGCACGTTTGCAGAGTGGTAGAGAAAGACGGCCATGGCCTCCAAAGACATCTTAGCAAACCCACTGTGTGGTACTTACTGGAGGTAACAAGAGGACTAGTTGGCCCCCAAGGACATCCTTGGGGGCCAACTTCCCAAACTAAAACCGCCAGTCAGTCCAACACAGCAGCATTGGTAAGTACTCGTACCAGGCCATGCCCACTTTGCCCACCACTCTACAAAGGCGCTCCCTGACACGCTCTTGGATGGGGATTGAAGTCCCCTTCACTGCTGGTGGTCCTTTAGGGGCCAACTAGCCTACCTTTTACCTCCAGTAAGCCCAAGCAGTAGGATTGGTGAGAGGTATATAAAGGCCATGCCCCCTTTCTTCACCACTCTGCAAACACGCCCCCTGGCACGTTGTAAGTTGGGGGATTAAGTCCTCTTGAATCCTGATGGTCCCAGTGTTGTATCTTTATTATATGCTGTGTTTCTTTAATATAGATTTCCTTGAATGTTCCTGTGATGTAATATAGTTCTATTGCGTGTATCATAGCAACGGTTCGAAACAGAGGGTCTGTTGGCTGTGGATGGCAGCAGTTGAGGGTTGCTGTACTTACATCTTCAATAAACCATCTTTCCTTACATATATTTGTGTATCATCTCTAAAAATGGCGACGAGGACAGGATGAAGAAAAAGGAAATATTTAATGGATGGTGAAGAAGGAAAAATCTCTTTTGAAGAATTACAGCTGTATGTTTATTCTTAAAAAATCATCGGAGACCCTCAACGTGATATCTTTCTATTTACTATTCTTGTAGAAGTTACATTTTACGTTCTTATCAAGAATGGTGCTGCCAATCATTCTTCTCGGAAATTCTGAACAACCTGAAGGCTCCCATAAAGCTTTGCGCGGCCGTATGTGACCGCGTAAGTTCAAAGGTCACGTTGTGCATGCCACCATTTTTGTTGTTATTGTTGCTGATTTATCAGAGTGGATGTTGATTTCTTCTGTGTGAAGGATTTTCATATTTCTCATTAATTTCAAGTTCTTTCATTTTGTGTATGATATCGTCATTTCGGCAACTAGTCAACTACGGTGAGCGGTATATTTTTTTAATATATGCCATTTTTGTTTCCTCTCTATACATCGGATCATCTACTGTAGACATTTACGGTGGTCATCAACAGAAAACAGTACCACATTTATTTTACAGTGACTACAAGAAACTTACAACTTTGCAATTGTTCAACCACTGATTGCTAGTTTTTATTTCTTTTTTCTACTGTGAATTTGTTGTATTGGTACTATGTCTAATCAAACTATTTCTCCTCCCCCCACATTTCTGCAAGAACCAGGAGCTCCTTGTATGTCTTGGGAAGACTGGAAGGAGTCTTTCATTACATATTTAGGTTTAAAGTATTTTATTAAAGTACAAAAAGAGCATGGGGAAGGGAATAGGAGGTCAAGCGAATACACAGTACAAGAAGCGGAACGCTGCAGCGGTTCAGAAGAAAAGGAGGGAGGCAGGAAGCCCCAGTGGGTAACAAGGCATAAGTCATAAAGCAATAAGGTATTGTGAATGACCCCCCAGGAGACCCCCACTCCCCAAGCAAGGCAGAGCTAGAATAACGTCCCGCATTACAGTAAAGAAGAAAGCACACCGTCCCCCCAACCCCCCGTCCCCAGAAAAAGAGAAAAAAGAGAAAGGAGGAGGAAAAAGAAGAAAACAATACCCCAACATCCCCGTCCGAAAATCAGCATTAAAAGCATGTAACCCCACGCCCCACCCCCAGCCCCAGTCCCCCGAACCCTCACATTCACTCCGCTGTAGCCGCCGGTGGTGTCAGCCTAAGGAGTCGCAGGTACCGTGGACATGTGAGTTCGCGAAACTCCGTGGACAGCAGCGCCAAAAAGGGGTGCCAGAGCTCTTCAAACTGATCAACATTCCCAGCCACGTGAGCGACATCTTCTCCATGCCTAGTACCTGCCAGAGCCTGTGTAGCCAACCAGTGATGGAGGGGGCAGTAGGGGTGCGCCAGAGTACAAGGATGTTTTGGACCGCGGAACCTAGCGCAATCGCAATCTGCCTACCCCTACGGGACTTCAGCGGGTACATCAGGTCATTGGGGAGGCCTAGCAACACATACGCGGGGAAGCGCGGGAGCTCGATCTCAAAATGCTTATCTACCTCATCCAGGACCTCCTTCCAATAGGTCGACAGCACCGGGCACTCCCAGAGAATATGCGTGAGGGTGCCCTCCTGGCCGCAGCCGCGCCAGCAACCTTTATCACCGATTTTGCGCATCTCATAAAGCCTCTCCGGGGTGTAATACCAATAGGTGGATACCTTAGTAAAGGTCTCCGTCAGCCCAGTGTGGTACGCAGAGTGCCTCGCCCGATACGCAATCTTGTCCCACTCCTTGTGGCTCAAGGACCTGCCCAATTCCCTGTGCCAACGCTCCCTCCCTGGGTTATGGTAATGAAACGGCGGGGGTTGGAGAAACTTGTACAAGTCGGTGATAAGCTTGGCATCCGAGGCCCGGGTTACCAGCCATCGCTCATAGGGCGTAATTGAACGGGCAGCGACGTCGCGTACTGAGGGTTGAAGAGCCCAGTGGCGGACTTGCATATAACGCAGTCTGTCCCCCTCCGTCAGGCCAAACTCCTGTCGGAGCTGCTGGAAGGGGAGCACACCCTCCGGCCCGTAAATCTGGAAAAGCACCCTGCAACCCGCGCTCACCGAGTGGGAAAAGGCTCCCGGTTCCAGGCCCGGAGTGAAGTCTGGATTGCCAGCAATAGGAGTGAATGGCGATGGAAAAGTGGTGAGTTCACGAAGCTCACCCACCGCGTCCCACACTCGCAGCGGAACCCGGGTGATAAAAGAGGCGTAGAGATTAGGCGGGCGGTGAGTGCGCCGCAGGAACGGGACTTCCTGGAGGGTACGGCCCGCAACTGCCTGATCCTGAAAGAGCCAATGCTTGTCCGATTCCCACCGGCTCCATTCCACCAAGTACCGAAGTTGCGCCGCCTGAAAGTACTTCCGGAGGTCCGGGACAACGAGACCCCCCGCCTCCGGGGCAAGCATGGAGAGGACCCGCTTCATCCGCGGCTTACGACCCTGCCACACAAAGCGGGAGATGTCTGCCTGCATCTGCCGTATCCAACCTACAGGAGGCTGGAGAGGCAGAGCGCGAAAAAGATACAGGATCTGAGGCAGTATCGTCATCTTCACCGCTGCGATACGGCCCAGCCACAAGAGCAGGCCTTTGTTCCATCGGCCGAGTTCATCCTTGACTTTTTTGCCCAGAGCGGAATAGTTAGCGGCGACCATTGCAGGCAGGGAGGGAGCAAGCAAAATACCCAGGTAAGGCACCGTGGAGGAGGACCACTGCAGAGGAAAAAGACGCTGGAGGTCCCGCCTGGTGTCGACAGAGAGCGATACGTCCAGGGCGGCCGACTTAGTCATATTCATTTTAAAGCCCGCCACGCGGGCAAAGGAGTCCAGCTCCTGGACGCAGGCAGGGAGCGACCGTCTGGGGTCATCCAGGGTCAGCAAGACATCATCCGCATATAAGCTGACAGTATGCGTGTATCGCCCCATCTTCACCCCAATAGCGTCCGGGTTATCGCGAATCCTCTGGGCAAACGGCTCCATATAGAGGGCAAACAGGAGCGGCGAAAGGGGGCAACCCTGTCTCGTGCCACGTTCAATGGCGAAGCTGCTGGAGCTGTGCCCGTTGACGCGCACAGATGCTGACGGTCTCCTATAACAATTGAAGACCATAGTGCGGAACTTCTCGCCGATCCCCAGTTTCCCAAGGACCAGCTCGAGGTACGGCCAATGAACCCTGTCAAAGGCCTTCTCCGCGTCGACCGATAGCAGCATCCGCTCCCCCGGGATACGTGAGGCCTTTTCTAGCACGTGCGTCACCCTCTTGGTGTTGTCGACCGTCTGCCTACCGGGTACAAAACCGGCCTGGTCCGCTTCCACCAAACCTGGCAGGTGTAGACCAAGCCTGGCCGCCAAGATCCCCGTGTAAAGCTTGAGGTCCACATTCAAAAGCGAGATGGGCCGGTACGAGCCACACAGAGTCCGGTCCTTTCCCGGTTTCGGGATAACCGACACAGTCGCCGAGAGAAGGTCCGGCGGGATAGCTCCTGGGTCGGAGAAGGAATTGAATAAGCGAGCCAGGAGAGGCGCGACAGTGGGACAGAAGGTCTTGTAGAACAAGGCCGTATAGCCATCCGGGCCCGGAGCCTTGCCGTGCTTGAGCCGAGCAATAGCGGAGATGACTTCCTCCACGTGAATATCCCTCTCCAGGTGGTCCGCCTGGGCGGAATCCAGGGTCGGGAGGGTCACGGAGTCCAGATAGGCTTCAGCCTCTCCCGGTGGGGAGGGCTCTGCAGTGTACAGCGCCTCGTAAAAGGCACGAAAGGTATCCGCCACCTCCGCGTCACCGGAAACCGGGACCCCATCTACTCCCACCAGCTCTTTTACCACGTTGCGTTGCTGCGCAGCTCTGAGCCGATGGGCCAGGAGCTTACCGCACCTATCTCCGCCGGTGTAATAGGCATGCTTCAAGCGTAACGCCGCATACTCCGCCCGGTCCAGGTCCAACGCAGAGAGGAGTTTCCGCGCCGCCTTCAGTTGCCTCCAAACACGAGGAGCCCCCGTCCGGCGGTGAACCTGTTCAAGTTCCCTGACCTGCGCCGTTAGTTCCTCCCTCTTGCGTTGGCGCTCCTTATTCTCCGCCGAGGAAATGGAGATAAACTCCCCCCTGATGACTGCTTTCAAAGCCGCCCACTGCGTCGCCAGGGACGTATCGGAGTTGTCATTGTGGGTCAGGTACTCTCGGATGACCTCCTCTATGCGCTTCACCACCAGTTTCTTATGGAGAAGCGTGTCCCGAAGCCGCCACATCCCTCTGGAGGGGGGGGCCGCCGGCCAAGCAAAAACTCCGGAAACCGGCGCATGATCGGACAAGGACAAGACCCCGATGTCCGCCGCCGTGGCGGCTGAGCGAAGCGGGCCGCTCACCAAGAGATAATCTAACCGCGAATAAGTGCGGTGTGCGTGGGAAAAATATGAGTTGTCCCTGTCGGCGGGATGCATGGTGCGCCAGAGGTCATGTAGGTCCATCTCAGCAATCTGGTCTTGCACCGCCCTAGAAAGCTCCCCCGTCTGCGGAAAGCGCTGGGCAGACCTATCCAGGGTGGAGTCGAAGACCATGTTCAGGTCTCCCCCCAAGATGATATGGCGGTCGGGCGAGGCAGTAACGTCCACTAACACAGAGTCCAGGAAGCGATCCTGGTGGTCATTCGGGCTGTAAACGGAACCAACCGTAAAGGTAACACCTCCCAGACGCATGCGATACACTAGAAGCCTCCCCTTCTGCTCGGCATGTTTATATAACACTTCACCCCTGAAGGAGCTAGCTAGGAGAATGGCCACCCCCGCAGTCTTAGTCGCAGCCGAGGAAAAGAGTTGCGTGGGGAACTTGGCAGAGCGCAACCTATGACAGTCTTTAGAGAGTAAATGGGTTTCCTGCAGGAGGCAAATATCCGCCTGCGACCCCTCTAGCAGGGAAAGGATCGCCCTACGCTTTACAGGGTTATTCAGACCCTTAACATTAAGGGTCACTACTTTCAGGGGCGGCATCGCTCACGGGGAAGCAAAGCGCTATGCAGCAAGCGAGGGATCAGCGGGAGGGGCACGCGGGGCAGGGGAGCAGGGAAGGCCAGGATCGGCTTCGCAAGTGTTCGGACAGTATCGGACGGGACCCCCCAGCACCAAACCAGTTCTTAAACCCCCCCAAAACCAACCCATGGCAACCAGCCAAAACCAAAAACAAGAAAAAACACCCCATTGTCTCAGTCCAGCCCAAGAGGGCGAGTCTGCAGAAAACAGTCAAGTGGACGTCCAGCCACACACCTCCAACCGCTCCCCCCCAACCCCCAGCCCCAGCCCAGCATCATAGAAGCTAAGAATCTCTCCCCCCAAAGTAAAGTTAGGCCGTCAAGGCCACACCGTCAGATTCAGGCAAGTTCCTGGCCGCAGTCCTCAGGGCCTCCGCCATATCCGCCCTAATGGTAGGAGAGTCAGGACGACTCGCTGCAGCCGACGATTGGCGCCTCCTCGATCTCCGCCGGCCCCGCCGCTCGGGGCGCCTCCATGCGGGCGTAGCTCCTTCTTCCTCCGTAGCTGTGAGTCCCAGCACCCCACAGACATCCTGTAGGGAGCGCAGCTGATGTAGCACCCCATTCCATCGAAAGATAAGACGGAAGGGGTGACCCCAGGAATAGGCCGTTTCATGCTCCAGTAGAAAGTCCGTGGCGATGCGGAAAGACCTGCGCTTCTGCAGTGTGATGGCAGACAGGTCTTGATAGAGCGCCACGGGTCGTTCTCGGAAGGACAGCGGTTGCTTCCTGCGGGCCTCCGTCATGATGCGCTCCTTCAAGGGGAAATCCGGCAGGAATGCCAGAACATCAGGCGGGGGCGCCGATGACTGGTGCTGGCGGCCCACCCTGTGTGCTCTGTCGATGCGGATCTGGAAATCCGCTCCTTCTTCCAAGATGTCGCGGAACAGGTCTTGCAGATAGGCCACTAGGTCCGCACCCTCATCCGCGGACGGAACGCCTCGCACCCGGATATTATTCCGCCTGGACCTGTTCTCGAGGTCCTCCGAGTGGGCCTGGAGCTCGACACACTGCTCCCGTAGGCGGAGGACGTCCTGTTGAAGGTAGACTATCTCTTCGTCGCGACGCTGGGCCGCCGTTTCCACCGTGTCGACCCGCTCGCCCAGGCCTTCAACCTCCCTACGCACTTCACGAACCTCTCCGGCCACCTCGGTCTTGAGAGTCTGGAATTCCTCCTTGAGGGAGCTGAATAAGTCCTCCATAAAGGACCTCGTGACTGGCGGTTCGCCTCCGGTGGCGTCCGTTGAGGCCCGGGAGGACCCCGGGGACGGCTGCGTCCTGTCGCGTAGTTGCTGGGACCTGCCGAGCATTTCCGGCAGAGTGCGATCTCCCCGTGCCGCGCCTCGTCTCCCAGTCATCCTGGCCTCCGCGGTGGATGAGGCCGAGAGCCAGCCGCTGTGGATGAGCCCCACTGCACGAGGGCACCAGACGTGAAGGCCTCACCAAGGACAAGGGTGGTGCGTCACAGGCGACAAAATGGCGGCCCGGGTCAGGGCGAGACGACCGTCGGGCCAGTCAGGGTGGTCAGCAATGTTCCAGACGGAGGCCTTCAGCTGCGTGCTCCCAGGGAGGACAGCAAATGTGTAGGCACCAGGAGGAACCAAGGCGCCCACATGATAAGGGCGCGGGCGAGGCCACCAGTTCCAGCTCCACAAAGACAAGATGGCGGGAGGGCGGCACCCGGGAGGGCAGCCTAGGCCAGCAAGTCTATGGGCGACCCCAAACAGCGATGGGTCGGGAAGAAGCGAAACCAATGCCTCCCATTAACACCGGCCAGGACGCCCAGGCTGGGCCCCGCTCCGACTCCGTCGTCCTCCACTTCCAAGCTCGGGGTCCGCAGGGCGTCACACACCGACACCCGTGGCAGGGGGGTGGATCGCCGTCACCGGGCTGGGGTCTGTCGTCCAGCGATGGTCTTTGCGACAAGGGCGCCGGCCCGGAAGCCTCCACACTCCGCGGAGTCCGTCTAGTCCGCTCCCCGGGGTCTCCAGCTTTTCAGCACTCGGCCCAGCCAAGGCGCGCGGACAGCGCCGCGATATGCTCCGCCTCCAGGTCCTTCTCCTCGGGGCGACCCAGGCTCTGCTACCCGGAGCGATCGTTGAGCAAACTTTTCGGGGACTTCCCCCGGGGCCGCAGAAGTCAAAGTGGTATCAAACTGTGCTCCAAGAACTCCGGCACAGTTCTCTCGCCCGCAGTGCAGCCGCGGGGGGAGAGAAGCGCAGGAATCGGGGCTCGAGCTGAGCTGGGCCGGGCCGGGGGAGCTACGGGAGGAAGCGTCCGCTCACCCCGCCATCTTGGCCACGCCCCCCTCATTACATATTTAGAAGCTATAGGCGCTGAAATGTATGTTTCCAGCAGAAAATTGGCAATATTAAAACATCATCTAGGTGTAGAAGGCAGGAATGTTCTAAAAACACTACCTAAACCTGTTTCGGTTGTGAGCAGTCAAGGAACTAATAATTCGAATGCAGAAGGGGAAAATAATAATAGTAATTCTACTTCAGTAGATGAGGAGGATATTTATGAAGATGCCATGCTCATGCTGGAGGAAAATTATTGTAGAAAGATGAGTATAGTTGTTGAAAGGCACAAATTCTTCTCTAGGAAGCAAGCGCAAGGTGAGAAAATTGAGCAGTATGTTGCAGCCTTAAGGAAATTGGCAGCAACGTGTAAGTTTAAAGACTTGTGTAATGAAATAATTAGAGATCAATTGATTAATGCCACCAATAACAAAAAGGTTCAAGAGAAATTATTAGTTTTGATTGATCCCACATTGGATAAAGCAATTCAAATTGCCAAACGCATTGAGAACGCTTCTGAGTATGTAAAAGAACTAACCAACTCAGGAGCGACTTCATGTGAATCTTCTTCATCTAGAGTGTGCGAAGTGAACATTGATAAGTCTTCTAATAAGAAATTAGATGGAAAAGTGGACAAAAAGAAACAAGAACCATTTTTGACAGTCAATAAAGTATGCTATAGATGTGGTAGCAACAGACATTATTCAGACGCTATTCATTGCCCAGCAGCCAAGAGCAGATGCTACAAATGCAAAAAAAATAGGTCATTTTTCGAGGGTATGCAAAGCGTCTGTAACTAGTCAGTTCAAATCTAATGTGAATGTAATGTGTGATGAACCTGATATTGACAGTGATGCAGAAATGTATGTCATTGAAGATGTCAATGATGTAGGTACAAAATTGATGATGAATATTATCCACCTAAATGTGATATTTGTGTAAATGACACATCAGTTCCTATGTGGGCGGATTCGTGTTTGCCAATTACACTTATTGATAGACAAGTTTGGACAAGCTTGGGTTCTATTACTTTACAGAATACTGATGTGAATCCGGTAGGGTACTGTGGTCAAAAATTACCTGTAGTGGGTTATTTTTCAGCTAAGATTAAATTTCATGAAAAAGAATCTGATGCTAAAATCTATGTAGTAGAAAAGGGAAAGTCGCTGCTAGGCTGGAGGGATCAGAGAAACCTAAACATTGTTCTTAATCCTAATCATCAGTCACAGGTTTTACTTACTGACACACAGGACTGTGATATTTGGACAATGAAATTTCCCAACCTGTTCAAAAAAGAGTTGGGTTGCTTAAAGAAGTTTAGACATCAGATAATTCGTAAGGAAGGTACTATTCCCAAAGTACATAAAGTAAGGAATGTCCCTTTAGCGTTAAGGAATCCTCTAAAAGAGGAATTAGACAGATTATGCAAAGAAGGCATAATTGAGCCTATAGAAGCATCAGAGTGGTTAAGTCCCATAGTTATTGCCCGAAAACCCAATGGCTGTATCCGCATGTGTGTGGACTTAAGAGGCCTTAATCAATGTATTTGGGTTGATCGTTATCCTTTGCCTCATATTAACGAGATGTTGGCTAGTATAGACAATGGAATTTTTTTTTCCACCCTGGATTTGTCAAGTGCGTACCATCAGATCTTGTTGCAACTGAATCCAAACATTTGACATCTTTTATAACACCTGAAGGTGCATTTCGCTTTATTCGAATGCCTTTCGGTCTAGCTTCAGCTTCAGCTGTATTTCAGAGGGTTATGCAGAGCGTTGTAAAAGGCATATCTAACTTATTGGTTTTCCAAGATGACATATTAGTATGGGGTAAAGACAAAATTGAGCACAATAACATTTTGGAGATGACTCTAAACAAGTTGGAACAATCTGGTTTAACCATAAGCTTGCAAAAATTTAAGTTTTGTAAAAAGGAGATGGAATATTTAGGTCATTCTTTGTCATCTGAAGGTATCAGACCTAAATTCAAATTGGTTGAAGACTTAGAGAAAGCACAGTCACCACAAGTTAAAGATCAATTAAGATCTTTTCTTGGTCTTGCTGAATACTATACAAGATTCATACCAAATTTTTCAACCCGTGTTAATCCTCTAAGAGAACTTATGAAGAAAAATGTTAGTTTCATATGGTCTAAGGATTGTCAATTTGCATTTGAATATGTGAAGAGTGCAGTTGCAAATGCTGTAGCATTGAAACCTTTCAACCCAAATGATAAGTGTATTATAGTAACTGATGTGAGTGGGTATGGTTTGGGTGCAGCTTTGATGCAGATACATGAAGGCAAGGAACGTGTAATAGCTTTTGCTTCACATACACTCAAGGGAGCTGAAAGTACATACTCAACAATTGAAAAGGAGGCATTAGCGTGTTGGTGGGGTGTTCAACATTTCAGAAACTTTGTTTGGGGAACATGTTTTGATTTACAAACAGATCATAAACCCTTGGTTGATATATTTTCTACTTTTGGAGCTGGTAGGGCCACACCTCGTATAGCGAAATGGATTCATCGTTTGCAGGAATATAACTTTTGTATAAAGTATGTTCCTGGTGTAAGGAATGTTAATGCAGATTTTTTATCTCGTCTTCCTGTCACCAAGTGTGGAGATGATGAGTTGATTTCTGAGACAGATGATTGGTTTGTTGATGATTTATCGGATATTTGTTGTGCTATTGAGGAAAGTGAATGGAAACTGGCCATGATGAATGATGTTGGTATGAACATGTTGATTAGTAATTTGTCAGTTTGTGATGGTTGGAAACTTCATGTAGACAGTGTGCAATACAAAGAAGTTTGGGAGGAACTTTCTATGGTCAATGGTATTTTGAGAAGAAGTGACAGATTAGTGGTTCCAACGTCTTTGAGACCAAAACTATTGGACATTTCACATGAAGGTCATGGTGGGATGACTGCGTTGAAAAGAAAAGCTAGGGAAGATTTTTGGTGGCCAGGAATGGATAAGCAGATTGAAAGGTTCGTCAGGGATTGTTTGGCATGTTCTCGAAGTGACAAGTCTCATATTACACAAGAAAGTTCTATTTGCCATGTTGAATTTCCGGACCAGGCATGGGCGAAGGTTGCTATGGATATATGTGGCCCATTTGAGATTTTGGGTGTTGGGAGCAGGTTTGCCAATGTATTAATGGATTATTTTTCCAAATGGCCAGAATTGACATTTGTGCGTGAGGTCAAATCTAGTAATGTTGTTGAATTTTGTGAAGAGATATTTTGCAGAGAAGGTTGTCCGGCTGAAGTGTTGACTGACAATGGTCCACAATTTATTTCTAAGGAGTTTGTTGATTTTCTTATGAAATGGGGAATTAAACATTCAAGAACTCCTGTATATCATCACAGCGGAAATGGTTTAATTGAGCGCTTTAATCGCGTGATTGGTGAATGCATACAGTTGGTTGTACAGAAAAGCGGTTGCTGGAAGACTGAAGTGAAAAACATGTTATGGAGTTATAGAACAACTCCGCATTCGGTTACGGGTGAAACTCCTTTTTGTTTATTGAAGGGCAGGGTACCTTGTTCTGTTGCTGTTCCTGCTTGGATGGAAAGAAACAGGAGGAAGATGATTGATGAGAATGCTGTAAGGATGAATGTGGAAAAGTGTCAAGATCAGTATGAGCATAGGCATAATGACAAGTTGGTCAAGCATCCTAGGAATTTTGAAGCAGGAATGTTTGTAAGGGTGAAATCAGATTCGTTTCACCATAAGTGTTTTTGCTAAATTTTCCGATCCTATTGAGATCAGTGCTGTCAAGGGTAACTTGATCAAATTGGTTGATGGAAAATGGTGGAACTCAAACAGAGTAACAAAGTGTAATGAAACTGAAGTACAAGAGTGGTTGAA
This sequence comes from Lissotriton vulgaris, assembly GCF_964263255.1. NCBI lineage: Eukaryota > Metazoa > Chordata > Amphibia > Caudata > Salamandridae > Lissotriton > Lissotriton vulgaris. The sequence continues at coordinate 121,322,350 of NC_141695.1, read as the reverse complement.
ATCCAATTCCACTGATATGCATAACCAAACAGTAAAGTCCAAGGGAGTTGTAATTACTGACAAGGTTGTTTCAAATAGTAGTGTAAAAATGAGTAAACGTGTAACAAGACCACCAGGTAGATTGCATGATTATATTTGCAATTGAATAGTTTTTGTACCAGGTCTATTACATGATTATATTTGTAATTGAATAGTTATTTTTTTAAGAAAAGAGGATATGTTGTATCTTTATTATATGCTGTGTTTCTTTAATGTAGATTTCCTTGAATGTTCCTGTGATGTAATATAGTTCTATTGAGTGTATCATAGCAACGGTTGGAAAAAGAGGGTCTGTTAGCTGTGGATGGCAGCAGTTGAGGGTTGCTGTACTTACATCTTCAATAAACCATCTTTCCTTACATATATTTGTGTATCATCTTTAAAACCCTGGGGTCCAACTAGCCCTCCAGGTACCTCCAGTAAGCGCCACAGAGCTGCGTTGCAGAGAGGTGTTCAGAGACCACGCCCCTTTTTACACCTCTCTGCAATGCAGCTATGTGGCACTTACTGGAGGTACCTGGTGGGCACACGGGTGAAGGGAGGAGGCGGGGCCCGAGGTGACATGTGCAAACGCGTCCCTTGGCACATTTTAAGTTGGGGATGAAGTCCCCTTGAATCCTGAGGGACCCTGTAACTCCTACTAATGGAGGTCAAACGAATCTAACAAATAATGAGGATTACAGAAAACTTACCGAACTAAAAAAGAAACTTACCCGTATGGAAGCCCACGGGGAATTTATGTTGGCTTATTTGAAAAATGGCATCATCCCAATGGGTTTAAAAGTTCGGAACATCCCTGGTCTCTTTGTGAATCATAGGCCATTTTTAGAAAGATGGAGCCTTATTGCAAATAGATGTTCCAGGGATCTAATGATCCTCATCATTGAGACAGCCAAAGAGTTAGCTATCGATATCAAAAAAGAAATTGAGGCATTAGAAACTAAACTTAAAACCTCTAGTAATATAGAGGATGCCATGAAGAAAATAGAAGAAGCCAACAAAGAATTGGAGTCATTCAGTACATACTTAAATAAACGTAAGAATGACAAACTAACCAAAGACAAACGTTACTATACTTTGGAAGGAACTTACCCGTACTTGAGACAGGACTTTTACAAACAGAACCATTACGTCGATGATATTAGAACAACACCCCAAAGAGTAAATAATTTCACTGACTCTTCTGACTCAGAGAATGAAGGCCCCAGTAACTATTATGAGGCAGAAAATAATTCTAACCAATACAATGGCCCTCGCCCAAAACAGCCTTTTTTGTCCAACAGGGGCCTAAGGAGAGGGAGACCCAGGGTGCACTTCCAAAATCAGACCAGAGGCAACTTCCAACAAGCCCATCACCAACAGCAACATCAGCACCAATATCAACAACACCAACAACATCAACCTCAGGAACCCCAATTCATCCGCGAGACACGCAATCGTCAATATTGGGGCCAAGGGATGTAATCCCGATCTTTAACTTGTCCTCTAAAAACATCGATTTCTCTACTGAATCGTTACTGTCTAAAGGCTTGTCTTATGTTCCTCATTCTCAAGTAAATGTCTTTGAACTGCAAAAAGATATTATTTCTTTTTTTCGTAAAATTAGGTTAAAAAAATATTTTTCTATGCACTCAGATAGCAATGACATATCTCAAGAAACCAGACATCTCTCCCTGCCATCTACTTTTAATCCCTCATTAGACCAATTAGGTCCGGAGGTTGCTACTTTCGAACTAGTTGTTCTTCAACAACTAGAAAGAGCCCTCCGGTATATACCCAAACCTATCTATAACCTCAGCAGAGAAGAATCAGTTTCTCTCAAAAATCTCAGACAAGATAACACCATAATTGTCAAGAGTTGTGACAAAGGGGGTGGTATTGTTCTGATAGATACGGAGAAATATGAACAAAAAATGATGTCAATGCTCTCTGACACAGGTATCTACTGCCCAGTAAGAACTAACCCTATGACAACTATCTCCAACAAAATCCGTAATCTGACTGCCACAGCGTTCACTAATGGTGAAATTAGCCAAAAAGAATTTGATTTTTTGAACCACCATAAATTCAAAACAGCAAGCATCTACGGCATGCCAAAAGTTCATAAGAGTATAATTGATCCACCCTATAGACCCATTGTGTCCACGATAGGCACGAATACAGAGCCCCTGTCCAAATTCATTGACTCTTTTCTATGTCCTCATATACCTAGGATTAGTTCATACATTAAAGATACAGGCTCCATGATATCCAAAGTTGAAAACCTACCTTTTGATCCCAATAAAGATCTACTAGTTACTATGGATATCGAAGCGCTGTATAGTAATATCCCCCAAAAAGAGGCTATGCTTGCAACAAGTTGGTTCATTGATACCTTCGACATTAATTGTCCGAAAGATTTCATACTGGATCTCCTGCATATTGTTCTCACTGAGAATATTGTAGAATTTGGGAATACTCTTCATCGCCAGATTAAAGGCGTCAACATCTATATGGCAGCTTTTGAAACCAAGGTCATCTATAACGAAATAGCACCATTTTTTGAGTCCATTTCCCATTGGTCCAGATATATTGACTACATCTTCTTTATCTGGACCAATGGGGAAGACACACTCCGTGAATTCCTGGAATGGATCAACCTGGTAGATGGAAATCTTAGATTCACAGCTCAATATAACAACAATCAAGTTGAATTCCTAGATATAATTATAAAACACTGGAACAAATTAGTGGTGGATCTCTTTGTTAAATCCACTGCGAGGAATACTCTCCTCCATTTCAAGAGTTTCCATCCCCGGTGTCAAAGAGAAAGTATACCCTTCTCCCAGTTCCTTCGAGTTAGAAGGATCTGCTCCAGTTTAGCTGACTTTGACACGCAAGCAAATATCATGCAACAGAAATGTTTGAGCAGAGGCTACCCACATAGGTTAGTCAGAGATTCATTTAAGCGAGCAAGATTCTACGATAGAGATTCACTACTTAGATCTAAGCCACCTACGACAAACAAGCAATTAGTTTGCATTACAAAGCATTCTACCCTCGATAACACGGTTCGACACATTGTAAATTCAAATTGGCATATTCTAAACTCTAACCCAACTAACTGTAAATTAGATAAACCTATGTTTGCTCATAGGAGAAATAAAAATTTAAAAGATCTAATTGTACATTCTCGTTTCACTTCCAATAAAGTCTGTTCAGAATTTGTTCAAAGATCTCTTACAGATAATTTTCCAGTCAGAGGCACTGTTAGATGCTCATCCTGTAAATCCTGCAAAAATATCATCACAGGTGAGTCCTTTGAAAACAATGGCTGCCTTATCAACGCCAATGATATGTGGAACTGTAAAACAGCTAACTGCATTTACTTCATCATGTGTCCATGCCTATTGGGCTATGTGGGTGAAACTTCTAGACCCATACCGACTAGACTCGCAGAACATCGGTCGGCCATCCGTACTAATAAGATCTTGGCTCCCTTAGTCAAACATTTTACAGAAAAACAACACGGCCCGGATGACTTCAAATGGCGAATACTGGAAAAGATCAGACTTCCAGATAGTAAAGGTGGTGACAAAGTCAGAAGGAAAAGGGAAGTCTTTTGGATTTTTGCCCTGGGTACCTTTAAGAAAGGACTCAATGCCGAAATCCCTTGGGAGAACGCCATAACCTAAACGTATAATGACTACTGCAACATTTTACGTTTTATCCCCCAGCACCCCTAGCTGTAACGATTTGTTTAGGGCCCTTTCGCTTTTAAAGTGTCTCTTCTTTTATCTGTTTTGTAATAAATATTCATCTATTTGAGCTACCTATATTATTTATATCATTATCAGTTCATGTGTATAAAGGTACCCCTATAATCATGAGTGGGTATATCCGACCTTTATTGTAGACCTTATAACTATATCTTATTCTTCACATATCCATCAATGTTCCTTATTTGTAAACCTGAACATTCCTCATAATTTTTAAGCATAAGTACTTTCCCTATGCTTAGCTCTGGAGTAGCGAGCAGTTTTGTTTATCTGTTAATATTGACATATATTTTTTGACTAAATGCTTCCTCTCGCCGCCCACCACATGCCGGCTCGTAAAACAAAGGCAACAGCTGCTATAAGAACATGCCCTTTTCGAACTGTTGGATGCAATAGACTATAGGCTTTAATTAGTGCACATCGATAGCATCTAGGAACGCCATCTTAGAATGGGTTATTTCCACTCTATAATGTGTATATTCTTTGATTACTTTATACCGACGGCATTATTCAAAATAAAAATTTAGGTATAGATATATAGAGACCATTATAATCTATTATTGTGTCTATGTTAACGACACTCAGCCTATATAATTTATTCCAGCGTGGTTTTATGTACAGCATAAAACTTTTGACTCGTTACGCGCTGCATGTTTTATGGAGCGCCATTTTGGAACAGGCAGGTTTCGTGTTATGCGGCCCAGTATCCTTCATCGCTTTCTACTACCCTTGTGTCTTAGCCCGTAGTTTTTGGTGCCAATCTCGGGGCTTTAAATGTCAGCCCGTATTGCACAGGTTCACTTTCCCGGCTGGAGGTACCTTTGTGACGTGACGTCCCTCGTTTTTGGAGCAGCACTATCTTGTTGCCCATGTCATCTTTTCTGAGTTAAGGTAAGAATGAGCGAAGATATTCTGGGACTCGAGATGCCATCAGACACAACCTTTTCGAGTACAACCTTTTAAATACCCCCCGTTTTTTCTTTCCTTCCCCCCTCCTTTTATCCCTGCAGTTATATAATATCTGGCACCATCAAAAACGCCATCTTTTTAACCACCCCTAGAATATGGATCAAAGAAACGCAATTTATGTACTCTCGTGAATACACAAGGTACGTGTTCACTCTATTTGGTATGTGATGTGTATTGCTTGGTACCAATTGTACAAGCCTGTTTTTAGAATAATTATTCCAATTTAATATAGGTCCATGATCATCCTCCCCATGTAATGGGATTCTTTTTATCTTTTCCTTTTCCTACCTATAGTCACGAGCCATCTGGCCTATTGCGGGTGTCCATATCCCCTCCACGAAGATATACGCTTACAAACAGAAATTCATAGGTATTCCTTTTTTATTTGTGTACCAACCCGTTTTTTAGTAAACGTGTCATTTGAAATTAGTTGACTCTAACATGCTATTTACGTGGTCATGCGTTAACCTCATCCCCATATGTTCCGTTTTTCACCAATATAGTATCTTTGGCTATGCTGACTTTATGATCCTCCCGCATCCTTGGCTTTATCCTCCTTGGTGCTGTTCATGATCAACGTGTTTGAATTTAAGTCGATGTCAGTGCTATTCAAGGTATTGTTAATAACATCATGTGGTGTCTATATACATTGTTTAATTACTTGGTAGTTAGACGTTAGTATACACCCTAATAGCCCACATAAGACAACATTGGAACCTTACTACATAACCGCATAGTCTGTTAGAGTGTCAACTGGCACCCTTTGCCCTGTGAAAGCGTGAATTTATCGCCTCTATGAAGTAGTATTCCACAATAGATAGGTCATTGTAAGTATGCTCCTTAAACCCCCGCCAGATGTTACTATCTATCTAGAGGAATATAAGAAATGCGTTATACTTACCATCTAGATGGCGCCTTATGTTCATAGTGACTTATTAATTTGTAAACCCCCTTATATTCTCTAATTATCGTTATTTATTTCATCTTTTACTTCATTTGTTGGTCAGGTATTAGCCTCTATCAAGTGGCTCTGACTACTCACATGTACGAAGATATCAACAGCTTTTATGAGATATATCAATGTAAGTGTTTACCTAGATTATAGTAGATTTGTTGTCCTAGATGAATAGAAACCTTTTTGTTTCCATCCTCCTTTTATGAAGGTCATATGTACATAGCTCAATATTAAGGGCAACATAGCCTATACATAGAATAATAAGTTCTCTGTATGATTAAGTACTGCACAATATAGTTGAAAGTATTTGTCAATCATAAGACAAGAAATGACCACATTTTAATGCCTTTAATTGGTAGTCGGTGAAGATTGATGAATCTGTTAGATATAATATGAACTTGTTGCTTATATGATCTCTCTGTTTTTAATGTTCTTAGATATTGCTAAATAATGATGTAAGTTATAAAAATAAAATCATGATTTGATGTATATCCTCTCTTTTCTGTATATGTATTTCCAGATTATCAGCAGAGACTCCTGAAGAAGGCGGTTTTCTGCCACAGGGCGTGTTTGCACATATGTCACCTCAGGCCCTGCCGCCTCCCTTCACCACTGTGCAAACGTGTCCCGTGGCGTGTTTTAAGTTGGGGGATTGAGTCCCCTTGAATCCTGAGGATCCCTGGTGTCCAAATAGCTCACCAGGTACCTCCAGTATGTGCCAGGGAGCAGCATTGCAGAGAGGTGTGCAGAGGCCACGCCCCTTTTTACAACTCTTTGCAGCGCAGCTCTGTGGTGCTTACTGGAGGTACCTGGTGGGCTAGTTGGACCCCAGGGACCCTCAGGATTCAAGGGGACTTAATCCCCCAACTTAAAATGTGCCACAGGCCGTGGTTGCAAACATTGCACCTGAGGCCCCACCGCTTCCCTTCACCACTGTGCAAACGCGCCCTGTGGCGCGTTTTAATTTGGGGGATTAAATCCCTTGAATCCTGAGGGGCCCTGGAGTCCAACTAGCCCACCAGGTACCTCCAGTAGGCGCCACAGAGGTCCATTGCAGGGAGGTGTAAAAGGGGGCGTGGCCTCTGCACATGGCCGCACTGTTTACATGTGAAAGGAAATGTTTCTTTGTGTCCGTCATTGCTTTCTATGCTTAGTTTGTGTGACGTGCTCATATACAGCCAGGATACACTGCTATGTGTTAAACACTGACGAAGGACTAGACGTCCGAAACGCGTCTGTTTTTACCGGATTAAATACGTTGTGATCACCCACGGAGTGCTTCTACTTTGTTTGGAGAGAGATTTAAACAGAGTTTTGAGCTTGGATATATATATATATATATATATATATATATATATATATATATATATTACCTACTGGCTATCGCCAGTAGGTATATATAGTTAGAATTTTTTCTCTATGGGACTTTTGAAAATTCTATGTCTAATAACTTTGGCGTTTGTGGACGGAATCGGCTGAAATTTTCAGGAAAATGGCACATTTTGTTTCTGAGCAGCCCCTGAAAATTTGGTGGGGTTTCGTCAAGGGGGGGCTGAGAAAAAAGGGGGGTCCCAAAACGCGTTTTTTGCATTGAGTTTTCCATAGGGCGGTTGGACTCACTTTTAGCTCGAACGGCTGAATGGATTTGCACGAAACTTGGCAAAATTGTAGGGACTGTTAGCCCGATGTGCCTTTGCTAGGTCTCAATATATGTGCTCCAGTAGTTTTTGAGAAATTAACGTTCAAACCAAGATATATATCTGTAACAGCGCTCTGGGCAGCGATCCGGTCCGCTTACTTTTCGCTTATCGGAACTTTGCGCGCAGAAAGCTGATTGGCTCTCCGGTGTCTGTCAACATTCTAAACAGTCCGGAGCGGACGCCATCTTGTCTCTCGGTAGGATCGAGAGAGAAGAAGAGGTGGAAAACGAAGGGGGAATTTAATGAAAGGGGGCAAGGTAGACCCCTCTTGACCCCCTAGGAATGTTGTTGGGGTTATTAAAGGGTCCCGTGGGGAAAATAAAAAAAAATGATTTTTCACGGTAGAAGCGCGGCCGCGAACTGGTAGCGAAACGGGAATTCGCCATTTTGTGCTTCGTAAATTAAATTACTAGTTATAAGTGGGTGCGGGAGACGTATCCTAATCCCCTATGTTTCCTGAGGGTGGGTGAGGAGGCTGATCTATGTTGATACATCTCTTCCAGCGGCTGTGCGTGAGCTTTTTTTTTTTTTTTGCTGCATGACAGTCCGGAGCGGCCGCCATCTTGTCTCTCGGTAGGATCGAGAGAGAAGAAAAGGTGAAAAACTAAGGGGGAATTTAATGAAAGGGGGCAAGGTATCCCCCTCTTGACCCCCTAGGAATGTTGTTGGGGTTATTAAAGGGTCCCGTGGGGAAAATAAAAAAAAATGATTTTTCACGGTAGAAGCGCTTTACGGGCCGCGAACTGGGCCGCAAACTGGTAGCGAAACGGGAATTCGCCATTTTGTGCTTCGTTAATTAAAGTACTAGGTATAAGGGGGTGCGGGAGACGTATCCTAATCCCCTATGTTTCCTGAGGGTGGCTGAGGAGGCTGATATATGTTGATACATCTCTTCCAGCGGCTGCGCCATCTTGCCTTTTTTCGAATGCCACAATTTTGTCGTACACGGCAGCCATTTTAGATGCCAGGCTGGTCCCAGGCTATCACCTAACCCTGCGGATGTAGTTTATGGCCCCAGCTGTAGAGAATTCAGACATGCCAATCCTCCTGATTCAGGCGTGTGAGTACTGATTTCAGTGCTAGTCTCCCGCCTCCCGATTTCTGCAAGCAAAAACCCGGGGGCATATTACGAACAACTAGCGATAATTTTTGTCTCTAACTTGTTTAGAGACAAAAATTATCGCCGCACATCGGCGATTTTTATCGCAGATAAACCTTGCTATTATCGCAGAAAAGTCAGCGATATTCATGTATTATCGACCTAATGCTCTTAGCCATGTTATCCACCTCCCATTGGATAACATGGCTAAGAACTGCTCAGGGCAGGTGTTAGATTTTGGAGATATTCGCGCTTAGCGCGAATATCTCCAAAAGTTGGTAATAGAAGGTAGCGATGTTAGGGACTGTTTCCAGTCGCTAACATCTTGGCACGCCACTTTGCATGTCATTAGTGATAAGTATCACTGACATGCAAAGCGGGGCCCAAGATGGTCGCTATCTCCTTTTAGCTGTCACTAACTGGTGTTAGCGACAGCTTGATAATAGGGAAATAATTTTATCTCCGCTTTCATGGTTTTTAAAGCCAAAAAAGCGGAGATAAACCCCCTTGATAATATGCCCCACGATTCCTTGGGGGTTTCAGCTGACAGGGCTTGGTATTGTGTTACATGGTAATTTTTCCATGAAACGTCAGAGGGTCGATGCAGGGATTCTAGAAGAGGTGATAAACCATTTAAGCCTCATGAACAAGCGCATGGTCTTTTAAAGATTTGTGAAGTACTCGGGGCGGCGGTGTGTGTGTGCCCTCTTTCAGGAGCGGGCGGGGGGGCACTGCCAGCAACTTGCCAGGTCAGGTAGTGTTCAACACGTGCATCACCCTTTCTCTGCCTGCTATTGCGCTCCATGCTTCGGAATGGTAAGAAAAAGAACGTGCATTTGAGTTTGAAATGTCCGATCCTGCAGCAGCACACTTCCAAAGCCCACACATGACAATAACCCGATTCAAGGCCCCATTCACCCGTTTTTAAAAAAATAGATAACACTCCAACAAAATAAGGTTATAAAACTTTATTAACTACTAACTTTAACGAACGGAACAAAAACTAAAAACATTTAAACATTTCTCAATACAAAAAGCAACAATGGTTAGAAGCTGTCTTTTGTGCGAATAGTCCCAAGGCAGCACAACGTGCAGAGTTCTGGACGGCACCCAGGTGATGTCGCCTGGGTGCCGCACTGGTTTAGGGATCCTACAATGCTGCTCCGAAAATTGGCGTGGGGCGTCCCGGGTGGGGCGGGGGGAGGCCTCGTCAGTAGCGGTCTGTTGTGCGAATAGTCCCAAGGCAGCACAACGTGCAGAGTTCTGGACGGCACCCAGGTGATGTCGCCTGGGTGCCGCACTGGTTTAGGGATCCTACAATGCAGCACAGAAAAACAGCGTGGGGCGTCCCGGGTGGTGCGGGGGGAGGCCTCGTCAGTAGCGGTCTGTGTCCAGTGTCACATGGCTGACACAACATGTACGACAGGCACCCAGGTGATGTCCAGTAAACTGCCGCACTGGTTTTGGTATCCTACAATGCTGCTCCGAAAATTGGCGTGCGGCGGCCCGGGGGGGGGGGGGGCGTGGGGGAGCCGGCGTGAACGGGCCTCCCCAGGTGGCGGCCATCTAGCTGAGTTGCGCTCGCTCTTGCGGCCACAGCGTCTCGCTCACCATGTTGTTGAGTTGCTCCCACTCTTGCAGTGCAGCGATAGGCGGCTGCCACATGGCTCTTAAAATGGCGGACAGCTCCTCGGTTTTAGGCCTGGTCCACTGAAATGGTCCTGGGACACTTTGGAACTCGGACGCTTGCCTGCTAGGGCTTGGGTTCCATTCTCGAAAAGCGTCCCCTCAGCCGTGAAGATTGTATAATAGTCTTGGGGGCCCCCGACTCCCGCAGGCTTCCGGTGGGGAGCGGCTGCCATGATTGCTCGCGGAATGACCACGACGGAGCCACGAGATGGTGGTGCTCTCATGCCGACGCCAGCTTCAGTCTGAATGATCCAGAAACAAGGTGGGGCTTTCATCGTTTGGGGAAAAAAAATGTTCTAAACCAATGAAAAGTGTTATTTTTAGGTCATATGACCAAGCCTTCCATCTTTAGGAAACCAAAAGTAAAATGAACCAATGAAAAGTTTTATAAACAAGTCACATGACCTGTTATGCGGCATAGGGCTACAAAAAGCGTAGAAAATCCGTTGGCACGTGAGGCGGCGTCAGTAGCGGACCGATGTGCGAATAGGCCGAAGGCAGCACAACGGGCCGAGATCCGGATGGTACCGAGGTGGTGTCCAGCTAATTGCCGCACTGGTGTGGCCATCCTACAATGCTGCGCCGAAAGACGGCGTGTCCAGCTGAATTGCGGTCACTGTTGCGGTACAGTGACTCGAACGCGCCGAGATCCGGATGGCACCGAGGTGGTGTCCAGCAAATTGCCGCACTGGTGTGGCCATCCTACAATGCTGCGCCGAAAGACGGCGTGTCCAGCTGAATTGCGGTCACTGTTGTGGTACAGTGACTCGAACGCGCCGAGATCCGGATGGCACCGAGGTGGTGTCCAGCAAATTGCCGCACTGGTGTGGCCATCCTACAATGCTGCGCCGAAAGACGGCGTGTCCAGCTGAGTTCCGGTCACTGTTGCGGTACAGTGAGTCGAACGCGCCGAGATCTGGATGGCCCCGATGTTGTGTCCAGCAAGTTGCCGCACTGGTGTGGCCATCCTACAATGCTGCGCCGAAAGTCGGCGTGGGGTGCCCCGTTGGCTTATGAGGTGATGTCAGTAGTGGACCGATGTGTGAATAGGTCGGAACCAGCACAAGGCACCAAGATCCGAATGGCAAGTCCTGGATGTCGAGTGCCTCAGTTGAGATTTCTGAGCAGTGCTTGTAAGACTGTCTGAAGCTTATTTGCACCTGCTGCAGCTTCACTAGGTCCGGCGGAACTTTTTGCCTTTTCCTTTCTGCTTCTTTTCCTACAATGCGTTTCATCTGAAGACACGACCAGGTCCCTGAATGTGTGCAGGGGGACGCTATTGATTGAATGAACGCGCCGAGATCTGGATGGCACCGAGGTGGTGTCCAGCAAATTGCCGCACTGGTGTGGCCATCCTACAATGCTGCGCCGAAAGTCGGCGTGGGGTGCCCCGTTGGTTTATGAGGTGATGTCAGTAGTGGACCGATGTGTGAATAGGTCGGAACCAGCACAAGGCGCCCTGCACTGTTGAGCCTTTTTGAATGCCTGTTTTTTGTTGTTTCCCCTCCATCAAAAACAAAACAAAAATACAAGGCGCCAAGATCCGAATGGCAAGTCCTGGATGTTGAGTGCCTCAGTTGAGAGTTCTGAGCAGTGCTTGTAAGACTGTCTGAAGCTTATTTGCACCTGCTGCAGCTTCACTAGGTCCGGCGGAACTTTTTTCCTTTTCCTTTCTGCTTCTTTTCCTACAATGCGTTTCATCTGAAGACACGACCAGGTCCCTGAATGTGTGCAGGGGGACGCTATTGATTGAATGAAAATGGCGGCTTGACACAAAGCTGACTCAAGCGTTACTGTTGGTGCTATACAGACAAAAATTGGTTTTCAGTTTGTACATTCTTCAGGTTTTTTTTTTCCATCCAAGTCTGATTGAGAGTTTGTAGAAAAATGGCTTCAGATTTTCCACATACTACTTTTCAACATTCTTCCTAAATGTAACAATGTGAAACTCACTAGGAGAACGGCTGTTTCTGTTTCCTTTCAAAATGCTGCCACCAATATTTTCTGAATGGAAGACACCATCTTGTAGCATAAAGGGCCGAAAGGGGTTCTGGTCTGGCCGATGGTTGGTGGAGACATTTTGACTATATCTTGGACCTGCCCGGCCTCGCCCAAAATGGCGCCGGTATAAATGGGACTCGTAACTCTTTGCCCGCAAATGTATATCTAGAAAATGTTATTGTAAGTGGCCCTGTCGTATTTTAATTACAAAATGTACGTCCACCGATTCCGCAACTGTTAGACACCTTTGTTCTTGTCACCTAATGGCCCGCTCGTTACGTTCTTCTACAGTGTAAATGTCTCCTCATCATATACGATTTCAGTTTGCTCCGTGGCCGGCCCACGTGGTTATAGGCCCGTATTTGTATACTGACATTTTCACAATAAAGGTTTTTAAAACAAAACACGGTAGTAGTATTTTCATTTGTAAAGTTTTTACTTTTAGTGACTGTTTTCGAATCAGTAAAAGGCAAGTGAAATAAAGCAGTCCAATTACATGACGGATAAAAGGTATAATATGTAGGAACGCAGTAAAGATAAATGGTCAAGGGCAGTTGTGTTTTTCATGTCTGCAACATAAAGTGATCGATAAGAATCTGATAATCAGGCGTATCGGCGACTAAGACAGCAGGCCGAATCTCTTTTACTCAAGGGCTCCGTCATGGAAGGAAGAAACGCCCTTTTTCTCGAAAAAGGAATATATTTTACTTGCAAGACAGTTGTAAATTTTCCGGGAAAGTACATTAGCCTGGAATATTATAACATATGTTTGAAAAAAAAATATTGTTCGAAAATAATAAAAAGCGTAATTTTTAGGTCATATGACCAAGCTTTTCATCATTAAATTAACAAAAGTAAAATGAACCAATGAAAAGTTTTATTAACAAGTCACATGACCTGTTATGCTTACGTTACGCGCTGCGCGCCGCGCCTCGGATCACTTCCGGGTGCGCTAACGCGGCGTGTCATAAAACGCATTACGCGACAACGTAGGTCAAGAATATAGTCTAAATGTCTCCACCAACCAGCGTTCAGAACACAACCCCTTTCAGCAGTCCAAAAAGTTCTGTTAAATGACAACAGAGGGGACAGGCAACAAGAACCATCAGTCAAAGAGGGGAGGGCAAGTTCTTCTCTTCCGGGTCATGTTGGGGCGCTACCGGAACTGATCGAATTGGTAGTCTACAGTGTTTCTGGATGTTTCAGACTAAAGCTGGCGTCAGCATGAGACCACTACCATCTCGTAGCTCCGTCGTGGCCATTCCACGAGCAATCATGGCAGCCGCTCCCCACCAGAAGCCTGCGGGAGTCGGAGGCCCCCAAGACTTTTGTAGAATCTTCACGGCTGAGGGGACGCTTTTCGAGAATGGGACCCAAGCCCTAGCAGACAAGCGTCCGAGTTCCAAGGTGTCCCAGGGCCATTTTAGTGGACCAGGCCCAAAACCGAAGAGCCGGCCGCCATTTTGAGAGTCCTGTGGCAGCCGCCTATCGCTGCACCGCAAGAGCGGGCGCATCTCAACTACATGGTGAGCGAGACGCTGTAGTCGCAAGAGCGGGCGGTAAACAGCTGAATGGCGGAAGAGGCACAGTGTAGCAAAAGCGGGCGGAATGGCAACTAAAACGATAAAGGGGCGCCCCACTACAGCTTGTCTTCAGGTCAAACGGATTGTGGGACAAGGTCCAGAATTGAAGAGTCATCAAAAGGCAAAAAGTTCCGCCGGACCCCGGGAGCCGGCCGCCTATGTCGGGGGCGATCTCAGGCTACACCAGTGCTATAAGACTTGGGGAGGGTGTCGGAGCCAAGCGTCTTCTCCGAGTCCATGGCCATCACACCGCCCCTCAGGGGCCTCCGTCAAGCTGTTTAGGAAGGTAACATATCACATTGTTTTCTAATGCAGTCAGGTCCACAAACGACACTCACTTACTTTGAGAATAGTGAAGCTGCAGTAGGTGGAAATAAGCTTCAGACAGTGTTACAAGCACTGCTCAGAACTCTTAACTATGGCACCCAACATCCAGAACTTATGCTATTTGAGAATGGTAGTGACATCGAAGCATCTCAGGGACCAAAACCATTAACGTACTTTCACGTATGAAAATCTTACTTGGGGAGGGGGCAGGAGCGAAGCGCCCCCTCCCAGTCAGCGCCACCACACCGTATGTTGAAAATCTGAAGCCATCGTTCTACAAAGTCAACCAAACTTGGATTGAATCTAGAAAAATGTACAAACTGAAAACCAGTTTTGGTCTGCATAGCATCAGTAACAACGCTTGAGTCAGCTTTGTGTCAAGCCGCCATTTTGATTCAACAAAGCACAGGCATTGAAAAAGGCTGAAATTCAGAACTCTAAACTATGGCACCCAACATCCAGGAGCTTGCTATCCGGATCTTGGAGCCTTGTGCTGTTTTCGATCTATTCACACATCGGTCCACTACTGACATCATCTTATAAACCAACGTTATGTAAATAGTTTTTTAATAAAATGTTTTACCCTGTTTCTTTGCTGGTGTGTTGTCTATATTTTTAATATTTGCATAGGGTTTGTCGTTATTTTGTGCGGGATGGGTGATGGAGCCGAGCTGTCTTGCAGCCCTCATGGTGTGGAGCTCAGTTCATCTCACTATTTTCGTATTTCTCAAGAAGGGTTGTTCCTAATATTTCTATTTTAGCGAGGTCAAAAAGAGATCCAATTAGTGGCCTACTGATTTTGCTCGATTACTTTTATTTTTTTACACGATTTTTCACTATCTGCAAAGACTAAACAGAGTATTGCGACTTTGTGCTTGTTTGTAAATAGAGAATGATCCAAAGAGAACCAATTCTAAAACAGTAAATGCTTGGACAACAATCAATCAAATGGAGAGACAAGGAGGCACGACGGATTACAACGGGGGTAAAGGCCTGCGTTAACTACCCTTCAGTATCTGCAAAGAGAGAGTACTACTAAGGCAAAAGAGGGGTGGGGGGGGGGTGCAGCGTTCAAAGCACATCAGCGTGCATAAATACGAAAATGTTTTTAACTATCACGTACTTGACATTTTAAAGCTTTTCATATTTGCTATTAAAAAACCAATGAAATTCACAGAAAAAAACATAGGTTATAGTGGATATATAGTTAGGAATTTGCATTTACAAAACCTTGAAAATTCAATGAAAAAACCATAGGTTATAGGCCATATATAGTTAGGAATTAGCATTTACAAAACCTTATTTTACTCGCATAAAACCATTGAAATTCCATATATAGTTAGAAGCGCTAACTATATATCGCGCACCCGCAATCCACTGCTGATGATGTCACATATTATATCATTCATGACATGGTCAGTGACATCACTGATGACATCACTGATGACATCTCAAATGACATCACTGATGACAACTCAAATGATATCAATGATGACATCTCAAATGACATCACTGATGACATCACTGATGACAACTCAAATGACATCACTGATGACATCTCATTTGTCATCACTGATCACATCACTCATGTGATAATACAATGAACCTCTTCAGACTCTAATATAACCTTACATACACTCAGTATAAACAGACACTCACAGACTGTCACTCATCCATGGAGTTACTCACACACCTAGTCAGTCATGCAAAGAATCAATCACACCTCCATTTCCTCAACTATACAGTTATACACATCTTACTTATTCAAACATATAATAACACATATTTACTCTCTTATATAATCCCTGATACAAGCTCACAGTGATCGATACAGCCACTCACACATTCACTGGCTCTTATGTTCAGTTATTTATATATCTCAACTCTCACATGTATTGTGTTTTACATACGTACTTACTTGCACATGTAGCAATGAGAAATCCATTCACTCACCAACACACCCATGCACAGTCAACCGCCCATATAGCTGTTTCCACATGCACTCTTGAACTCATACTCCTAGTGAATCAACTGCTTACACATCTATGCACAGAGTCACGCACCTCCCAGCCACCCACACACACACTCAGCCTCCCATTCAAATACTTGGGCAACCAATCAATAACCCATATGGCCACTCTTATAGCTACTGATCAACACATGCAGCAGCTTACACAACAACAAACATACTGATGCACGAATTAAGACAGTTTAGTCACTAACCCATGTACTCAGTGAGACACATTTAATCACTCACTCATACAGTCAGTCATGCACCTACTAAATTCTTCATCCAGACACTTATACATCCACTCATTCTTCAATATGTAAGACATATTTTAACTTTACAGAAACATACAGTCACTGGATGTTGTGATCAGTGATGTCATCAGTGATGTCATTTGAGATGTCATCAGTGATGTCATCAGTGATGTCACTGACCATGTCATGAATGATATAATATGTGACATCATCAGCAGTGGATTGCGGGTGCGCGATATATAGTTAGCGCTTCTAACTATATATGGAATTTCAATGGTTTTATGTGAGTAAAATAAGGTTTTGTAAATGCTAATTCCTAACTATATATGGCCTATAACCTATGGTTTTTTCATTGAATATATATATATATATATATATATATATATATATATATATATATATAATCCACAAAGAAAAGGCTCCTGCCGGGATACTGGGACCCTAGAGGGGTGGCGTACACTCCGGCGGAGCGTGCCGGTAATTCCAATCCAAACTTTTGCCAAGCTGCAAGGCGAAACGCGTTGTGTTTGTTTAAACCTGTGTTTCAACTGAACCATGTTTTTGGACTCATTTCCTGAAAGCGTACTAACGTTGTTTGGCAAAAGTTTGGATATATATATATATATATATATATATATATATATATATATATATATATATATATATATATATATATTCTTGGATTCTCCTTGCAGAAGTCACGGCACAGTAAGCAGGTAGGATTGTACAAAAAGTTTCTTTATTTACACACCAAGTGCAAAATAATGTGCATTAAATCGGACGGCCATACATATATGCAAAGAAGAACTCCACAGGCCACCTCCAATCAGTTCGATCGGCGAAGCGTAGAAAGGAGACGGACCACCAGAACTGGCTTTAGATGTCTTTAATGGTGCAGGTAAACAGCAGCAGCAAGACGCGTTTCGGGCTCGTGGGCCTTTGATCACATGCAAAGTGGTTACATTTTTTTACATTTTTAAATGCTGTGAATTGCTCAAGTGTTTTGAATCACATGACCATAGACATAAAAGGTATACTTTCCCTTATGACAACCGAACAATCCAGTTTCTGGTCAGTATAAAATGCACAAATGCATTAACAAAAAATAAAAATAAAATAAATAAAGTGTTGGCAGTTACCAATAACAACATAAATGTTTTATGTTATTGTGGCAGCACAGCAGCTAACCTGCATGGTTAAAACTGACTGCTCCCACATGGTGCGGAGTACCATTGTCTTCCAGCATAAATCCATACTGGCTTCCACCATTCTTACAGTGCATCAAAAACACATTCCTAACTTCAGCAAAAGACAAAAATAAACTATCGGGGGAATTAAAACAATTTAAAGTGCAAAAAGCATTTTTTTGTGTGAAATGTCAGAATGACAATTATACAATTTAATGATAACAGGTAACAACTCTACCATCCGTGCAAGAATAGCTGTACAATTATAAAGTGCAGAGAATATTTTGGATTAAAGCGCCACGTGCTTGATGAGAAGATTTAAAAAAAAACAATATGTACAAATATAAAATAGCAATTAAAAATCGGTTGTAGCCAAAATTCATTGTTAAAATCACATAAATACCACATTTTCCAAAACATCATATCACATCATATTTCATTTAGAGTGAACACCCAATACAAAAGTGAATAGTGCAAGAGGTCTTAAATATTAAATATTTACAAAGGGACGAAGCAAACCATGGAGGCAACAGGGAACCTGACTACCTCTATAAGTATAAATGGATTTCAGATAACAATTCCCCAAAGAAGCGACAATAATCCTGTATAGTTGATACTAGGTAACAGGGAACCTGACTACCAGTAATTGTCCGCCCCAATGTCACTTAGAGTTCAGGGAAAAGACGCTATCCAGCCAAATGTAATAGAGCCCAGACTGACAGAAAGAGAGCCAACTGCAATACAGTTCTAGAGGTAGGTGTACATATCCTCTGAATTGTTGAGACCATTCGGCCATTTACTGTCGAATTCTAAAATCATAGTTGTCTCCAACTGTCTTAGTAATTGTTCTCTATTCCCACCCCGGCGAAGTTTCGGTATAGATCCCACCACATAATAAGATAGGGAGGCTACGTCATTGTTGTGTTTGGCCTTAAAATTACGTGCCACCGGGTAGGCGGGGTCACTATGCAAAATAGCCCTTAAATGCTGTAAGATCCTGACGTGCACCTGCAATTTTGTCCTACCTATATAGTTAAGGCCACAGGTGCACGTCAGGACATACACTGCAAACTCTGTCTTACTGTTAAAACTGCCTGAGATGGGAGTCTCTTTCTGTTCAAAGGGCGTTCGGAAATGTGTTTTATTAATCCCAAATTTGCACGCCCTACAAGTAGAGCATTTCCGAAACCCGGTTGCAGGTTTAGCCACATACTTTTTTGTCTGGTTTCCGGACTGCTTTTATCTAGCACAGACCCCATATTTCTCACCCTGCGGAAAGTGACCAACCGTTTATCTGGTAACTGGACACCCAATATTGAATCAGTTAATAAAATAGGCCAGTTCTTTTTAACAATGGTTCTAATTCCGTTTTCCACATTGCTAAAAGCCGTGATCATTCTGGGGCAATCCTTAACTGTAGTGGTGGAACTCTCATTATCATCTAATTCCTTGTCCACCAAGGTAGATTTGAAAAGACTTTCTCTGGGGCGCATTTCTGCTTTAGCTAACGCTTGCTTTAATATAGCGTCTGAATAACTGCGTGCTCTAAGTCTGGCATTCATTTGTACTAGGCATTTATCAAAGTCATCTATGGAGCTACAAATTTGTTTCAAGTGCAAAATCTCACCAAACTAATACTAATTATGGAATGTTTGGGATGAAGGCTGGTAGCATGCAGTGTTGTATTCCCAGCCATGGGCTTTCTGAAAAGTGTGGTCTCTATTCTATTGTTGTTGATATATACTTTCACATCCAAAAACTCAATTTCTTGTTTACTCATTTTGGATGTGAAATTCAGATTGTGCAAGAGATCAATGATAATTCCCTCAAACAAAGAAGCTTCCTCCTCATCTCCCTGCCAAAGAATAAAGACGTCATCTATGTAACGTAGATATTTGACTACCTTCTCATTTACCCATGTGCGATGTTGGGTGTTCAGGAACTGTTCCACCACCAGCCAATGTGTAAACACGCATATCTGGGGAAGAAACAGGATTCCATCGCTACACCCCTTAACTGTCTCCAAACATCCTTACCATACAAGAAAACGTTACTAGGTAGGCACCAATCAATAAGGCTAATAATAACCTTATTATGCTCATAAAATTCTGCCGGGCGTTTACTGAGAAAATGTTAAATTGCTTTAAGGCCAATGCTGTGGGCAATCTATACTCATATAATAAAGAGAGAGCCAAAACCTTTGAGGCGGGTAATCTCAGGAACCGCAGCACAAATCACAACACCCAATACAACGTTGGAAAGGGCAGTTGCAGCAGAAGGACATAGGCTATGCAGACGCCCACCATATACATTTAAAAGGTAAAAGAACCGTGCCAGCAAAGTAGACCCTTGTGGGCGTGTCTACGTTGTGCTGTGGGCGTGTGCTGGGGGCGTGTGGTACGTTCCGCCCTTCATGCCATGTCTCATATCGTGTGCTGTGGGCGTGTGCTGGAGGCGTGGGCGTGTGCAGGCGCGGGATTACGTTAAAAAAAGCGAGTGTTGTGCCCAATATTTCATTGTTTTTTCTTCCCAGGTTCTGTACATTCCAGCTCCGGGTGTGCTTGCCCCGCGCTCCCAGTGACGTGCACCTGCTTTACTGTATGGAGGTCAGGCATGGCGCTATTCCCAAGGGCCGGAAGGAGCGCAAACAGGGGGCATTGTGCAGGAAATGTAATCTCGCCTTAACTTCCGGTGATGCCTGAAGCGCACACTGGAGAATTTCCACTTCTGTTGAGCACAGGCCTCGCTCCAACCACATCCGGACACAAGGCCAATCCTCCACGGAAATAGCAAGAAAGGGACTATCCTATCCCTCTCCCGGGAATATGTGATGATATTCCACAAACCAACATCCCACATACCATCACTCCGCAATTTTTATAACGCGCGGATTACTCCGCAAAGACATCATTTCTAAAACTTTTACAACGCATATGACTTTATCACGAATGCCATTATAACGCAAATGCATGTGTGGTAAAGTCATATACATTGTAAAAGTACATTATTAAAACATCAAATATATGTTTGTATATATATGTGTGTATATATATATATATATATATATATATATATATACACATTTTTTTAATTTAATTAAAACATGTATTCTTTTAAATTGCATTATTTATATTATTTGTATTTATTATTTTATTTTATTACCCTTTACACCCTACAAACTAATCCCACCCTGCTCCCTTTAAATACCCTTGTACCCCATAATCATAACCCACCCTTACTCCTTAAAATACGCCAACACCCTTAAACACTAACCCACCTTAACCCTATAAATGTACCCTGTACCCCAAAACCCAAACCTATCCCTAAACCATAAAAATACCCCTGTACCCCAAATACCCAAACCTAGTCCTGAACCCTATAAATACCCATGTCCCTCAAAATCCAAACCTACCCCTGAACCCTAAAAATACCCCTGTACCCCAAAACTCAAACCTAGCTCTGCACCCTAAAAATACCCCTGTACCCCAAAACCCAAACCTACTCCTGAACCCTAAAATACCCCTGTACCCCAAAACCCAAACCTAGCCCTCAACCCTAAAAATACCCCTGTACCCCAAAAGCCAAACCTACCCCTGAACCCTAAAAATACCCCTGTCCCCCAAAACCCAAACCTAGCCCTGAACCCTAAAAATAACCATGTACCCCAAAACCCAAACCTACCCCTGAATCCTAAAATACCCCTGTACTACAAAAACCCAAACCTAGCCCTGAACCCTATAAATACCCCTGTACCCCAAAACCCAAACCTAGCCCTGAACCCTTAAAATACCCCTGTACCCCAAAACCCATACCTATCCCTAAACCCTAAAACTACCCCTGTACCCTATAACCCAAAACTATATCTGAAACCTTAAAATACCCAAACACCCAAAAACATATACCTCAGTACCCCAAAACATATACCCCTATACCCATACTTACCTTATCCAAACATTTTTTTAAAAACATGCTTTTACGATTCATGCATTTACAACGAATTTCGTTGTAAATGTATGCGTGGTAAAAGCATATAAAATGTAATGCCATGCGTTATAAAGGCATTGCGGAGTCATGGTACTTTCCTAATGAAAGTATGCGGAGTGATGGTATGCGGAAAGAAAGTTGCGGAATAATGGCTGTTTACCCTCCCCCGGTAAGTACACATCTCCAGCAACATACTCCTATTTTTTCACCACCCATTTGAAAAATGCACAGGTCTCTCTCATTGATGGCCACATACACTTTTAGACACACCTCCCGCCACAAGTTCTAGAATTGCAAACTTTAGAGCTGGGGAGCTACGTTTGAATCTCGGCATCAGCTCAACATCCTGTGATTCCAGGCAAATCGCTTTGTCTCCCCATGCCTACCACAAATGATTGTGTTCTTCTGTAATGTAAATTGTGCTCATGCCATGTTGTCGAGTTTGCGCTATATAATATTGCAAGGAAAAATAAAGTAGGGAAACTCGAGTTCACACACTACTGAAAGCGCACTCTTAAGTGCATCAGCAGTGCACTGTGAATCGGAGCGTTTCACAGGCCTGTCACAGATAAGAAATGCTATCAAAACGAAATCCTACAACACAATATACTACTGGCCGGCAGCAATTCATACCCGGACAACGTCGGGACGGGCTGCTAGTACTTGTATAAAGAGACTCTACATCTAGAGCGATCAATAACATATCATTATTCCACTCCAAATCCCCAATTTTTTGCAAGAAATCGATAGTGTCTTTAACATAGCTTGCACCATATCCTGCAAGAAAAAATCTATGTATATTCCCACCTGTTCACCCGCGCTTTTGATAGCCGAAATGATAGGTCTTCCAGGGGTGGGACTTATACATTTATGCACTTTGGGGATTAAATAAAACACAGGGAGTACAGGGAAATCGTTATGCATGAATTCAAATTCCTCCATAGATATTAAACCCTCTCTGCGCCATTTGTGTAATAATTTGAGGAGAGTCTCTTTATATATACAAATAATAAAAAAATTAAACAATAAACAAATAACAATATTACATATATTTAAACAAAATAAAAAAAACTTCTGGGAATAATTGATATATTATTTCCACTCCAGTATGTGTAACAGTAGAGAAAGCGTTGGACTCCGGAAGGGTAATATTTACTATTCCCACTCCAGTCTTTGCAACAGTAAGGAAAGTGTTGGACTCCAGAGGGATAACATTCACAATGCCCGTTCCATTCTGTCCAACAGTAGGGAAAGCTTTTGACTTCAGAGAGGTAACATTTACTATTCTCACTCCAGTCTATGCAACAGTAGGAAAGGTACTTCACTGCAAACACATAAGATATATGAAACATAGCTCTATTAATTTATAACAAATATTAATCTCCTAGTATGAACTTTATTAACTAACCCCCCTAAAAAACAATAAAACAATTAACATGATTAGTAAACAAATAAATAATGAATTATCAATTTCGTGAATTGTCATTATTAACTACTTCATCAACTTACCATATTACACCACCATAAACCTACCAGCACACATTTTAAAATATAACTAAAATAAATAGATGTAACACAATTAACATGAGTAATAACCAATTAAATATTTGAATAATTAATTGATTGATCAATAATTAACTTCTCACCGTATACCCCTACAAACCCTACAGCCTGGACCTAATATATAACTTAAAAAATATAATTATTCAAAAATGAGCTTTTTTATTAATCAACTAAATAATGATTAATACATTAATAATTGTTAAATAAATAATGCCTAATTAATTTCTCACGCTAAACACAGCCCACACCTAATATATAACTTAAAAAATATAATTATTACCCAATTTACATACTTGATTAAATAATTGATAATAAATTGTTAATGAATTACTACTTAATTAACTTCCTCCTGTATTCCTACAAACCCAGCAGCCTGCAAAAAAATTATAACTTAAAAAATATAATTATTACCCAATTTACATATTTATTAGGCAATTAAATAATTTGTAAATAATTAAGAATTCCTTATAATAAATTACCTTACCACCCTACAAACCTAGCAACCGACTACAAAATATAAATTACTATTAGCAATTAAATAAAAACACTAGCAATCAAAGAGGGCCTGATTTAGATCTTGGTGGTCAAGGTCCCGCTTTGCTTATTTGACGGATTCACTGCCTGCCAACTTGGTGGTCCGCCGCCCTATTTTGATTTTGGCATGTCCATGGGTAAAAGACTACCAGAGTCCCATCGACTCCGCCAGGAATATTCTCCTGTTTTGAAAGCACCATAGGCAGAAGAGGCTGTCCGCGGGACTCCAGTCAGGAGTCTAGCCAAACTAATTACGAAGTGCCATTCTGTTGAGGCAACTTTGGTTAGAATACGCATCATCCAGGTCCTTCCTTTGTTGCTCCAACTCCACCACGACGCCAAATGACTGTTGTCACCCAGATCTAAGGTAAGCTACTTGTACAACATTCTTACTATGAATCCTATTTTAACATTTGCTGTGGCCTTGTGCATTTATGGTGGTTTCCTCTTGTTTCTTCGCCCTACGCACTATTCGAAAGATTTCACTGATCTTTTCCTTTGCAGCTCTTAAACTTATCCTTATTGCCATGGTCCTCTCACGCCTGTGCTATGGCAACATTCTGTACAATGGGGTTCCTGCCTATGCCCTTCAGCGTCTCCAATTGGTCCAAAACCAAGCCGCTCGCTTAGCCTATGCTCTTCCCAAGTCACATCATGTCACCCCGCTACTTAGAGCCCTTCATTGGCTTCCCATTAGAGAAAGTGCCCTTTTTAAGATGGGATGCATGACCTCCCAGGCCCTTGCCGGAACTGCCCCAGCTTTCATCAACTCTAAAATCAAGTCTTACATTCCCAGTAGATAATTGCGCTTTTCTTCCTTATCTCTCCTTTCGGTCCCCCGGTTTAGGAAGATCAAATCCAGGTGTACGAAGTTCTCTGTCCTGGCTCCCGCCTTCTGGAATTCCCTTCCTCTAGCCATCAGGTCAATAGTGACATATCCTGAGTTCCGAAGGGTGCTCAAAACTCATCTTTTCAAACAGGCTTTTTCACCCTAGCTCCCACTCCTTCTGCTCCCCAGGATCTACTCTCCCAGCGCCAAGAAACCGCCTGGTAATCGTGCGCTTAATAAATACTTTTAAATTCAAATTCAAATTTATGCATTGCTCTTACATGCAAAATATTTCTGAGATGTAACGCAGTAGTGTTCGTTCTCCTACGGATCAAGGTAAATTAAAAAAATGTTGTTGTGATGCTTGGGATGTTGTGCCTTTGGGTATGCATTCAATAGTGTGTATATGTTGTGTGTGTGGCATGCAATATATAGTACAAAGGGCCATAACAATCTCCCTACATACGTCGTTGATGCAAACACGACACATACGTGTATTGCCACATTTTACGTAGTACTTACCAGTCTCCACTCCACCAGGGACTCACTCTGTCAGCAAACCGCCGCTAGGACACCACCAGCAAAATGGGAACCTCTAAATATGCTCTGCGCAATACCCCCAGCCTACAGGGACAGAGTACTGTTAGCCAGCAGAGAAGACAACCTCCACTGCGTTTCAGCCAGCACACATCTAAATACAGCGGGCAGGATATGAAACCGCCCCCACGGAGGGACAGTACTGCCAAGATCTAAATCAGACCCTCAAAGTTACAAACTATTTTTCAAAATATTCTTAACAATTATACAAACAATATCACAAAAATAATATACAAACTAACACACAAAGAAAATGATGAAAGTGTTATTTAAACAACAATATTGTTGAAAACAATACTAATGCAACAATCTTATTGCAAACGATATTACTTATCTGAAAAATCCACATTCTTGACAGTGACATTTTTGCATTGTGATATTTATTTCCACCCCCCCCCCCCCCCGATATTTCTGCAACTCGATATTTCGAATCCAATACTTTGTCCAAATACCTTTCCCCTATACAGTTATGGAACTCCTCTGTGACATGCAATGTCCTTATAATGTACTGCAAGGGGTACTTTATCCCTTACATAGCATTTCTACATTGGGCTATACTGGTTGTCAAAGACGCTCATATTCACTATAGGCCCTTGCCTGTGGCTTGGGCCTATAACTCGTGTTTCGGCCTTTAACAGTCATTAGAACATTGGAATGTTGGGCGCTCCATTGAAAACAATGGAGTGCTCCGGGATTACAATGGCTGGTATAAGACCGGAGCTCCAACATTCCAATGTTTCTTTGTTCACAGCTTTGGCTGTGAACAAAGGCTTCCGGGAGCCTGAGGGGATTCCAATCCCCTCGCGCTCCCTCAAGGCTTTGTTTCTTTTTTATAGAACAACCTACCCTCTAGTGGCAGAATGTTCTAATAACCTTATAGCCCTTCATAGCTGGGCTATACCGACTATTAAAGTCCCTCTCCCTTGTTAAAGGCCCTCGCCTTCGGCTCGGGCCTTTAACGCTGGAGAGGGCCTTTAATAGCCGGTATAGCCCTCTACGGCGAGCTATAAGGCTATATTATTACCTTTGACAATGGGCAATAATGCTGTGTCGTAGCCTTTGCATAACACTTTCCTACCCCTAATAAGGCACACAAGTGTTTTCTGGGTGTTTGAGTCAGTGGCTACTCGGTTTGCAATCCATGATTTGTTGACATTTGGGTTGATGTGTAGCCAGGGATTCGTGTTTTTGGATCATATGTGATGGTCAGAGATGTGCTCCAATTATATTGCAGAACCTGTAGCAGTGTTTATGTGTGAAGATTAAATAAGTAGGCGAATGTGAGACATGATCACAGTTTGCATACACATACCAGTAGATCTAGCAAACAGTGGTCGATGCTACATATTTTAGGGAACAGCCATGCCCCTATTGTGTTTTTTAGAATTCTAAATTGCTGTTGAGGATTCGTGCAGGGAGGGACTCCAGAGCTCAGGTGTGAATACAAAAGATACTGCAGTCACTTTAAGAATTTTTGAATGTGGGGATAATCAATTACAATTCTATCTATATCAGAGGTTCCTACTTCTGTAGTAGATTCTTTATTTGGATTGATTGAAGATTGGCTGGTCCAGTGAACCACCTGGAAAGCAGTGCAAAGTGACTTGAAATGCACACTTCCTGCAACTGTTGTCCACTACAAGGAAAGGAGTGAAGGGATGAGGTGGGCGGATTTAGTTGAATTTAGGACTTACCTGGATTTGTTGTACCTTGTGAATACCACTAAGGACATCAGGACTCTAGATAGGTGTCTTCGCAGAGGGAAAGGTCTGAGGAGATCTTCTTATACTCGTTTTGGCATTAACAACCAGGGAACACCGTTGTCATTGCCCCATTGCTGGTGGAACTCTTGTCAGAGCCAGAACAACAGTCACTCTGACATGAACATTTGACCTGTCTACAGTTCTACATTTTATTCCCTTTAAACTTTATTTCCATTGTCAGAGCCACGGGGCAAGCAGGGGTTACGGGACCCAACCGAGGTGGTTGAGGCCTTTTATTCTTGACTAGCAGCCCGTCCCGACGTTGTCCGGGTATGAATTGCTGCCGGCCAGTAGTATATTGTTTTGTAGGATTTCGTTTTGATAGCATTTCTTATCTGTGACAGGCCTGTGAAATGCTCTGATTCACAGTGCACTGCTGATGCACTTAAGAGTGCGCGTTCAGTTGTGTGTGAACTCGAGTTTCCCTACTTTATTTTTCGTTGCAATATTATATAGGGCGAACTCGACAACATGCCATGAGCACAATTTACATTACAGAAGAACACATTCATTTGTGCTAGGCACGGGGAGACAAAGCGATTTGCCTGGAATCACAGGATGTTGAGCTGATGCCGAGATTCAAACGTAGCTCCCCAGCTCTAAAGTTCGCAATTCTAGAACTTGTGGTGGGAGTTGTGTCTAAAAGTGTATGTCGCTGCTGGCCATCAATGAGAGAGACCTGTGCATTTTTCAAATGGGTGGTGAAAAAATATGAGTATGTTGCTGGAGATGTGGGCCGCCGTGCCACCAATGTACTTACCGGGGGAGGGTAAACACCCATTATTCCGCAACTTTCTTTCCGCATACCATCACTCTGCATACTTTCATTAGGAAAGTACCATGACTCCGCAATGCCTTTATAACGCATGGCATTACATTTTATATGCTTTTACCGCGCATACATTTACAACGAAATTTAGGGTTCAGGGCTAGGTTTGGGTTTTGGGTATAAGGGTATTTTTAGGGTTCAGGGGTAGGTTTGGGTTTTGGGGTACAGGGGTATTTTAAGGGTTCAGGGCTAGGTTTGGGTTTTGGGGTACAGGGGGCATTTTTAGGGTTCAGGGCTAGGTTTGGGTTTTTGTAGTACAGGGGTATTTTAGGGTTCAGGGGTAGGTTTGGGTTTTGGGGTACAGGGTTATTTTTAGGGTTCAGGGCTAGGTTTGGGGGACAGGGGTATTTTTAGGGTTTAGGGGTAGGTTTGGGTTTTGGGGTACAGGGGTATTTTAGGGTTCAGGAGCAGGTTTGGGTTACAGGAGTATTTTTAGGGTTCAGAGCTAGGTTTGAGTTTTGGGGTACAGGGGTATTTTTAGGGTTCAGGGGTAGGTTTGGGTATTGAGGTACAGGGGTATTTATAGGGTTCAGGGCTAGGTTTGGGTATTTGGGGTACAGGGGAATTTTTATGATTTAGGGATCGGTTTGGGTTTTGGGGTACAGGGTACATTTATAGGGTTAAGGTGGGTTAGTGTTTAAGGGTTTTGGCGTATTTTAAGGAGTAAGGGTGGGTTATGATTATGGGGTGCAGGGGTATTTAAAGGGAGCAAGGTGGGATTCGTTTTTAGGGTGTAAAGGGTAATTAAATAAAATAATAAATAAAAATAATATAAATAATGCAATTTAAAAGAATACATGTTTTAATTAAATTAAAAAAATGTGTGTATATATATGTGATCAAGGCCTCCGTGAAGGCCGAATCGTCATGCTGAGGTGTGCCGTCTTTCCGATTAAATAAAACACACTGCTCACCTGCACTTGGGTCTCCTCTCTTCTTCTGCGCAGTGGTATCCAGGATTGGGCTCCAGGCGAGAGCAAGCAGGGATTGTCTCATATATATATATATATATATATATATATATATATATATATATATATACATACACATATATACCAACATACATTTGATGTTTTAATAATGTACTTTTACAATGTATATGACTTTACCACACATGCATTTGCATTATAATGGCATGCGTGATAAAGTCATATGCGTTGTAAAAGTTTTAGAAATGATGTCTTTGCGGAGTAATAGTCCCGCGTTATAAAAATTGCGGAGTGATGGCATGTGGGATGTTGGTTTGTGGAATATCATCACATATTCCCAGGGGAGGGATAGTCCCTTTCTTGCTATTTCCGTGGAGGCGGGCCTTGTGTCTGGATGCGCGTGGCGCGAGGCCTGTGCGCAACAGAAGTGGAAAATCTCCAGTGTGCGCTTCAGGCGTCACCGGAAGTTAAGGCGAGATTACATTTCCTGCACAATGGCCCCTGTTTGTGCTCCTTCTGGCCCTTGGGAATGGCGCCATGCCTGACCTCCATACAGTAAAGCAGGTGCACGTCACTGGGAGCGCGGGGCAAGCACACCCGGAGCTGGAATGTACAGAACCTGGGAAGAAAAAACAATGAAATATTGGGCATAACGCTCGCTTTTTTTTCCCGTAATTCCGCGCCCGCACACGCCCAGGCCCAAGCATACGCCCACAGCACACGATATGAGACATGGCATGAAGGGCGGAACGTACCACATGCCCCCAGCGTTTGTCACGCCCCCAGCACACGCCCACAGCACAACGTAGACACGCCCACAAGGGACTACTTTGCTGGCACGGTACCTTTTAAATGTATATGGTGGGCGTCTGCATAGCCTATGTCCTTCTGCTGCAACTGCCCTTTCCAACGTTGTATTGGGTGTTGTGATTGGTGCTGTGGTTCCTGAGATTACCCGCCTCAAAGGTTTGGGCTCTCTCTTTATTATATGAGTATAGATATAGATATAGATATCCCAGGTCCCACACCACAATGGATCCCACTCAACTGGGTCAAGCACCGACTCTCAGTTATTAGCGTAGTGTGAGTAGTCAAGGCTCCCTCAGATGGGAAGTGTAAATACAGGTCAGTGAACACGGCTCATAACTCAAAATGCAAGCAGCACAAATAATAAATCAATATCCAGTAAAATAGTTATTTCAATTCTAATTCTACACATGCAAAGGTAAACAACATTAAAAAAAAAATAACACAGTTCCTCCTTGACGTAGGCACACTAGTAGCTGTCAGGCCACCCCATCAACGTAATTCCTATATAACAGGGACGCTGTTAAATCCTATTTACATGCGCAACATCCAGGGAATGTAATCTATTAGGTCCTACTCACAGTGTATCTCCTCTCAGACTCAGTAAGATGTGGTCACTTCGAGTCAAATACAGTTGCAAAAACAAAACACGGTACATCCCCGAGGCACAGTAGGCCCAGTTCTCAGCGTACCAGCTCTGGCGGCATGACACCTGGCAGTGGTGCAGTGTGGTCGGTCCTAGCTTGGATCGGTAAAGTTGGGCTGCAGGTGCTCACATGTGCAGCTACTGGAAGGCACTATTTCTCTCTCCTGAGCCGCACTCACCAGTGTCCTGGCGATCGGAGTAACTGCAGCTCCAGCCAGACAGAGTATGTCCTTTTTCTTACTTACTCAGGGTTGGGAGTAGTCGCCTTGCTCTGGTGGGGCTCAGACGGCGCCTTCTCTGCACTCTGGCGTCCTCATACACAAAACACCCCCATCGTCTTGGTCTTAGCAGCACTTTTGGGTCACGAGGAATGACCCAGACCTCAGCCTCAGGGACAATGTCGCTCCAACAAACCTCACAGTTGGGTCATACTGGCCTCACGGTGCCTCTTCCATGGCCCCTCCTGGCATACGGGGTCTCTGCAACTTTCCACACACAGGTGACAACCCAATAAATGCGGCACAGTTTCTTGGCACATGTCGGCCTCTCCTGGCATAGAGGGTTGTCAAAATCTCACAACGCCGCACACAGGTGAAGGCCCTGACTGATGCACTGCTTGTACTTGGTGCATGGCGGTCCCTCCTGGCATACGGTGTCACCAAACTTCGAAACGGGGGCACGTGGGCAATGACCCAATCAAGGCAATGCTCCTCACACCGCGCTCAGGAACCCCACACGTCTCAGCTCCCCTGTGGATCTTGCTTCTTCCAACACGCTCCTCTTCCTCATGGGCACACCAGTCTCAGAGAGCAGGCAGGTACTAGTGCTCCAGACTCCAGGAGCAGGTGGTCTTGGATTCCCTGGGTGATGTCCCCCACCCAGCAGGGAGACCAGCAGGCTATGCTCTGAGTCCTGCTCACAGGCAAAAGTCTTGCCGATCTTCCCCTCCTCATGCAGCACGGCTGGCTGCTTGGCAGATGACAAAACATGGTATCTCAGACTCCCCTTCTCTATAGTTCTTTTCAAGATGCAAAAATTATTTAGATCTGGAGCTCTGAAGTTTTATGTTGGGGTACTGCTTCTTTGAAATGAACATCACTCCCCTTTTTTCTTTCTCCTGAAGAAGGTCTGTCAGGCGGGACTCCAACACGATTCATGGGAGAGACCAGAGTTCACACCTGGACGTCAGCTACCGTGAATTGTGCATCTGTCACGAGGGCAGCCAGTCCGGAACCCTGGAGAGAAACGAGATAAATGCCAGAACTATTCCGGTCTCACCTCTTTCCCCACAGCATCCCGAAAACTGGAACCCGGTGGAAACGACACTCTTTCGACCGCAGGAGGAAGCAGGGCCTGTTTTTTTTTTTTTTCTTGCATTCCTGACCGGCGACTGCCCCGGGAGCACCCTGGAGTGGAGGAAGAAAGGAAAGCCTTTTCTGAGAGGACGTCTATCTCCAGAAAAAGACCCTGAAGCAACATTACCATATTATAGACTCAGTCCCAGACGAAAGAAACAGTTAAAGCCAATAAAGGCCAGCTTAAAATCATTACCTGTGTCCGTGATTTCCTCTAACCCGCTAACAGCATCACAGGTTAATCCTGGGCCCTAAGCTGGCACACAGCCGCACCCTTAAGGATTCTCTTATAAGTCCCATCTCCGCTTCTTGAGATGTGTCCAGGCCCCTTTCCTTGTGATCTGTCACTGAATCAAAGCTTCCTCTACTCCTCATGTTTTTACCAGGCAGGCCTGGACTTCCCAAAAAGGTCCTCCCTGTAATGTACCAGCACAGGCACTTCTTCACTTTGTGTACATTTATAGTTCATTTAGTGTCCTCAGACGTCATGTTACCACACGTAACACATACACTCAGTCTGCACACACTGTTAAGCCCTACAGTCCCAGGGTGTGTCACTTTAAACACAAACTGCCGGCGCACACACATTCACCATGTGCACACTGTAACACACTTCACCCTAGGTGTAGTGCATTTCCTTGCGAGCTTGTATGCCCTCAGCGCATGTTTTTGTCACGGACACACTTCCACATCAGTCTGATGTAGGCCAGGGGTGAGGTAAACAGAAAGCAGCAGAACTTTTAAAAAGGTGAATGGGCCTGTAGGCCTCACGCCAGTGGCACAGGGTAAAAAGGACCTGTTCACTACTGGAGAAGCGTCATTTTTTGTTTATGTTTTGCTTGAGTCTTTCTTCTAAAGTTTCCGTAGGAGTTTAGAATAATCTGGAGTAGTCCGCACTCATGTGTATTCTGTGTGACTAATTTTGCACTAAAAAAGAGTTAATGTTCCAGATATCGTAGCATTTCTCTGTTCAACTGTATTTTTCATATGTGTTAGAAATGTAACTGACTACTTTGAATCTCACATTGACACCTATGACGTGTCCTTTAAAACATGTTTGTGAAATGATCTAACATTACCATTGTAATAATAACTAAGTAGAACTGGATATTCATGATGTTGAAGATTATGCTATCATGCTTTACCAGTCACAGGGAAGATGTATAGTAACCTGAGTGATGTTAAGTTAACCTAATGGAAGGCCTGAATTGTGTTTAATTTGCCTACCGAGTAGGGCTTAACTTTGCTTTTTAATTGTACTGTGAAATGTTGCATGCCTTTGTGTTCCCACCGCAGGTGGACAAGACATTGTAAGTTGAGAGAAGGGTCAATTGTTTAGTCGAGAGCTAGGCCTGGGAAGGAATGCAATAATGAAGAAGGGATGCATTATCGTGCGAGACGGAGATGGCACGGAGTGGTTGTATGGCATTACAACACAGGCTTTTACCCCGCATGCCATTATAACGCGGGGATTACAACGAAAGTCGTTATAACGACTTTCGCTGGAGGGTGCTGGATAGTGGAATAGTTTAATTTTCTATTCCAACTCCAGCCCACGTTGACAGTAGGGAAGGTGTTGGATAGAAAATTAAACTATTCCCTATCCAACAGCGCCCTCCAGCGAAAGTCATTGTAATCCCTGCGTTGTAATGGCATTGCGGGGTAATCCCCGCGTTGTCATGGCTGTTCCCCCACTAAGGATGTGTGGAAAGTTTACAGTGTGAAGCAGGAGGTGGAGAAGGAGTGGAAGGCCACCGGTATATTGGAAAGTTACACAAAGTTTGTAGAAGGTGCCTATATCAGATGGTTTCTTTTGAACTAATGAAGTTATGGAGAGCTGACACTTCTCAGGGAGATGCTTTTAGGTGGAAACCTCTCTCGGTGATTGTGGCATTAGGATGAATGACCATCGTTAGAGTTTTCTCTTAGGAGGACTCTGGCGGCTGATATCTTTTTTGCTTCCCTTTGAACCTCGCTTAGTTTAGATTTCCCCTTTACCTGATGTAGGGATAGTTAAGGAACTTTGGGAGTTTTCCTTTAAAGAGTTTGATGCAATCTAATCAAAATGTTTGCCTTTTAATAACCTATGTGGTATTAACTGAGTAGGTAGTTTCATTTTTATTGTATAGGGTGAATCGGTTCAGCAGATTTGGCTTCATCCTATTCTCTTTGTATTTTTATACTATCCTGCTAAGATTGATATATCTGAATCTGTTTGAAACTTTACAATGAACTGAGTAACCGGAACCCAGTTGTGGACCTGAGTTCTTGAGAAATTTCCATGGATGGGTGTAATAGGTTGTGAAGTTCCTAACCTCTCATGCTGCTCACTAATAACCATCGACCATAATTAAGGAGACAAATTTCCGCGCTAGCACTACTACTGATCAACACACGACATACTGCCACCACCGCCCATGTGCGATTTAACTTCTGGTGAAGGCAGCAGCCTTCCATCACTAGGAGGGTAGCACTTTGGGCACCCCTCCTGGCCCAACAAGACCGCAATCCGTGAGACAGGCCTGTGTCATGGTACACACGCATGATCCGTGTTCGTCGTATGACAAAAATATCAGCAAAAGGGATCCAGACAATATTACAGTTGAGCACGGAGAGCAGTGGTGCGCTTCTCTCACCATGCAGAGGACGTTTCTATCCCAACACCCGTCATCAAGTTAAGGAGAGGGTCTTCTGGTTACTCTCTCTCCACTGGTACACGTGACATAGAGCTTGCATGCAGACGCTTGAATTGTTTACAACCTATGGGACCCATTATAAAACTATCAATAATAAATTAAAAAGAAAAAGAAAGGCCGACATAAAGCGTAGACACCATTAAAAGGGAAGCTATTATTTGGCTTAAGGTTTAAAGGTGATGGGTAAAGGCAGTGCTTAATTTGAGCCGGTGGCTTCCCGTCGGCACCAGTGCTTTTCATGAGCACCAGTTAAGGAAACAATAATTTATGGTAGGCACGGGGAGATTAGGTTACTTGTCCAGAATCACAGGATTTTGAGTCTACAGTAAGCTCGAACCTGGTTCCCCAGTGCCGAAGTCGGCATCTCGGGTCATTACACCACATCCTTTCCCCACTTTCACAGTTAGTAGTGGGTTCTGTGTTAGGCGGCATGAAAAGGAGAAATGGGCTGGTTCAAGCTGCCTCCTGACGAGAGCCCCGGCACTTATTTTCTTTTTAATAAATTAACCACTGTAAAGGTTAATGTAACCCCTAGCAGGAGACATGTTTTATGGTCTGAACATAGAAATTGCGTTAAATGTAATTTTCCAGTGGCAGAAAGATAATTTATGGTCAGATATTTGTAACACGTTTTCCCTTTTAAGCTCCTACAAGGACAGGAATAGAAACGCACACAGCTGAAGTACTTAGTAGCCTGCACGAAAGCTCTATGGATGTGTTTTGACTCACAACAAAGAAGGAATGTGAGATGGTTTAACTTCATACAAAGGTACATTAAGGAGTGTTTCAACTTAAAACAAAAGAAGAATGTCTTTTTCCATGATTTAGAGTGCATTTTAAGAAGGAATTGCCATATGGTCTTAAGGTGCTTCAAAGCCAATGCAACTACAGAAAGCACTAGATGATTTGAAATTATGCTTTAATTATGTTTATCATTTGTTGTCACACTGATACATTTGTACTCAGTGCTTCGGCAAAAACAAAATATACAGTTAATAACCTAAGGGACTACAAAAATTACTTTTTACAATAATGTACCGTCATCACGTTTCTTGGGTACAAGGTACCTTCAGTACATTTCTCGGTGCATTGGTATAGAGCATGCATCTGCAGAACTAAAAAAAAGGTCCATGCATTGTTGTATCTAAGAGGGAAAACGGTGTTTGAGAAAGCTTATTTATTTCAGAAAGCTCTTTATGTACCTTCTGCAATCTCCCATGTTGTCTTTCTTCTAGAAAGAAGCGAGCTGAACTATATTTTCATTCCGAACTGAACCCAAAATGGTTCGCACTGTGGATTCCCAGGCTGCATCCAATGCAAGATGGCTCCTGTACCTCCTGTGTTGCGACTTCCTGTTTTCTGTAATTTGGTATGTTCAATAGTTCTCCTGGAAGAGGTAGAGTTAAACTATATTGTTATTCCCAATGCAATATGGTCGGGAAGTGGATGTTACCCAATCCAAGATGGCTCCTAATTCTTTTGGAGTGGTACTTCCTTTTTCTTTCAAATAAAATACTGATGAATTCAGGGGAATACCAAACAGCATTTTTCGTTGCTGACTTCCCCTCACATATTTTTGGACCACCTCAAGGTTTTCCTTATATTCAAGAATCTTCTGCAAGTCTCTCCTCCAAGTCTGCCGATTCCAGATTATTCACAACTCAGTCCTCGGTAGCTTAGCATCGTAATATTCATCTTCACATCAACTCTTGATTTGTTTCTCTGCATTTCTTCTTGAGGTTGTTTCCTTTTGAGGTTTTTGAAGGGGACCTGCTTTCTTTACAATCTTTGCCACATGTTTGGGACTGCGGCTACAGGAAGGAGGCATGCAGGCATCAGCAGCACCCAAGTCAAGACAGTAGACTCTGTCCAGTCCAGAACTGGCACACAGCATGGAACCCCCATGCACTAAGAATACTTCCCCCTTTCAAAGCTTGAACCCCCCCTCAAGAGCTAGTACTTCAGGAGCACGCGTCCCCGCCTGCCTACATTATACCTCCTAGCTGAAGCCTGTTAGCTTTAGATGCACGCTAAGCAGTACCTGTTACTCAAATCATTTCCCTGTATACCTAATAATTGGTCATGCTCTTCAATCCCCTCCACTTTTCTTATCTACAATTCCCTACCACTCGCGTAAAACCTCTGAGTACACTTTTTACCAATGGTGTCTTAAGCATTCTGTTCCTTTACTCTATTTTCATAAATGTCTGTGATCCCCAACATGTTGCTGGTGAGCCACATATTGGTCTTAGCACCCTAAAATACTGTTCGCTGGTTCTCAATTTTTCAGCCAGCGCTGAATAGGCAATGTTTTGCTCTGAAGGGGTTGCCTTTGTTGGCTGGCCTAGTTGACTGCATTAACTCCACATTCCCAGGCAGAAGTATAGGTATTCATTGGCTAATGAGAGAGGCCAGTGGTCCGGTGCTCCCGCTTCACATGAAGGCTAGGCGGGGCCATGTGATTGGCAAATGCCCGGCTCCAGGAAGAGACACATGCATGGTGCCATCTTTCTTACTCCCTGGCCCATGGCCTTGACGAATGCCCGGCTCCAGGAAAAGACACATACTTGGTGCCATCTTCCTTACTCCCTGCACTCTGGACCAGTAGTTTGTGCTGGATGGGAAAGCACAGGTATAAAATGCTCACTCCTGCTGTATAATAGTCACCGGCCCATAAGTCAACAATAAGAACTAGTCAGCAACTGGGCCAGGCAAGTGCATCGCTCCATCACCTACATCCACCCACCACCGCCTACAGAGCCGGCTTTAGCGCTGGTGGCGCACAGTGCGACATTCCGTTTTGGTGAACCCCACAACCCATGACTGCCTCCTCGGATTCTCTCACTACCACTGGGCAAAAGTGCCACTCATCGCTCAAACATAAGATATTGCTAAACACAGCGCTCCCACTGAGGTCAGCGCCCCCTTCCACAGGTCAACGTCCAGTGTGGACGCAACGGTCGCACTCCCCTAAAGCCGGTCCTGACCGCCTGGGCTATCGGGGTCAGCAGTATCAATGGCCAGACTAGCCCTGCGGTGCTCACTCCAGGCCATTACGACACGGTCTCCGCCACATGTCTGCAGCCTTTTTGTGAATGGGGCCCTGCATCTCTTACCAGACTAAATTATGTTGATGACAAAATGTCAGATCTATACACGTGTTTAACTTTAAGTAAGGTGCCAAGTTGTTAATGATGGAAGAGACAAAAACATGTCAGTTAAGGAAGTAGGCAGCCATGTTGAACTCAGCTTGTTTTGTGTGCTGTTAGGAACTTCACACTTTCTAGACTTTTCATAAGAGATGAAGAGGGGAATGGTGGCAAGGGAGGAGTTGCTGTCACATAATGTTAATTGGCTCGCACAAGAAGCACTTTCCTGCAAAGGAAACTGAAGAATCACAAAAACCTCTCAAGTCGAGGAATTCACAGTGTTCTTAAGGCACCTATTAAGAACTTTTTCCATCTGTCCTAGTCCAAACGCCAGGTGGGAGAGTACTGGAAGAATAGCCTGCTGCCAAAACCATGTCTATTACCTTCGCAGAAACAGGGGGCCATGTGCATGAACACATTTTCCCATAGACACAGATTGGGCAAAACCCTTTCATGCATCTGGCCCAGAAAGATTCACTACGGACTACCTTTCATCTTTAAAACCTAGAGGCAGAGCATGGCCAAATGCAGGTGCAGAACCTTCTCTCCTTGGAATTGAGCTTGACCAGGTCAGAAAACCAGTCCTTCTCTTACGGTTGAGTGTCCCATAACCATTGCTTCTCTTGCAGGACTCCTTTTTTTCAAATCAGTGTGGGAAAAAATGTATCAGAAGAAAAGCGTAATGAAATGGACAAATCCAGTCCATGCTGAATGCATACTCAAACTGCTTCTCCAAGTGTACCCCAGACGGCAAATTTGTATTAGGACAAGCAATCAGGACAATCACATTCAGGATGCTCCAGTTAGAAAAAAGCCTGCATTAAAAATCTTGATGGATCCCCAGTTCACGACTCGTCAACTTACTTACTTGTAGTCACATCATCTGCTTCTGCACTTGCTGTTCCAACAGCACGTCCTGACACACATCAATGCGGAGCCTCTGTAGATCTTCAGCTCAATGGCCTCAAGAAGGTTTGAAGACCACTCTCTATCCTCCCATGTATCGATATAGTGATCGTAATGTTCCTGCTCTGAGCACCGAAAAGCCATTAGCAATACCTACATTCTCAAAGAAAAGGTTGTCTAGGCCCTCTGTTGAAACAAGTAGTATGTACTTCCTGAGAAGGGCAGGGAGAAGGATGGGGAGGGGAGGAAAGGAAGCTGGGTGTTCCAGGTGTAGAAAGTGAACTGGGATTGGGATAGCAGGGCCCTCACACACCCCGGAAGGTGTCATGCTTCATCATAGGGCAGCTCCTCGTTGGGCCGGCGATGCAACGCCCAATGGGCCCCGCAGAGGGGCTCTTTGCCGAAGGGCTTCTCTGGTTGCTGATGTGAAGGCGTGTGTGAGATGAGTAGAAGTGGGAGTAAAAGAGGTGCATCTAAAAATAGCTATGGGATTCCAAAAACAACTTTATTCGTTGGATACTGATGCTATGGTTAAAAACAACTGACTATGAAAGTCTTAGCTGGCGGGGAAATTTACACCTGCTGCAGCTCAAAGTGATGTGTGAATGGTGGAATTGGTCGACATGTTTCATGCCTGAGATGTCCAGTAGGATTCATGGCATTCCTTCAGGACCGGGGTTTCTTCATCTACTCTAATGGGGACGGTCAAAAGGTGTACTAAGAGATAATGTCTCCTCATGTCGTAAACGAAGGTACAAGTGGGAGTGTATGTAAGAAAAAATATCTACCTTCTGGAAAATACCTAGAAGGGGATGGGGAAGACCCCAAACTCGATGTTCAAGACACTCACACACTAGTGAGGGAAGAGCCACTCGGTACGAGGAGCTCCGAAGCGTGGGCCTACTCACGTCTGGACAACAGCACCAAAGACTCAGTTAATGTGCCAACATGAGACAGAGAACCCGGTACACTGCAACCCATGTGGCATTACATCAGGATGGGCCATACTAGGTAATGATCAGTCCTGTGAAACTTGCCGGTATATTTGTTGCTAGTGAACCCCAAACCCTCTATCAGCAACAATTCACACGAGGTATGCACTTTTATGTTTTATTAAAATCAAAAGCCTGTTCTAGTGCACGCAAAATGAATAGTAGTTACTTTGAAAATAATTAATATAGTGATATTGATATTTGTCAACAAACAATTGAACAATAGGAAATACTGCAACATTAGAACAGTAATTTGATATTTCTCAGCATCTGTTTCCCAAACCCTCCCTTCCCTTGGCCAACAAAACTGATTTTAGCACCAGAAGGGCCTATTGCGAGCTTTTACATGACCTTGCTCACACATACCTTTTTGGAACAACAGGAGCAAGCATTGTTCAGTAGGGGGACAGCTGTTGACCCTGTCTCTGCCCACAGAGGCTATATTGTCCTAAGGCAGGCAGGTAAGCCTGTGGGAAGACTCAATATATTGCCAGAGTCTTTAGGGGCACTCACCTGCAGGACGCTGCTCCCGCAAACCGCGTTCTGCCGACCGGACCACCAGGCAGTCCGTGCTCCTGCTCCTGACCCCTCCCGCCTACTCCGGGACCAAGGGACTACATTACCCGATTAATCTTGCGGCCAGGACGCCGCCTATGTTGTCCCGGCGCCCGGTGGCGCTCAAATACACCTCGGAGCCCCGGCGAAGCGGGGAAATTGCGAGAGTCTTTAGGGGCACTCACCTGCAGGACGCTACTC
This sequence comes from Lissotriton vulgaris, assembly GCF_964263255.1. Classification (NCBI taxonomy): domain Eukaryota; kingdom Metazoa; phylum Chordata; class Amphibia; order Caudata; family Salamandridae; genus Lissotriton; species Lissotriton vulgaris. Next base: position 121,282,446 of record NC_141695.1, on the reverse strand, counting down.
CTGCAAACCGCGTTCTGCCGTCCGGACCACCAGGCAGTCCGTGCTCCTGCTCCTGACCCCTCCCGCCTACTCCGGGACCAAGGGACTACATTACCCAATTGATCTTGCGGCCAGGACGCCGCCTACGTTGTCCCGGCGCCCGGTGGCGCTCAAATACATACATGCCAATAGACCCGATTCAGGCGGGAGACTACCGATTTTTCATGTGAAAAATGGCTTTATTTTAGCTGTCTCCCACCTGAAATTGCATTTTCTTCAATAGAAGTCAATGGGGAATTTTCATTCTCCCGATTTTTTATTTGAAATCTCCCACGCCCCTGTCCTATAATGTTGGCAAGTATGCAAATACACCTGGGAGCCTCGCCTCGCGGGACGCGCCGGGCTAAGCCCGGGCAAAGGGCGGGCACTCTGTGGCTTTCCGGGGCTGCACGTGGCTGGGCTGGGCCATAAACCCTATGAGACATTTTATTATATTTTCATGTTAATGACTGCAACACTAAATCTTTAGATGATATAATTGCATTGTATAATTCATGTTAGCCTTCGGTTTTTAATTTAGTTTGGAAAACCTTGTAGGTGGTTAATTCACTATGTCCAAACAAAAATCAGTGAAGAACCCCCTAGTGCCTGCCACACTGGATAATTATTTAGTCAAAGTAGTGAAGAAAATTAATAATGATCGTCGACTATCACTAGGACGTGGTAGTCCACCGACGGTGCCAACTCCTTTGAGTGTATCTGCATTAAACGGTAGTTATGAGGCGGAAAATGTGGACGTTATTGATAATGAGGTCCCTATATTAGTAGCTACTAGCCAGGTTGTGCATGATTCCCCCGACTCCTCAAATACTTCAGTACATGCCTCCCCACCACGTAGAGTAGTCAGAGCCTGTAGAAAAGTTCCAATTAGACGGGGGGACACCGGAATAAAAAAGAGTCGGAACCCCCCCAAAGAGTACAGCAAGGGAGGAGGATGATACAGAAAAGGAAGGTACAACTATACTGAATACTGGCCAACTAGATCTATTGGTTAATATCATTAATGCCAAACTAGAAAGTATTATTAAACCCTTAGAGGAAAAATTAGATATGCTTTCTGCCGAAGTAGTCAGACTAGGAGGCCTCCTGGACTCACATATTGCTCTGGCCGGAAAACCTAAGACTACGGAGAGGGGCCCTAGTGAGAGTGCAAAGGAAAAACCCCAGTAGAGGGGAGGTTTACAGTTAATATGACAGCGACCCAAGCTAGCCCTGCTAGTATCGAACAGGCAAATAAGACCATTACTGTGGCAGAGAATAAAGAAGGGTGGACAGAGGCAAGAAGGAAGCGTTTTATTAATCTCCCCCCTGACTGTGCCCCTTATGTTGTCGTCCTGACTAACGTACCGCCTATTGAAACCAGAAAGACCCAGCACCAGCAAGAAACACATGACTCCCTAAAAAACTTGGTTACATAGGCAATGTGGGTTTCCAGTTGAATATTCCGATCAGATCCTAACAACTAGAAGGGTCAACTGGATCGGCAATTCTACAAAGAGTAGCAGGGGGATTGTGTAATTATTAATTTTAAACACCCCCAACATGTTGCTACTGTACTACCGAGAGCAGCATCCCTACGGTTCAATGATAATAACGTTTTTGCCCGCCCACTTGGTTTTTTCTATAGCCACCTCAGCAAAGCCACCCCCAATGATAACAGGAATACTAGGTATAGGCAACCGCCATTCATATATAGGCCCAGTTTGGATATCCCGTTACAAAACCAATTCCATGTACTGAGCCTAGATGCCAAGACTGACTTCAACAGGCTTATGAGCCTCCCCTTTGTGAGACCCTAGGTGCAACAATGAACACGATTAGAGATAACCCTATGGTAGACGAGGTGCTCTTTATTGCAGAATCCCTGATCTGTGAGACTACAGATGCGTTGGTGACTAAGGTTAGTAATAACCCTGTGACAGTTGATCTGATCTTGGTGGCAAACCCAGATTTGATCAATGACCCCAGGGTCTCGTCTAGGGGGAGCCAAAGGATGGAAAATGTTGGCAACGGAGCTGTTATATCTGCTTGTACTGGGACAGGTAGCAAAGGGATAACAATCGCCAGCTGGAATATTGCAGGTCTGAAATCAAAAGGAAATGCCTTAGGGTGGTTGGATATGATTAATACCTATGACATATTGTGCCTTCAAGAAACTTGGAGCCGGGATGATGTTAATTGTGACGGGTTTGTCTCATATAATCTCCCGGCGCAGGGGACTGGACCAGGGAGAGCCAAAGGTGGCCTATTGATACTTCTGTCGATTAATCGTACGATTGTAGTTAAGAGGTATGTAAATGTAAATGTGTGGGACTTGTAAAGCGCACTGTTCCCCGTGAGCATCCTGGCGCTGAAGACCGCTGGGGAACCCGTCCTGGCTTTCCCTGTGAGATGGTCCCTTCTGGGTATCTCCAAGGTGAAGCCAGGCATCCCCGGCGTCTGTGGGGGGCCGTTGTAGAGATGAGGCAAGCTTAATGCCCAGAGTTGCCGAGTGTGATCCCTGGTTAGAGTAGGCAACGAGGCGAGAATTATTGAGTCCGTTGACCCTGGTCCATGACCCTGCTGCGTCGGGAATTGAACCCTGTTCCCAGGCCGTTCTCTGCTTCCAGGTCTGCCGCCTCTAACCAGTGAGCCACACCACTCCATATAACTGTGGGAGCACATGTGCAGATTCTTTGGTTATATGAGGACCAGGGACAAAATATTCTGCTACTAAATTACTATAATAATATTTTTGATAGCTCAAAGGTTACAGTAATATCCAATCTGGCAAGCACTATTGAAAAGTTAATTTCAGAAGTAAATGTTTGTTTTGATTTCATATGGGTAGGTGATTTCAACACTTCTTTATGTGAATTCTCCAACCAAAAAGTTTGTGGTTTCGCAAACAACGCCGGATTTGACGATTTGCATTTTGGTCATAACAGTTATGGTGAGGTCTTAAATTCATTTATGGGATGCTATGACCTGGAAATTTTAGGCTTTGCCAACGGCAAAGAAGGCGAAATTATCCCTACTTTTAACAATGGGCACTCTAGTTCTGTTATAGATCATGTTGTCATTTCCGCCAATATCAATTCCAGTTGTGCTGTTCCAAAGATCATAGAAACTTCGATTAGTGATCATAATTGTATTATCCTGGAAACAACCCTCTGGCTTCCAAACTCGGCCAAAACAGGCATTACAGTTAACAATGTGGAACCACATAGACCCAATGGGGTCAGATTAAGATGGGCAGGGGACAAAACCAATGACCTAATTAGCTCCATTGTCTGGGATTGTATGCTAGATATTATTTTTATCCTTGACAATGACCACAATCACAAGCAGGTTTTATATTCTTTTAACAATATTAATAAACTAATTGATGCTAGGTTTACTAGGCCAAACGTCCCCAGACTAAAAATGGACCAGGATGGTTTGATCACACATATACTAGCTATTAATTGAATTAAAACATGCACTCGCTAAAAAACCGAGGGACGCTAATTTTATAAGTATGTTAAGAACAGACTACAAGTGCGCTCTGAAACGGAGAAGGACTGAGTTACAGCAGTCGGCTTGGGATTCTCTTAAAAAAGCCGCTGAATTATCTAACACAACTTTGTTCTGGGCTACCATTAATTCTCCTTTCTTGAAAGATGAAAAAATGCCAGAGCTAACCTCACATATTACGAGTGATGGTTGGGTTGCCCATTTTTCAACCATTTTTGATTCAAACAACTGTGTGGATTCCAAACCAGGGGGATGGCCTGTTTTACCTTTAGATTTTTCACCTACAGAAGTTGAACTTGCCATACGTGCTAGTAAGGGGGGGAAAGCTCAGGGCCCTGACGGTGTCCCAGTGGATGATTTAAAGCAGCCCCTGAGATGTGGAGCCCCATTTTGGCTATTACTTTTAACGCCGCAATATGTACTGAGGCACCCAAATCTTGGGGGGAATCCATCATCATCCCAATATACAAAAAGGGTAACCGATCGATGCGAAAAACTACCGCCCCATCTCCCTTCTTGACTCCTCAGTTAAAATCTTGAGTAGAGTCATGTTGGTTAGGTTAGAGGAATGGGTGGAGCAGGAGAGTATTCTTGCCGACAGCCAGTATGGTTTTAGAAAGGGTCGGGGAACACTAGATCAGTGTATTAACCTTGATTTATTGATCGGGAAATACACTGAAGCAAAGCGAGAATCGTATCTTTGCTTTGCAGACCTGAGTAGTGCCTTCCACATGGTTGACCACTCTATTTTGTGGCCAACCCTGTTACAGTTAGGAGCACCAGAAGGTATAATCTTTTTCCTCGCCAGGCTGTACCAGAAACTAGAAACATCTGTGCGTTATGGTGTTAAACTGTCAACTTTCCGTGCACTCCCAAGTTAGTTCGGTGGTATCCTCCTGCTTCTTCTCCCTCAGGATAATCAGGAAAATATCCCGCTTTTTCTCCCTTCCGGCGCTAAAGGTCATCGTAATGGCTATGGTGCTCTCGCGCCTTGATTATGGAAACATAATCTACAATGGCGCGCCGGCCTAAGCCATACACTGCTTGCAGTTAGTGCAGAATCAGGCTGCCCGCCTGATTCATGGACTGCCCAAATTCCATCGAGCCACTCCATTGCTGAAGGCCCTGCACTGGCTGCCCGTGAGAGAAAGGTCCCTATTCAAACTAGGCTGCCTCACTTTCCAGGCCAGGATGGGCACTGCTCCTGAGTTCATTTGCTCAGCTGTCAGTCCCTACCTTCCGGGCAGAGAACTCCGCTCTACCCACATGGCACTTCTGGCCATACCCCACTTTAAGAAAAAGAAAGCTGGCGTGGCGAAATTTGCGGCCCTTGCACCAGTGTTCTGGAACTCCCTCCCCCTGGCGCTCCGAAACTCATCCTCTTATTTAGAGTTCCAGAAAAACTTGAAAACCTTTCTTTTTTCTAGTGCCTTTGCCACTTAGTATGCCCTCTCCTGCTGCTGTTTGCTGGTCATAATCTTCAAAGCGCCATGAAACCGCTTGGTATAAGCGCGCTCAATAAATGTTTTTAAATTCAAATTCAAATTCAAAGGTAAATGCACCCCGAAATTTGCTGTAAAAAGAGGGATTAGATAGGGCTGTGTTTTGGCCCCACTACTTTTTATCTTATTTATTAATGGTATCGACTTGATTTTAAAAAATGTTAAAGCGGATGCCCCCCAGGTCAATGGTGTATCTGTCCCCGTGTTGCTATATGCTGACGACGCTGTTTTGCTCTCCAGAACCCCCCTGGGACTACAGCGCCTACTTAATAGATTCTCTGATTTTTCAATGATAGAAAACTAATCATTAATAAGGGGAAAACTCATACAATGACACTCGGGGCAAGAAGCAAATTTTGTAACACCTTTTTTATTGATCAGGTTAAGGTGCAACTAATAGACAAATTTTGCTATCTTGGTATAACCTTCTGCAAAGATAGAAGATGGTCCGATGAATTTGGTAATATTTGTAATAAAATGGCTAAAAGTGCCCATGGCGATTTCAGATTTGCTGCTAAGGTGGGGGATAGACGGACTAGAGATATGCTTAAAATATATCAAGCAAGATGTATTTCCACAGCTCTCTATGGGGCAGGTCTATGGGGCCATAGAAGTGACCACCCTTTGCAGCAGGAGGAAAACTCTTTTTTAAAAAAGCTCCTGTCTTTACCAACTTCTGCCCCAACCGAGCTAATTCACCGGGAATTGGATATGTTATCCCTGAGACCACTTATGAATGAATGAATGTGGGTTTTATAGAGCGCATGGTGGACCTTTTTGAAAATCTTGTTAAACAAGACCTTAACAAACTCAAATACACCAAACCCAAAAACAGAAACATCACGCAGAAGGATTTGGATACATTGAGAAGAATAGCAACCGATGACCAAATAATCTTTACCAAAGCTGACAAAGGGGGAGCGATTGTCATTATGAATACCTCAATGTACAATGAAAAAGTAACTGAACATGTCATGGATAGGTCAACATATAACGAATTGGATTCCAACCCTACTTTGGAATATGCAAAAACGTTAAGAAACATTATCGACCAGGCACACAAACAGGGAACCATTACAGAAAGGACGAAGAACTTTCTTATAACCAGTAACCCTAAAAGTCCCACATTAAGAATGGTGCCTAAAATTCATAAAAATCTTAGAAACCCCCCTATGAGACCCATTGTCTCCACCAGAGGGAGCATACACCAACCGATAGGACAACTAATTGACAAGTATCTCCAACCATCGGTACAATCTACCCAAACATACATAAAGGACACCTCGCAATTCTTGCTCAAACTACAACAAATCCAACTCAACCCTAATGAAAAAATATTGCTATGTACTGCTGATGTTTGCAGCCTATATACAAACATACCTCACAACATGGGAATTGAAGCAATAGAATCAGCCATTCTGAATACGGATGTAGACCATGACTTTCAATTGTTTCTGATGGAGCTTATGCAGTTCACCTTATACCATAGTTACTTCAGAGCTAATGACAAATGGTACCAACAACTCACAGGGATGGCAATGGGCAATTCGGCCGCACCTGTGTACGCGAACACTTTCATGCATTGGTACGAAACCCAGCACGTACTAAATGACACTAACTGGACAAACCACTTGAAAATGATATCAAGATATATCGATGACTTTTTCATCATATGGACGGACTCGGAGGAGAAATTAAGAACTCAACTCAACATTTTCAACTCCATTGATCAAAGGATCCAACTAACTTGGGATATCTCTGAAACATCAGTGAATTTTCTAGACGTCAAAGTTACAGTAACCCCAGATGGATTCAATACAGACCTCTATGTCAAACCTACTGACAGGAACAATATGCTATTGCACTCCAGCTTCCATGAACCGAACCTGATCAGAAATCTACCATATTCGCAAATGGCAAGGGTCAAAAGAATTACTTCAGACCAAACCACTCTCAACTTAAGACTCAGAGAGATGTCAAATACATTTTTGAAAAGAGGTTACCCAAAAAACCTAGTGGATGAAACAAAAAGGAGAATTGACAACTTGGAAAGAACTAAACTTTTGACACCAACCTTAAAATCTGAGCAAACACAGATAGTAGTGGTCTCCAAATATTCTACTAATAGCAGAAAATTCAAACAAATAATAATGAAGCACTGGACCATCCTTAACCGTGAACCTGATTTCAATAAAGCATTCAGCCAACCCCCGCTATTTGCTTACACAAGAGCTAAAAACCTAGGAGAAATTCTACAAAGCAAACCAAATGATCCTATCACACACCACGGAACCAAACCCTGCCTTAATTGTGGAAACTGCAATAACATTATTAGAGGACACACCATCAACCATCCAACACAGGGTTACCCAATAAAACTACGAGTCAATGCCACCTGTGACTCCAGCAACTTAATATACGGGATCAAATGCCCGTGTGGGAAAATGTACGTTGGGAAAACGGAGAGACGCATCAAGGTGCGCCTGACTGAACACAAATCCAATATCAGACTAAAGAACTTGAAGTCAGCTCTTTCTGCACATTTTGTAGAACTACAACACAATGTTTCCCAAGTAAAGTTTATCGTTCTAGAGACTGTTCTCAAACACGAAGGGATAAACAACAATAAATTGCTTCTAAGACGAGAGAACTATTGGATCCACAAACTGTCAACCCAGAAACCTATGGGTTTAAATGAGAGAATAGAATTTTCTTGTTATCTGTGATAGAATTGCTCTGGAAATCGATCTTACTGTTAATGTGCACGTTCCTAACATCTTTGACACTACATAACTTAGTCTTCCACCTGACATCATCACGTTCATGCTAGCTCCATTAATAGTACACCATACAACATAAACCACCCATTAGCTAGTTCGATCCCCTGAGCTTCACTAACATCTTTTCCGCTCATTATCACTTTTATTTTTCCCTAAGCGGTAATTTTTCATAGGAAACCCGAGAAGTCACATATACATTAATTTGATGTTCCAAGCATCCACTCGACCGACAGCCCGTTATATCCCGACTACTCGGCTTTTGTAACACGAAGCGATCAGACTGAAAGTCTTTCTTCACTTTTATTACACGTGATCCATCACATGATCGCGGAAGTTCTGAATTTATCAACGCGGGAAGCTTCTTGCTTCACCGGCGATTCAAAGAGACGAGAACCGGAAAGTACGCTATCCCCGTAAACCTTTCAGGTTAGTTTTAGCGCACATATTACGATATATTGGAGCGCACGGGTAAACTTTGGGCGCTTACCAGCCATGATGGAACTTTTTGACGTTTATTTATCCTTTCCAGATTTTCATCTACCATTCGACCACAGGCATGTAAGTGAACTTCTGAACCCTGCAGGTTTTAACGCACCTAGCACAGTTACAATCCCCGACATTTTTTCCCCACACCACCGTTCACCTTCAAACTGCATGACACGCATGTGATGAAAATTATGTAACCTTATGAGCACATGATTTTTATGTTGTGTTTTTGAATTGATAATGAGGAATAGCACTTGAACTGCTTATTCTAATGTTTACCTATATCATTGTTTCTAGTGTCAATTCCCTGATGAAGGGCATGCTTTTTAAATGCCCGAAATGCATTGGACACGCTATGATATTGCCTGATTCTGAATGTTGATAATCATGAAGAAATTTGAAATGAAATGATATAAATCATACTCAAAACCATGAAATAAATGATGAATCATAACGAACATGGAATGAAAGTGGTTTTCTTAAACTAAGGAAACGCAACATCAGTGTGTGCCAATTAGGGATGATACCAGAGTTCCTCTGGTCTCACGTATTAAACATAATCTTTTTCCTCGCCAGGCTGTACCAGAAACTAGAAACATCTGTGCGTTATGGTGTTAAACTGTCAACTTTCCGTGCACTCCCAAGTTAGTTCGGTGGTATCCTCCTGCTTCTTCTCCCTCAGGATAATCAGGAAAATATCCCGCTTTTTCTCCCTTCCGGCGCTAAAGGTCATCGTAATGGCTATGGTGCTCTCGCGCCTTGATTATGGAAACATAATCTACAATGGCGCGCCGGCCTACGCCATACACAGCTTGCAGTTAGTGCAGAATCAGGCTGCCCGCCTGATTCATGGACTGCCCAAATTCCATCGAGCCACTCCATTGCTGAAGGCCCTGCACTGGCTGCCCGTGAGAGAACGGTCCCTATTCAAACTAGGCTGCCTCACTTTCCAGGCCAGGATGGGCACTGCTCCTGAGTTCATTTGCTCAGCTGTCAGTCCCTACCTTCCGGGCAGAGAACTCCGCTCTACCCACATGGCACTTCTGGCCATACCCCACTTTAAGAAAAAGAAAGCTGGCGTGGCGAAATTTGCGGCCCTTGCACCAGTGTTCTGGAACTCCCTCCCCCTGGCGCTCCGAACCTCATCCTCTTATTTAGAGTTCCAGAAAAACTTGAAAACCTTTCTTTTTTCTAGTGCATTTGCCACTTAGTATGCCCTCTCCTGCTGCTGTTTGCTGGTCATAATCTTCAAAGCGCCATGAAACCGCTTGGTATAAGCGCGCTCAATAAATGTTTTTAAATTCAAATTCAAATTCAAAGGTAAATGCACCCCGAAATTTGCTGTAAAAAGAGGGATTAGATAGGGCTGTGTTTTGGCCCCACTACTTTTTATCTTATTTATTAATGGTATCAACTTGATTTTAAAAAATGTTAAAGCGGATGCCCCCCAGGTCAATGGTGTATCTGTCCCCGTGTTGCTATATGCTGACGACGCTGTTTTGCTCTCCAGAACCCCCCTGGGACTACAGCGCCTACTTAATAGATTCTCTGATTTTATCAATGATAGAAAACTAATCATTAATAAGGGGAAAACTCATACAATGACACTCTGGGCAAGAAGCAAATTTTGTAACACCTTTTTTATTGATCAGGTTAAGGTGCAACTAATAGACAAATTTTGCTATCTTGGTATAACCTTCTGCAAAGATAGAAGATGGTCCGATGAATTTGGTAATATTTGTAATAAAATGGCTAAAAGTGCCCATGGCGTTTTCAGATTTGCTGCTAAGGTGGGGGATAGACGGACTAGAGATATGCTTAAAATATATCAAGCAAGATGTATTTCCATAGCTCTCTATGGGGCAGGTGTATGGGGCCATAGAAGTGACCACCCTTTGCAGCAGGAGGAAAACTCTTTTTTAAAAAAGCTCCTGTCTTTACCAACTTCTGCCCCAACCGAGCTAATTCACCGGGAATTGGATATGTTATCCCTGAGACCACTTATGAATGAATGAATGTGGGTTTTATAGAGCGCATAGTAACCCGGAAGCATCCCAGCGCTTATGATTTGGCGGTCAATTTGGCTTCAGGAGGAAAAAACTTCTAACAGATCGATTATTGAGGATTGTATCTTACTGGATAAACATTACATATATCCTGGTTAAAATATGTCATTGTTTGTTTTTCTGAGATTTTCGATTTAAATATCTTGACTGACCACAGTGCAGCTTCTAAGATACCCAAAACTGAGTTTAAAGCTAAATTTCTGGCTTATAAATCATAGAAACGAGCCCTAGCCTGTGGATCTCTAACAACTGTTATGTTCTATAACCGTTATATCATAGCTCGAGGTTTTCCTAAATATTTGGTAGGGGTGACAAGACCATCCCACAAGTTTGTGCTGACTAGACTAAGGTTCGGAAAAGCACATCATCTAGTGGCCCTGCCGAATATCAAGAGACATCCACTAGGGCCTTGTATGTGTGATGACGTATCTAAACAGAGCACTGTGCACTTTTTACTGTTTTGTAAACTGTATACGAACCTGCGTACTGTCTACCTGAAACCCGTGTTTGTTAAACATGGTGTGCGCACAGTCAATCAGGCAATGAGTCTACTTTTTAACCTACAAACTGTGGATATCTGTTTTTATACTGCAACGTTTTTAATTAAGAGTATTAATAACAGGAAAAGTATTCATTTTTAAACGATCATGTTTGTATTTTTACTGGCTGTTCACTGTCCTGAAATCTAATGTATATTTTATACTATGTGTGACCTTTTGTACTCTTTTTCTTGTATGTGCTTTTATGGTCATTGTAGGAGAGTAGGGTCTGCAATCCTATGATCACCCAGATTTTTTGCTTTTGTTTCACTGGTTTACGACTTTCTCTGGCTGTGGGCCTGCTAATCAGACCCACAGCCTGGCTGTTCTCTTTCTAAATTACGATATGTACCCTAGGTGCATTTACCAATTGGTACTGGGCCACCTTATCAGACCCCGTAACGCAGGGCATAGGTGTACCCAGGGCCGCCAGGGGCTGAAGCATGTATTATGCCACCCCTGGCTGGTCTCCTAAATTTGACACAACTGGCTGCACGACAGCTGGGGCGAAGACGTGTAACCACCCTTCGCTTTAGGTATAGTAGCTCTATATCTAACCATACAATGGACACCCGAGTTCCTATCAGTCACTCCTATGGCAGGCCTTAACGATCCTGAAGGCAGAGTGCGTGGGCTCGTGTGAGCTAGGTTCAGGCCCGAGCCGAGCCCGGTTGCAGCTTGCGGAATCAAGACCCAATAGCTGTTCCATGATAACGCGTACCATATCGGTAACTCCGGTGTCGCGTTATCAAGGCATGTCGAGTAAGGTGTCATACGAATCGGGGTGCTGCCCTCTCACCAATTCTGGCGATGAGGTTAGCATCCCACCCTTCTAGAGGGACACGACATGTACGTAACTGTGAACCCCGGTTAAAGTTAACTGAAGCCTCAGCTCCACAAAATGGATGCTGCCACCACAGACACGAGTCTGACCTCCTGCTGCTGGGAGTCCTTCCAGCGAGGAGCACTTGGACAAAGGGTTTCCTGTCGAGGGCGGTGTTCGCACCGTCCCAGACGGGGTTTGTGTATTCTGGGTAGGTAGGGCTTTGGCGAGAAGGTGACTGCGGAGTGGCACCCCGGTGCTCACTACGCATCTGCCGGTTAGAACCAGTTCCAGGGGCGACAGCCCTGGCCTGGGGAAAGTCCGGCAGGGGAGAGGGGTGTAACTACCCCCCTTCCTGGTCCCACCCTTAGGGCAGGACCTAGTCATGTACCCACCCCTTTTTTTAGAATAAAGACCGGAGCGGGGACCCTTCCAAATTAGATCATCTTTGATTCAAGAACTACTTTCTACGAAAGGACATTCAAGACTCTTCTCAAGATTTCTCCCTTGTGACTAAGGAGTAGTCACCCTGCATCAGCGGGCACCAACTAAGAACTCTGCAGTTTGCTGTAAGTCCTTCCTCAAGGAATCCGACGGCCCAGCTCGACGAGAACCGGCTTCCCTGGCACCTCTGACCTCTACCCACGTCATCAGCTCAGCTGTGATCTGTGGGTGCGACGAGACCTCGAGGGACCGGCCATCATCAGAACCTGCACGCTCTTAAAACCAGCACGACCATCGAGGTATCTCTCTGGTGAGTGCTCTGGGGTCCGAGAAGCCCCGACCCTGAGCCGCTCCAGCACCGAAGTGCAGTCTCCCAGTATCTCCACGATCTGCGTGGGGCCCTTCTGCTCGCTGCTCAGCCTGTTGTCTGGTCACTAGCCGCTGGCTTGTGCCCTTCTGTGACGACATCCGAGAATCATCACTGCTGGTCTGGTTGCTCCAGACTGGCCCTTGCTTCCATCTTTGCGAGAAGCACCCCGGACCCTCCTGGTCCACTCAAGACGCCATCTTAGGCCCACCACGTGGCCCTGAGATCTGCCAAGGCTTGTTGCCCCATCCTGGGCCCAGCGACGCCGACAGCATCATCCTTCGTGGGACAGCTCGCACCTCCACCGTGGTCGCCGACAACGCCTCCTGGTCCGTGAGACTGCAGAGCCTAGCGTCGCCCACTCACCTGGTCGAGGTGACGGCCAACCGGTGCCCTCCTGGTACCCTCTGACTACTGGCTAGTAGTACAAACTTGGTCCCCTCTGCTTTCAGGTTTCATCAATCTCCGATCCAGGCTTGGATCTCTACGAACTATTCAGCACTGGTTGCCGGCCAGCAACTCCTTTTCTTCCGGCTCCTGGCTCGTCAGCGAAGACCCCGACGCCTGTAAGACTTGTGCAGCCGCAGCCCTCGTGGCTAGGTAACTCGGCATTTCGGTGCCTGCATAGCCTCCTTACTCTAGGGTCCTGAGTCCCTCGCTTCCGACTTGCCTTATCGGGTCCGCCCGAGACCTTAACCTTTCCGTGTCCTCGGACACTTGTTTTAATTGTGCACTTGAAGTATTTGCTAAAGAGATTTGGTTTGTGCTTAGTACCCTGTCCTCATAAAGAGTACAGGGCTGTTGTGATTCTTAATAAATATACTGTTTATTTTCATAACACTTGTGTGGTGTCCTTTCACTGGGTGTTCAAGGGGTACATGTGTGGTAAACAGCTAGCTTAACGCGCCCTCTCGAGTCTTTAGCCTTAGACTGCTCGTATCCACGCTACTAGGATAGCTGGTCTATAGGTTGACTTACAACCAAACACCATAAGGGTCGTTGGAACGATACATAGCGGTCGCTAGAATAGCGAACGTTGCATATCGGGCCAACTTCTCACAGTCATTTTTACATGTGCCGAATAAAGCTTCATGAATTGAATTGAATTGACTCAATGTACATGTTCAGTAACTTTCAGCAAGGAAAGGCGCTCCCAGCTAAAGCTGTTGTCTGTTCAATCCCCAGCTTGCAATCCATGGATTGATGTTCCTCTATAGCTCAGCTGGCTTAAATGCATCTCATATACTCTGCTTGAACATTGTTGAATGTTTTTAAATAAACAATAAATGTAGAAGACCCTCTAACCTCTCGCCTACTTATGTTCTGTGAAATATTGTTTACTGTTTATAAACAATAACAAAGAAAATAGGATATCAGAATCTATGAACTATTCACCATTGAATTTTCTAGTTAATATTGTTAAATAGTGAATAAAGAATAGACAATACTTTGAAGCATTAACAAATTGCAATGAAAAAAACATTTTAGAAACCTTTGCCAATTGTGCATGAACATGTATAATGCAGAAACAGGTTACTTAAATAGCAAATATATGAAGATTATATCACCTGTACTTCTTACAGAAAAATGTCATTTGGGGGCAGGGAGGTTTGTTTGGATTGAACCAGGTGGACCCCCTGGAGAACACAGAAGACTATCACATATGTGTTTAAGGTAATCTCCCTCCATCTCTGAAGTAAACAAGAGAAGTGGGCTAGATGCACCTTACCGATGCCCCCTTGACAGACGTTTTGTTGGTGATTGTTAGATCTGGGGGTCTCTAGTTGGCAGAGGTAAGTACCTTAGGCCAAGTAGGGACCCTTGCTTCTAGTCAGGGTGAAGGAATACACACAGTAGATAACCTCCGCTCTCCCTCTAGGTAGCTTGGCGCGAGCAGGCAGGCTTATCCCCAAGGCAATGTGTATAATATTTGCACTCAACACAACAATAATCCCCAATCCACCACAAACTGAGACCACACAGGTAAGTATTTTATAAAAATATAAATAACTTTTATCTGGTTGCAACAATGTAAATAAGCAGTTGCACGATAATCACTTCAGTATAGCAATGATGAACTTAATCTTAATTGGTGTTTCTAAATTTCAGGAAGTTCTTGAAACAAATGTCTCTAGTCTCTTTTAATCGGCAAAAAGATATGCCAATGATTGTGTGATCAAAAACGCTCTCAAAATGAGCCAAGAACCATGCCAATGTTTTCTAAAAGAAACGCTCTTCAAAATGAGCCAAGAAACAATGCCAGCGTTGAAAAGATCTGTCACAATGAGCCCCTGGCGTCAGGGACCCTAAGCGCTTCAACGCGTCTCACCCGGTAGCTGGGGGGAGGGGGACTCCCTTCCCCGTGATCGGTATCTCTACAGGCTCTCAGGCGCACCTCCCGGGTGAACGCTTACTCGCGCTCCAGCCCGGCCGGTCTCAGGACGCTCTCCGCCCGCTCTCGGTCCTTCAGAGAGCAGCAAGGGGAGCAGAGACGGCAGGCCGGGGGCTGGAACACTCCGTAGATCCCTCGGCGAGGTCAGGTCAGTCTTCCCCCGGGCCCGGCGGTGATCCCGGTGATCTCTCGGCTCCTCGGCAGCTTCAGTCGAGGCAGCCAATCCCGTCGCGGCGTTGCAGATGAGCCCCTCTGAGCGCGAGGCCGCCAACCAATGGCAGCGCGGCCTCGTGGATGACGCTCCGCTACAAGGACCAATCCCGTCGCGACTCTGGTGAGGGGGCTCGGCTCTCTCACCCAATCAGAGCGCGGCGGGCTCGTTCTTCGATACACAAACGCCGGAGAGATGCGGGGCACTTCCAAGGGGGTTACTGACCCCGGGCTGCGACGATGACACGGCCAGCAATTATTTTTCAGCGTTCCTTACGCTGGAGAGGCCCACAAGCCTCAGATCTTCGCTCCCTACGTGTCGATGAACACGTCGATCTCGGCCACACGGCAGGCTGGTTCAGCGCGGCGCCCTCACTCAGATCAGAGAGCAGCCAGTGCGCTACACAGCCCCACACAGTGTTTCACGATCTCTGCACTGCACAGCAGCTTCAGGGGGGGCGCAGCAGAATCTTGTGGTCCTTTGGGCAACCTTTATGTTCCTGGGTTGCAGACAGGGAGCCAGCTCTTCTCAGGCCCTTGGAGATTCAGGTTGCAGACACAGCACACAGCAAAGTCTTAGCAGTTTCAAGCAGGTAGGGTCACAGCTCACAGCAAAGTCCCTTTCTTCTCCTCTCCTTCAGGTGGATAGCAGGATAGGTCAGCCCTTAAAGCACACAGCAAGGCAATCTTCCATCAGCTCCTTCAGCAGTCCTTCTTCTGGCAGAGGTTCCTCTTGATTGTAGAATCTGATTTTCTGTAGTCAGGGGTCCTTCTCTTATACCCCAAAAAGGCTTTGAAGTCCTTTGAAGTCTTTTGAAGTCTTTGTGCAAAGGGGGCCCTGAGCCCGGTCCAAACCAGTTCTGGGGGTCTGGGGTGTTTCTGGTTTCCTCCTTCCTCCCTGTCCCAGGGACAGAGGTGACAGTCGCCCAGCAGGAGGTGGAGCCAGCTTTGTGGTTAGGCAGGCACAGCCCTTCACTATCAGGTGCTATCTCCTCCCACTTCCCTGGCAGCAGATGCTGCCTTTCATCCACGGGGCTGGCTCAGATAACCCCCTGGGGCTCTGCAGACCCTGTCATCCTCAACCCAGACAGTCAATCCACAAACAGTCCCAGGCACACAGAAAGGTTTAGACAAGAGAACAGCCACTTTCTAAAAGTGCCATTCTCAAACACAGAATTTAAAAACAACCCTTACTAAAAGATGTGTTATTAAATTCTGAGTTCAGGGATATCTTTCACTTATGTCCCATCTTGTTCCTATGGGAAGATAGGCTGGGATCCAATGGGACCAGCCTCCCCCATGTTACTCTATGGAGCAAGATAGCCTTACAGCAGTGAGCACACAAAATGGCTGCTGCTCACTACCAGAGCATGTTACCTGCACTAGTACATGCTCTACCTTATCCATGCACTGCACCCTGCCCAGGGGGGTACCTTGAGCCTTCCATAGGGGTGACTGGTGTGCACAGACAGGGAAGGGTTAGGCCCAGCCAGTGGGGACACTGGCCAGGCGGACATGGCAGTCCACTGACTGCACACAGGCCCTGCGCTGGCAGGCCTGAGACATCATTTTAGGGATACTCATGTGGGTGGCGCAATCTGCGCTGCAGGCCCACTAGTAGCATCTGTCATCACCAGCCCTGGCACACACAGTGCACGTTACTAGGGACTTCATGGTGACACAAATATGCCAATCAGGTATACCCAATCAATATGACAATTTACAGAGGGAGCACTTACCCTCTGACACTGATCAGCAGTGGCAGAGGGTCCAAAGCATCTAAACCAGCAAAAACGAAATCCAGCACAGCATCAAAAATACATGAGTCAGAGGCAAAAAGATGGGGGAAAAACCACGCCAAGGATGTCAGGTCTTACACGTGTCCCCTCCAGCTGAAAGTGGGGAGAACTACCCAACCTCTTGGGAGTCCTCATCACTAAGGCGGAAGAACCTGGACAGACCATCAGCATTGGCGTGTTCTGTACCAGGGCGGTGCTCCACCGTGAAGTCCATCCCCTGTAGGGAAATGGACCACCTCAACAGTTTTGGATTCTCACCCCTCATATGCATTAACCATCTGAGGGGCCTGTGGTCGGTCTGAACACGGAAGTGAGTCCCAAACAGGTAGGGCCTCAGCTTCTTCAGAGCCCAGACCACAGCAAAAGCTTCCCTTTCGATTGCACTCCATCTCTGTTCCCGGGGGAGTAGCCTCCTACTAATGAAAGCCACCGGTTGGTCTTCACCCTCCTCATTGATCTGTGAGAGTACTGCTCCCACGCCTTGCTCTGAAGCGTCAGTTTGCACAATGAACTCACTTGAAAAGTCAGGTGCCTTAAGCACCGGTGCTGTGCACATGGCAGTTTTGAGTTTGTCAAAAGCAGTTTGACAGGCCTCAGTCCAATTCACTTTCCTGGGCTGATTTCTAGATGTCAGTTCTGTCAAAGGGGCTACAATGGTGCCATAACCTTTGACAAACCGTCTGTAATACCTGGTGAGACCTAAAAAGGCTCTCACCTCAGTCTGGGTCTTGGGGGGTTCCCAAGCCAGAATGGTATCAATCTTTGCCTGTAGGGGCGCCACCTGGCCGCTCCCCACCTGGTGTCCCAAGTACACCACAGATCCCTGCCCTATCTGGCACTTACTGGCCTTGATAGTGAGGCCTGCCTTTTGCAGAGCCTTCAACACTGCGCAGAGGTGTTGCAAGTGTTCCTCCCAAGTGGAGCTGAACACAGCAATGTCATCCAGGTATGCTGCGCTGAATTCCTCCAGCCCTGCTAATACCTGGTTGACCAGTCTCTGGAATGTGGCAGGGGCATTTTTCAACCCAAAGGGCATGACACGAAACTGGAAGTGCCCCTCTGGTGTTGAAAATGCTGATCTTTCCTTGGCCCCCTCAGTTAAGGCAATCTGCCAGTAACCTGAAGTCAAATCAAAGGTGCTCAGGTACCGGGCAGCTCCCAACCGATCCACCAGCTCATCAGCTCGGGGGATGGGGTGCGCGTCAGTCTTGGTGACCGCATTGAGCCCACGGTAGTCCACGCAGAAACGGAGTTCCTGGGGGCCACCAGGGGTAGCAGCTTTCTTAGGCACTAAGACCACTGGGCTAGCCCAGGGGCTGCTGGAGGGCTCAATGACCCCTAGCGCTAACATCTTAGAAACCTCTTCTTTGATGCTAGCCCTGACCTTGTCAGCCACTCTGTAAAACTTCTGTTTCACAGGCAGGTTGTCACCAGTGTCCACATCGTGGACACACCAGTCAGTGACACCTGGGGTCAGGGAAAACAGGGGGGCGAACTGACCCAAGACTTGGCGACAGTCCTGTTGCTGCTCTGGGGTCAGGGTGGGTGAGAGTATCACCCCATCAACTGACCCATCTTGCTCCTTGGTTGCCAGAAGGTCAGGGAGAGGATCACTATCCTCCTCCCCTCCTGCATCTGTAGCCATGAGCAAAGTCACTGCTGACCTCTCAAAGTGGGGTTTGAGGCGGTTTACATGCAACACTCTCAGGGGCTGCCTGGGAGTCTTCAGGTTAACCAAGTAGGTAACCTCGCTCTTGCGCTCCACCACCTCATATGGCCCAGACCACTTGTCACGGAGCGCACAAGGCTCCACTGGCTCCATCACCCACACTTTCTGCCCAGGTTGGAACTCCACAAGAGAGGTGTTCTGATCATACCATCTCTTCATTTCCTCCTGGCTAGCCTCCAGGTTCTCTTGAGCGAGCTTCCTGAAGCGCTTGGTCTGGTTGCGGATGGCCAGCACATAGCTGAACACATCCTGAGGGGTTTTCCCACGGATTTCTCCCACCCCTCCTTCACCAGAGTGAGAGGTCCTCTGACAGGGTGGCCATACAGCAACTCAAAGGGGCTGAACCCTAAGGATTTCTGAGGCACCTCCCTGTATGCAAATAACAGGCATGGTAACAAGACGTCCCACTTCCGCCTCATGGGCTCCTCTAGGCCCATAATCATGCCCTTCAGGGTGCGGTTGAATCTTTCAACCAACCCATTTCCTTGAGGATGGTAAGGTGTGGTGAACTTATATGTCACTCCACACACCTCCCACAGAGACTTCATGTACCTAGAGATGAAGTTTGTACCCCTGTCAGAAACCACCTCTCTGGGGAATCCCACACGGGAAAAGATCCCCATTAAGGCACGGCCCACCACAGGGGCTGTGACTGTCCTGAGAGGGACTGCTTCAGGGTATCGGGTGGCATGGTCCACCAAGACCAGGATAAACCTGTTGCCTAAGGCTGTCTTGGGGTCCAGGGGCCCCACGATGTCAATGCCCACCCTCTCAAAAGGGGTGCTCACCACAGGAAAGGGTTGGAGGGGTGCCACGCACTTCCCTCCGCTCTTGCCACTGGCCTGACAAGTTTGGCAAGACTTACAAAAGGCAGCGACGTGCTTCTTCATCTGGGGCCAGTAGAAGTGGGTGACTAGCCTGTAATAGGTCTTGTCTTGCCCCAGATGTCCTGCGAGAGGCACGTCATGAGCCAGACCCAGTAGGAAGTTCCTGAAGCGCTCGGGAACCACCAGCACACGGGCTGCACCGGGCTCAGCGAACTTAGGCTCACTATAAAGTAAGTCATCCTCCCAGTAGATCAAATGTTCCTTGGACCCCAGGCCTGCTGCCTGGTCTGCAGCCTGCTGCCGCACACCAATGAGGGAAGGGCACTCCTTTTGAGCTTGGCAGAATTCCTCCCTGGAGGGACCACCATCTTTCTGCCACTGGGACAGCTCAGGCAATTCCCCTAGTTCGGCCACCTGTTCCCCTGTAGGTTCCAGGGCATCCCCCTCAGGTTCTGCTTCCTCCTGGACCGTGGGAACAGTGGGGGCTGGTTTCCCGCGCACTCTGCCCCATCCTCTCTTGACAGGTCCCTGGGCCATTGTTCCAGGCTCCAGTTCTGCTAATCCACCCTTACTGGCTGCCATTGCACGTGTGGTCACACAGATCCACGCAGGCAAGCCCAACATTTCCAAGTGAGTCCTGTGCTCTACATATTTCCATGGAGAGCTCTCCAGGTCATTACCTAATAGACAATCTACAGGCAAGGCATCACTTACAACAACTTCCAATGTACCGGAGACTCCTCCCCACTCAAATGGAACACGTGCCAACTTGCAGAGGCGCACTGAACTGTCAGCTGCCACCACAGGACGGAGTACATCGGGAATGATCTGCTCTTCAGACACCCATTGACACCTGACAGATGTCACACTGGCCCCTGTGTCTCTCAGAGCTTCTATCTCTTTTCCATTGATGGTCACCTTCTGCCCATATTTCTTAGTGTTTAAGGGCAGCAAGGTTTCCTGAGCCATCTCTTGGTCTCCTAAAGAGACAAGGCTCATTACTGCTAACCCCTCCTCCCCACTAGAAATCAAATCCCCTCCCAAAGCTACACTAGCTAATGCCGGTGTTGGAGCACCAGTGGGTGCTGGAGGTTTCTTTGGACATTTGGGGGCAATGTGCCCCACTTCCCTACAGGCATAGCAAGTAGGTGGGGGCCTGTTGTCCTGCTTGCCCTTATGGGGCCAGGACTTCTTAGACTTGGGGGGTTGAGACTCTTTCTCCTGGGAACTATTTTGGGGCCCTTTAGAAGACTCCTTTTGATTACCCGTGTCCCCCCCACTCTTCTGCTGGGGACCCTGTCCACCCTTGGCTGGGGTACTTACCACCCCCTTGTGGACCCTGGTGCTAGTCCAGCGGTCCGCCTCTTTAGCAAGCTCACTGGGATCAGTTAACTTGCTGTCTAAAAGATACTGGCGCAGCTCTGGAACACATAAACTACTTAAGTGCTCCCAACTAATCAAGTGACACAACCCCACATAATCAGTAACTTTGCTGCCCTTTATCCAACCTTCCAGTGCACGCGTGTACATACTCACACACTCCACCCAAGTACTTGAATCAAGCTTCTTGAAGTTCCTAAACTTCTGGCGGTACTGTTCTGCAGTGAGCCCATACCTGAGGCACAAAGCCTCCTTCATGGAGGGGTAGGCTAAAGTACCTGTTGCTTCTAAGGGTGCCAAGACATCCCTCCCAGAGGCCTCAAAGTGCTTCCATAAACCTGCCCCCCAACTTTTCTCAGGCACTTCATTCATCTTTAGGGCTAGTTCATACGCTCTAAACCACGCATAAATATCCTCACCCCTCTGATAATTCTGTACCAGATCCTTTGGTATGTATACCTTACCCGCCTGTACTGGTTGTGCGCTGCCACCATTAGAGCTGGACCCCCCTTGCTTTTCTTTGATGTCCAGCTCCCTCATGTTCCTCTCATGAACCAATTGGAGTTTCTTCTCCTCCAAAGCGAGAGCATGTCTTCTCTCCTCCGCCGCCTTCTCATTTTCAAGGCGCATTCTCCTTTCATCTGCTTGGGCTCTGAGTTTAAAAATCTCAATCTCATGAGCCCTAGCTCTCTGATTTTCCTCCAGCTCCTCTGGAGAAATAACCCTACTGGAATGGTTGCTGCCAGCCTTAGATGCTGACCGCGCTGGCAAATCACTGAGCAAAAAAACATTCTCCGGTGCGCCTTCCACTTCAGTAGCTTCTTCTGAGACATGTTTGGCCTCCCACCAGGCCCTTAGAGCTTTCTGTAGCTCTTCCTTGTTTGCGCTGCCCATTCACTGGGCATCCAAGCTGTTTGCAGAATTGTTTCAGGATATCCTTTCTGTAGTTGTACAGCTCCTGAATTTCGAATTCCACTTCCAATTCTACTCTCACGCTTGCAGCTTTCACAGACATGATGCTTCCTAACCTTTTCAACAAAAGGTTTCACCAAAAAGAAAAAAATCTTGCGCAACCTGTGCTGCTAAACTAGACTAGTGATGTACAAGAGATCACTGCAGGTCAAGTGCAATTATTAGTTCAGAATCCGCACCGCTGTCCACCAATGTTAGATCTGGGGGTCTCTAGTTGGCAGAGGTAAGTACCTTAGGCCAAGTAGGGACCCTTGCTTCTAGTCAGGGTGAAGGAATACACACAGTAGATAACCTCCGCTCTCCCTCTAGGTAGCTTGGCGCGAGCAGGCAGGCTTATCCCCAAGGCAATGTGTATAATATTTGCACTCAACACAACAATAATCCCCAATCCACCACAAACTGAGACCACACAGGTAAGTATTTTATAAAAATATAAATAACTTTTATCTGGTTGCAGCAATGTAAATAAGCAGTTGCACGATAATCACTTCAGTATAGCAATGATGAACTTAATCTTAATTGGTGTTTCTAAATTTCAGGAAGTTCTTGAAACAAATGTCTCTAGTCTCTTTTAATCGGCAAAAAGATATGCCAATGATTGTGTGATCAAAAACGCTCTCAAAATGAGCCAAGAACCATGCCAATGTTTTCTAAAAGAAACGCTCTTCAAAATGAGCCAAGAAACAATGCCAGCGTTGAAAAGATCTGTCACAATGAGCCCCTGGCGTCAGGGACCCTAAGCGCTTCAAGCGCGTCTCACCCGGTAGCTGGGGGGAGGGGGACTCCCTTCCCCGTGATCGGTATCTCTACAGGCTCTCAGGCGCACCTCGCGGGTGAACGCTTACTCGCGCTCCAGCCCGGCCGGTCTCAGGACGCTCTCCGCCCGCTCTCGGTCCTTCAGAGAGCAGCGGGGAGCAGAGACGGCAGGCCGGGGGCTGGAACACTCCGTAGATCCCTCGGCGAGGTCAGGTCAGTCTTCCCCCGGGCCCGGCGGGGATCCCGGTGATCTCTCGGCTCCTCGGCAGCTTCAGTCGAGGCAGCCAATCCCGTCGCGGCGTTGCAGATGAGCCCCTCTGAGCGCGAGGCCGCCAACCAATGGCAGCGCGGCCTCGTGGATGACGCTCCGCTACAAGGACCAATCCCGTCGCGACTCTGGTGAGGGGGCTCGGCTCTCTCACCCAATCAGAGCGCGGCGGGCTCGTTCTTCGATACACAAATGCCGGAGAGATGCGGGGCCCGGGCTGCGACGGTGACACGGCCAGCAATTATTTTTCAGCGTTCCTTACGCTGGAGAGGCCCACAAGCCTCAGATCTTCGCTCCCTACGTGTCGATGAACACGTCGATCTCGGCCACACGGCAGGCTGGTTCAGCGCGGCGCCCTCACTCAGATCAGAGAGCAGCCAGTGCGCTACACAGCCCCACACAGTGTTTCACGATCTCTGCACTGCACAGCAGCTTCAGGGGGGGCGCAGCAGAATCTTGTGGTCCTTTGGGCAACCTTTATGTTCCTGGGTTGCAGACAGGGAGCCAGCTCTTCTCAGGCCCTTGGAGATTCAGGTTGCAGACACAGCACACAGCAAAGTCTTAGCAGTTTCAAGCAGGTAGGGTCACAGCTCACAGCAAAGTCCCTGTCTTCTCCTCTCCTTCAGGTGGATAGCAGGATAGGTCAGCCCTTAAAGCACACAGCAAGGCAATCTTCCATCAGCTCCTTCAGCAGTCCTTCTTCTGGCAGAGGTTCCTCTTGATTGTAGAATCTGATTTTCTGTAGTCAGGGGTCCTTCTCTTATACCCCAAAAAGGCTTTGAAGTCCTTTGAAGTCTTTTGAAGTCTTTGTGCAAAGGGGGCCCTGAGCCCGGTCCAAACCAGTTCTGGGGGTCTGGGGTGTTTCTGGTTTCCTCCTTCCTCCCTGTCCCAGGGACAGAGTTGACAGTCGCCCAGCAGGAGGTGGAGCCAGCTTTGTGGTTAGGCAGGCACAGCCCTTCACTATCAGGTGCTATCTCCTCCCACTTCCCTGGCAGCAGATGCTGCCTTTCATCCACGGGGCTGGCTCAGATAACCCCCTGGGGCTCTGCAGACCCTGTCATCCTCAACCCAGACAGTCAATCCACAAACAGTCCCAGGCACACAGAAAGGTTTAGACAAGAGAACAGCCACTTTCTAAAAGTGCCATTCTCAAACACAGAATTTAAAAACAACCCTTACTAAAAGATGTGTTATTAAATTCGGAGTTCAGGGATATCTTTCACTTATGTCCCATCTTGTTCCTATGGGAAGATAGGCTGGGATCCAATGGGACCAGCCTTCCCCATGTTACTCTATAGAGCAAGATAGCCTTACAGCAGTGAGCACACAAAATGGCTGCTGCTCACTACCAGAGCATGTTACCTGCACTAGTACATGCTCTACCTTATCCATGCACTGCACCCTGCCCAGGGGGGTACCTTGAGCCTTCCATAGGGGTGACTGGTGTGCACAGACAGGGAAGGGTTCGGCCCAGCCAGTGGGGACACTGGCCAGGCGGACATGGCAGTCCACTGACTGCACACAGGCCCTGCGCTGGCAGGCCTGAGACATCATTTTAGGGCTACTCATGTGGGTGGCGCAATCTGCGCTGCAGGCCCACTAGTAGCATCTGTCATCACCAGCCCTGGCACACACAGTGCACTTTACTAGGGACTTCATGGTGACACAAATATGCCAATCAGGTATACCCAATCAATATGACAATTTACAGAGGGAGCACTTACCCTCTGACACTGATCAGCAGTGGCAGAGGGTCCAAAGCATCTAAACCAGCAAAAACGAAATCCAGCACAGCATCAAAAATACATGAGTCAGAGGCAAAAAGATGGGGGAAAAACCACGCCAAGGATGTCAGGTCTAACAGTGATGATAATAATTTGGTACTTTCCTGCTACCAATGGCCCATACTTGTCATAATCACAAAAGCCAGAGCTGTGTTGGCCCTAAGACAACCACACTGGTGCTAATATTTGAAATGTACAGTACCTCTTATGGTTCCACTGCTCAGGAGCCACCAACCATACACACAAAAACTCTCCTAAAGAGGGAACGCCTCATATGTTTCAAAACTATCTTTTTCTGGAAGTTTAGAATAGTTCAGATGATCATCACATGATTATTTCTTCTTTTAGTCCATATGTGAGGAGGGAGCCATAATATGGTTTCCAAAGAACGTTTTAGTTTTGTTTAATCAATACATTACACTCCGGGCCAGCCAACGCGTTTCGTCCTGAAAAGGACTTCATCAGGGCTGTAATCTAAAAATATATATGTGTTTTTAAATGACAGGATGACTAAAACATAGTCTTTGTACAATTCAACAAACATTTAAAGACACACAACTATTATTAAAACAAGAATCTTAAGACGCCCCACATCCTCGAACAATATACAATTACAAAAGACAATCTTAACATAAATGTTCCCACATTTCACTCATGTAAGAGCAGCTCACAATCCATTCCCCTCTGAGATTACAAGACATCAACATCATATTTCGTCATGCTAAGATCCCTTTTAAGGTATGTGCAACCTTTATGAACAAGGATAACAAAGTTCTGAATTTAAGAACTACATATTTGGACTGTAATGCAATAAAGTGAACATTCATCGGTCTACTCATTTTACAAAATAGTGTTTCTCTATATGGAATCGGTATGGGCTAGCATGAGTAGGGCATTGAAAGAGCAGCCTACCCCATGTGAGTTCTGGAGAAAGAAGCCAAAGATTCCAATATTCAACTTCAATCAGCGTATGCGCTCATACCCCGTACATTTAAATAATACCTGCTACTCCTTGATAGCAACAACTCCCCATGTACACATTCTATACTTCTTACTCGCGCACAACACTTTCTTAACTCGAAGACCACATTCATTGATTACTCTCACCCTTCATTCATAGTATCAGGTGGCAACTTCCTCACAATCTCACATACAACCCATCTGCTCCAGTCTTGTGGCTCATTTCATTGCTTCCTCCATCTCTCATCTATAGTAGTTCAGAAAAGCATGCCACGTCTCCAACATGGGAAATACATTTCTAGTAGTCAGTCATTGCTTCATGTACAGATCTTATAACACGCCCTAGCCAATCAATGTATCTTAAAATTCAAACCTACCAATCCCCTGCCCATATCATATAATCAGTGAATTTCTCACTGATCAATCACTCAGTTTATTTCTTCCATGTAAACAAATCATAATATAGGGAATTTCAAAACTCAAACGCAATGCTTTGTGGACTAAAAGAAGAAATAATTACATGATGATCATTTGAACAATTCTGAACTCTCAGAAAAAAAGATTGTTTTGGCACATATGAAGTGTTCACATGTCAGTAATACACAGCTTGAAGAAGGTTGCTGCAATGGAAAAGGCTGACATTGTCTGGAATTTTATGTCAGCAAATACCCTCTGAATGTACAATACTGCCAGACACACTGCCTGACAGGAGACATCAGACTCAAAGTGTAGGTAATGACCCTGCTCTACCTCAAAGACTCCCGAAGACCTTTTAGACTTCTCAAGCATAGCAAGATGATGAACGGAGTGCTGAAACCTTTCAACCACTCATTCACAGTCAA
Source organism: Lissotriton vulgaris (assembly GCF_964263255.1). Taxonomy (NCBI): domain Eukaryota; kingdom Metazoa; phylum Chordata; class Amphibia; order Caudata; family Salamandridae; genus Lissotriton; species Lissotriton vulgaris. The sequence goes on along the minus strand of NC_141695.1, from coordinate 121,255,986 downwards.
CGGATCTGCGTTGAATCCATCGTTATTTTGCTCACTATGCCAACCCAGTTGTACCCAGCCAGAGGCCAATCAGTCTTGACCCTGCTCCTCATGGGAACAGTCCAGCCTCAACTGCCAGCAATCCAGTGGCACAGTGAGCATGGGACCCACATCTGGGCATACCCATGGTCACTTAGAGCAAACATAGTAAACACAAGATGATGGACAGAGTGCTGAAATGTTTAAACCACTCACCCCTATTCATTAGAGATGGATTGAATCCATCGTCCTTCACGAAAAGCCAGAGCAGTGTTGGCCCGAGGACGACGGCACTGGTGCTAATATTTGAAATGTACAGTAATAGCACACTATGCCATCCCAGTTTCGACCCATCCATATGTAAATCAGTCTTGACTGTGATCCTTATGGGCACAGTCCAGGATGAACTGCCAGGCCAGATCCTCCCAGGACCGGAAACCAGGATCCTAGGACCAGTTTGGGGTATCACCTGAATCCAGTGGCACTGCGAGCAAGTGACCCACGTATGGGCAAACCCAAGGCCACTTAGAATAACATAGCAATCACAAAAAAGATGATGGGCGCAGTGCTAAAAAGTTTCAAACACTCACTCCCAGTCAAGAGATCTAGGATTAATTTACTGTTCCTTTGCTCACTATGCCACCCCAGTTTGGACCCAGCCTTGTGCAAATCAGTCTTTACCCTGCTCCTCATGGGAAGAGTCCAGCCCGAACTGCCAGGACATATCATTCTTGGACTGGAAACAAGCATCCTAGTACCAGTTTCGGGGTATCCCCATATTAGCCAGGCCAGCTTGAATCTAGTGGCACAGCGAGCAAGGGACCCACGCCTGGGAGTACTCTTGGACAATTAGGGTGAACATAGTAAACACAAGATGATGGAAAAATTGCTAAAACATTTCAACTACTCACCTCCAGTCGAGAGAGCTGGGTTGAATCCATCATTCTTTTGCTCCCTATGCCACCCCAGTTTGGACCCAGCCATGTGCAAATCAGTCTTGACCCTGTGCCTCACGGGAACAGTCTAGCCCGAACTGCCAGTCCAGGTAGTTCCTGGACCGGCAACAAGCAACATGGGACCGGTTTGGGGCATCACCCATCATCAGCCAGGCTAGCTTGAACCAAGTGGCACAGCAAGCAAGGGACCCACGTCTGGGCCTACCTGTGGTCACTTAGGGCGACATAGCACAAGATGATGGACGGAATGCTGAAACAATTGAACCGCTCATCCCCAGTCAAGAGATCTGTGTTGAATCCATTGTTCTTTTGCTCACTATGCTTCCCCAGTTTGGACCTAGTCATATGTAAATAAGTCTTGACTCTGCTCCTCATGGGAACAGTCCAGTCCGGACTGCTAGGACAGGCCCTCCCTGGACCAGAAACATGCATCAGGGGACCACTTTAGGGGTATCACCCATCATCAGCCAGGCCAGTGTGAATTAAGAGGCACAGTGAGCAAGGGACCCACGTTTGGGCATACCCTTAGCCACTTAGGACACACATGGCAAATACAGCAAGATGAGGGACTGATGCTGTAACTTTTCAACCACTCAGCCCAGTCAAGAGATCTGGGTTGAATCCATCATTCTTTTGCACACTATGTTATCCCAGTTTGGACCCAGCCATATGCAAATCAGTCTTGACCAGTGTTCCCTGTAAGGTGCGCATGCGCACCTCGGAGCCCCCGAGTGCACAGTGCCATGTGTGTAGCGCGCACACACATCCCCCGAGAGCAGGGCTCATTATGTGCTTTTGCTTAAGCATTCATGTTAATGGCAGCGCCCGTCACGACCTGTGATTAACATGAATACTTTAAACAAAAGCACACAATCCCGGGCTGGGAGGGGCGGATATGCTCAGACTGAGGCCTGTCTGACATTGCAGCGGGCCCTTGTAGGTCACGATCCGGGGACCGACTGGGACGAGGGAGGGTCCATCTCCAATCCCTGCTGCCGCCTTTGATCATCAGTGAGCTGCACTGCCCGTGATGTCCAAAGAAAGCTGTGCAGCCAAACTAAAAGAGACTTTTCTGAGAAAAAAAGATTTGGAACACTAGAAGCGCGCTTCATAACAGTGCATTTCTCTACAGCAATATACTACAATAAACATCCAAGAAAGAAAACCAAAGAAATGCAGCGCAAATCACAGTGTGCTTTCAGAATCACCTGAAAGCAAACGCTGTGCTGCATTTATTCTCTTAATCGAGCTGTGCTGCGTGGTGATTGTGTGCCTTTTTTTAAGTTTTCATGTTAATTGCAGCTCATGACGGACGCTGTGATTAACATGAAAACGTTAACAAAGGCACACAATCACTCTGCAGATGCACTCTATTAAGAGAAGAAATGCAGAAGGCCTACAAACACGGCATGTGCTTTCAGGTGAAATACGCTTAAAAGTGGAAGGACAAACCATTTGTCTCCGAGTCATGCAAGTTCTGTCATCAGAACCTCTCCTTCGTTTTTCCACAAGAACATTTCAAGCATGAATGGAAAAATATCTTAGTTTGCATATGTTTTCTATATAATTCTGGTTCTGCAATATTTGCTGCATAATGCAGCATCTGCTAATTAATTTGACAATTTTAACTGATAAATTGTTTGTAGCTCAAACGGATCAAAAGTTACTAAAAAATGTGACTTGTGTTTCTGCGAATCGGACGACCCTTTGCAAAGGTTGACTGATCACCTTTCTCACTGCAGGATTTGTATTTTACACTGATACTAATAAGGCAAAATCTTTCTAGAGACTGTTAGCATGCGTAAAAATAATAAAGTATCAGAAATTATACTGCATTACGGTGCAGCCTTTTTTAGCTGCATAATTTAATCAACACTGCAGCATATTTTTGTCCTCCATTGCTGCATAATTCCAGTGGCACCAAAACAGGCAGCACATGTTAAAAGTGCTTGTGCATGAAGCAGAGGGACCATGAAGTTTGTGAACTTAGTTTGGCGTGCTCAAATCCTGCATTACCAACCCGTGGCGAGTTACAGCTAGTACTGCTGAAACAAGGCCAAAGGAGGAACGAATGGGTGAGATGACCTGGCCTCAAGGGCAGGGCTGGCTTTAGCCCTAATTGAGCCCTGTGCGACAATGTTTGTTGGTGCCCCCCAATTACTCCCTCCGTCACTGATTCCCTCATTACCAGCCTTTAACAGTCCCCTTCAAGACTCCTTAACCACACTCTCGCTCAGATGAATTGAACTTGATTTACAGCACCACTGATACCAGTGTAGGGTGTCAGAGCACCTTACATCACACTCATTACACAGAGACAATTAATCATATGTGTGTAGATAACTGTATAGGAAATGTTACATAAAACAAAGGACTCCAAGGTGTACGAGTCACATGACCTCCATACTAGTAAACAGTATAGTTTAATCGTGATTGTCTGGAGAAACACAAACTCTGAATTTAGGAGGTAAAACGAGAAGAACGTTCTCTTTAATAACCAGAATTTATTTCTATTCAAATGAACCATGTTTGCAACATTAGGATAATCAGGGAAAAAACATGCAGCTCTTAGATGACAGTTAATAGCTCACTGTTCTATGTTAGGTTTTTGACTTTTAAACGGCAAGTAACATAAGGATCTCTCTGGCAAAAGCAGTACCCCACTGACCCATTTACATTATGTGCACTTTGTGATCTGGATGGTACATTTTCTTTGCCGCAGGCAAATTAGCCCTCTGTGCTAACTTTCCATGAGTCAAAACTTCCACTTGACAAAACTCCATCTCTTTCTAGGAAGAACATTAATTAACGGAGTTATCATGACATTTTTATTGTTGACTAAAATTGCTGCAGGCCAGGAAGGAGGCAGCAGGTGCTTTTAGAAACATAATAAACTTGCAAGCATGACACCCAGCTCGAAGTCAGTACCCAAAAGCCCAGCTCTATTAGGAAAAGAAATGCAGCAACATAGCTGCCAAGGTATCAAATTGCTATGTGAGACTGTTTAAATCCTGCCTTAACACCGTTCACATGGATCTCTATGTGAGGAAATGCACCGTCTTTTCAGTTTTTTAAGCAAAAGTTTGGAGTGATATTTAGCGCTGCACCCACATGCGTGGTCTGGTTACTGGCGCACATAGCCTTGGTTGCAGCGCACATTGACCTTACACTGCCGCACATAGAGGAAAAAAATTAGAGTGAACATTTGTCTTGACCCTGCTCCTCATGGGAACAATCCAGCCTGAACTGCCAGGCCAGGTACTCCCTGGACTGGAAACAAGCATCCTGGGACCACTTTTGGGATATTACCCCTCATCAGCCAGGCCAGCTTTAATCCAGTGGAACAGCGAGCAAGGGACCCATGTCTGGGCATACCCTTAGCCAAGTAGGGCGTACATAGCAGACACAAAATGATGGACAGAGTGCTAAAACTTTTGTAACCACTCACTACCAGTCAAGAGATCTCGGATGAATCTATTGTTCCTTTGCTCACTTCGCCACTCCAGTTTAGACCCTGCTACAGGCAAATCATTCTTGACCATGTTCATCATGGGAACAGTCCAGCCCGGACTGCCAGTCCAGGTAACAAGCATCCTGGGACCAGTTTTGGGGTATCACCCATCATCAGCCAGGCTAGCTTGAATACCGTGGCAAAGCGAGGAAAGGGACCAACTTCTGGGCAAAACCTTGGCAACTTAGGGCGAATATAGTAAACACAACATGATGGACGAAGTGCTCAAACTTTTCAACCACTCACATCCAGTCAAGAGAGCTGGGTTGAATCCATTGTTCTGTTGCTCACTATGCCACCCTACTTTGGACCCAGCCATATGCAAATCAGTATTGACCCAGCTGCTTATGGGAACAGTTCAGCCCAAACTGCCAGGCCAGGTCCTCCCTGGCCCAGAAGCAAGCAATTCTGGGCCACCCTTCATCAGCCAGGCTAGCTTGAATCCAGTAGCACAGCGAGCAAAGGACCCACGTCTGGGCAATCCCTGGGCCACTTAGGGTGAACACAGTAAACACAAGATGATGGCCAGAGTTTTTCAAACCACTCACCTCCAGTCAAGAGAGCTGGGTTGAATCAATCGCTCTTTTGCTCACTATGCCACCCCAGTTTGGATTTAGCCGTACACAAATCAGTCTAGGCCATTCTCGTCATGGTAACAGTCCAGCCTGAACTGCCAGGCCAGGACCTCCTGGGACCGTAAACAAGTATCCTGAGACCAGTTTTGGGGTAAGGACCCTTATCAGCCAGGCTAGCTTAAAACCAGTGGCACAGTGAGTCGGGACCCACGTCTGGGCATACCCATCGCCAGTTAGCTGAACATAGCAAACACAACAAGATGATGGACAGAGTGCTGAAACTTTTCAGCCACCCACCCCCAATCAAGAGATCAGGCCAATTGTATGCCCAGACATCGGCCTTGGCTCGCTGAGCCACTGGATTCAAGCTAGCCTGGTCACAGGATGCTTGTTTCTGGGCCAGGGAGGTCTTGGCTTGGCAGTTCAGGCTGGACTGTTCCCATGAGGCACAGGGTCAAGACTGATTGGCATATGGCTGGGTCAAAACTGGGGTGATGTCACGAGCAAAATAAAAATGGATTAAACCCAGTTCTGTGACTGGGGGGTGAGTGTTTGAAAAGTTTCAACACTTCGTTCATCATTTTATTTTGTGATGCTGTTAGACTTTTCTCCAAAATTCTGCTTTCAGCAGGCATATCAAGCAATAAGAAATGCCCAAGCATCTTGCCCAGGTGAGGTATCTAAAGACATCTCCCATAACCGAGACCTAAATCAGGCCCTAAATGGTTAATGGAGTTGATGGTGAAAGATGCACAGTTGCCACTGCTTAGAAATCCAGAGCCAAAACCTTGTAGCTGGATTGTTACATGGTTTTGCGCCATCAGTCATAGCTACGGGCCAGGCACCTTATGCATAAGAGCTCGTGCCGAACAAATATTTGTGAGTGCCAAGGCCAATACAAACATTGTCACTGAAGCTGTCACAGGACAGAGACTGAGAGAGGAAGCAGGTGGCATAGTCACAGTGAGAGACAAGAATATGGCAACTCCCGCAGACTTACCTGAGGCCTTCAAATGATGAGAAGATCAGAAAGCCCCTGACACACAGCTATATTAAAAGGCCCGGTATCTGAGGGGAACAACATGCCCATACCTTTTTAATTTAAGAAAAATAGGTCCCAAAACTTTTGTGAAAAGACACCATCTCTGGAAAGTTATTTCCAAGAGTTGAAATGCTTCAGCTTAGAATCAGGCACGGAGTCTCCTATGCTGTGAAACTGAGAGAGGGGCAGACAGCTAAACAAGCCTTCTTGCCAGGGTGCCTGGTTGCTTGGTTGCCTGAAAGAAATGTAAATGTGTACAACTGGTTAATCTGAAAATGTAAATATTCTTGGAAGTTGGTATTGGCTTTTATTGCTAATACAGATTTATGTTTTTAGAGTGGTATTGCAAGACAGTAACCAGCTGAGCTGTGAAGTGTGTGCTTTTAAAGGATAGTTATAAAAGAAATTGCACTATGTACAATCTATATTTAGGAAGCTATTTCTAGCCTTAAGCCTTTTTGCGCATTTTTAGCAGCCTATCTTACACTGTGTGTAATGCAAGATTAAACTAATCACCTACTTATTCACAGTGCTTTCTGTAGAGACTGGGACCTCATGTCACCAAACATTCACCAGTTAGGGTCCGATTCCGATCTCGGCTGGAAAGCACTCCGACCGGGCCGGATCCGGGGTGTTTTCCGACCGAGTCCGACTCCTGCAGTCCGATAGAGCGAGTACGATGCGGCCGTATGCTGTCGGACACGGTTCGGACGGACTCCCATAGAAGTTAATGGGAGCCGATCGTACCTGGGCTCCCATTGATTGAATGGATACATTGCGGACAAGTGCACCCCCTACAGTGGATACGCATTGGTGCCATCCGCACCATACATGCCTGTGTTGGGGAGACCCATGGGTCTCCCCCTGTGTCCGAGTCAAAAGGCTGCGGGTAACAGGGGGTTTGATGCAGACCCCCAAAGCCAAACTCCGGGAGCTATTGCGACCCAGAAGCTCCAACTCGATCCGGCTGTCCGAATTGAGCATCGTACTGGCTCGGTCGGAATTCGCCTCCATTGCGCGCCACGGTTAGCTTATGGCCGAGACGTACGGAGCGGTTCGGACCCGGAAACAATTCGGACTGAGATTTTGCGCTTGTTCGTATCGTACTTCAACGTCCGGACCCGTGTACGAACCAGACGGAAATTCAGCCTCAGAATCCGATCCGCTAATGCCGAACCCGATTCGGTTTCCTTCCGACTGAGATCGGAATCAGCCCCTTAGTGTTCTCCACTGCACCAACCAGGATTCAATTGTGTGGTTCTCTGGTTACACACAGACCTCTGCAGTGCATTAACTAATAGAGGTGTCCTACTGTACAATAATGCATTTCCCACTAATTAACTAAACTTGCGTTTATTTTTTATTTGAGATGTACCTTACTTTATACATAATTACCTAAAGGTGAAAGACTGAAAAAAGTTACATAATAATTTGGCTTTTTAGCCACGCCTTTGACCCTGCCCCACACTCAACCCTTCCCCTTTGCTCACAGTATCACAGTTTCTATAATTTGTTTTGCACTTCAGCCACTTCACAAGAGTGAGCTCTGGTTACAGCATTTCCACAATCCAAAAGAGATAACAAGACCTATGAAGGGAAAGAGTCCTGCCAGTAATGGTGCCGGTCAGAGCTGGACAGACACTTTTTGCTACGAGGCAGATGAAAGCGGTCTTTCGAGCCTCCGCTCTTTTTCATGAAGATGCATAGCCTTAGCCTTATACTAAAACCAAGCAAACACCAAATGAACCTTATATAGGAGAAAAGGAGAATAGATGGCGACACATAGAGACACTGATAACCAGGCCTCATATTTGCCTCCTGAAATCCTATGCTGTATAATAAGAACTGAAAACTGAGAAGAACGGCACCTCCTAGTAACACTGTGCTCTCGATGGAACTTTTTGACGATGCCCCCTAAGGGGAAACCATAACTGTCTGTACTTACCGTGGTGCCCTAGAAACCTTGGCCGATCCCCGGTGGAGCTGTCCTATGCAGTTATAGAGGAGTTTGGCTCTGGTTCATCCCTCGGTCATCACCTACCCAGCCGAACATCGGACATTGTTTTCCTCGTCTCCTTGTTGTGTTTCTTTTCCCTCACCCGCCTCCTTCCTCCATGATTCTTTGACTGCCCCCCCTTTTCCAGTCTGACTTTACTTTGGCCCCAGAAGATCTTTCCCCCTTGCCGTTTTTTTCTATGTTATGCTATGCTTTAGTAGCTTGTAACTATGTTATACTGTTTCCCTTTCTATGTTATATGACGCTTCAGCAACTGATGTAACTATGTAACAATGTTTTGAAACAATGTCCTACCGCATGTAAAGCGCTCTGATAACTCTGGGTCTAGCCAGCGCTGTATAAAACTTTTCAAATAAATAAATAAAAATAAATACATTTTTAGACCTGTACATACATCAAACAGCAAATTTAAACAGAATGCACTTTTAAATGTGTTCTAGAATGCGTTAACGAACCCAGACCAATAATGAAAGTAAACAGAGGCAGAAAAGTCATGTCAGAAATGGATACATATGATTTTTTTTTAAAGCCCTATTTAGAATCATGTTTGTGCCTTTGCAGACTCTTAAAAAACAACAAATAAACTGTATTTTTCTCTTAGGAAAGTGGCAACCCTAGTGGAGAGAGCAAAGTTCAATAATTCTCCTTTCGAGGCTGAGTGAGTGAAAAGCGTTTATCCTGTTTTCTTGCATTGATGGGGAGCATTAGCACTAACCGTCAAGTCCCAACATCAGGTGCAGGCGTAGCCATCACGTGCAATATCAGTAACATGTGAGTTGGTGCACCAGGTGCAGTGGCACCGGGCCCCAGAGGCCCATGCGGCACACTCATTCTTAATTATTGCTGCATTTTATAATTCAATCAACAACTGGGGGATTTTCCTTCCTTGCACTAGGCTCATGACACTTTGGTTACCCGCGGCATGAAAATAACCGGTTTAGGGGCCAGCAAACAAAAAGATTGAAAACAAAGGTGAAAATAAACAGAGAAGGGGAGCTCCGGATGTGATGCGCTGCACAGACGAAACTAACGACTTCGCCCGGATGTCACCTTAATGGAGACGGAGTGTTACTTCCGGGGCTGACGCACGTGCACCTTCGTAGTTAGTGGCACTCTTGTGCCCTCTGGCGCTCAGTGTTTGAACTGCACAAAAACCCTCCAACTCCAGAATCACACCCAAGAGATCCGTCTAGAATATTAACTTGCAGAAGCAGTATCCAGTAGAAATATGGATTTATGTGTAAATCATATTAAAACGCAAACATTATTATAACTATTATTTATTAAGGGCTTGCATTGCCCTTGTGTCATGTAAGGCGATGCAAGGCAACGCAAGCCCTTAAATCAGATTTACTACACCGCAAAGTCACTTGCGTAGGTTTGAGTGTCATAGTAAATCTGGAACAACGCACGGCAACGCAAGTCGCTGCCTTGCGTTACTCTGCCTTGGGATGGCATTCCAAGGGTGGATGGAGCGTGGGTGTTCCCACGCACCCACCCATAGAGTTTGGCACATCCCCGATTTACTAACAGTATTAACACTGGGAATGCACCAAAATGCTACACCTTCTCACGGGAGGCGCAACGAGGAGAAATATCTTTAGTTCTTGTTACTTCCTCTTTTTATAAGCACTGCTTTGAGCAGCACAGATAGAAGAAAATGCAACAGGGGAAGTGCACAAAAACGATCCTGCCTGCAATGCAGGTACCCTTGCAGCATGGCGCAAGGGTGTCTGCTTTGGCGCTTTGCAGCCACGAGTGTGCCCGCGCAGAGAAAAAGCAGGAATGCACCATGTGGTAAACAATATGCCACAATCCGTCTCTCTCTATTTGACGCAGCACAGCAAGTTGTCTTCCTGTGTTGCTTCAAAACTTGATAAATCTGCCCGGAATCACTGGCAAGAGCGTTGAATTTAGTAGTAGAACACGTGCTGAATCTCTTGGTTTGCCAGTTGATTTTAACTTGTGCACAGTCCAAACACATATGCGAAGGATGTAAACATTGTGCCTCATTTACGAATTTTTAGCTCAGGGCAGTCCAGCAAGTCACTTTGCTGCACTGCCTGCATAAAAAAAGGGCAGGAATGCTCCGTATTTATGGCATACGGCGCATTCCTGTCCTTTCCCCCTGCTCTTGCACTGTTTTGGCTGCCTTCGTCAACGCAGGCACCCTTGAACCATGGTGCTAGGGTGTCGGAGTTGTTGGCAGGATTATTTTAGTGAAGGATGGGGAACCTTCCTGCACAAAAACAATCCATGGAGCCTTTGTCCCCTATCTATGTGTGCTGCATTCTGCATCACACACATTCTGCATCACACATAGAAAGAGGAAAAATGAGGAGAAATAAAAATAAAGATAGTTCTCCTCGTTCCCCCATTACTCCTCCCTGGGTGGGCGTACGGTTTTGACACATTCCCAGGTTTACAAGTCTTTGTGAATCTGGGAATGTGTCGAAAGCTAAGGGTGTTCCATAAGAAAACCCACTGCACTGTCCAAGCCGTGCCTCCCTGATGCAGTGTAAGGCAACGCAGCAACTTGCGCTGCGTTGCCTTACTCCATATCTACGAGGCTATCAAAAGCACCGCAAAGTGGCTTTGCGTGGCATTGTAGATATGGGTATGCACTCTGCACCGCCGGCGCGTCACAACAAGAGACACACCGGCTGCGCAATTAATCCCCATTGTTTTTTGTATAATAATAAATCGATTGAAATGTATGCTTTTTCTTAGCGCTAATAGGAGGTCGAGTTAGAATAAAATGTTGTTTCTTTAACTGTAGTAAAACAGCCCCTCTTTCAATGGAGTCAGTGACAAATTTGGAAGTGGAATCTATTATGAATGACTTGTAACTGTGAACTGAATTAATAAGGAGGCAAAGCACACCGCTATCACATCAGAAGAAAGCAGACTGTATTTCTTAATGTGCATTAGTAGAAACAAAGGGGCATATAGTTCAAATGTTCACTGCTTTATTTAATCCATGTAATATGCCTCTTGGATAACCTTACCTCATTTTATAACATGTGTTTTGTTCTTATGGTGGTAATGCTTGGCCTTTGGACTGGGGATCGGAAATACTGTTTGGAGGTGTCAGGGATGACTTTCTACTAACATTTAGGAATGGTCGTTTGGAATAATCTTGTGGTGATAAAATAATAGCAGTAAGGGTAATTGTGGGAAGTGGATCACAGTAAGAATCCTGAAGGTTGTAGGTACAAGGGTCTATGATGCACTGCTTTCTTTCCTGCTTCTGAGCAACAATGAGAAACTCAAAATAAACTAGGATATCTCTGGCTGTAGGCTTTGTTTGTATACTTTATTGGCACATAGGGGCATATTTACAAAGAACTGGCATGGGGCAGTGATGAAATGCATCCTATTCATAAGATACAGTGCATTCCTGTTCTTTCAGCCCGCATAAAAATTGCAGCCGTGCGCCAACGCAGACCACTTGCACCACAGTGCAAGGGCATATGTGTTTATTTATTTATTTTGTGTTTTATAGAGCGCAAACCAGACCCGTGAGGGTATCAGAGCACTTTACTGTAGTAACAGGTGGGATACAAGGACAAAGGTGAAAGAGAGCCAAATAGGGAAAAGATAGATACAGCATATGGTAAAACAAACAATCATGTTATCCGGCTACATTATGAGGTAGGAACAAATCGCTACATTAAGCAAGAGAAGCAGTATCAACACCCGGGAGGTTTGCTCAGAAGTGCCGGGTGGGTAACGTAAGGAGAGAGGGTCAAGGGATAATGCCATAAGGGAGACGAGAAGTCCGGTTGCGGAGGTGATTGTAACATGAGCGTTAGGAGAGGAATTTGCCCATTAGGAACGTTTTGGCCTCCTTTTTGAAGTGAGCTAGAGACGGTATATTTCTGATGGCGGGTGGGAGTGAGTTCCATATTCTTGGGGCAGCCCCAGAGAAGGCCCGATTGTACGTTCTTTTTTTCTTGAAGGTTGCAGGTTGGAGCAATAGGACTCTGGCGGACCGGGAGTTTCTGGCTCTTCCGGATATCATAAGTTTCTGGGCGAGAAAAGCATGGGACTTGGAATAAAGAGCCTTGTGGGTGATGCAAGCCAGTTCAAATTGGATTCTGGCCTCAAGAGGAAGCCAGTATAGAGCTTTGAGGTGGGGCGAGATATGGTGGAACTTCTTAGAGCCAGTTAGCAGTCTTGCGGCAGCGTTGAGGCAGGCTTTCAAGGGTGCCAGAGAGGTCTTTGGTAGGCCTGATAGGGTGGAGCAACCATATTCAAGCCTAGAGATGACTAGAGCCTAAATTGCCAATTTTAGATCTGGGGTATCGAGGAATGGTTTCAGGTTTCTTAGGTAATTCAAATGAAATCTGGCAGCTTTGGCCATCGCGTTGATATGGCCACGCATGTTCAGGTTTCCGTCTAAGGTAATTCCAAGGAATTTAGCAGAGTCCACAATGGTAGGGAGAGCAGTTTAGCGCTGTGATAGCCTTGATCCAATCTTGAATGTCTGTGTTGGCGTTTGGTGGTGAAATTAAGAGGAACTCCGTTTTTTTAGCAGTGAGATTAAGCTGGTTAGATGTGAGCCAGCGAACAGTCAGCTCATTCAAGGAGCGAATGTTCTCTGGAGAAGAGATTTTGATGTAGATCTGTGTGTCATCAGCATACATGTGGTAGGAGATACTGGCGGTGCACAGCACCTCTGAGAGCGGTTCTAGGTAAAGATTGGAGAGGGTAGGGGACAAGGTTGATCCTCGGGGGACTCCAACTGTGATCTGAGAGGAAGCGGATAGGTTGCCGTTGATCAGGACTCTGTGAGTGGTTCTGGAGGAAGGACCTAAACCAAACAAGAACAGTGCCATCTAGGTCCATCCTAAGGTTGAGGCGATTAAGGAGAATTTCGTGGTTAACCGTGTCAAAGGCAGAGGATAGGTCCAGGAGGATCAGGAGACAGGTTTTGCCTTGGTCAAGGGCTTGAAGGGCATAATCCATGATGTGGAGGAGTGTGGTTTCAGTGCTGTGCCCGGGTCCGAATCCAGATTGCAAGTCGTCTAGAAGGTGGAAGTTGGTGATGCGATGACTCAGCTGCTGTTGTACACATTTTTCCAGCTCTTTAGCTAGGAGTGGGATGTTAGATATAGGACTGTAGTTTTCAGGAGTAGCAGGATCTAGCATAGTTTTTTTTTTAAATGGGGACAACCTGGCCGGTTTTGAGAGAGTCAGGTATCGATCCCTGTAAGAGGGAGGCGTTGATTATTGTAGTCCAAGAGGGGATGATAGCCTGAGAGGCAGCAGCAAAACAGTTAGATGGGAGAGGGTCATTGAAGTGATTGTTGGGGCTTAAAGAGGATAGGATTTTTGAGACAGAATGTTCATAATAGACTTTAAAGTTGGACCAGAACGCTCAGTTTTTGAGGGAGGTCTGGGAGGGCAGCATGAAGTAAGGAGTTAGAACCGGTGGGGTTAGGGAATAGGTAGCAGACATGAGTTCCTTTCATAGGGCAGAGATTTCATCACAGAAGGAGGAGAATTGTTCGCATGGGATTGGAGATATGGGGGTTTCTTTGGACGATTTAGCTAGTTTATTGGATTGGTGTTTGACCAACTCGAACAATTTGCGAGGTCTATTGTTGGAGTTATCCAGTTCTGTTCTGAAGAATTCTTTTTTAGAGTTGAGGATTTTTTTGCTATAGGTGTTTCTGGTGTGGCGGAGAAATTTAAGATCGGCTGGTGAAGGGTGCTTTTTCCAGTTCGGTTCTGTTTGCCGGAGAGACCTCCTCTTGTTGTTGAGGGATCCGTTGAACCAGGAGTTCCTGTCCTTGATCTGGGTTCTTTTTAGTTTTAGCAGAGCAAGGTCATCGATAATGTTGTATATATTTGTGGAATAGTGTTCAGTGAGGTTGTTGACCGTGGTGAAATGGGGGGAGGTCAGATTCACGGCGGGCAGACAATTTCACATGGTCAAGGTTCTTGGTCTCTCTGATCCATCTTTTGGGGATCACCGGTTGCGTTGTCCAAGTTTTGTGGGTGCCAGGCATAAGGAAGGTGATTGCGTTGTGGTCAGACCAGTCACAAGGATCTATGGAGATGAGTTTGACTGCAGATTCCTTGGAGATGATCCAGTCTAGAATGGCGGCTTTTGAGTGAGTAGGGAGGGAGCAGGCTTGGGTAAGGGCTTGGTTGGCCAGGAAGTCTCTGATGGCGTGGACCTGCGGGTCCTTGGGGTTGTTCCAGTGCAAGTTAAAGTCTCCAAGGAAAATGTCATTGGAGTTATGATAGGCCTTGGCCGTGATGATTTCCATGAGGTAGTCTGTAAAAACGTCATTCTTGCCTGGGGGTGATAAAAGATGTGCAGTCTGCACTGTAGGATGGTGTTGTTGCAGATGGAGAGAACAAGATATTCGCAGGAATCTGTAGGTTCAGCCAAAAGTTCAGTGATAAGGAGGTTGGAGCGGTAGATGCAGGCAATGCATCCCCCTTTTTCTGATTGTCTGTCCAGACTTATGATGTGATAGTTGGGCAGGACTAGAAGGTCTAGACAGGGCGATGAAGATTTATTAAGCCAGGATTCAGTCAAGATCGCTAAGTCCGCATTTATGTTCAGGATGAGACTGGCGGCATCAGAGGCATGCTTTACCGCAGAACGACAGTTGATAAGGAGACCGGATAAAGGGGGGGTGTGATGCGTGTCATGACTAGGGGCAGAGGTAGGGACTAGTGCTAGGTTACTGTTGACTATACCTCTGTTGCGGAGAGTAGCTGATCTATTGGGGTTGATTTCAACCTGTTGGCCTGATTGTTTTTGTGCAGGAAGAGGCCCCTTCCTGCACAAAAACAATCATGAGAGGAGTTTTCCTCTTGCTATTTGTGCTGCAGAATGCAACACATGTGGAAAGAGGAAAAACTAGGAGAAATCCTTGTTATGCCTGCTCTGGGGAGGTGTATCTCTTTGGCACTGCCCCAGATTCATACTATGTTGTAACTTTGGGGCAGTGTCAAAATCCATGGGTGTTGCTTGGGAACATCCACAGCAGCACCCAGGGCATGCCTCCCTGCCGCAATGTAAGGCACTGCAGTGACTTTTGCTGCATGGCCTTACACCTTATCTTCAAGGCCATGGAAAGCCACACCAGTGGCCTTGTAGGTGTGGGTGTGCACTGTGTGCCACAGGAGCGTCAAAAAAAGTGACTATCCAGTGGCACAAGGCACTTTTAAATATGCCCCTTTTTCTCCACAGTTGCTGGTAAATGTGAATGCCAGAATAGGAAAGAAGAGGATGTTGAGATGCGAAAGGTGGAAGAGTTGAGTTAAAAAAATGAAGCATCATCACTGTAACAAAGTCCTGAGCATTTAATGCTTCAATTCTTCACTTGACTGTGCAGAGAATCCTGCGAGCTGCACATTGGGCACTGGTTAACATTCATTGTTAAGTCTTGTAGACTTTACTGGGCTTGCAGCCAGTGTGTGCTGTCACATGCTTACAAGCTGTTCCAAATTTTGGTGTGATTAAGGGTGGAGCTTCTTTGGAAGCCAGCATCAACAAATTGCCAGTAATTGTTCTATGTTGTGTACTTGGAGCATGCTTGGAAAGGGTTTGACGCCCAAACCTATTTGCTCCTCTTGGCTTCCTGTGTGCTTTTTCCACAATGAACTCATCAATCAGTGACTCCACCAAGGGTACTCCACCTTTTAAAAGGAGATGCTTTAGAGCTGATCCAGTCTCCTCTCAAATAGGGCTTTAGTCCAATTGAACCCTCACCTTTGGTTGAGAGTAGGTACTGCCCCCTCAGACCAGGATGTGGGTGAGTGGTGATTGGTGGTGATCCAACTGTAGTTACAGGGGTACAGACCTTTTACCCTTATGGGATGGATGCCTGCTGGTCGCCCCTAGTAAACTCCAACTATTCCCCCACAACTAGGACCTTGCCCGCCACACAGTATACGTTGTTTGAGGAAGAACAAGTTACTTACCTTCGGTGATGCTCTTTCTGGTGGATACTGCAGATTCGTAGCCTCTAGAATATCCCCAGGTGCCAGCCTGGTTCCGGAAGCTTGCCAAGCAGTGCTCCCGCGTGCCACTGGGTGGAGAGTGTGGATCTGCATTGACTTCGTTACATCCCAGAAGTGACTGAGCAGAGCTGTATGTAAGTGCCAACTCTGCGCACCGATGTCAGTTTCTTTCTTGACTCCCTTTGTGCCCTTAGACGTTGCCCACCATACGATTAGAGGTACCAGTGTGCAGATCTCTAATTGGGGACCCTATACTTCTATACTGATTCCTCACCTTTAGAACAGATACTTATTGAGTTGTGAAGCAACACAAACACATAGGACTTGTGTAGTAATAATCATTTATTTCACCCTGCAACAAATGCAGAAAGCGCCTTCAGACACCAACTCCAAGTACCATTTCCTCACATCCTACGTTCCACAATCGAACACAGTCAAGGATATGTTAACTACAGAGAGACAAAGATACATATACACATTCTACTACTTATCTTCCCTTACCAACCACAACACATACGCAACAATACTAAAGCAGTACCTCCCAAGGTGGAGGGTCTGTGGATTGGGCACAAACCAGAAAGTCTGCAGGATCAAACGAGCAAATGCTTCCTATCAGACTTGGCTCTCCAGGAAACAGTACTTAGTGAATGGGTGTACTGATGCCCACGACGCAGCCTGACAGATGTGAAGGTGAGGCAGTCCATGTTCCAGCGCAGTGGTGGCAGCCTAGGCTCGGGTGGATGGGCAATCAGTCCTTCCGGAGGCTACTTTTAAGCCAGTGAACAGCAAATCTTCTGCAAAGAACTATCTGTCTTGACCAAATCCCTTCTTTTCTGTACTGCTTTACCCTTATTTGTCCTAGAGAACCCCACAAAAACACGACAGTCTTTGGTAAAATCAACATAAAAGCTTAAAGCTCTTTTGGGGTCCAAATGATGTAGTCTCTACTCCTCTTTCAAGGGGTGAGATGGGTCAAAGAATGTTGGGGGGTTTATGGATTGCCCAAAGTGAAAAGGAGTCACAATCTTTGGCAGGAAGGCCGCCCTGGTCTGCAGCACCAGTTTCTCCAAAAGAAAAGGTGGTGTAAGGCAGTTGCACCGAAAGTGCTTGGAGCTCACTTATATAACAAGCTGAAGTGATAGCCACAAGCAGGAGAGACTTTAGAGTCAAAAGGTGCAAAGAGAGAGCTGTGCATTGGTTCAAAGGGAGTACACACGAGAAAAGTCAAAACAAAATGATGGTCCAAATGTGGCATCATGTGGCACCTTGAGCCGTGACACCGGCTGGAAATTAATACTGCTACTCACTGTGACTATCTAGTCTCTGGCTCGCTAGCCCAGACGGCAATGACCTCACATGTGGACTACGGTAATTAACTTATTCCACTACAGGAGACATCTGTTAGATTTGGCACAGGTAGGTGCTTGTGACAAATAGGGACCCTCGTCTCTAGTCAGGATAAGGGGATTACACTCCTAAAATAACCCCTGCTCACTCCCTTGGTAGCTTGGCACGTGCAGACAGGCTTTATCTCAGAGGGGTTGTGTGTTAAGCATTTGTGACCACATACAGTACCCCTGTGACAACACTACAAATGGACACCACACAAGTTTTATATAAAAAATAAGTAGACCTTATATAGAGTTACCACAAGACCATAAAAGACAAAAATTCACAATACTATTACTTTAAGATGGTAGATAAAGCTTAGTTCAGTTCAGTTCTTAAGATGCAACACTTTGCGTCAATGTACCTTAGGTAGCGTTGAACTTCCACGACAATCAATATCGTAGTGAAGGAAATTCGGCGAAGTTCAGGTGCAAAGAAATGAAGACGTGAAGATCTTCCAGATGCGGCACGCTTCTCGTGGATGCGAGAAGTTCTCGGTTTGATCCGTGGACTGCAGCGGCGACATGCTGACGATGCGACGGCAGCAGCTCCAGCGGTGACACTCTTCTCCCACGATGCGTGAAGCTTCCACAAGATGCGACAACTAAAGCAGCGACTTTCAAGATGCGACAGCAGCAGCTCCGATGGCGGCACGCTTCTCGGGGATGTGAGGCGCTCTTCTTCGATGCAGTGCAGTACGGCAGTTCCAGCGGCGACACCATCCTTCGGAGTTGCGACGGCAGGCACAGCAACGGCGACACGCTCCAACCTCGTTGCAAGTTTCTTCTCTTGATGCAGTGCAATGCGACAGCTACAGCGGCGGCACCCTCCTTCGGAGTTGCGACGGCAGCAGCAGCAACGGCGACATGCTTCCTCTTAGTTGCAACACGCTTCTCTCCGATGCAGTGTAGTGCGACAGTTCCAGCGGCAACACCCTCCTTCAGAGTTGCGACGGCAGGCACAGCGACACGCTTCTTCTCATTGAGTCGCGCTTCCAGCTCTTTGCGACACGCAGTTCCTCAGAAGGCCTAAAACAGTAGCAGGCACTTCCAAAAGAACTCTGGGGAGCTGGGGGGGTGAAGTCTGTTGTCCTTGAGACTTCAGCAGGGGGCAAGCTCTTTTCCAAGCCCTTGGAGATCCTTCACAGTTGAAAGCAAAGTACACAAAGTTCCTTTCGCCTTCCTTTGGCAGTAAGGCAACCACTGCAGGCCAATCCCCCAAGCAGCACTTCAGCTTG
Source organism: Lissotriton vulgaris (assembly GCF_964263255.1). Classification (NCBI taxonomy): domain Eukaryota; kingdom Metazoa; phylum Chordata; class Amphibia; order Caudata; family Salamandridae; genus Lissotriton; species Lissotriton vulgaris. The sequence continues at coordinate 121,237,252 of NC_141695.1, read as the reverse complement.
GGAATAGTCTCTCCTCAGTTTCTTCAGGTTCCTCTCCTCAGTAAAGGTTTCTTCTTATAGTACAAAAGTGATCTATTTACTTGGGATCAGGGTCCCAATATTTATACCCCAAAATCCTTTGTACTCTGAGGGGAGAGGGGCCTTTGCCCAGTCCAAGCCAGTTCTGGAGCACTCTGTTTACCAGACTTCTCCTTTCCTTTAACAGTGCTGGGCAGAAACATCAGACGCCCCACAGGAGGTGGAGCCAGCATTGTGGAAGGCAAGTACAGTCCTGGAGCACTTTGTTTACAGGACTCCTTCTCTTCTATCAGTGTGCAGGGCAGGGAGATCAGCCGCTCCCCAGGGGGTGAAGCCAGCACTGTGGAAGGCAGGCACAGCCCTATTCAAGGTTCAGGTGGAACTTCTCCCTCCCATTTAGAAGCAGATCTCTCTATTCACCACTGGGGCCCTATTCTAACCATTAGTCCCACTCTGCAACTCTAGGCAATAGCTTGCTTAATCTCCACAATGGCCCCAACAACGCTAGGATGCCTGGCCTCACCTTGGGGGTGCCCAGGAGTGGGCACTTCACCGGGAAAGGTCAGGAAGGGTTTCTTAGCGGTATTCGTACAAAGCGCCGAGATGCCTCCGGGTAGTCGTGCGCTATACAAATACGTGATTATCATTATTATCATTATCATTATCATCCTTTCTCTTGGAATCCTCCAGCCCTCTCACTCACAAAACCATACAAAAGGAGATGATGGACGGAGCATTTGAGAAAATCAAGCACTCACCCCCAGTCAACTGATCTGGGTTTAATTCATCACCATTCTTTAGCTCACTCAGCCACCTCAGTTCAGACATGGCCATATGCAAATCAGTCTGACCCTTGTGCCTCATGGGAACAGTTCAGCCCGCACTGCCAAGCCATGTCTTCCCTGGACCGGAAACAAGCATCCTGGGACCGGTTTCGGATTCATAATCCTCATCAGCCAGGCTATCTTGAATCCAGTGGCCAAGTGAGCAAGGGACTCACGTCTGAGCACAGCCTGCGAATTCAGGGGGAACAAAGCGATACAAAAGGGGATGATGGACGGAGCGTTTGAGCAAATCAAACACTCACCCCCAGTCAACTGATCTGGATTTAATCCATCACCATTCTTTAGCTCACTCAGTCACCCCAGTTCAGACATGGCCATATGCAAATCAGTCTGACGCCTTTCTCTGTGGTGGTCTGCAGGTGCTGTATAGGTTGGAGGCAGAACAAAGGCGATGGAGCATGTGCCCCCCAGCCTTTTGGGAGCCAGGTGTAGGCTTTGGTACCACAGATGAAGTACATGTTGGGTGATGCAACAAACATGGGGGGGTCAGCAGTGCTCAGAGTCCTCGTGATTTGACAAGTGCTGTGACCCATGATCTTAGTCCTGTGGCCTTCGATGCAGACAAGGCCTGAGATGTTCACCACAGATAGGGCCACTGTCAGAGTTGTTGCAGTTCTTTTCTTTAGGTAGGAAAAGGTAGGTCTGGCCGGGTTGTTGAACACTTGCATTTCCACTCGTTCTTTGGCGGGGATGTTCATTGGGAAAGTTGCATTTGAAGTGAAAGGGCAAAAAGGAGCGGCCGTTCTTCCTGTTTTGTTCAGCCAGAACTCGTTGTAGAATTGCTTAATTGTCCCATCGGATGTGGCATTGTCTTTGTAGCTCTCTTGCAGGAGCATTAACCAGGCGAGGCAAGATCCATGAACAGAAAAGGGTGAAGGGATGAAAGGAATGGAATGTTCAGGGGCATGAGGTAGCAACCCACAGATCCAACAGTTTGTGGCATTTTCGGCAAGACTGTGCTGGTGCAATAACTGTACAAAAGAATTATTCCAAAATTCTTTACGTAGTTCTCAGAGGCGTGGTGACAGTGATACCAGATAGTGTTCTTTCTTGGTGGTGGGTTGCATGGAGAGCGACATTGTCCTGTAAGCAGGAGCACTCTCTTCAATGATCCAGACTGTGGCCATTAGCAAGAGGCAGGTGAGAGATGCTGCCACGAGTACTATTGTCTTTGTGCTGTGTAACTTGGCAATTTTTGAGTCTTTGCGGCGGTTCTTCAGTCGTCCGGGTTCTTCCATCATCTTCAAGAGGCTTGACGACTGGCAGGACCACATGCTTTCGTCTAGCGTTTCTCCTGGTAGCATTTGTAGTGTTAGCTACCGATCTGAGACTTTTGACTCAGTTAGTTGCCTGCTTGTCGGAGCATTCTCCTTTGTCGATCTCAAGTTGTACCCTTTCTTGGATGGTACCGTGGGGTCGGGAAACTCTGCCAGTTTAAGTGTCTCTGTCTGTGGGTAGCAACTAAGGGTTGGTCGATTCTTTGTCAGGAGCTCTTCTTGGATGTTCACTTCTTCGCAGGTTGTCAGTGTCGGGGAGATCTTCTTACAGTGGTGTGCATGAAGCCAGTTTCTTTTTCCTTCCACTCGAAGGGCAGTTCGGGTGGTGATCAAGACTTGCCAGGGGCCCGTCCACCTGGGTTCCAGACTCTTCGTCCTCTGAAAATTTCTCGTCAGCACGAAGTCTCCAGGCTTGATATCATGTCCTGGGCCCCTGCATACGTCTGGTATGGCTTGCTGCACCTGTTGGTGGATAAGTGTTAGTTAGTTCGTCAATTTGTACAAATAGTCGGACATTAGTATGTCCGGGACATAATTAATGGAGGTTGGTTTTGGTGCCACCCAAATGTTCATAGGCCTGCCGAAGACTACTTCATAGGGGGTCAATCGGTGCTTGGTTGGGGTGGAGCGCATTGATAGCAATGCCAGTGGGAGGGCGTCGGGACATTTCAACCCAGTTGTGGCGACTATTTTTGCAAGCTTCAGTTTTAGCGTGGCGTTGTGTCTTTCTACCAGGCCCGCTGACTGGGAGTGGAAAACGGCGTGGAACTTTTGCTTTACCCCCAACCCTTTCAGTATATTTTGTATTACTTCTGCTACGAAGTGGGAGCAATTGTCGCTCCATAAAATTCTACAAAGGCCATATCGGGAGAAGAACTCCTTCAGTAATACCTTCGCAGTTGCTAAGGCGGTGTTGTCACGGTGGGGTAGGCCTCAACCCATTTGCTAATGGCGCACACGATCACTAGAATGTCTTTTAGACCAGGGTACCTCTCCAGCTGGATGTAATCCATCTGGAGGACTTCGAAGGGGTGATCAGGGACTCCAAACCCTCCCCGTGGTACTACGGTCCCTTTCCCGGGGTTGTATTGCAGGCATACTATACATTGCTGTACTAGGCACTTTGCTGATTCTGTTATTTTGCTATTATGCCATACTCTGGTGATCAGTTCGGTCATGGGGCAGATCCTATGTGTGCTGGTAAAAGTGCCATGGTCAATATGGGGATCAGATAAGCATTAGGTAGCAGCCATTTGTTTCCGTCTCTTGTTCTCCAGCAGCCTTCCTCGTCTTTTAGTCCCACCCGATCCCATTCAGTCAGTTCATCTTGTGTGCCTGTCGTTTGTATGTCCCTTACAGTGGTTCTAGCGTAAGTCCATTGTTCAGCTTGTGACCTGGTCACGTACATTTGCGTCGTGGTTCTGTCCTTGGGTGTGGCTCGGGCAGTAATGTCAGCTAGTGCATTTCCCTGTCCAATGAGATCTGTCACTTTCTTATGTGCTTGGCATTTAATTACTGCTAGCTGCTTGGGGAGGAGGAATGCTTCTGTCAATGCGGAGACTAGATCTCCTTGTAGGATGGGTGTGCCGTGTGAAGTCAGGAACCCTCTTTCTCTCCACAGGAGCCCAAAATAGTGAACCAACCCGAAGGCGTACTGGCTATCGGTTTATATGTTTACTGTCGTACCAGCTGCTAGAATACATGCTCGTGTGAGGGCAATGAGCTCAGCTGCTTGGGCGGATCGTTGGGCAATGAGGGCTGTCTCTAGGATGGTTCGGGCTGTAGTGACGGCATATGCGGCTGAGGTGGTGCCATCGGGGAGTTTGATGCACGAGCCATCTACCCACAGTTCCCCATCTGGTTCTGAAAAGGCAGTGTCTCTGAGATCCACTCTACTCTTTGTTTGTTCGTCAGTGAGGGTCACGCAATCGTGCAGTGGAGTCACACCAGGGTCATTCTCGGGTAGGGGAAGCAAAGTGGCTGGATTGAGAGTGGTGCATCGCTTCAGAGTGATGTGTGGGGCTAGCAGGGTCAACTCGTATCCTGTCAGTCGTGCGCTAGTTAAGTGTTGGGTTTTGGTCTGGTTCAGTAGAGTGTCGACTGCATGGGGTACTAACACAGTGATTGGATTGGAGAGCACTATTCCTTCACTCTGGCGTATGGATACTGCTGCAGCTGCCACAGTGCACAAGCACTCTGGCAACGCTCTAGCTACTGGGTCGAGGGTGGCAGAGAAGAATGTACAAGGGCGATGTTTGTGACCAATTGATTGTGCTAAAACGGACAATGCACATCCCTCCCTTTCATATGTGTAGAGGAAGAATGGTTTGGAGTGGTCTGGGGTTCCTAGAACAGGCGCCGAACAAAGGGCATCTCGCAATTCTTTGAATGCTGACTGGCATTCGGGTGGCCAGGGGAAAGGTGAGAGGGTGTCTTTGGTTAGGAAGGAGAGAAGGGGTTTGACAATGAGGCTAAAGTTCGGCAACCACTGTCGGCAGAATGAGTTGAGGACTATCAAAGAGGGGACTTGCTTCTGATTCTTGGGAACAGGAGTGTCTAGAATTGCCTGGATCCTGTCGGGTGTGAGTTTCCTCCCTTCTTTTGATAAAAGGTGACCTAAATATGTTACCTGTGGTTTGCAGAACTGCAATTTCTTTTGAGAAACTTTGTGTCCATTTTCTGCAAGGAAGTGTAGGAGTTGGATGGTGGCTGTGATGGCTAGCTGAGTGGTGTCTGCTGCTAGAAGGATATCGTCTACATACTGTATCAACACCACCCGCCTGGTAACTGTACGGCATCTAACTGTCTTTTGAGCTCCTAGCTATAGATGCTCGGGCTCTCGGTGTACCCCTGGGGTGCTCAACAAAATCTATATGAGCTGGATCTAGGATAATTCTGAAAAGATAGCGACTGTCTTGGTGAATGGGTATGGAGAAGAAGGCATTTTTGAGATCGATAACAGTAAAAGTGGTAGCAGTGGACGGAATTAGGGTCAGGATGGTGGTGATGTCAGAAACTACTGGGTACAGTGGTACTACTATTTTGTTTATCTCCCGCAGGTCGATGATGAAGCGGTAGGCTTTTCCATCTCCCTCTACCTGTCTCTTTATGATCAGTAAAATAGGACTGTTACAAACATTGCTAACTACCTCTTCTACCACTCCTGCCTCTACCAGTGACTCTATGATTTCGGTCAATGCTTTCTCGCCCTCTGACGATATCTTGTACTGTGGTACTTTCGGTAAGGTTGTTTCTTGTCGTATTGTCACATGTACTGGGTCAATCATCATTCGTCCTACGTCTGAATCAGCCCTAGCCCATAGATGCGAGGGTAAAGTGTCTAGTAGGGATGTGTCTGTCTCAGAAATGGGAAACATGTGTTGGGATGGATTATCTCTTTGGTGTTGGTGATTGTCATATAAGATGACCCGTACCCCGTCCGGCTAACATCTGATAGTTGCACGAAAATGCTTCAACAGATCGAGGCCCATAATGGCGTCTGGGGTGTTGGAGGAGAGAAGGAACGTCGGTTCGATAACATTGTTTTCAAGTTTGAAAGGGATCGGCCTGGACAAAGGGTTGGTGGTGGGCGTACCATCCAATCCTATTGAGGTTAAATTGTGAGCCAGACAAGGGTGCCCTTGGAATCAGTCGTTTGGATAGCGCACTAAGTGTTGCTTCTGTGTCTACCAAAAATGTCGACTCTGTGCCCAGGGCCTTTGCGGTAACATAAGGGCCTTGCTTGTCAACATATAGCTCGACTGGATCTCTCCCTTTCCCTTGGCTGTCCTACGCAAAGTCGTATGTGTTGTCGAAATCTGACTGCTGATACTGATTCTGTCTGGGATGATCAAATGAGTTTTCTCTGCTTGGCCTCTCTTTGTTAGCTTCCTTCGTGTACCCTCTCTCACGTCCTCTTCCTTTCTGTGCGCTTACTATTTCCCTCACCCCTCTGCCCCTACCGATTCCTACCAGAATCGGGCATTGGGATTTCCAGTGTCCGTACTCTTTACAAAACGCACATTGATCCAGTCCTAAGTCTTGTCGTCCTGTATATGGCGTCGATGAATTACTTCTAGGCGGTTGTGCCCTAGGGGTATTCTGTTGGTATGCTCCCTTATATTGCTCCCTTCCTGTATTCACTCCTTGGAGCTGCGCTATCAATACCCTTTCTTTCAAGTCTTTCTTCTTCTTTTCTGTAGCTCTATCAATTTAATTTTTCTGGTGTTCATAGTACTGGGCCATCTGGAGGATGGCCGCTGGTTTAGAGGCTGCCCAGCTGCTTTCGCTGGTCTGCAGTTTTGTGAAACTTCTGGTAACAGTCCCTTAATATAATTCTGGACAAACAAGTGGTGTCCGGTTGCGGTGGACATGTCTTTTCCGTTGTAATCGGAGAACACTGTTTTGAATCTGGAGAAATACTCCGAGACATCCTCTTGTGGTTTCTGGCGGCATGCGGTTACAATGGACCTCTCGATCCTTATCTCCAGGATTATAGTCTTTACTTTCTTTACTATTTTGTCGGGGAGGTCTAGTATGGCTTTAACCGGTTTCTGTCCGGGGTTTCGCTGTTTATCTAAAACACTGAGTTGTTTCCAGGTATGGCCGAGCAGCTCTGTGTGGTCTACTCTCATTTGTTTCCACACATCCGCTGGCAGACATAGCCCAAAGAATAAATCAATATTGGTGAGTGTCATAATGGTTGATCCTAGAGCGGTACCTAATTCTGTATAAAATGCGGTGGGATTCTTACGTAAATCCAGTAAAGATTTACGGAACGTTAGGATGTCTTGTCTGTCCCATGGCTGAGATACCTAATTGTAGACCACCCTTCCTTTAGCATCCCGGTGGTTTATGTCGTCATTGTTCCCTTGTCCTCTCGGGGGACCCAATAAGGGGCAGCTTTTTTTATTGGCATCATGGTCTCCGGTTTTTCTATCGGGGGCCCTGTCATTGTAGATGTCTTATCCTTAACTACCCGTCCTTGTTCTACGAGATGACGGAATACCTCTAGTGTGTACGAGAAGAGTTCTGCTACATCACAGTCATTTTCATCTCCCGTATCTACCTTTCTATAAAGAGACATTAGTCGCTCGGGCCCTACATCTTTGTACTTTTCCTTGTAAGCAGTGAGTGTGTGATAACAGAGGCGAACAATGAAGTGTCGCTTGCGCTTTTCGACATAGGAGTTGCATATGTCAGTTATGTACTCTTTGGTCTCTTTCCTATCTACGAGCGTTTTAACTATTTCATTGATACTTGCTCGTTCGTCTTTACTTAATTGTAGGATCCTCTGCAACCCTTTCTCTTTTGATTCAGCTTCTACTGACGCGCCTTTTGATGAGGCAGTAGGCACAAGAGACTCTGTTGGTGTTGAGGCTATAGGAGTCAAGGCAATGGTGCTGCCTTCAACTACACTTTGGGATTCCTGACGTTGTACTTCCTGATGAGTGGGGGCATAAGGAGGAGGCATGTAGATGATCGGAGGCCTAATAACAAATCATCATCTACTTTTGTTTAGTTGGTAACTCAGGGTAAAGAGTCGAGGGCGTTCTAACAGGATATTGACCTGAAATCTTTGATTCTTGTTCTTTTCTATCAGTTTCTCTTTCTTTTATATCTTCTTCTAATTTATTACAAGCTTGGTGAGCTGCTTTTCGTATCTCTTTATCTAGTTTAGCTTTGCTTCTTTTCTTTCATTGAGTTGCTTCTTTCTGCCACAAACCATAACTTTCAAGCATGGCTGGCGTAGTTCTCTTTCTGCGAAGGGCTATTCCTAGCGTTTCTATTTTATCGGGGTCAAAGGATCCCGTCAGTGGCCACTGATTTTCCCGATCTTTCCTAGTGCGTTTATGCCATTGTTTGCTATACTTTACAGTGGCTAATCAATATTTCACATACATGTCCTTATTAGGGGTGCCCTGCGGTGGTGCTAGATGACTGACCTCTAAGAAACAGTCCGGCCAAAAACAATCAAACAATTTTGAGAAGACAGGCATGACGTAACAAAGGTCAACAAAAAAATCGCAAATCAATTTAGGCAAAAAGCCTGCATTACTTGTCCTTCGCTGTCTGCAAAGAAAGAGAGGATTCCTAATCTCTGTTTGTTTGCACACAGGGAATGTCTCAACTAAGGGGAATACTAGTATTCGGTCAAACTTATTCAACCAGTCAATCAATCAATAAGTAAGAATCGATTTTTCACGACCTTACCTGGACCGTTGTGGACAGTTTCTTCGTCGTCCCCTTCCAGCGCCCGTTTGTCCTCTCACTCCAACAATGCGGCATTCCTGTAGGGTCCCAGTCAGGACCGCAGGTCACTCGAGAGAGATCCGTTCGGAACCTGTGAAGTTCAGTTGATCGGCAGCCAGACGAGGGACTCATTTAGGCAGGTGCACTCTGATCGTTTAGATGTTCACTCCGTCGTTAGGACCGCTCTACCGGACCCACGTGTCGCTGATGGGCCCCAGGTTGGGCACCAATTGATGAAAAGCAGCAAGACTCCCAAGACTTTCGATGCCGCTTGGTGCAAACCACCTCTAATTCACCTTAAGATTAGCGATCAAAATAACGAGGCAGGCGCTAGACTGGAAGGCGAAGAACAGGTTTATTATTCCAGAGGAGAGCAAATCACTTCAGACACCGGGGCTATCGTCAGGAGGTGCTCTAACTGCATCTCTGTGGTTCCGCCTTATATACACAGGTTTGCCACTTTATTACATGGTCAAACATTCTTGGCATCATTTTACTGCATGGTCAAACATCCTTGGAATCCCCACCTCAAGCTAGTTCCTACACAAACCTAGCAGCAATCGTCCCCCACCCAGATCTAACAGATGATCGCTATCTCGCAGCTGGACATTCCGACAGGATCTAAAACATGTGGGAACAGTCAGATCTAAGGGGTCGTGTCACTGATTAAATCCGGCCCCTTTGTTGGTGGAACAAGCTCTGCCGTGTTTGGGTAATAAACTATGTCCACAGGGGTCGGTTAGTGCCTGGGACTAGACTGAGTGGCCAGGTGCAGGGAAAGAGGTTATCAAAGAGGCCTGCCCGTGCGTTGAGGATGAAAGGACAAGTGGGTTTGGCACGGAAAGTGACTCCAGGGCATTGTCATGCTGACAAGGGTTTACGACCCCAGTATGTGTGTTCAGGCTTAGTCAGAGCGCGGGGGGATGACAGTGAGGTCAGGGTGACACACAGGTGACCAGCAGTGTACGAAATGGCTGCGGTATCTAAAATGGTTGCCGCTTACGCTCACACACGGGCCTTCGCTAAGCAAGATGGCGCCGGCAATGTCCATGTTTATCGTTTTACATTTTACAGTTTCACGTCTGAGCATACCTTGCCAACTAAGGGCGAACAAAGCGATACAAAAGGGGAAGATGGACGGAGCATTTGAGCAAATCAAACACTCACCCCCAGTCAACTGATCTGGGTTTAATCCATCACCATTCTTTAGCTCACTCAGCCACCCCAGTTCAGAACTGGCCATATGCAAATCAGTCTGACCCTGTGTCTCATGGGAACAGTCCAGCCCGAACTGCAAAGCCATGTCTTCCCTGGACTGCAAACAAGCATCCTGGGACCGGTTTCGGATTCATAATCCTCATCAGCCAGGCTATCTTGAATCCAGTGGCCAAATGAGCAAGGGACTCACGTCTGAGCATACCCTGCCAATTTAGGGCGAACTAAGCGATACAAAAGGGAACGATGGATGGAGCGTTTGAGCAAATCAAACACTCACCCCCTGTCAACTGATCTGGGTTAAATCCATCACCATTCTTTAGCTCACTCAGCCACCCCAGTTCAGCCATGGACATATGCAAATCAGTCTGACCCTGTGCCTCATGGGAACAGTCCAGCCCGAACTGCCAAGCCATGTCTTCCCTGGACCGGAAACAAGCATCCTGGGACCGGTTTCTGATTCATAATCCTCATCAGCCAGGCTATCTTAAATCCAGTGGCCAAGTGAGCAAGGGACTTGCTCACTTGGCCACTGGATTCAAAACCAGACAAAGGAATACACAACCTAGCAGAGGCAGGCTTGAAAGGTTAGGCAAGCAAATACCTACTTTCTAAAAGTGGTATTTGCAAACACAGAATGTTAAAACCAACTTCAATAAAAGATGTATTTTATCATTCTGAGTTCAGGCATACTAAACTCGAATTTTTACCATGTTCTCTGAGAGAGTTAGGATTTTAAACATGTAATAATCTAACAGCCCATTCTGGCCTATGGAGAACAGGTAGCCTTGTAATAATGAAAACCAAAAATAGCTGTAATTCACTATTAGGACATGCCACACACACATCAGGATTTGTCCTACCTTATACTTACAATGCACCCTGCCCTTGGGCCTACCATAGGGGTGACTGATATGAAGAAAAGGGAAGGTGTAGAGACTGGCAAGTGGATGCACTTGCCCAGTCAGCATGACTGCACCAGACTGCATGCAGGCTCTGCAATGGCAGACCTTAGGCACATTTAACATGGCTGCTTCTGTGGGTGGCACAACCAGTGCTGCAAGCCCACCAGCAGCATTTGGATTTACATGCCCTGGGCACACTCAGTCACTAGACTAGGGTCTGACAAGTAAACCAAATAGCCAAACATGGAACCACTGATTAATACATCAATTTACAATAGGGAGCACTTGCACTGTGGCACTGGATAGCAGTGGCACAGTGCCCAAAGCATCTAACACCAGCAAAAATACATGAGGCAACAGCAAAAATGGAAGGGAGACCGACGCCAATGGTGCCAGGTTTAACACGTGTCCCCTCCAGCTGAAATGTGTGGAGAACTACCCTAACTCCTGGGAGTTCTCATCACTAAGGTGGAAAAATCTGGACAGACCATCAGCGTTGGTGTGCTCTGTACCACCGTAAAGGGTAAGTCCATACCCTGTAGGGAAATAGACTACCTCAACAGCTTTGGATTCTCACCCCTCATCTGCATCAACCATCTGAGTGGCCTGTGTGTCTGTCTGAACCCGGAAGTGAGTCCCAAACAGGTATGGTCTCAACTTCTTCAGTGCCCAGACCACAGCAAATGCCTCTGGTCCCGTGGAAGTAACCTTCTACTGATAAAGGCTACAGGTTGATGTAGGCCCTCCTCATTCATCTGTGACAGAACAGCCCCCACACCATGCTCTGAAGCGTCTGACTGAACGATAAACTCACTTGAAAAGTTGGGTGCCCCGAGCACGGGCGCCGTGCACATGGCCGCTTTCAGGGCCTCAAAAGCTTTCTAACAGGTGTCAGTCCAGATCACCTTCTTGGGTTGCTTCCTGGACGTCAGCTCTGTCAAGGGTGCAACAATGTTGTCATACCCCTTGACAAACCTCCTGTAGTACCCTGTGAGACCTAAAAAGGCTCTCACCTCTGTCTGGGTTTAGGGCGGTTCCCAAGCCAGGATGGTTTCAATCTTAGGTTGTAGGGATGCCACCTGGCTGCTCCAAACTTGGTGTCCCAAGTACACCACGGAACCCTGCCCGATCTGGCACTTACTCGCCTTGATCGTGAGGCCTGCCTTCCGCAGCGCCATCAACACTTCCCAGAGGTGGCGCAGATGTTCCTCCCAACTGGCACTGAACACTGCAATGTCATCTAGGTAGGCTGCACTGAATTCCTCCAGTCCAACCAACACCTAGTTGACCAACCTCGGAAAGGTGGCAGGGGCATTCTTCATCCCAAAGGGCATAACACAGAACTGGAAATGCCCATCTGGTGTGGAGAATGCTGACCTCTCCTTTGCCCCATCAGTCAAGGCGATCTGCCAGTACTCAGACGTTAAGTCAACCGTGCTGAGGTACTGTGCAGCCCCTAGCCGATCAATGAGCTCATCAGCTCTGGGGATGGGGTGCGTGTCAGTCTTCGCGACTGAATTGAGCCCTCTGTAGTGCACACAGAACCGGAGTTCAGGTGTGGCACCCGGCGCTGCAGCCTTCGGGACCAAGACCACTGGGCTGGCCCAAGGACTTCTAGATGATTCAATCACCCCTAGTGCAAGCATCTTTCAGACCTCCTCTTTGATGCAAGCCCTCACCCTGTCAATTATCCCGTAAGACTTGTGCTTCACAGGTAAGCTGTCTCCTGTGTCCACATCATGGACGCACCAATCTGTGAAACCAGGAACCAGGGAGAACAGATCAATAAACTATCCCAGCAACTGGAAGTCATTCTGTTGCTCATGGGTCAGGGTGGAACGATCCACTGACCCATCCTGCTCTGAGGCTGACAGGAGGTCAGGAAGAGGCTCAGTCTCCTCCTCCATCCCAGCATCTATTGCCAAGAGCATGCCCACTTCAGACCTCTCTAAGTGGGGCTTAAGGCAGTTGACATGTAGGACCCTCAAGGGGTTCCTAGGAGACCGCAAGTCCACCAAGTAGGTAACTGGACTCTTGTGCTCCACAACCTCAAATGGTCCGGTCCACTTATCCTGGAGCTCACAAGGCTCCACGGGGACCATGACCCACACTTTCTGGCCAGGTTGAAGCTCTACCAGAGTGGCATTGTGGTCATACCAGCGCTTCATCTCCTCCTGGCTGGCTTCCAAATTCGCCTCAGCGAGTTGCCTGAAACGCCTAGTCTGGTTCCTGAAGGCCAGCATGTAGCTATATATATATATACTAGCAGCCAGTCTCGACGATGTCTGGGTATGAATTGCTGCCGGCCAGTAGTATATTGTTTTGTAGGATTTCGTTTTGATAACATTTCTTATCTGTGACAGGCCTGTGAAACGCTCCGATTCACAGTGCACTGCTGATGCACTTAAGAGTGCGCATTCAGTAGTGTGTGAACTCGAGTTTCCCTACTTTATTTTTCCTTGCAATATTATATAGCGCAAACTCGACAACATGGCATGAGCACAATTTACATTACAGAAGAACACATTCATTTGTGGTAGGCACGAGGAAACAAAGCGATTTGCCTAGAATCACAGGATGTTGAGCTGATGATTGATTCGAACGTAGCTCCCCAGCTCTAAAGTTCACAATTCTAGAACTTGTGGCGGGAGGTGTGTCTAAAAGTGTATGTCGGTGCTGGCCATCAATGAAAGAGACCTGTGCATTTTTCAAATGGGTGGTAAAAAAATATGAGTATGGTGCTGGAGATGTGGGACGCCGAGCCACCAATGAACTTACCGGGGAGGGTAAACACCCATTATTCCGCAACTTTTTTTCCGCATACCATCAATTTGCATACTTTCATTACAAAAGTACCATGACTCCGCAATGCCATTATAACGCATGGCATTACATTTTATATGCTTTTACCACGCTACATTTACAAAAAAATTCGTTGTAAATGCATGAATGGTAAAAGCATGTTTTTTTTTTTAATGTTTGGATAAGGTAAGTATGAGTATAGGGGTATATGTTTTGGGGTACTGAGGTATATGTTTTGGGGTGTTTGGATATTTTAAGGGTTCAGATATAGTTTTGGGTTATGGGGTACAGGGGTAGTTTTAGGGTTTAGGGATAGGTATGGGTTTTGGGGTACAGGGGTATTTTTAGGGTTCAGGGCTAGGTTTGGGTTTTGGGGTATAGGGGTATTTTTAGGGTTCAGGGGTAGGTTTGGGTTTTGGGGCATAGGGGTATTTTTAGGATTCAGGGCTAGGTTTGGGTTTTGGGGTACAGGGTTATTTTAGGGTTCAGGGGTAGGTTTGGGTTTTGGGGTACAGGGTTATTATGGCTCAGGGCTAGGTTTGGGTTTTGGGGTACAGGGGTATTTTTAGGGTTCAGGGGTAGGTTTGGGTTTTGTGGTACAGGGTATTTTAAGGGTTCAGGGCTAGGTTTGGGTTTTGGGGCAGAGGGGTATTTTTAGGGTTCAGGGCTAGGTTTGGGTTTTGGGGTACAGGGGTATTTTTAGGGTTCAGGGCTAGGTTTGTGTTTTGGGGTACAGGGGTATTTTTAGGGTTCAGGGGTAGGTTTGAGTTTTGAGGTGCAGGGGTATTTATAGGGTTCAGGGCTAGGTTTGGGTTTTGGGGTACAGGGGTATTTTTAGGGTTTAGGGATAGGTTTGGGTTTTGGGGTACAGGGGTATATTTTTAGGGTTAAGATGGGTTAGTGTTTAAGGGTGTTGGGGTATTTTAAGGAGTAAGGGTGGGTTATGATTAGGGGGTGCAGGGGTATTTAAAGGGAGCAGGGTGGACACCCGGAGCTGGAATGTACAGAACCTGGGAAGAAAAAAACAATGAAATATTGGGCACAACGCTTGCTTTTTTTCCGTAATCCAGCGCTCCACACACGCCCACGCGCCCAGCACATGCCCACAGCACACAATTTGAGACATGGCATGAAGGGCAGAACATACCACACGCCCCCAGCGTTTGACACGCCCCCAGCACACGCCCACAGCACAATGCAGACACGCCCACAAGGGACTACTTTGATGGCATGGTTCTTTTACCGTTTAAATGTATATGGTGGGCGTCTGCATAGCCTATGTCCTTCTGCTGCAACTGCCCTTTCCATCGCTGTATTGGCTGTTGTGATTGGTGCTGTGGTTCCTGAGACTACCCGCCTCAAAGGTTTGGGCTCTCTCTTTATTATATTAGTATGAATATCCTGGGGGGTTTCCTGGGAGATTGCTCCCAGCCTTTTTTAACCAAACTCAGAGGTACACTGACCGAGTGTCCACAGAGAAGCTTAAAGGGACTGAACCCTAGAGATTTCTGTGGCACCTCCCGGTATGCAAACAACATGCATGGCAAGAGGACGTCCCATTTACGCCTCATGGGTTCCTCAATAATCATGCCCTTTAGGGTTCGGTCGAACCTTTCAACCTTCCCTTGGGGGTGGTAAGGAGTGGTGAACTTGTAAGTCACACCACACTCCTGCCACATGGACTTCATATACTTGGAAATAAAGTTGGTTTCCCGGTCCGACGCTACCTCACGAGGGAATCCCACTCGTGAGAAAATTCCCATCAGTGCTCGTACCACCACGGGGGCCGTCCCTGTCCTCAGAGGTATGGCTACCGGGTGGCATGGTCTACCAAGACTAAGCATGGGCGGAAAATCCGTTCCGCTCGCGGATTTTGCAGATTTTCGGTAAATTCGCAATCCGCGAGATTCGCGAATTTCCCGCAAAATCCGTGAGCGGAACGGATTGGGTCAAAAGTTCAAGCTGACTTTTTGTAACTATTTTAGAATGGCGCAGGCAAACTGCCAGAGCTTCTAAAATAGTTACAAAAAGTCAGCTTCAACAGGAAGCACTAATAGATAAAGTAAAGCAGGTGCTAGAGTTGAATCTCAAATTCAGTTACACAATCATTAATCACCCCAAACTTGGGGTGATTAATGACTGTGTAACTTAATTTGACCTGCAACTCAAGCACCTGCTATACTTTATCTATTAGTGCTTCCTGTTAAAGCTGACTTATGGCTGAGGGCAGAAGGGCACAAAGTGGGACAGAGGGCATGAGTTAGGCAGAGGGCAGAAGGGCACAGAAACCAGTGGGGCAGAGGGCAAAAGGGCACAAACAATAGTGGGGCAGAGGGCAGAAAGGCACAAAAACAAGTGGTACACAGGGCAGAAGGGCATAAAAAACGAGAGGGTGGCAGTGATGAACCAGGCAAAAAAAAAACACGAACTAGCAAAGCGCCCCGCGAATACGCAAAAGTTCCCCACGAACACCCGCGAACACGCAAAAATAAAAAATCCGCAAATTTGCGCGAATTCGCGAATTTTGCGGATTGCGAATTTGCAAATTCGCGGATCGCAAATTCGCAAAATTCGCCCATGCTTAACCAAGACCAGGATGAACCTGTTGCCCATGGCTGTCTTGGGGTCCAGTGAACCCACAATGTCAATCCTGCCCCAAATGACCTGCTAATGGCACAATCATGAGCCAGCCCCAGTAGGAAGGCTCTGAACTTCTGGGGTACCACCAGCACATGGGCAGACCCAGGTTCAGCAATCTTAGGCTCACTATACAGGACACCATTCTCCCAGTAAATCAAGTGTGACCCTGACTGATCACCTGCAGCAGGTTGCCGCAAGCCCACAAGAGAAGGGCACTCTATCTGCTCCTTGCAAAATTCCTCCCTTGAGGGGCCTCCTTTTTGCTGCCAATGGGTCAGCTCAGACAGGTACCCAGTTCAGCTACTTGCTCCCCGGTAGGCTCCAGGGCATCCCCATCAGGGTCTACCTCCTCCTGGGCCGTAGGAACTTCGGGGGCAGTTTTCCCGTGGCCCGCCACTTCTCTCTTTGGCAGGTTCCTGGGCCGCCCTCTCAGGCTCCAGGCCCTCTTGAGGACCCCTACTGGCTGACATTGACCGGGTGGTCAAGCACGCCCAGTCAGGCAGTCCAACCATCTTCAAGAGAGTTGTTTTCTCTACCTTTTCCCAAGGGGAGCTCTCCAAATCGTTCCCCAACAAACAGTCAACAGGCATGGCGGGCCTCACAGCTACCTGAAGAGTACCAGAGATCCCCCCCCCCACTCAAAGGGAACCTGAGCCATTGGACAATGACTCTCTGTGTTGTCGGCGGCAACAACTCGGCAGAATGCATGGGGAATAATCTGCTCTTGAGACACCAGGTGATACCTGAAGGCTGTCACACAGGCTCCTGTATCTCTAAGAGCCTCTACCTTTTGGCCATTGATGGTCACTCGCTGCCCCTATTTCTTAGTGTTCCTGGGCAGCTGAGCTTCTGAGACCCTCTCACAGTCTCCTAAAGAGACTAAGGTCATCTGTGCGGGACCCCACCCACCTTGGACATCAATCTCCTCCCCCAAGGCTACACTAGCCATCTGCTGGGGCGGAGCAACAGTGGGTGCTGGTTTACCAAACAGGCGGCACCTGGTATCATTCGCCTTATGACCCAGGTCGCCACACTTGTAACACTTCAGGGGCCCCTGGAGAACAGGACTACCTGTCGGGCCCCTTGCTTTCTCTCAGGGGGAGGCTGGGAACCTTTCCCTTGGTTCCCTTGGGGACTACTTTGGGGACCTTTCCGGAACTCCTTTTGTTTACCCTTGTCCCCCCCCCCCCCACTCTTCTGCTGGGGACCCTGCCCACCTTTGGCTGAGTCTCCCATGTGACCCTTGTGGACCAGGGTGCTCACCCAGTGGTCCGTCTACTCAGCAAGCTTCCTAGGGTTAGTCAGTTTGCTATCTATCAGATGTTGGCGCAGCTCTAGAGAACAATTATCAGACAAGTGCTCCCATTCAATCAAATCAAAGAGACCTTGAAAATCATTAACCTTGCTGACGTTTACCCAACTATCCAATGCTCTGCAAAAGAAAGTGACATATTCAACCCAAGTACTGTTTTCTAACATTTTACATTTCCTGAACCTCTGCCTATAGAGCTCAGGTGTCAAACCATATCTAGACATCAATGCATCTTTCATGTGGCTGTATGAATTGTGAACTTCAGAAGGCAAGTCTAACAATGTGTCCCGCCCCTCACTAAGAAACCTTCCCCACAACCACGCTCACCAATCTCCCTCAGGGACCCGGTGGGAAGACATGGCTACCTCCTAGGCTCTGAACCACTGACCAATATCATCATTTTTGTAAAACTCTTTCACCACGTCCTTGAGAATATACACTATACTTTCTGTATGTACTGACGGTATACTGCCACCAGAGGGAGTAACTTCTAAACTTTTGGTTTTAAACTCCAACTCCCTCAAAACTTTTTCATGCTCAAACTTCATTTTCTTTTCCTCTATATCTAACCTTCTATTTTCTAATTCCAGTTGCCTAGTCACCTTGAACTTGGTCATCTCCATTTCATGCCTTCTTGATCTCTCTCTGTCCTCCAACTCCTCTGGAGACAGACTTTTGCCAGAACCAATGCTATCTGCAGGGGGAGGTATTCTCCTTCCACCTGAGCCCACTGACCCTTCCTGTTGCACAATTGCATGGTCACCCTCCTCAATCTCAGGAGTTTTACTCTCTTCTACCCAGGCCCTCAGCGCCTTGTAGAATTCTTCTTTCTTGGTGCACCCAACAGTGGAAACCTTGAATTTCTTGCAAAAATACTTCAGCTGCTTTAATTCGTAGCTTTCTAGCCTTTCTTCTTCCCATTCACAATCCATGGAGGCTACTGACTCTGTATCTCCCATGACAACTGAATCGGGCATCTTTCAAAAAAATAGAACAAAAATCCAAAAAGGAATCTACCAAAGAGTATGTGGTTGCGTTATGGTCTTCACTCACTAAGTAGTGTTCACCAGTCACTGTACATGAGTCACAACTGCGAATCCATCATCCCTTCCGATGACAAATAGGGACCCTCGCCTCTAGTCAGGATAAGGGGATGACACTCCTAAAATAAACCCTGCTCACCCCTTGGTAGCTTGGCATGAGCAGACAGGCTTTATCTCAGAGGCGTTGTATGTTAAGCATTTGTGACCACATACAGTACCCCAGTGACAACACTACAAATGGACTGTAGTGTAGTTCCAATATTCCCAATGGGCTCTGCGCATTGGAATGACATAAACAGCAGTGTAGACGTAGGACTGAGGTCATCTAGGTCTCTACTGACTATGTTAGACTTAATTACTTTTGCCAGCTAGCTCAGAGGTCACTAGAAACTTTCTCGAATGTTCAGGAAAGGGTTAACCGTCCTGATTTAGACAAGAAGGGATTCGTTTCTGACAACCGCATAAACATGACAACTTTGCTCCCTCAGAATAAAGAGTGTATCTCTAGAGTCGTGCGAAAACAACAGACAGCTATTTTACTCATGCTTAGTTTCACCAGAGTGCAGAGAAATAGAGAGACGGGCGTTTTCAATAAAAGGTGTTATTTTATTGAGCAGTCTTCTTTCTCATGCAAGAGAAATGAATTGCCACAATTGCAATACTTATTATAAAGTAAAGTGCGTACAGTAAAAGTAGTATTATGAAATAATACTGTAAAAGCATTGATATGGTTTGTTAGCCATATGATACTTTAAAATGGATAAAATATATACATACATAAAAACATTGACTAACGAACTCAACTGGTGCTTCTAAGATACGCCTACCCCGGTGTACCTGACCTAAGCCTAATACGTGGGAAGGAGTAAGTAAGTAGCAGCTTTAAGTTAAGTTAGGTTTTTGCCAAGTATCGGAATCAAGAATTCTCTCTAAGGTTTTAATCAGCTCCGTACCTTGGTTATAGAATGAAGGAGGTCTTGTATCTCGCTTCTCAGGACTCGATCTCCCAGCAACCCGCGAGGGTGACTTGGGAACACCAGAGCTGGATTTTCTCGGCTGGAGAAAAAGACAGCGTCTCTCTCAGTGCGTCGAAGGGAGGGGCGTTTTCCCTTGGCTCTGGCAACAGCTGGGCTATCGGGCAAGAACGCCGCTCTGCTCCTCACCACCGTGTGTTTGCTTAAGGCAACGTTGGTATATTTATACCTGAAAGGTGCCGGGTTTGACGTAAGGTTGGACATAAGACGTCACTTAGAACTAACAGTTCTTTCTGGACTCCAGGAGTTCTTGTGCAAATCAAAACAAAAGCAGGGGGAATTCCCGGGCTGCTGGAGGCTTGGTTTGTTTAAAGAACGCATTGTGCTTTCTAGGAATCTATGGGAGTCGCCTTGCCGTATTTTGGACTGCATGGGCTATTACTAAATATGGATATGATTCTTATGCCTTTATAAGATACTATTTGTTATAACCACATAAGGGCATGAATCGGGAATATCGAATTAGGGTCCTAGATAGAAATACAACACCCACTCCACGTATTAATGTCCACATTACTAAAAAAATAAGCAATATTAAACATACGGTGCATGTGTGTTTTCCAACCCACCCCAAAATGCATAATTGCATTTGAAATGGTGTATGGTTTATACACGGAAATTAGTATTGGTACTGTACGTTTTTTTCAAGCAAGGTTATCATTCAGTTAAATGCATATATATCAGCTGAATAAATTGTGAAAATTACACATGAAATGGCTCTGTATACAGAAGAGAAGGTCGAGACCATTTCATCACATATTTATACCATAATGTGCATGTGCTAGAGGCTGGCGTAAAATATTTTCTCTAATGTCTCTAAAAATAGAAGCTCTGTTCTTTAAGAATAGTTCCACTTTAAGCAAAGTACCATGTGCCGGAAAAAATTGTAAATATTTTTGATTTGAAAGAAAAATAATTTCGCTTTCAGGGGAAAAAATAGTTCCATATGTTTTCAGTTGCTTTGTTTAACAGAACTGAATGCCAAATTCAGAGTTCAGGGAACGCTGTGTGCTTGTTGTTTTTAAAAGTCATTCTCGTTGTTCAGGGGAGAACATCATAACAGACAGGCTTGCAAAAAATTGGTCTAAAACATCAGGTGAAAGTTCGACCAAGTTTGAAAATACTGTAACTGTGCAGTTCTGTGCGTGATTGCTATCATCGATGTTTGGATCAGCAATGCTCACAGAAGGTTGTACCTGTTTGGTGCTGCTTTCCTCTCGAACTTCACCGCCACCTACTCGTAATGGTGAAGTCTCAACGAATGCTGTCATCAGAATAGGTAGCCGCTGGGGACAACACGTTGCATGAGTCGTTACAGGACAAAGCAAAGTATCGATATCCATTGGTACTGCTGATGGTAGTGTAAGACAGACGTCCAACACGCATTCTTCTCCGCATAGCAGACATCGAAGCACAGGTAAGATGCAATCCTGCCAGATTGGTCTGAATGAAAGAAACCCAGTTGTACTCAGATCTCTTAGTCGGGCTAATCCGAGGACCTTAGTGATACGGTCTCGATATCGTATTGCTAGGATCCTTCCTTCTTCGTTGCCGGAGTCTTGTCTGTGGATTGGCTTGCCATATCGGAGCAGAAGGAACAAAAATAAAATTCCTGCTACGAGTCCCAAAATTAAAGGTAGGCCGCCAAAGACAGAATGGACAAAATTCGGGAAGATGCCCAGAGCTGTTTCAAATGGTGTTAACAGTCCCGAAAAAATTGTCTTAAATACATGTGCGATGCCACTGGTATCAGACAGGTTTAAAATTTGACTTAACATTTCTACGAAATGCACGGGGCAATTTGTCGATAAAAGGGTATGTATCTCTGATGTTGTCCTTGCAACTTGCAGATCATACGTTTCTTTGGACGAGGTCAGCGGCACAGTAGTCTGTAAAAGAATAGACTTCATTCTGCTTAAAGTATCAATTCGAATAGAAGAGATATTCACATAAGGCCATATTGCCGCCTCCATGTCTGGATTGCTGTTTGGATACAATACTTGCATTCAGCAAACGACCCTGGAAGTAACGGTTACGAGATAGCATTCTCCTGGCACCTTTCCACAACAGCTGTGGTCATTTATTAAAATGTAGCTACCGTTAGAAAGTTGTCTGGAGAATGGTTCTATCTGTGTTGCAGGAGTGCCTTGCAGGTGACATAAAAGGTTATTTGAAGACCCTTTGCAGGCTCCATGCAAGTTAATACCTTGACACAGAAATGTACCGCTTAGTGATTTTTTTACAATTATTACCACTAAGGAATACCTCCTTTTTCCCTTCACTATAACATTTGGGTGTGTAAGGTAAATCCAAGCTTGATTTGATGTATCCTTTACCCAACCTTTCATACTGGCCTGCTGGTATATATTCTTGGCAATATTTAAACTGGAAAGTTGTTATCGGAATTGTAATTGTTCCGTGTATTATCCATCCAATGACAGGTCTCTCTGACATTGTCAATGGTAATCTCTCAAGTTTTTTAATGCTCAAAATCGTATAGTCTGCTCCTTTTTGTGCCAAACTGATTTGTTTATCAGTAAGATTAAAGATAGAAAATCTTGAAGTTATGTTGATTAGACGCCATGGCACGTAGCCTGAATGTAGGTTTTGCAACGTCCAGCCTAGCTGTACAATAGAACGCAATTGGGACTGACCATGTTGTAACATTAGCAAGTCTTGCTCTATTATATCAAAGCAGATGATACAATACTGTCCAGTGAATATATTCTGGAAGACAGAGCCGTTAGCCCATTGTCCACTACAGAAAGTGATTTTTCTAAATTTATACGATCAATTTCTCGTATTTTTTCTGCTGTTTCAATTTACATTACTTTCCAAGCTTCGTTGTATGCAGCGTATATACCGGCCGCTATGAAGCGTTTTTGACGCTGTTTGCGAGGTCCCAATATGAAATCTCGCAAGTCAGCACCTTCTTTAAGTAAAGTCAAGTGTTGCTTAATTTCAGCCAGCGTGAATTTCTGTAGCCACTCAAGGCATAATTTCCCTACACTGTATGTTGTAACTATCCCTGCATGTTGTCTCTGGGAATATCTTGGGACTGACCTGGTCAGTTTGAACCCCTGTCTTTTGTTCAGGAATCTATTTTGACAGTTATTTGTGTCTGTGGGTCAGATCAACCATTTTTTCCAATCAGGATTTGTTCTGTTTTGGTGAAAAATATGGGATACGTCTATTTCCACATCCGTAGTACTATTACTATCAGGTATGGGCTTCGGAATAGACGGTTTATTTAAGTCTTTTATCTTAGCTAAACCAAGACAAGTAGTTTGTTGAATGGTATCATTCAGGAATATTATTTGTTCTGGGATAATGCAGGCTCTACATTTTTTTTAAATTTTAATATCTTTATTAAGTAGAGATCACGATTTATATCGTACAATTTGTCATTAATCAGATGTGTGGTGCAAGAAGAGTGTACTGAGCTTATTTTTCACAAAAAGAACAAAAAAATAAATTCAACATATTTAGCTACAACATATCAAAGCTGAGAGCCTGCACAGTCCGATTACATCCAATGTTACATATATTATAAAAATGAGTCTGATGAAACAATATTTCGTAGCTATCCTATTGACAGTTAATTATAAATGAATGTACCAGAAAAATGGTACATGGAAGATCAGGATTACTCAGTCTTCTGATTCCATATGAGCTCTAACCGGGCCCCATATTTGCTGCCCCAATGCCATTTTTCGCCTTCCCTTCATAACGTACAGATTATATTCCAAATTATAAGTGAATAAAAACCGAGTTCGCCAAACGTCAAATGAAGGAGGTTCACTTTGCAGCCAACATGAGGCTATGCATAGCCTTAGAACCGCTGTGGCCACAAATATCAGATAGCCAATGTTGTTGCTAGGGTCGGCTTGTACACACCCCGTATCTATACCAAGCAGAATCTGCATGATTGAGAGCTGAAAGGGTGTACCCAACATCTCAGATAGAAACTTATTTACATGCCCAAACAATTCTACTAATTTTACACAAGTACCAAAAATATGTTTTACATCCGCCTGATGGGTGCTGCATCTGAAACATTTTCCATCTGGGTCTCCTCCCCACTTCGAGATTTTGTCAGGAGTACGGTACATATAAAACAAGGTCTCATAGTGTTGTGTTTTAAGATTAGCGAACATGAGTATTTGTCCAGCAAGCTCAATAGATCTCTCGAACGGTATTCCAGAACATCCTAACCTGTTCTCCCATTTACTCACTTGTACTTCTATGTCATTAGGCATGGCCTCTAGCATTAAATTGTACAATACTCCAATTCGGGCACCTTTTTTATTAGCCTCAATAAGAGGGTTAGGTTTCATGCTTATATTCATATCTGTTAAATACTCACGCATTTACAAATATTTATGGAAATGTGTAGTTGGTAATTGATATTGTTCCTTCAACTGAGTGAATGACTTTAAGCCGTCCCTGGTATACAAATCCCCCACAGTAATTAGCCCTCTTATTCGCCAACTAACCACGATACGATCCCAACAAATACTGGGATGTAAGATCGGGGCAGTCAATGGGGTATAGGTAGAAGCCTTTTCAATTTTGTAGTACTTTTTTATTACCTTCCAAACTTTATAAGCTGCGATTACCACCTTAAATCTGGTTTATTTGTAGTAATTCCAATCTATATTAAGAAAAAGGCGGTTCCTGGCTTCCGCCCCCCAAGAGCAGACCATATATTGAAGGTTGCAGTGCTAGCTCCACAGGTCCTACCCCAGTGAGTAAAATATTCATCCGCTGGAACATACACGCTTAGTAATATAAAAGAAAGTCGGGAACCGACCAGCCGCCAACTGCCCTAGGGAGTACCATATACTTTTTAGCACGCCGTTCTTTTCCTTGAGCCCATATGAATTTCATACAGATCGCTTGCAGCTGTGTAATGTATGCAAGAAGAATCTCTAGTGGTACACAGCGATAAAAATATAAAATCTTGGGTAATACAATCATTTTGAAAGTATTGCATCTGCCTACCAACGTTAAATGTAGGCATTCGAATTGATCCAATTGTTTACGGATCCCGCTGAGCAGTTTCTGCCAATTAGATTCTACCGTGGTTGAGGCCGAGGCACTAATCAACACTCCTAAGTATGTGACCTCAGTTAGGGCCCGAGTATCAAAAAAAGACTTTATATTGACACATAGTATCCGAGTCTTAGCAGTGTTTAGTTTATACCGAGCCATATATCGTCGCTAGATGTTCAATCTCAGGCATAGCCAAAGACGGCCTTGGAGAGAGCACGGCAACATCATCGGCATACGCTAATACCCGATATTGTTGATGTTGTATCCTAACTGGGGGAATCCGAGGGCTCTTCTCCATCATTTTTAAAAATGGATCTATGTAGAGGGCGAATAACAGCGGGGAGCATGGGCACCCTTGCCTGGTTCCTCTCTGTATTGGCACCACTGCTGATTGTAGCCCCATTACATAGATTTGTGCCTTGGGTTGTTGATACGATTTACAAAAGGGGGTGGTGATGAACAGAGTGTCTGAATTGAGCAGACCACTCTTACCCAGTCCAAAGATCAGGGCTTGATCCATCACCGTTATTTATCTCACTGCCCCATCCCAGCTCAGAACCTGGCTATATGCAAATCAGTCTGTCCCTGGCCCAGTGCATCATGGGAACAGGGCAGACTAAACTACAAAGCCAATTCTTTACCAGAAAGGAGACAAGCTACCGGGGACCGGTTTCTGGCATTTCAGCCTCTTCGGCCCGGCTTGCTTGAATCCTGATGGAGCAGTGAGAAAGGGACTCATGTCTGAGTATACCCTGCCACACCTATAGTGGCCAAAATCGATTTACAAAAGGGGGTGGTGATGAACAGAGTGTCTGAATTGAGCAGACCACTCTTACCCAGTCCAAAGATCAGGGCTTGATCCATCACCGTTATTTATCTCACTGCCCCATCCCAGCTCAGAACCTGGCTATATGCAAATCAGTCTGTCCCTGGCCCAGTGCATCATGGGAACTGGGCAGACTAAACTACAAAGCCAATTCTTTACCAGAAAGGAGACAAGCTACCGGGGACCGGTTTCTGGCATTTCAGCCTCTTCGGCCCGGCTTGCTTGAATCCTGATGGAGCAGTGAGAAAGGGACTCATGTCTGAGTATACCCTGCCACACCTATAGTGGCCAAAATCGATTTACAAAAGGGGGTGGTGATGAACAGAGTGTCTGAATTGAGCAGACCACTCTTACCCAGTCCAAAGATCAGGGCTTGATCCATCACCGTTATTTATCTCACTGCCCCATCCCAGCTCAGAACCTGGCTATATGCAAAACAGTCTGTCCCTGGCCCAGTGCATCATGGGAACAGGGCAGACTAAACTACAAAGCCAATTCTTTACCAGAAAGGAGACAAGCTACCGGGGACCGGTTTCTGGCATTTCAGCCTCTTCGGCCCGGCTTGCTTGAATCCTGATGGAGCAGTGAGAAAGGGACTCATGTCTGAGTATACCCTGCCACACCTATAGTGGCCAAAATCGATTTACAAAAGGGGGTGGTGATGAACAGAGTGTCTGAATTGAGCAGACCACTCTTACCCAGTCCAAAGATCAGGGCTTGATCCATCACCGTTATTTATCTCACTGCCCCATCCCAGCTCAGAACCTGGCTATATGCAAATCAGTCTGTCCCTGGCCCAGTGCATCATGGGAACAGGGCAGACTAAACTACAAAGCCAATTCTTTACCAGAAAGGAGACAAGCTACCGGGGACCGGTTTCTGGCATTTCAGCCTCTTCGGCCCGGCTTGCTTGAATCCTGATGGAGCAGTGAGAAAGGGACTCATGTCTGAGTATACCCTGCCACACCTATAGTGGCCAAAATCGATTTACAAAAGGGGGTGGTGATGAACAGAGTGTCTGAATTGAGCAGACCACTCTTACCCAGTCCAAAGATCAGGGCTTGATCCATCACCGTTATTTATCTCACTGCCCCATCCCAGCTCAGAACCTGGCTATATGCAAATCAGTCTGTCCCTGGCCCAGTGCATCATGGGAACAGGGCAGACTAAACTACAAAGCCAATTCTTTACCAGAAAGGAGACAAGCTACCGGGGACCGGTTTCTGGCATTTCAGCCTCTTCGGCCCGGCTTGCTTGAATCCTGATGGAGCAGTGAGAAAGGGAGTCCCTTGCTCATTGCACCATCAGGATTCAAGCAAGCCGGGCCGAAGAGGCTGAAATGCCAGAAACCGGTCCCCGGTAGCTTGTTTCCGTCCCAGTGTAAGAATTGGCTTTTGTAGTTTGGTTTGCCCTGTTCCCATCATGCACTGGGACAGGAACAGACTAGTTTGCATACAGCCAGGTTCTGGAACTGGGATGGTGCAGTGAGCTAGAAAACGGTGTTGGATCTAGCCCTGATCTCTTGACTGGGTGAGAGTATTCTGTTTAATTCAGAGACTCTGTCCCTCACCACCCCTTGTTGTAAATATTGGGATGTTGATACAGCGCCTGGATAGATTTTATAAATTTTGGCCCGAACCCTTGAAGCTTCATCAAATCCCATAAGAAGGCCCACGACACTTGGTCGAAGGCCTTCTCTGCGTCCAGTATAAGGCTCAATGGGAGGCCGTTTGCATAATCTATTAAAGTGATCACTCTATTAACATGGTCAGTTGTGCCCCGCTTGGGGATTAACCCATGCTGATACATAGAAACCAGTGGGGTTATCACCTCTGGGAGCCTTGTGGCCAGTATTTTCAAATACATTTTCCCATCAGTATTTAGTAACGAAATAGGCCGGTATGAAGCTGGTTGCTCCGCCGGTTTTCCCTTCTTTCTGAAGACCACTATACTGGCCTCATCCCACGTTTTAGGATGGTTCCCAATCTGAGCCATCGTAAATGTGGCTAACATGTCATATTTCAAAACTGGAAAAAAAGATTTGTATATCTCCAGGGGAAGCTTGTCCCACTGCCTTTCCTACTGGAAGTTCATTAATTGCTGCTTCAAGTTCAGACATCGCTATTGGAGCCTCCAATTTATCTGCGATTTCCTGATCTAGGTTTTGCTCACATATTTGTCCGAGCAGAGATAGAGCTTTACTACTATCATACTCTTCACTAGTATATAGACGAACATAGAATTGTCTAAAAACTTCCAGAATTCCCATCTCGGTTTCTACAATCTGTCCAGTTTCATTTTTAATACTGCTTTGCGAGGAGACAACTGGCAGCTGTGATCGGGTCTCGCAAAAGGAAGGCAAAAGAAAGGCACTCGCACGGATACAGTGTTGCTCGACCTCTCCTGCTGATAGTTTGGTAGTTTACTACAAGCAGCGGAATAACCATGGCCCGAAGGGCAGAGGTAAAAAAAAAAACGGCGGCAACGCAGCAAGCTCTAATGCGTCAAGTGCGGTTCAAGCCTCGAATCCTCCTGACCCTAAAACCGGTGTATCGGGGAAAAGTGCTGCGCTTAATTACAAGACTACTCAAGGTGAGCTAAGCACGAACACAAACAAACGGAAATGGCTCTAAAACCCCTGTTGTGCATGCAATTTTTTTGAAAAAAGGTCCTTTGGCCAGTGTAAAATCCACAGCTGGTGATAACAGTAAACAGAAGTGCTGGCAACTCTGTTAATACCGGAAATGTGATTGGTTTGGCCCCCCGAGTGTAACACCAGTGTTGGGGGTGCTGGGGATGAAACACAGCGGGCAGCAAATGAGGATAGAGTTGACTCAGAGTCCGCAATTTTAGAGGGCAAGTTTTATTCTATGCCAGATCTCTCTGCTGTTTCTGATGATGAGTGTACTAGTCTGCCAGGCGAATGGGGAGAGGAAGAGGCAATTACAGGGGAAGATGAGGATATGGCGGATACGGAGAAGTCACCATTGCAGCGTATGGGTCTGGTCGATTATCAAGATACTGTCAGACGGAACCCCGAGGCTGAGGGTCTCTCACGAGAAATGACTCCCCTTGCACAACCCGCATGGGAAGGGGGGAGAGTAATCAATCAGAGCAAACACAAGACCACAACCAAGGTTTAATGGAGGAGGAAACTAACGGGGCCACTCTGGATTTAATCTACAAGAGCATTATGGCACATAGGGCAGAGTTTAAAGCTGAAAGTAGCCATACTCAGGGAGCAGTCCGGAAGTTGCAGAATACCATGCGACGAATGGTTAAATCTATTAACGACCTCACTACGCGAGTTACAGAAACTGAGGAGCGTATATCGTGCACCGAAGATACACTCACAAAACAACAAGTGGCAATAGAGACTCTACAGGCGACAAGGGCTGATGTGGAATGGAAACTAACGGACTTAGAAAACCGTGCAAGACGCAATAATCTTCGAGTTTTGGGCATACCGGAATTGGGAGAGGGGAAAGACGCACGTGAATTCATTATCGAGACTTTTTCAGAAGCATTTCCCACGCTAAGCGACTGGCAATGGGAGAATGATGTTATCAGGGCACACCGATTCCCGTTCATCCAGTGCAAAACTCATGGAGCCTCAAATTCAGCTGCAGGCCCTAAAGCACTTCCACGGGCGATATTGATCTGCCTAAATAACTTTATCTTGAGAGAAGCAATATATGACCTAGCTCTCCCGGATAAGCGTCGTACAGGCAGTGGGTGCAAATTCTTCGTTCGACCGGATTTTTGTTCTACAACCGTGAAATTAAGATGGCAATTTGACAACTATTTGCGCCATTTCAAGCTAAGGGCGCACAGGTATTTCTTTTGAATCCAGCTAAGCTCAAGGTGATTTATAAGGGACAATCTAAATTTTTTACATCGGAGTCCCAGGAGCAAGCGTATCTGAAAATCATTGAAACCACTACTGGAGCACCTTAACTTGATTGGGTGCTAACAAAGAATTCAACAATTTATCTCACAAGGGTGAGAATCTGGTACCGTAAAGAAGGCTGGTGACTTCAGCCTGCACTAGCAGTATAAATTAACGCTGCTATCCGACTTTCTTCTTTTTTTTCTTTTGGAGCAGATTAATGGGACAATTACAGATCAGAGACATTTACAGATCAGAGACATTCAGTTTGGAGTTTTCAATTAAATGGTTTAAAGGGATAGAGATGCGTTTCTTTGTCTGACCTTTATGGATCATGTTAGTTGACTGATAACCTTTGGCTGGTTAGAGATAATCTGCTCCGCTATGTTTGGGCTAAAAGATAGCAGGGAAATGTAGTAGAAGTAGAAGTAGGACGTTCCGGCGGGATTTCTGTTGAGGTGGATCATGCACATTCGCATCATTAAGGATCCTTTCCTTTTGCCCTACAGTGGGTGGTTGGAGGGGGAGGGGTGGAAGGGGGGTGGGGTTGTTTCGGGGGGCACTAGGGTGGGGGGGTTAAACATAAAAAGAGATCACAAGTGCATTTTTTTCTTCTGTATTTTGTATGTGAGGGTTGCAGGGCAGTGGGGGGACTGTCTTCTGGTCATCGGGAGAATACGGAATGGCAGCTAGAATGTTGAGAATAGGTACATTGAATGTCAGGGGTCTTAATGCAATAAATAAAAGACAACAAGTAGCTAGGGAATTGCAGTGGCTCAGCTGCGACATTATTTCTCTTCAAGAGACGCGCATAGCATGGTCTAAGCGAAAACTTTTGAGTGAGCTTGGGTATAATGTGTTAGTATGTACTAAGCAAAGCTCTACGACCCGCGGGGTGGCTATATTAGCGAGAAAGCAAGTTATGGGCTCTGGACGGGCTTTAGAGGATAATGGCGGTAGGTGGGCAATTACAGAATGCATCATAGGAACCTTTAAGTGCACGGTATGCTCCATATATGGATCTAACTTTGATGAGACTACGGTTCTAGAACATCCTAATGCTGAGCTATCAACAAGGCCTACCCCAGTAATAGTTTGCGGAGACTTAAATATCAATCTCCAACCTGGTTCATTAGGTAACGATAAATATATGTATGTTGGTAGGAAACCTAAAGTATATAGAGCACTACAAGCACTCGTTACCTCACATGGGTTGGCTGATGCCTGGTCTCATCTCAGAAGTGACAATCCGGGATATTTTTTTTTTATTTTTTTATTTTTTAGGTTCTTATAGAGCGCGTAGTCACCCTCGAGTATCCCAGCGCTGAAACCTCGGACTCCTAAAGGAAGGGGCAGGGAGAAGCTACAGAAGTATCAGGGGAAAAGGAGTGTTTTGAGGGATTTCCTGAATCGTAGGAGGTTTGGTTCAGCTCTGAGACTCGGGGGGAGCGCATTCCATTTTTTGGCTGTGTTGACTGAGAAGCGGTGGCCGCCTATGCGGGCCTTCTTCACCCTAGGGACAATGATAAGGTTTCCCAGTTCTGATCGGAGCGCTCTCGTCGGTTTGTATGGAGTGATGCAATTTTTCAGAATAGGGGGGCCGGCGTTGTGCAGAACCTTGTGGGCTAGGCACAGGGCCTTAAAAGCGACTCTTTCCCTCACGGGGAGCCAATGAAGTTTCTTCAGAGCTGGTTTGGCTGAAGTTCTTGCTGGGGTGTTCGTGAGTAGGCGAGCTGCGGCGTTCTGGGTTTTTTGCAGTATTTGGAAAGTGGCTTCCGGTGCTCCAAGGTATATGGCGTTGCTATAGTCTAGCCTGGATAGAACTAAGCCTTGGATCAGCAGCAGACGGGACTGGGGTGGTAGTAAAGGGAGCACCTTTCTGCATGATCTAAGTAGGCCATAGCAGATGCCGGCTGTTTTCCTAGCCTGTGTCCTGAAGGAGAGATCTGTCTCCAGCCATACTCCCAGACTCTTAACCTCTGTCTTGGGAGTAGGTGGTTCACCCATACAGGCGGGCCAGAGGTTGGAGGGGAGGCTCCTAGTTTTGTGGCCTAGGAGCAGGATCTCTGTCTTTGACCCATTTAGTTTAAGGTCAGAGTCACTCATCCATTGATGGACGTTGGAGAGGCAGTCTCGTAAATTGGAGGGCTCTAGCTTGGGGTGGGAGAGTGTCACCACCAGCTGGGTGTCGTCAGCATAGCTGACGATGGTGACTCCGAATGGTGAAACCAGCTCCTCCAGTGGGGCCATGTACACGTTAAAAAGTGTGGGGCTCAGTGAAGAGCCCTGAGGCACTCCACACCGGAGGGGGATAGAGGGGGAGCGGCTTTCTCCTTCCCAGACCTGGAAAGAGCGCCGGGAGAGAAAGGATGTGAGCCATTTCAACGCGCTGTCTTTCACGCCGATGTTATCCAGGCGCTGGGTTAGGACCTGGTGGCTGACAATGTCGAATGCGGCGCTAAGGTCTAGGAGGACCACTGCCACTGATCCTCCCGTGTCGATGATTTCTCTTGCCCTCTCTACGGCAGCAAGGAGGGCGGTGTCGGTGCCCTGGCCTGGTCTAAAGCCTGTCTGGGAGTTTTTGAGGAGATGGTTTGCTTCTAGAAAATGAGATAGCCTTTTATTTGCAAGCTTCTCCGCGACCTTGCCTATCCAAGGGAGGAGCGAGATGGGTCTGTAGTTGGAAAGGTCCGTGGGGTCTAGTGAAGGCTTCTTGAGTAGTCCTTTGACGACAGCCTCCTTCCAGCTTTGTGGGACTTCTCCTTGGACAAGCGAGATGTTGATGAGGGCAGTAAGTTTCGCTATGATGGTCCGAGTGATGCCTTTAGCGAACCGTATGGGAACTGGGTCACTGGGGGCGCCGCTTTTAGTAGATGCTAAAGTTGCTGCCACCTCCTCTTCGGTGACTGGTCCGAATGAGGCTAAATGAGGTGCATCAGGTTTAGCAGTGGAGTTCCCTAACGATGGGGGTGAGACCTTGGCTTTTTCTGCGGTGGCAGAATTGGTAGCAGGAAGGGAGGAGAGGATTTTTTTAATTTTATCGTCGAAAAAATTGGCCAGGTTGGTACATTTTTCTTCGGCTGCTTTGGGGTCCATGGGTATCTGCGGGGGGGCTGGAACGTGAAGGAGCTCTTTGAGGATAGAGAAAGTCTCTTTAGCTCTTTATACTTTTTACTCTGCACCACACCAGAAATTGGTGCGCCTCGATTATTTCTTAGTGCCACAAAGCTTACTTCACGATGCGCAAATGCAAGTGTATCCCCGAGCCAAGTCTGATCATGGTACTGTTG
This sequence comes from Lissotriton vulgaris, assembly GCF_964263255.1. NCBI lineage: Eukaryota > Metazoa > Chordata > Amphibia > Caudata > Salamandridae > Lissotriton > Lissotriton vulgaris. Next base: position 121,204,849 of record NC_141695.1, on the reverse strand, counting down.
TCTTGTCTATTCAGATATTCTGTCCTCCCAGCAACCCTCGTGAATTTACCTTCGCCCGCAAGCTGCTGTTGGACGTAAAATTTCAAGAGTATATGAGAGAGTGGGTTGTTGAGTTCTTCAATCATAATAGAGGGAGTACCGAGAGGAGGATAGTCTGAGATACGTTCAAAGCGGCTTTTAGGGGGGAGGTGCTCAGCTTTGGGTTGTACGCACAAAAACAATTACGCCATAAGCTGCAGGAGCTATGATTTAGGAAAGGCTGAAGAGCGGCTGGGTCAAGATATATGCTGTAGCAGAGATATTCAAGATTCAGTAGCAGAGGTGGCCCGATGTAAGGCAAAGGTAAATTATCACTGGAGTAAGGAGGCGGCAAAAATCTATGAGACTAAGCGCCAGCTGTTATATGAGTATGGGGAGGCAAGTGGCAGGTGTCTGGCCCAGAGAATGAGAACTAGGGAAGTTGCACAGCAAATTAAAAGTATTAAAAATGCAGGCTCTAAATAATGATTCTAGACCTTGTACCTGCCAGTCTTTTGTTCCCCAGATGGTTTTTGTTTCAATGTTATTTTTCCAAAATTAAAAACCAAATGTAGACATTTTGTCATAAAACTTTTCAGAATAAACCAGTTTAGTATTTGTCAACATTGTTTTCATTCCTGTCTTATTTAACATTTTAAAATAAAACGTTTCTGGATCACTGTTGTTAAACCCTGAGAAGTATGGAAATTTCTCATAAAATGTCTTCGAACTTCCTTTTGGTGGAGTTGGACAATGTTCCCATTGATTATAAGTAAAAACATTTCTAGGTTGTGCAGATTTATGCAAATAGTGATGACCATAGTGATTGTAACAGTATAATTCTTCATAATTTGATGAACCCTGTAAATAATCATGTTCTGTAAATTTAGCTGACATTACTAGATCTGACATCATATTATTAATATTTTCAAAGTCCCAATCATCAGAAAAAAAACTTTTTATCACAAAAATTACTTAAGGAAACCTTAAACTGGTGTGGATACTTCAAGAGCTAAATCGGGCCATAAATTTCATAGTCAGTTCTGTCCCATGCTATACCCCCAGGTATTGGATTAGCTGTGATGTTCACTGATGATAGTTCTCTTTTCTCGATGTGGGGGGATCTGTGAGACTTTAGGACCAAGTGGATGTTCTGACTTGCTGTGCCCATTGTACTATATTTTCCATCAATGAATTTACCCAAGTATAAAACCATGATGAGCCAAAGCAGGAGGAAAAGTACACCTAACACAGTCCAAAATTCAATCCATGGTGAAATCATATATCTTTCTTTTAGTTGGTGAAACAGCTCAGTTATTTTTTCTTTGAAAGTTCTTGTTGCTGGCTTGTCTCCATGTTCACTTGGATCATCGGAAAAGTCATCAAAGTTGATCAAATAGCCAGATGCAGTTTTGCCAATTGGTGGGATTGCTTCCGGATTTCCATTGATCTTTCCATGCTCTTTTGTTACATTTGTACAGTCTGAGGCTACATCGTTGTAGATTGGTGTATCATCAGGAATTGTTGCAATTTGGGTTTCAAGAGGCACAAGTTCCATGGCTTTGTTGCATAGTCCTTTTTATTTACTGCAGGTTTATCAAATGTGATTAGTCTCTCAGTTTGAACCTCTTGGATTGTAGCAAAGTTTGGTCTTCTGCTATTTCTTGGTAATCCACTGGGCCTGCTATTTATTATCGGCCACATTTTTGTGGTTTCACTAGGTCGATGGAAACAATTCTGTTTTCCTTTTTACCAGCAAGTGGCGGTAGTACTACTGATTTTGTTCCGCTGATAGCTAAGACAGGTACTGCTTTTCTGTAAGAAGGCCCAAATTCCTTCTTCACTGCGATCTTTTCTCTGACCATATCCCCAATCTTTGGAATTCAGACAGGTCTTGCTGGGACAGGTGGTTCTTCAGTGGTTGTTGGCTTAAACTTTATGTTACTTAGACTCTTTCTTGTTTCATTCAAGTCCTGTAAAACAGCCAAAGTTTTTTCTTCTACCACTGAAGTTTGACGATCCAGATCCTGGATAATCATTCTAGTACCAAACAAAAGTTCATACGGACTGATAACTCCTAGAGAATTTCTTGGCATGTTATTAAGACTACGTCGGACACTTATTAGATGTTTGACCCACCCATCACCCAAACCTAATACCCTCGCTGTTATAGATTGCTTTATATCACGTTTTTTTCTTTAGACTACTGCATGTTCCTCAGGATGGAAGGGAGAAGAGTACCGCAATGAATGCCCATGCTGGTCATGGCCTCTTTGTAAGCTCGAGAGCTAAACGCAGGACCCTGGTCAGAATGTAGCATGCCAATTGCGTATGTGCCGATAAAGACTCGCAAATCTTTTATAACAGTTCTGGAGTCAGCCGAGCGCTGCGGCCACATTTTTAAGTGAATCTAGTCTTAATAATTATTGGGACGCATTTCTCCGGCTGGATTCCTGCGTATAGATCGCCTGATGCTTTCTAATAAAGGTGCCCTGGCAATAGTCTGGTCCGGTTAACAACTACGATCTCTGTTGCAGTCTGGACAATCCATTGTAAATTTGTAAATTTGCAAGCTCACCCCCGGCCACCAGTATTCTGATCTGTAATTCTATTAGAAATTTCAAGATCTCTTGGTGCGTTAGACCCAATCCCATGTGTGCTTCTTATAGCAAGAAGATTCTCCGGTTCGTGTTTGGAATTACTCTATCCCCCACTCCAGGGATTTGAGCAAAAGGAACGGAGTTCGCATCAATTATGTATGTATTACTGAGTGAATAGTTGAGAGGTAATGCTGCATAATCGCCTTTTAAAGACGCTTTTACCGCCAGCATGGTTTCTCCATCTATGTGTTTTTCATAGAACGCTTTTTTGTGGCTACGGAAGCCGGTTGAACCGCTGCCGCTGGGGCTCTGTTAGCCAATGAATTCCCTGCAACGTGAACGCCATCAAGTTGACTCAGTGTATCTGTCACGTGAGTCTTTTGTAGTTTTTTCTGCAAAAGGACTACTTTTTCCCAAAGCATTTTATGCTTTATTGTGGCACCTGTGTCATCTTTGTAACCGTTTTTGCTCCATGTCTGCATGTCACTGTTGTATGACTTGACGCAGTAATGCGAATCGCACACTATTAGTGTGGGGAATTCGCACTCAGAATTTTCAAGCGCCATCTTTAAAGATCTTATTTCAGCTCGCTGAGCTGAACAGTTTCTGATTGATTCAGTTTTGGTAATCATCGGTCTGAATTTACCAGAGCGTCAGCGACCTTTACCAATCTCGCACGCTGCATTGTAGGATTTTTTTCTCTACATCGTAATGGTGTGCAAATCTGTCCATATAGATTACACAGGTATATTGTTCGAGAGGCAGAATTTCGATTGGCAGAGGATATTCTTGTTCGTATTCTAGATCATCTAGTTTTTTCATTTTCGGGTCAAAATAGAATTTCCCGTTTTCTGTAGCAAGAGAATTTTCCCATTGTATCCATTTTGGATCTAATGCCACTGTATTCAGATTGCGTGGACTTGTTAATGCATCAAGAGCTGATTCTGCTGTATAAACAGTTATTCTCTCGCCTTGGGCTAGGGCTCTTTCTCTTGCTACAGCAGTTTGAACCGCTGTCAGAATTTTTTCTGTAGAACTGAATTTCATTTCAGCTTGAGTGTACAAATGTGATTTGTAAGCTATAGGTACCGTTTCCCCCTCATTAGAGGTCAGGTATGTGAATCCGCATCTTCCTGGGATGACTCGAATTACAAGGTTGCGTTCGTTTGCGCGTGTTTGCAGTTTTGTTTTAGTTAACATGTCTGTCTGTAATGATCTCAAAATTTCTGTGTGTTTTTGAGTCCAATGTATTGGTTTGAAATCAGGTTTTATTAATTCATAGAGAGGTTTAACCCTCTCTGCATAATTTAGAATGTATGTTCTACCGAAATTCAGGAAGCCTAGTATTGATTGTAAATTTTTCAGCGTTTTTGGTGCTTGGAGTACTGCACACTTCTCTAGTAAGTTGTCTGCTAGGCTTTTGCCTTCACTTGATAATTCATATCCTAAAAATAGGACTGTTAGATGGGCAATTCTTGACTTTTTAAAGTTGAATTTGTAACCCTCTGATGCGAACCCAAGAATTATGGTGTTCACTCTTTTTAAGTGAGTCTCCAGGTCATCGTCTGTAAGATAGATGTCATCGACATATGATAATGCCTCATCATCATATATTTGACTACTGCATGTCCTTCAGGATGGAAGGGAGAAGAGTACCGCAATGAATGCCCATGCTGGTCATGGCCTCTTTGTAAGCTCGAGAGCTAAACGCAGGACCCTGGTCAGAATGTAGCATGCCAATTGCGTATGTGCCGATAAAGACTCGCAAATCTTTTATAACAGTTCTGGAGTCAGCCGAGCGCTGCGGCCACATTTTTAAGTGAATCTAGTCTTAATAATTATTGGGACGCATTTCTCCGGCTGGATTCCTGCGTATAGATCGCCTGATGCTTTCTAATAAAGGTGCCCTGGCAATAGTCTGGTCCGGTTAACTACGATCTCTGTTGCAGTCTGGACAATCCATTGTAAATTTGTAAATTTGCAAGCTCGCCCCCGGCCACCAGTATTCTGATCTGTAATTCTATTAGAAATTTCAAGATCTCTTGGTGCGTTAGACCCAATCCCATGTGTGCTTCTTATAGCAAGAAGATTATCCGGTTCATGTTTGGAATTACTCTATCCCCCACTCCAGGGATTTGAGCAAAAGGAACGGAGTTCGCATCAATTATGTATGTATTACTGAGTGAATAGTTGAGAGGTAATGCTGCATAATCGCCTTTTAAAGATGCTTTTACCGCCAGCATGGTTTCTCCATCTATGTGTTTTTCATGGAACGCTTTTTTGTGGCTACGGAAGCCGGTTGAACCGCTGCCGCTGGGGCTCTGTTAGCCAATGAATTCCCTGCAACGTGAACGCCATCAAGTTGACTCAGTGTATCTGTCACGTGAGTCTTTTGTAGTTTTTTCTGCAAAAGGACTACTTTTTCCCAAAGCATTTTATGCTTTATTGTGGCACCTGTGTCATCTTTGTAACCGTTTTTGCTCCATGTCTGCATGTCACTGTTGTATGACTTGACACAGTAATGCGAATCGCACACTATTAGTGTGGGGAATTCGCGCTCAGAATTTTCAAGCGCCATCTTTAAAGATCTTATTTCAGCTCGCTGAGCTGAACAGTTTCTGATTGATTCAGTTTTGGTAATCATCGGTCTGAATTTACCAGAGCGCCAGCGACCTTTACCAATCTCGCACGCTGCATTGTAGGATTTTTTTCTCTACATCGTAATGGTGTGCAAATCTGTCCATATAGATTACACAGGTATATTGTTCGAGAGGCAGAATTTCGATTGGCAGAGGATATTCTTGTTCGTATTCTAGATCATCTAGTTTTTTCATTTTCGGGTCAAAATAGAATTCCCGTTTTCTGTAGCAAGAGAATTTTCCCATTGTATCCATTTTGGATCTAATGCCACTGTATTCAGATTGCGTGGACTTGTTAATGCCTCAAGAGCTGATTCTGCTGTATAAACAGTTATTCTCTTGCCTTGGGCCAGGGCTCTTTCTCTTGCTACAGCAGTTTGAACCGCTGTCAGAATTTTTTCTGTAGAACTGAATTTCATTTCAGCTTGAGTGTACAAATGTGATTTGTAAGCTATAGGTACCGTTTCCCCCTCATTAGAGGTCAGGTATGTGAATCCGCATCTTCCTGGGATGACTCGAATTACAAGGTTGCGTTCGTTTGCGCGTGTTTGCAGTTTTGTTTTAGTTAACATGTCTGTCTGTAATGATCTCAAAATTTCTGTGTGTTTTTGAGTCCAATGTATTGGTTTGAAATCAGGTTTTATTAATTCATAGAGAGGTTTAACCCTCTCTGCATAATTTAGAATGTATGTTCTACCGAAATTCAGGAAGCCTAGTATTGATTGTAAATTTTTCAGCGTTTTTGGTGCTTGGAGTACTGCACACTTCTCTAGTAAGTTGTCTGCTAGGCTTTTGCCTTCACTTGATAATTCATATCCTAAAAATAGGACTGTTAGATGGGCAATTCTTGACTTTTTAAAGTTGAATTTGTAACCATCTGATGCGAACCCAAGAATTATGGTGTTCACTCTTTTTAAGTGAGTCTCCAGGTCATCGTCTGTAAGATAGATGTCATCGACATATGATAATGCCTCATCATCATATATTTGTAGTAATTCTGTTACCCTTGCTGAGAATAATCCTGGGCTACTCTTGAATCTCTGTGGGAGTTGGCAAAATTGTTTTTGCAACCCCATTATTGAGAAAGCGGTCAAATACCTGCTTTCAGGTGCAATGTTTTGACAGAAGAATCCATTAGAGATATCTAATGTTGTTTTATATTTTTTGCGCACGATGTTGTCCATTAGAGCTGTACTGTGAGAGTTTTGTACTGCAAACATTTTGCAGCAGGAGTTTAAATGTCTGTAGTCCAAAACTAGGCGATATGAATCGTCTGGCTTGGAGACAGGAAACAAAGGATTGTTCATTTGTGAGGTGCGTGTTTCAATCACCCCATGATATTCAAGTTGATCTAAGATCTCCCTAACTTGCTTTTTAGCTTCTTGTTTAACTGGGGACTGCCTTTGTGCAGTAGGTTGATTTTTTAACTGGATTTTGTGGTGAGGAGAGTCCTCATCCCATCCTACATAATTTTTGTATAATGCAGGGGCTTGACCACTGCCCATTTTCTTGCGAATGTGTATTTTTTATGAATTGGAATATGATTTGAGAAGGCAGGCATAATCATTTCTTTGCCATGAGGGCACTCACTGACATACTCTGGTGGCCAGTCTTTTTCAGCTAACAGGATGTCATAGTCTTTAGAAAGATTCTCCCAAAAGAGACCTTTCATTTTCCTAGTTTTATCTCCCTCTATATGTAATGTTATTTCATATAGTTTATGGGGCACGCTAACTCGTGTGTCTGCAGTTTCCACCTGAATGTATTCATTCGTGCCCACTGTCTCCAGAAGATTCATCAGGATCTTGCGAGCTATGGTCACTTCTGCTGCGCTGTCTAGCATTGTCTGGGCCCACTCTCCGTTTTTCAGTTGTGTCCTCAGAATCCTCGGCATGTTTAATTTTAATAATTGGCGAATTTTACGAATTCGCGATCCGCGAATTTGCAGATTTGCAAATTTGCAATCCGCAAAATTCGCGAATTTGTGCGAATTGGCGGATTTTTGTTTTTTTGCGTGTTCGCTGGGTTTTTTGCGTGTTCGCGAGCTGCTTGCATAGCGAAGTTACCCATGCAGTCGTTTATGGGCACAGCACCCTCTGGTTCATCACTGCCACCCTCTGGTTCACCACTGCCACCCTCTAGTTCACCCCTGCCACCCTCTGGTTCACCCCTGCCACCCTCTGGTTCACCACTGCCACCCTCTGGTTCAGCAGCGAAAGAGAGGGAGAGAGAAAGAGAGAACGAGAGAGAAAGAAAGAGACAGAGAAAGAGCAAGAAAGTAAAAGAGAGAGAAAAAGAGAGAGAGAGACATGGAAAGAGAGAGAGAAAGAGAGAAAGACACACAGAGAGGGAGAGAGAGAGAGAGGATGAGAGAGAGAAAGAGAAAGAGAGAGAGAAAGAGGGAGAGTGAGAGAGAAAGAAAGAGAGAGAGAGAAAGAGAGAGCGAGAAAGAGAGGATGTGAGAGAGAGAAAGAAAGAGAGGGAGATAGAGAGAAAGAGAGAGAGAACAACAGAGAAAGAAAGATAAGCAGAAAAAGAGGAAGAACTTGAAAGAGAGAGAGAAAGAGATAAATAGAGCAAGAAAGGAGAGGGAGAGAGAGATAGATAGAAAGAGAGAAAGAGAGGGAGAGAGAGAGGGAGAGATAGAACGAGAGAAAGAAAGAGAGGCCGGATCTCTGAAGGGCCAGATTCTTGAGTTGCCCCTACAGAACATACAGCTTTTTATTTTTAGCAAAATGCATATGAAAATTGTGCTGTAAAGGTCTCTTTTAGTTTAACCCCTCCTGAGAACTCAAAATGGGCGTATTTGCCATCCTCTCCCTTCTTCCTGTTTTTTATATCTGTAAGTGCTTCCTGATGAGGTTTAATTCCTTGGACAGGTGCCTCGTTGCCTACTTGTAACTATTCTCTGACCCTGCTTCAAGGGTCAGAGCAGGGTCAGAGAATAGTTGCAAGTAGGCAACGAGGCGCCAGGAAGCAATTAGCAGCAGGTGCCCAAGTTGAATTTAATTTCTTTGTAACCCTTTTGTAAAAGGTTACAAAGAAATTAGGTTCAACTTTTGCACCTGCTGCTGTAATCCTTGCTTGGCTGAAAATTCGTCCCCGCTGATTCGCGGATTTTACTGCGATTTCGCGAGATTCGCAGATTGCGAAATCGCGGAAAATCCGCAAATTCGCCCACGAAACGGATTTTACGCCCACCCTTACTTGCTACCTTCTTTCTGGGAAATTGTGATTTTTTACTTTGATGAGCAGGTTATTTGTCTTTGGACTTGACGTGCTCTTCCTTGTGTTTTGACCGTCCTCTTCTTTTCAATTTCTGTGAGGAAGTCTGAAAAGAGCGAGAGGGACGTGTATCAATATCTTGATATCTATCAGGTTTTCTCAATTTATCCCTGTCTCTAAGGCTGTATCTTTTCTCAGAGGGTTCCCTTTGGGAAAACTTGTCTCCTCGGCCACGAGATCTTTCTCTCCATTGAGGAGACCTTCCTCTGGACTGGAATCGTTTTTCCTTGGGAGTGGATTGTTTATTACCATCTGTAACAGGGTGGGAGCGGCAGCCCCTGTCGAATGGTGGAATGCTGATTATACCTCCCCTCCTTCCCTTCAGTCTGACTGGGACACCCGTCCCCTGCTCTCCGACACCAGAGAAGAATTGAGGGAAGGCGCCTTTCACTGGGATTTCAGCGGTGACAAAGCCACGCCCCCACATGACTTAGGAGGACCAGGATTGGACAAAGGCCCGGAAGCCCTCTACTTGGGGTGTGTCGACACCCTGGAGGAAGGAGAAGGAAGGCAGGACGAGGAGAATCGGAGCGAGGAAGACGGCGTGCGAGGAGAGGACGGAGGAGAAAGAGCGGAATACGCTGGAGAGCCAGGAGGCCAACGACCCGGTGAACCAACGTGCCACACTCCCGAGGGAGGAATGTGGCTTTCTCAGGTACGGCGGCGTTGGGCAGCTTGGGTCGGGAGTAAAGGGGCCATTTGTAAAATAGTGTAAATATTCCCCTTCGTTTTCCGTTCCCACTTTACCGCATTACCCCCTACCCTCCTATCCTTCCCTTACGTACCTCACTCACCCCTAGAGCACTGAGCACCACCAATAGTTGTGTAGCACCGCTGTACCCTCACTATCACTCGGTCCCCTTGGTGCAACCGATATCAGACAGTTATCCTGACGGTATCCCTCTGTTGGTTTCTCTTTGTGGAGCTGACCAGGAAAAGGCGTCACTTGAAGAATCCACAGAAAGAGGACGGCCGCCTCACCCTCAGCAAGAACGGATGCCATCACGGACCGGGCAGATTTTGCAAGAGAACGGTTGACATTGCGAACAAGAAAAACCTTTCTCCGAATAAAACCCTCTTTGCGCAGAACGAGTCTTCAGCCTGTTCTTAATCCGCCCATAGAAAGCATCGAGCCCACTCACACCCCCACGCTACACCATCCCAACTCTTTTTTGGAGTATTTAGATTATGTTTAATAAATATTTTTTCAGGATTTTCAGTTAATTGGGGTTTTATTGGTTTCCCACCCACACTATCTCTTCCTAGCTCTTCATAGGATTTTTCTATGATTCTGGCAATTTCAAATGGTTGGTCTGTTATATCTGTCTCCTTCAATTTCTGGCGGATTGCCACACATGCTGCTTCTCCATTTATGTTGGCTAATAATATAGCCGAGACCTGCTTAAAGTCTTTTAGTAATTTCATACCCAGAGTTAAACCGGGTTCTGGACCGTATTCGTTCTGAATTTGTCTTAGTACATCTGGTATGACCGCCATAGACGGAACACCATGTGTTTTTGTGTAGATGGAAGCAAAGACCATGCCCCAAGTGTCACAGTCCTCCACATGTGGTGCGACCCCCATTGGGAGGCAGATAGTCAGAATTCTGTGTTTTTCATGAGGTGTAGTATTAGGAAATACTGCCTCTATTTGAGTTATTTTTTGAGCTAACCAGAATGGAATTTGTTCCCGTTTTATGGGTGTTTTACCAAGACATGATTGTATGTTCTGTGGTGTATTTTGTTTGTATTCCCCTAATGAGGGGTCAGTTGTGGGATGTTAATTGCTGTTTGGACTGTTGAAGTCTGCATGACATACTGGACCAATTGTCTATGTATTTTAATTAAAAGTTTTAGCTGAGCTAAAAGTTCCCGGTCCGACATTTTATCAATGTCTTGGTGTGGTGTGTAGCTGGCTAGAACCGGCCACGTGGCTCCTGGTCTACCTAGTGGACCGTGCCTGGGGATGTGATTTTGATGTTTTAGGGCGCCTTTAAACCAGAGCAGGTGGTCTTGGTAAGTTAGTGGGATTTCAACGTCCTCGAAAGGAGTGTATACATCCGGAGGTTCCTCTATTTTGTAATAGTGGAAATCTTTTGTCACAGCGTGTGCTTCTGGAAAATGTATCCATGAATAGAATACCCCTGTCTGCCGATACTCATGTGCCTCTATCACGAATATGACCGTACCACCTCTTGGTGATAGTCCATTTTCTATAAGTTTAAGAGTTATAGTTTTTCTTATATTGACCGGAATGATTATAGCATACGGGTCTCCTTGCTGGAGACTTGTGTCTTCCTCTAAGAGTTGAGTTGCTAATGCTTCTCTATCTCTTTCTTCTTCACTTTCCGTCATTTTATTGACTAAAAATGTTTTTGTTGCAGAGGAAGTTTCAAGGAAACAAAGATTAGGTGCACAATAGTTTGGAACACTGTATCCTTCAACGTTGACTAAACCAAAACCTAATACATAGGATTCTCATCCTACTAAGTTCCGGCGGATATTAACCTTTCACCCACTCCAGACGTCTATTGGAGTTTTTACGGGAGAAAGGGGTCTGTGTGAAAAGCACGACTGAGTTACTCTAGTGTCTTGCGTTAGATTATCTCCTTACCAAAGGTTGGGCACCATTTAGTGTAGTTTCTATATTCCCAATAGGCTCTGCGCATTGGAATAACATAAACAGCAGTGTAGACGTAGGACTGAGGTCATCTAGGTCTCTACTGACTATGTTAGACTTAATTACTTTTGCCAGCTAGCTCAGAGGTCACTAGAAACTTTCTCGAATGTTCAGGAAAGGGTTAACCGTCCTGATTTAGACAAGAAGGGATTAGTTTCTGAAAACCGCATAAACATGACAACTTTGCTCCCTATAAAGAGTGTATCTCTAGAGTCGTGCGAAAACAATAGACAGCTATTTTACTCAGTCAATCGTGCATGCTTAGTTTCACCAGAGTGCAGAGAAATAGAGAGACGGGCGTTTTCAATAAAAGGTGTTATTTTATTGAGCAGTCTTCTTTCTCATGCAAGAGAAATGAATTACCACAATTGCAATACTTATTATAAAGTAAAGTGCGTACAGTAAAAGTAGTATTATGAAATAATACTGTAAAAGCATTGATATGGTTTCTTAGCCATATAATACTTTATAATGGATAAAATATATACATAAATAAAAACATTGACTAACGAACTCAACTGGTGCTTCTAAGATACGCCTATCCCGGTGTACCTGACTTAAGCCTAATACGTGGGAAGGAGTAAGTAAGTTGCAGTTTTAAGTTAAGTTTGCCAAGTATCGGAATCAAGAATTCTCTCTAAGGTTTTAATCAGCTCCTTACCTTGGTTATAGAATGAAGGAGGTCTTGTATCTCGCTTCTCAGGACTCGATCTCCCAGCAACCCGCGAGGGTGACTTGGGAACACCGGAGCTGGATTTTCTCGGCTGGAGAAAAAGACAGCGTCTCTCTCAGTGCGTCGAAGGGAGGGGCGTTTTCCTTTGGCTCTGGCAACAGCTGGGCTCTCGGGCAAGTGGAACGTCGCTCTGCTCCCCACCACCGTGTGTTTGGTTAAGGCAACGTTGGTATATTTATACCTGAAAGGTGCCAGGTTTGACGTAAGGTTGGACATATGATGTCACTAAGAACTAACAGTTCTTTCTGGACTCCAGGAGTTCTTGTGAAAATCAAAACAAAAGCAGGGGGAATTCCCGGGCTGCTGGAGGCTTGGTTTGTTTAAAGAGCGCGTTGTGCTTTCTAGGAGTCTATGGGAGTAGCCTTGCCATGTTTTGGACTGCATGGGGTATTACTAAATATGGATATGATTCTTATGCCTTTATAAGGATACTATTTGTTATAACCACATAGGGGCATGAATTGGGAATATCGAATTAGGGTACTAGATAGAAATACAACAGGACACCACACAGGTTTTATATAAAAAATAATTAGACTTTATATAGAGTTACCACAAGACTATAAACAACAGAAATACACAATACTGTTACTTTAAGATGGTACATTAAGCTTAGTTCAGTTCAGTTCTTAAGATGCAACACTTTGCGTCAATTTACCTTAGGTTGCGTTGTGCTTCCACAACAAGCAATGTCGCAGCGAGGAAAATGCGGTAACGTTCAGGTACAAAGAAATAAAGACGTGAAGATCTTCCAGATGCGCCATGCTTCTCGGGCATGCAAGAAGTTCTCAGTTCGATGCGTGGACTGCAGTGGTGACACCCTGACGATGCAACGGCAGCAGCTCCAGCGGTGACACTCTTCTCCCACGATGCGTGAAGCTTCCGCACAATGCGACATCTACAGCGGCGACATCCAAGATGCGACGGCAGCAGCTCCGACGGTGGCACGCTTCTCGGGGATGCGAAGTGCTCTTCTTCAATGCAGTGCAGTGTGACAGTTCCAGCAGTGACACCCTCCTACGGAGTTGGGACAGAAGGTACATCGACGGGGACACGTTCCGACCTCGTTGCGAGATTCTTCTCTTGATGCAGTGCAATGCGACAGCTACAGTTCCGACACCCTCCTTCGGAGTTGTGACGGCAGGCACAGCGACACGCTACTTCTAGTTGAGTCGCGCTTCCAGCTCCTTGCGACACGCAGTTCTTCAGAAGGCCCAAAACAGCAGCAGGCACTTCCAAAAGAACTCTAGAGAGCTGGGGTGTGAAGTCTGTTGTCCCTGAGACTTCAGCAGGAGGCAAGCTCTTTTCCAAGCCCTTGGATATCCTTCACAAGTTGAAAGCAAAGTACACAAAGTTCCTTTCTCCTTCCTATGGCAGTAAGGCAATCACTGCAAGCCAATCCCATAAGCAGCACTTCAGCTTGGGAATAGTCTCTCAGGTTCCTCTCCTCAGTAAAGGATTCTTCTTGTAGTCCAAAAGTGATCTAATTTCATGGGATCAGGGTCCCAATATTTATACCCCAAAATCCTTTGTTCTCTGAGGGGAGAGGGGCCTTTGCCCAGTCCAAGCCAGTTCTGAAGCACTCTGTTTACCAGACTTCTCCTTTCCTTTCACAGTGCAGGTCAGAAACATCAGACGCCCCACAGGAGGTGCAGCCAGCATTGTGGAAGGCAAGTACAGTCCTGGAGCACTTTGTTTACAGGACTCCTTCTCTTCTTTCAGTGTGCAGGGCAGAGACATCAGCCGCTCCCCAGGGGGTGGAGCCAGCATTGTGGAAGGCAGGCACAGCCCTATTCAAGGTTCAGGTGCAACTCTTCCCTCCCATCTAGATGCAGATCTCTCTATTCGCCACTGGGTGACTCATCCTGTCTCTTGGAATCCCCCAGCCCTCTCACTCACAAAACCAGACAAAGGAATACACAACCTAGCAGAGGCAGGCTTGAAAGGTTAGGCAAGCACATACCTACTTACTAAAAGTGGTTTTTGGAAACACAGAATGGTAAAACCAACTTCACTAAAAGATGTATTTTATCATTCTTTGTTCAGGCATATTAAACTCGAATTTCTACCATGTTCTCTGAGACACTTAGGATTATAAACATGTAATAATCTAACAGCCCATTCTGACCTATGGAGAACAGGTAGCCTTGCAATAGTGAAAAACAAAAATGGCTGTAATTCACTATTAGGGCATGCCACACACATCAAGGCTTGTCCTACCTTATACTTACAATGCATCCTGCCCTTGGGCCTGCCATAGGGGTGACTGATATGAAGAAAAGAGAAGGTGTAGGGACTGGCAAGTGGGTGCATTGGCCCAGTCAGCATGACAGTACCAGACTGCACGTAGGCTCTGCAATGGCAGACCTTAGACACATTTTACAAGGCTGCTTCTGTGGGTAGCACAACCAGTGCTGCAAGCCCACCATCAGCATTTGGATTTACACGCCCTAGGCACACTCAGTGCACTAGACTAGGGTCTGATAAGTAAACCAAATAGCCAAACATGGAACTACTGATTAATGCATCAATTTACAATAGGGAGAACTTGCTCTGTGGCACTGGATAGCAGTGGCACAGTGCCCAAAGCATCTAACACCAGAAAAAATACATGAGGAACAGCAAAAATGGAAGGGAGACCCACGCCGATGGTGCCAGGTCTAACAAGACCTATGTGTCCTCTTTTCTGGACTATCATAATCAATTCATACTTCTGCAAATGACAGCCTATGCATATTGACTGGAGGCACCGTAGCTCTCGCTCGGCGACCCCTTCTTTATTAGTTCTAAATCAGGTGTCGCCCAATATGCTCTTCAAGTCTTCTGTCCGCCAGTCTGACTAGCAGCGTCTATGGAATGGGCTTCCTGAACCTATCCCCCAACATTCGTAATTCCTTGGCTGATTTGCTACTCTCACCCTACAAAATATACCAGGAGCTCACACGCCTTGTCCTGATGATGTTCGAAATTTTATGAGATCGAAACACCGTCGACCATAAAACAACTTGACTACCTTTTTATTATATAACTAACTAAATGCATAAAGGAGTCTAAGCATCTTATTGTTTTGAATTGCTGCATGTTTCAAACCTTCTCACTTACCACTGCACATTTCCTTCTTTTATTTGTGAACACTAGATCATAATACACACAGAAAAATGTCTCAACAAATATGCAATGAATAAATCAATTACATTACAACGTTAAGTATTTTACTGCCTTGGGTCTTCCAAAAAAATCTTTAAGACCCTGGGTGTTCCTAACACCCTTGAGATCATTTGACCTTAAGGAATCACAGTTTTTTATAAAATGTATTACACAAGGTTCTTGAAAATTGGGGGGTTCCTTTGTTTCCTAATATATATAGAGATAAGGAGTCACAACGTTTGGCAAGAAGGCCATCCTTGTCCTCCACACCAGTTTTTCCAGACAAAAGGTGGTGTAAGGCAGTTGCACTGAAGGAGCTTGGAGCTCACTCACATGACCAGCTGAAGCCACAAGCAAGAGAGACCTTAGAGTCAAAAGGTGCACAGAGAGAGCTGTGCATCAGTTCAAAGGGAGAACACACGAGAAAAGTCAAAACCAAATGAAGATCCCACTGTGGCATCATAACCAGTTTGAGGAAAAACAAATGTCCAATTGTTAACAAAAGGCATTACAATAGGCAATTTAATCAACAACTGTTGGCCCAGTAAATGCAACCAGGCCAAAAGGGCCAACAAATAACCCTTAATGGTGCCCACTGCAAGTTCTTGTTTGGCCAAAGACAATAGAATAAAACACCCAACAGCTTGGGCTGCAATGGGTCTGTGCTGCGGCATCCACACCAGGTCACAAATGTGTCCAAGTGTCTGGCGTAAGTGGAAATCCACAACCTCTAGTGGTAGATCGATCACATTTAACTGCAACCGCACAATCTCCACACACAGAGGTGCAGATCGCCAGGTTCAAGTGCAGAACCCTGGCCACCTGTTGTGACAGAAGATCAACCTAACGTGGTAGCCTGATCGGAGGACAGATATTCATGCCCCCCCAGTTATGAATACCCCGCTCTCCTGTCCCCATCAAAAGAACTTTGATGACTTGGGCCTGGTTGTTCCTGATATTCAAAAGTTGAGGCAAGGGCAGAAAGGTGTTCTGAAGTCCGGTGGTCCACTCCAGCCTGAATGTTTCTCGTAGAAGATGCTTTCTTGGGAACACCAAAATACAGAGTTTTTCACACTACTCATTCTCAACGTTAGCATAAAGATCCAACCAGGGCTTCTCTTTTTGTTGGAATATGCCTGGGGCACCTTGGGATGAAATAAATTTACGATTCACCAGGTGTGACCGGCTGATCATGTCCATTTTGGTGTTCCACAAGTTGATTCACGATCAGAGGGATTCTCTGACCCAAGGTGTCTCTTGGCACAAGACCCAGGAACCCAATCCGCCATGCTTGCATTACCACATGGCAGTGGTGCTGTCCAAGGGAACCTGCACCAACCTTCCCTTAATGGACAAGAGGAAGGTATTCAATGCCATGCGGATGGCCCACAGCGCCAAGATTCGGGTTTTCTCAAAAGACTAGAGTCCCCAGATCTCCATCACTCTCGGATGACCTCACCAGCCCAGCAGGGATGCATCAATCACCACTGTCAGCTCTGGGTGGGAACGGAATGGGTTCTGCCGCTTGACAGATTGTGGTTGAGCAGCCGCCACTGTCGATCATGACATCTGACAGGTTTCCTTGGAGTCGGGCTGACTGACACTTCAGATCCCACTGCAGAGACTCCCTATTCCACTTGGCAAAGGGAGCAAGCAGGATGCATGAGGCCATCAAACTAAGAAGCCTCAGAGCTGCTTTTACTGAGATCCAGGAAAGAGGCTGAGACATCGGGAACACACTTCAAACTCCCTGCACTCGTTGTGGTGGAGGAAAGGCCCTGAACTTCACTGTAGCCAATACAGTTCCTCTAAAGGAAGTCTCTCTGAAGGTATGACTCCAGCTTATTGATCAATAACCTCTAAGATAAGAGGAGGTTTGCAGTCATCTAGAGGTGGTCTTCGACTGACTGTAGCAACCCTGTCTTCAATAGCCAGCCATCAAGGTAGGGGAAAGCTGGTATTCCCAACTTTCAAAGATGGGCACCGACCACCACAATCATTTTGGCTAACATCCAAGGGACTCTGGCAAATCCGAAGGGGAGCACAGTATGCTAAATATGTTCCTACTTAGCAATGTAATACATAATGTCTGTGGGACTGCAGGACAGTCATATGAAAGTACACGTTCTGCAGGTTAAAGACAACCATCCAGTTGGCTGTACTCAGGCCAGACAGAACTTGGATCAGCGTGAGCATTTTGAAATTGGCCTTCCGTGGGAAGGCATTCAGAGGGCAAGGCGATAAAATAGAATGAAGGCCTCTATCCTTCTTCAGCACAAGGAAATAGTGGGAGTAACAACCAGTCCCGATTTCTGAATCCAGTACCCTCTCTGTGGCTCCTTTGTCGAGTAGAGTTGGCACCTCTTGCAGCAGGATGGACAGGTGCTCCTTTGAAAGCTGCTCTGATGTGGGTGAAATATGCAGCTGGGCGGCAAAGAATGGAAAGACATAACCCTGTTGAAAGATCTAGAGGACCCTTCTGTTGAATGCGCTAGGCTGCCAAAGTTGGAGAAAATGTTTGCTCTTGCCTCAAACAGTGTAGGTATGTGCCAGCTTAGATACATTAAAGTGGCTTGGAGGCTGATGACACAGGCATAAGGGACTAGGAAGACCGCTGACCCTGTCCATCCACTGTCTGCCTGATCTTCGTCCCTTGACTCGAAAGGGTTGATAGAACTTTGGGGCTGAAGGGGTAGTCTTTGTCTGTACTCCAAACCTCTGGAGTTGCCTCTGGAGGGCTGAAACTGATGGCACAAATGTCTGACAGGTGTTGAAAGGCCAAATCATCACGCCATGGCTCAGGATTCCTTCAAACCCTTTATGTGGGTCTCATCAAAAGAAATATCCATGAGGGATGCCTGCACATCACCAGAACAGCCTGCAGATCTCATGCACGCATGGTGACTAAGCATCATGCTAGAGCCAGCTGCTGGCCCCAAACAATTGGTTGTGTCCAGGCCAGGCTGAATCACATATTTGGAGGCATCTTGAATAGGTGAACCAGGGAGGACCTAAATTCTCCCAGCACATCTGGCAAGATCTCGCTGACCTAGTCCCAAAGTGCATGTGTATATCATCCTAGTAAACAACTAGGATGAAAACTAGAAAAAATGTGTTTTTCAAATGTGTCGATATGCTTCAACTCTCTGTCAAAGGAAAGAATTGGGATATACTTTGCTAGTAGAAGCCTGGACCCCAGACTCTCTGGAGTAGTGTGTGGAGTTCAAAAATCAGGGTCGTCAGCAGTCAGTCTTTGGCATCTGGCAAACTGCCAAATTCACTGGCAGGCACGACAAAGGCTTAGACCAGATGCCCATCAAGTTATCAGTCAGGGCTTCGCTGAATGGCAGTAAGGGCTCAGAAGAGGCCTGGCCAGGCCTTAAGACTTCTGTAAGAACCTTAATTTTGACCTCCACAGAAGGAAGTTATAGATCTAGAACCCTAGGAGTGTCTATTCACTACAACAAGAGCAGCACTTTCTTCTATTAGAGGCCAAGGGTGAGGACACCCTTGGCCACTGGCCTCCTATACATTCATATACAAATTGCTGTCATCAAAATATTATTATTATTATTATTATTAAAAACATTTATAAAGCGCGAACGAAGGCCCTTGGGCATCTCGGCGCTAAGAATCTCTGTCGTGTTTAACCAACAAGGGGAGCTAGAGTTCATTGATTAAAAAGCCAGGTCTTGAGTTGCTTGCGAAAAGACCAGAGAGAGGTACTCGTTTTGATCGAGTATGGCAAGGTGTTCCAGAGTTTAGGTGCGGCTACAAGGAATCTTCTGTCACCCCATGAGACAGATTTGGTACGGGGTACCATCAGTTCGTGTGAACTGGATGAGCGTAGCGTTCTGGAAGGACTGTAGGGAATGAGATTTTGAGTAAAAAAAAGCAGGTCCGACATTGTGTAGAGCCTTATACACTAAGCAGAGGGACTTGAACTTGATTCTATTTCTTACAGGCAGCCAATGCAACTGTCTTATAGTTTCTGACGCAGATTGGTGTTTAGGGATACGTCCAAGGAGCCTGGCAGCTGCATTTTGAATAATTTGCATTTTTTGTAACACTCTTTCTTGGGCACCCAAAAACAGAGAACCATGGAGCTCACCAGGGTTTTTCCGGCATTCTCGGGTAGAAATGGCAGGATTTTTTTTATGAGCAGTAATTTGTGGAAGGCCGAAGAGGAGATCTGGTTTGCGTGAGGTAGGAAATTGAGGCGATTGTCAAACATGACTCCCAGATTCCTCACCTTACTAACCGGAGCCGGAGGCTGGCCCATAGATAACGGCCACCAGAGGGAGGACCATTCCGGGGTTAAGTTGCCGAAAATGACAACTTCCGATTTGTCGGAATTTAATTTCAGGCAGTTGGAGGCCATCCAATTCCCTATTGCCAACATGCCCTGATTAAAATTGTTGGCAATTTTGTACCCATCATTCCTGACAGCAAGGACCAGCTCGGTGTCATCTGCGTAGGATGTAAGACTCATCCCATATGCCCGAATGACTTTGGCAAGGTCCGACACATAAATGTTAAATAGTGTCGGACTAAGGGATGAGCCTTGAGGAACTCCACATGGCAGTGACAAGGAGGATGATTCAAAGGATCCAATAGTGACCACCTGGGACCTGTTCGCCAGGAAAGAAGCAAGAAGTTTCTTGGCGTTGTGTAGGATGCCCATGCTTTCGACACGATCGACCAGAGTAGCATGGTCGACCGTGTCGAAGGCCGCAGATAGGTCCAGCAGATTCAGGACTGCTGTTCCTCCAACATCCCGGATGGATCTAATGTCGTCCGCTGCTTTAACCTAGGCAGTCTCTGTTCCATGGTATTGGCGGAAGCCGAACTGAGATTCATCCAGTAGCTAGTGTTCCTCGATAAAGGTTGATAGTTGGAGATTCATAACTTTTTCAACTATTTTTGCCAAGAGTGGGAGACTAGCAATTGGACGATAGCTTTTTAGTTCTTCCTTATCGAGGTTTGGTTTTTTGAGGAGGGGTTTTATAAGGGTCTTTTTTAAAGTCTCTGTACTAAACATGGCATTACAGATTGCAGTCATAGCTGGGAGAACAACTTCTATGATTGGAGCAAAACTTTCAGGGGACATGGGTCTAGAGCAGAACCCGATTTGATAGAGGATATGATGTTCCGTACCTGGGGGCAAGAGTCATCTGTGAACTGCAAGAAGGTAGGACCAGAGTAGGAGGTAGGTGGTTTCAAGGAGATGTTAGCATTATTTGCGAAGACCCGATAGATGTCCTCAACTTTACTAAAGAAAAAGTTAGACAGATCGTCGCAGAGTGATTGGGAGGGGGGAGGTGTCAGGTTGGGAGAAAATCCAGCTAGCTGTTTGGTGGTTTCGTATAATGCTTTGTTAGAGTTTTTTGCTGATTCAATTCTCTCACAATAGTACTTTTTCTTTGCCTCACTAATTAAGTTTTATATTTAGCCACCGATTCTTTGTACTTGGTTTTGACTTCTTCTGCATAGTCTTTCCGCCAATGCCTCTCTTTGTTCCTACACTGTTGTTTGTGGGTACGTAACTCCTCTGAGTACCAAGGAGCCGACGGGGCAGATCTATTGCGGGACCGTTGTTTGACCTGGACCGATTCAGTGGCTGCAGAGCCCACCCAGTCGTAGAATTGGGTAGTAGCAGTATTGGGATCAGTTGATAGCAAGGGGATAGAATCGATAAGAAGAGTTTCCAGACTGGAGATATCGATGTCATCCCATGCCAAGTAAGGTTGGCGGGGATTAGGGCATGATTTGACGGCATGAGAGTCATAAAATGACAATGATGCCAGGATGAGATGATGATCAGACCAGGTAAGGGGAAGTGTTTGGGTGACTTGCAAGCCTGCTGCATTAGTGAAGATGCCATCCAATGTATGGCCCCCTTCATGTGTGGGTGAGATCACCAGGAGTTGGAGATCAAAGGTGGACAGATCTGCTAGGAAGGTAGCGGTGTCTGGGTGTTCAGGTTTGTCAAAGTGAAAGTTGAAATCGCCTAATACCGTGAGGGAATTGTCGAGGGCGGATGCTTCCAACGTAGACCTGAGGTCTTGAATAAAATCAGTCCTGGGCCCCGGAGGACGGTAAAGAAGAATCCCTTTAAATGTGTAGGAAGGGGACAGCTTGATGGAAAATTCTAGAACTTCGCAGGATGATAGTGTGATCATTTTAATCCTTACTGAGAAGATATCACGTGCGATGATAGCAATGCCACCACCTTTTTTCCGTTGTCTATCTAATCTATGTGTGGAGAACCCTTTAGGAACAGCGATCACTAGATCAGGATCGGACGCATTGTCCATCCAGGTTTCTGTCATAAAGAGTAGGTCCACTTTGTGATCCTCAATCAGCTCGTATATGTCCTGTCGGTGTTTACTGAGCGAGCGGACATTGGTGAGGGCGAATATATAAGATTTCAAGGATTTATCCTTGTTACAGGGGGGTGGTTTAAAAATGGAGGGTATAAAGGCTTTGCAGCCTGAACATTGTGTGACCGGGCTTTTGGCCAGGGAATATGGATCAGATATGTGCAGGACTGATGGGTGGGGGGACGCAGAAGCTGGGTGGCTGAGTAGTAGCCTCGTGGGGGCAGAGGGTGGGAACCAGGGGGGTCGCCCTCGGCCCGGGCCAGGCGCAGACGGGCTTGCCTTTGGCGCGCCCGCTGCGCCTGCCCGCTGCGCGGTCGGGCGGGTCTGTTGTTTATATTCATAGTTGGGGGTGGGCGGGAGGAGGGTGGGAGGGGCGCAGAGCTATCCCGCCAGCCTTCCCTTCCCAAGATGGCGCCTAAAGTTGTGCAAAGGGGTTCCCAGCGCCTAATAACGGCGGCGTTGAGGGATGCCGTTTAAATAAGCCTCAGGCGAAGTAGTCTCGCTCCGAAGTGGGGGCGGGTATTAAAAACGCACTATTTAAAATATTATACACTTTTTAAAAAGATCGAAATTATTATGTCAAAAACAATCTTAATTATCAGAAAGGTGCAAGAGAGCGCAAGGTACCTCCGGCTTCCGCCTCAGAGGGAAAACAACAGAAACCTCGGGGAATGATAAGCCTCTGTCAGGTCCCAGTGTCCTCAGGATCGAGCGATGCTATGAAGGGTTCCACCTCTCGACAGCCCCTGGGTCTGAATGAGAACAGACTCACAGAAGTGGTCAAGCGAGGGATATCAGGAAGGGTAGGAAGGGAGCAGCGGGGAGAGGAAGCTGAAATGAGAACAAGGCACTATGAGTCAAGCACACACTTAAACTGATAATACATGCAAGCAAAGCAGACAAGGAACAGTCTATTATGTATTATTAACTGAATGGTCTTTTACCTGGAACTGAGAAAAGGGGTGGCTTTGCCTGGCAATCAGAAGTGTAGAACATGTATCTCTGATCTATAACACAAGAACCTGGAAGTTATCTTCTTGAATCAAAATCACATTTGCTTAATAAACATTTGTAGGATATACACGTACCAAACAATATTACTGTTAAGGCTTCAACAGAGGGCAAATGGTAAATAGCCAGCCAGGCGAAGCTCATAAACCCCTGTTGTAATGTCACAAAAGAAATAGAAAACAATAGTTATTCTTAAATAACCACCCGTAGACCTTGGGTTGAACTTCACCCGAGGACCGCTTCTGTATTTGTACTTTAGCCCAACAACGTAGACTGCAGAATACTTCTTCAGTATACCTGGAAGGACACCATTATCCAGACTGTGAGCAACCCTTAATCCAAGGTTCCTCCGAAACCAATAACAATTAGATTAATATCCAAAACAGTTTCTAAGGTGTCAAAGCCCCCTCTGAATGGGAGGTTTTCAGCAACAGTCTCAAAGAAATAACGTAAAGCACAACATGCGCATAAATCAAGTCTCGCATGTAATCCAGGCAGGAACCACCACCTAGATGAGTTCGCACTCAAGACGAGAGTGCACGGCAGCTGCCAGCAAAAGAATACAGTCACAGCAAAACGCCTCCGTGGAGACTAGTAAACGGAGCCTCAGCCGAGGACTCCCTGAGCTCTAACAAGTTCCGTGGCCAAGATCGGTAATGCTCGAACCGAGCACACGCGAGGAATACAAACACAAAGAAGGTCACCACAAAGGATACGCTGGATACTTGGGGAAACAATCCTACCGTGTCTTCTCTCCATTACCAGAATCAACGGCAAGGTCTCTCCTTCTCTGCTCCGTCTTGAGGTTTCCGTGTGTGACGTCATCGGCCAGAGGCGTCGCACACGTACCTGGAATAATGGGAAATGTAGTTTTTACAGCACTCAGAAGTGTCTCAAGGCAGTGTTCGAGACTGCCCTCCTCCGTGGGACGCGACAGCCTCGCCCTTAAGTATCCTGGGAGGGCGGGAGGGACGCAGAGCTATCCCGCCAGCCTTCCCTTCCCAAGATGGCGCCTAAAGTTGTGCAAAGGGGTTCCCAGCGCCTAATAACGGCGGCGTTGAGGGATGCCGTTTAAATAAGCCTCAGGCGAAGTTGTCTCGCTCCGAAGTGGGGGCGGGTATTAAAAACGCACAATTTAAAATATTATACACTTTTTAAAAAGATCGAAATTATTACGTCAATAACAATCTTAATCATCAGAAAGGTGCAAGAGAACGCAAGGTACCTCCGGCTTCCGCCTCAGAGGGAAAACAACAGAAACCTCGGGGAATGATAAGCCTCGCCCTTAAGTATCCTGGGAGGGCGGGAGGGGCGCAGAGCTATCCCGCCAGCCTTCCCTTCCCAAGATGGCGCCTAAAGTTGTGCAAAGGGGTTCCCAGCGCCTAATAACGGCGACGTTGAGGGATGCCGTTTAAATAAGCCTCAGGCGAAGTAGTCTCGCTCCGAAGTGGGGGCGGGTATTAAAAACGCACAATTTAAAATATTATACACTTTTTAAAAAGATCGAAATTATTACGTCAATAACAATCTTAATCATCAGAAAGGTGCAAGAGAGCGCAAGGTACCTCCGGCTTCCGCCTCAGAGGGAAAACAACAGAAACCTCGGGGAATGATAAGCCTCGCCTTGAAGTATCCTGGGAGGGCGGGAGGGGCGCAGAGCTATCCCGCCAGCCTTCCCTTCCCAAGATGGCGCTAAAGTTGTGCAAAGGGGTTCCCAGCGCCTAATAACGGCGGCGTTGCCGTTTAAATAAGCCTCAGGCAAAGTAGTCTAGCTCCGAAGTGGGGGCGGGTATTAAAAACGCACAATTTAAAATATTATACACTTTTTAAAAAGATCGAAATTATTACGTCAATAACAATCTTAATCATCAGAAAGGTGCAAGAGAGCGCAAGGTACCTCCGGCTTCCGCCTCAGAGGGAAAACAACAGAAACCTCGGGGAATGATAAACCTCGCCCTTAAGTATCCTGGGAGGGCGGGAGGGGCGCAGAGCTATCACGCCAGCCTTCCCTTCCCAAGATGGCGCCTAAAGTTGTGCAAAGGGGTTCCCAGCGCCTAATAACGGAGGCGTTGAGGGATGCCGTTTAAATAAGCCTCAGGCGAAGTAGTCTCGCTCCGAAGTGGGGGCGGGTATTAAAAACGCACAATTTAAAATATTATACACTTTTTAAAAAGATCGAAATTATTACGTCAATAACAATCTTAATCATCAGAAAGGTGCAAGAGAGCGCAAGTTACCTCCGGCTTCCGCCTCGGAGGGAAAACAACAGAAAAAATATAGGGGAAATTCATCCCCATCATCTCCGTTGTCTTCTACTAATGGCAGCAGACCCTGATCAAAAACGAAGAGCGGGGGAAGCAACTGAGGGCAGCTCTGTGGTAGAGGCAGTGTTTGGTCTGAATCAGACTATGGTAACCAGATGTATTGGAATGAAGATCTCTGTTGGATTGTAGATAAATACAGCTCAGAGT
Source organism: Lissotriton vulgaris (assembly GCF_964263255.1). NCBI lineage: Eukaryota > Metazoa > Chordata > Amphibia > Caudata > Salamandridae > Lissotriton > Lissotriton vulgaris. The sequence goes on along the minus strand of NC_141695.1, from coordinate 121,179,883 downwards.
CCGACATCGGGAACGTGATCTTCTCCGGCACCAACTGGAGATGGACATCGAAGGAACAATTGCAGGTTGTGAGGCTGGAGTAGAAGTCAGCACCCTTAGTTAATGCAGAACCAGAGGTGGGTTTGAGAGGCACAGATGGTGTTGAGGACGGATCCACCAGCAGTCACCCGACTGGAGCACCCTACAGGTACTAGGGGGCTCGAAGGCACACCAGCGGAAACTGGAAGAGTGACAAAAATGTGCAACATGGCCTTCCTGAAGGCCTCGATCTGCTGCAGTGGCACCGTTGACCTGGGGAATTTTGGGTGCCTCGCGACCTATGGTGGAACTGGCTCCTCAATCGGAGATCGGGCACTTTTACGCCATCCTGACTCCTGTGAAGATAGAGTGTGGCAGGATGCAAAGCAATTCTGCTTAGCCTTCTTGTATTTCCAAATCTATTTGGATGATGACTTACAAGATGACCTCAACCGTGAAGAAGAAATGCTGCGGGAAAGGCCGCAAGAGCAGGATGTGGGTCAACGCCCACAATTTTGAGCACAACTTGCATGGCTTATTCCAATGCTCAGCAACATACAGCTTCACTTTCCAGTCCCAGATCACTTTTGGGTTCCTGAGGGTGCATTCTTCATATAAATTGGAGTCTTTCCCTGAGGCCAAACACCAAAGGCACACCTCACGCGAGTCTGTCACCAACATCTAAATCTTAGAGATGCAACATGGTTTGAACCCTGCAGTTTTATGTGGGAATATTGTTCCATCGTATACTGGATTCCAATTTTAGAAGAAAAATATTGTCAATCCAGCAAAAAAAGAGAGCAAAGCTGAGGGTCTGCTTTCAAAGGTGTGGAAACAAAGTAGCTGATGTTGGCCGCAGAGGTGAAGCTAGTGGGCGGCTCCGCCCTGTTAGTTACAGGGTGGAAGGAAGCAAACTTGACAATGCATGGTGCCACCTAGTGGTGTGCAGGAGCACTGCAGTGAAAGTTTTAGGATCCAGTCTAACTGTGGATATTCTAAAATGGAGGGATCTGCGATGTTGTGTTTGACGTGCAAATGGCCAGCAGGCTGTGCTGAGGATGGCTTGTGTCCGTCCACGTGAACTGCTCAAGATGTCGGTTCCTTATCCTTTGTTTTACTATCTGTCCATATAATGTTGCTGTCTAGAGACCTGGAAAAGAATTTCAATACTTCCCTGTAAACCCATCTGACATTTGCTTTACTGAAACTCTGCTCTGCACTGTGCAGACCGTCGCCTGCCAACCACGGCGCTGTGGCACTAACAGTCTGGGTGAAATAAATCCACATATAACACATATTTCTGACCAGTCTAACCTCTGCCTGCCTCTGAGAAAGCCTGCGAAAATACTCCACAAAGCAATATGCACTTTGCTGAAAGACGATTTTGAGTATGAATGCAGCTTGAACCTTAATTGGCTCTTGCCTTCAACCCTTGCCTCCACAGTGGGCTGAACATTGGTCCTCTCGCCCAAGAATTGTGTATCCATCATGGAGACATTGCACTTCACCGCTGAGTGACCGTCGCCAAAGACAGGTGTTTGTAGTTTGCTGTGGTCTGTGGAAGCTGGGAGCAAATATTGGGCTGTGAAGCAGTCCTTTGTGTGATCTACTTGAGTCACAGTGGTAGGCTGGCTCTGAATTTCATCTTTCTGAAGTCTATAGAATGGGTACTGCTGTAATCATATTAGCATTTACTAGGTAAGGACATAGATCAATTCCCAGATTTAACAAGATTGGTAGACCTGGGAATGGATCAGAATTGTACCCCTCCCCACCAGAAGTGCAATGAGACTAAATGAAGCGACCTCCCCAGCCTAGATATCCACCATTTACAAATCCACACATGGAACTTAGTAGTACACGTCTTTATTTGTCTGCGTGTAATGTGAACTCCACATTCTAAACCAGGCTTCATTGCATTCCATTCTAACACTTACGTTACAGTTCTATGGGGTCTATCAGGAGCCAAAATGATTTCATCATTTCTAACTGGCAGGACACTACACCAAGTGTGCTGCCTTCTGCAGCATACTTAGAAAGAGGAAAATGCCTCAGATTAATATTTTTATACTGGAAGGTGTCCCTTACTGCACAAAAACAATGTTGCCTGTTACAAGGGTGTCTGTGTTGGTGCTAGGCATCAGTGTGTGCACCAGCACAGGCAGACAGCAGGAATGCACTGTATAATGTTTAATACAGCACATACCTGCCCTCTCACTTTCATGCATCGCAGTGCAGCAATGTGGCTTGCTCCGCTGCGTTGTGTGAACTATTGATAGATATGGGCATTAGTGTCTCCACAGGTGCTCTGGTGGGTGGTCAGATGTTCCACAAATAACTCAAGGGGGTGCCCTGCATGGAGTGTTTAAAATGTAGCGATGGACTTCTCTAGAAACAACTTCCAGGAGCTCAAAAAGTGCCCAAGAATCACTGAGCAAAAGAAGATTGTGATCCTGAGGCCAAGGTTGGTCAGAGTGCTCCAATGTCATCAGAGTCGGACACTGACAGATGCCCAGGCACCTAACTAAAAGAGGCCCCTATTAGCGACGTAGAAAGCTAAAAAAGTGGCCCACATTTGCAAAGTGGGGCAGTTTTTAACTTGTTAAGACGTTGCTGTATAAGTGTTTTGCAAGGTATAGGAGACTGCAAGGATTTGAGCTTGTTGCTGGCAATGTTTTGTTATCTGCGAAATGAACATTAAAACTTAACCAGAAGACTATAAAAGCGGCCCACAAAGAGGATAGAATCCGGCCCACACACAGACCGTCAGGCACTGCATGATTGCCTCATAGGGTAGTCCATCACTGAAGGTCACTCATTCATGGCTTTCCTCTGCTCTGGATTGCATTTCATTGCCCGGGAGCTACCTTTTGGAAAGGGCAATGTGATGTAATTTGCCATACTGTCCTCATTATGCTCATTAGTGATTTAAAACCTGCAATGATTGGAAGTACAAATATATGGCGTGTCATTCTTGGTGTCTATGGTTACTCGGTATCTGGCGAATGATGACATACCAGGTTAGAACAGCTCCAAAGGAGCACCATTGGCCACACAACCACCTCTGGGGGCTGGTAAGTGGTGTTATCAGACCTTGCCCCCTTGCTGGCACCAACGATATGTTGGGAGGTGCTGTTGTTTATCCACTTTGGCTCACGCAGTGCAGTTCCTGTACTTGTGTTTCTCTGATCTCCTCAGTTCTGGTTCCATTACCACCAGCTCCACCAGTCTCTGCTCTTCATGTTTCTCCAGTACTTGTCCCACAGGGTGACCCGCTTCATCGGACCCCATGGGGTATGTTCTAGTCTCCTGTGGGGACCCTCACACCTAGTAGATGTGCACTAACAGGTAGGTGCCATCTAGAGCTCCACTTGTTACCACCGCAGTACTTACTTGGGTACTTTCCATGTTACGCATGTTAGCGTTTCATCCCAGTCACTTGAGATGTTTCACTTTTACACGCTGGGCTATTTCAGTTTATCATATAGGCATGGATTACATTGACATCAACTAGAAGACATTCACGGTCTTTCTCGCTTTGCCCTCCCCTTTCGCCCATGAAGGTTGCCTTGGTCCAACCACACAAGAGCAAAACCAAAGTGGATGATGGATGAAGTGTTGAACATTGCAAGCACTCACCTCAGTCAACTGATCTGGGTTTAATCCATCATAACTCAATTCGGGATGGACTGTTCTCATGAGGCACAGGGTTAGACTGATTTGCATATGGCCATGTCTAAATTGGGCTGGCGGAGTGAACTAAAGAATGATAATGGATTAAACCCAGATTAGTTGACTGGGGGTGAGTGCTTGCAATATTCAACACTCCGTCCATCATCGTCTTTGGTTTCGCTTTTTCGCCCTGAGTTGGCAAGGTATGCCCAGACGTGGGTCATTTGCTCACTTGGCCACTGGATTCAAGATAGCCTGGCTGATGAAGCTTATGAACCCGAAACCGGTCCCAGCATGCTTGTTTCCGGTCCAGGGAAGACGTGGCTTGGCAGTTTGGGCTGGACTGTTCCCATGAGGCACGGGGTCAGACCGATTTGCAAGAACTGGGGTGGTGGAGTGACCTAAAGATTGATGATGGATTAAACCCAGATCAGTTGACTGGGGGTGAGTACTTGCAATGTTCAACAGTCTGTCCATAATCCCCTTTGGTTTTGCTATTTCCAACCACACGAGACACTTAAAAATGAGTCGGAAGGATGTCAGAAGCTAAGGCACCATCTTTGATGCAGGCCTATTACACTAGTGCTTTCACAGGAGTCCTTTCTGAATATGAAAACCTTTGGCCACTCAATCCCATAAGAAAGCTGAAGAACTAAAAGAGAAGAACATTTGGCCAATATTGAATTATTTTTAAACTGTAACAGTGATAAAAATGCTTGAATCTCATTGAAGCTCTGGAAAATACTATGGGTGCTTTATATGTTATGTTTCTTAGGCCGTATGTGTCTTTACAGATAGGGGTCAACTATATGCAAATCACTGTTGGTGCCTCCCTGAAAGGGACAGCACATCCTCTGTTGATAAGCTAGGTCCCCTCTGAATGGGGATACAGACAAGACCAGGGGAGCTCTGACCTTGTGAGTAAGGGGCTGTTATCATCTCCCTGGTGTGAGGCACAAATAGGTCAGACACACCTGTATGCACACTCGAGGGATTTACTTAGACAACAGTTGGTGCTTGACTACCCCTTTGGAGAACCAATACGGGTCACCCTTATTCTAAAGGGTATACGAAAGAAATGAAGCGCAATATAAGCCAACTTCTGAGGAGACAAAGCTCAAAGACATCATTATTTAAATGGTGCCATGTTTAACAAGCATTGGCAAAGCCAAAAGATTTATTCGACCACTTGCGAAAGCAATCCAAAATTGGATAAAACTTTGCAAAACAATTTAAGAAAAATATTGCTTTGAGTATACAATGAATAGGTGAGAGAGAGTTATTGGGTGAGAACAGAATTACTTTTCAGGTTTCAAGCAGTACCAATAGAAACAGAATTATCGGTCTGAAAACCCCAGACACAATTACTCTGGTCCAGAGACAACAGACCAGTGACACTTGTTGAGGTGCAGGGACTGCAGGTAACAGAACTCTTCATCACCTGTCTGTCCCATACTGCAATAGTGGGGATAAAATAAAGCCCCTTCTGGCCAGGCACCAATATGCTCTTCACTCCTACTTCTGCTACAACTAGAAGGCCCATTTATACACAGAAAAGGCAGAAAATGTTTGCTTTTTTTGCCCAAATGGTGAAAAACCGCCCGGCAAAGCAGAGATACTAACTGGTAACTGAACTTCTGGTCACCTGGAACCTCCACAGCAATAACTGGCCAACTAGTAATTAGGCCCTTAGAGTATTATTCCAAAGTCGAGTCCAGTGGGATAAAAACTTGACCTATTGACTCAGGTGTCAAACTACTGATGAGTCTCTTCAGCCCAAGAGTCACCTCAGTCCACAGACAAACACATTCACTCCATCATTCCTTGTGAGAAAAAAGGCTATCAAATGGATTTATTATACTAAGAGCACAACTTACATTAATCAGCTCTATTCATGTGGCCCAGGACTGATGTGAATATGGTTGGTCTCCGTAATGGCACAGATGAGCTACAAATTGATTGAAGGGAGTGCTCCCAAGATGAGTTTTTTTAACTAAGACATACTGAGCAAGAAGAGGAATTTCCAGGCATGGGCTCTATGCACCATAGGGTCTCAAACAGCCCCTCTATGATAAGGCCTGAAAGGGCGGCCGCACAAATGGGGTAACATAAGTTCTCATTCAGGGGGTAGCACTAGCAACAGGGGTAGGACAGAAAACTATTTCTATATGGATGTTTCTTCAAGCCACAAATAATCTAAATGCAATGGAATGGTATTAATCACAGAGGACTGCCAATGTTGATTATGGCAGTCAATGGGAGTGAATTTAAGTGTCTCTGTGCATATGTTTGCTTTTCCCTTGTATTATTTTGTTCAGGAACAGATATTTCTGTAAAGGAACCCCTCTCCACTGCAGTAGGGAACATGCAATGTCCGGTAGAACTAATGGGTCCTTATTTATTATAAAGAACTATTTCTTTCGGTCTATCATATTTGTGGTTTTATTATCAGAAACACGAATAATGATGCTTATACACTGAACTAAAAACAACTGTCCATCTGAAGGACTGTTGCATAATACAGCAGTGCAGATCTAAGCCAATGTCAGAGGGATCAAAAAGAAAGGTAAATAATGAAATAAGTATTCCCCTAATTGAAAGAAAGAGAAGTAACCGAGGAAATTTAGTGTTAGACCTGCCCGCCTTAGGGTACTCTTCCTCTAAACTTTTTGTCTTCTTCCTCCAAAATTTTTTTATTTCATTTTTGTTGGCTTTAGGACTCTCTGCTCTTTACCACTGCTAACCAGCAGAACCGAAGCATCACCTCAGCTGCGCTGCGCAACCACAAGCAGAACTGATGCCTGCCTTCTGCTGCAAGGATTTTTGAGTTGCAAGGACACCGCATCGCTCTCGCAGCCACATCAGAACTGCTGCTATATCATGCATCCCCAACATAGGCCCTCGCTTAGCAAACCTCTTGTCAAAGGCAGCCTCTTGGACAAGACAGGAGTTCATGACGCAAGCCTCGCAGCTTCTTTAGGAACCAGCCGGTGCATGACACATCCTCGATGCATGACTTTGCATCACAAGCCCCCTTGCTGATGGCTTCCACAACAATGCAGGACCTTGCATCCCAGCCTCACAGTTCACTGGCACCAACGCTGTGCAACGCACCTCCGACCTGGACCTCGCATTGCCTTGAATGAGTGACGCATCTACAACATCAGACTTCGCAACACGCTGCTACGAAGATTTAAGGTACTTGTGTTCAGTGGTCCTAACTAGGTTCCTGTAGCAGGTCCGTCGCCCATCACAATCAGCCTGAACTCGTGACTTTGTCCTGGTCAGACACAATCAGATACCCAACAGTTGGCGGATTGTGCTTATTGTCACTATTTTCATTACATTCTTTACACCATCATATCTCTAGTTCTACTGATTGGAATTTAGGAGTTTTGGTCTTGTTTTATCCTATTGTTCTAGTCTGTTCTGGGATACGTTTTCTGTTGTCACATTTGTTACTGTTTTGAGTGATGCACAAATACTTTACACATTGCCTCTAAATTAAGCCTGACTGATCTTTTTCAAGCGACCAGATGGTTGAGCACAGGCTAATCTATGGCTGACAAGGATTATGGTTCCTGCTTGAGTAGGGTTTCAACCACTCAACCAGCAACCCATTTTCTTACAATTTGGAACATAAGCAAACTATGCATTGATCAACTGCCAGAAAAATAGACTGGGGTTTCCAGAAGAGCAGGTGAACACAATCAGAGATCCACTCTTAGTCAATGGCTTGTTGAAAGTTCCATCGAAGAGATACAGCAATCTGTATCTCAAAAAAATCATATTATTTAATTTGAGAGAGAAAAAAACATTTCCTCCTCAGAGAAGGATCAAGACCTACCTGAAAATGGACAACCACAGGTAAAAAAAATAAAACAAAAAAAACAGAGGCTTTGAAAAAAGTCTAACCAAATTATTAGATCCAAACATTAGGTTCAAATCAATGTTGTTTCTAGTCTATGCCGGTCAGATGGTGAAATAGGGTCTGGTGCAGTAAAGACAAAATATAGGGAGTTCCGTAACAATAGAGGCATGATCCATATCAAGTTGATAACACTGAGGGCAACTTTGCAGTGCACTTGGGTTAAATGTACTAAGTGTAAGTGACATGTGGTAGAAAAGCAGAGACCACTGCACTGAACTCAGAAATCTTAAACAAGGTATTGATCCAGAACAAGGTTCTCATTTGCCAAGTCTACCTCCAGAAACATGGATGAATTAGCCATACATAACCTTGTAAGAGCATACATCTAAATACAAAGTTGGACACCTTTGTTAGCATTTTTTCTGGATATATAATCTTCCTGCAGCATCCTTTCCTTAGTAATATCCACCAGTCGTCAAACTGGACCCAGACTGGTTTACCCCACAACAACCCTCCAGCATCATCAGGTGGTGTCACACAGCTTCTGCCATGACTTCCCTCAGTGGATGTGATGACATTAAAATACATTGAGCACCAATCGGTGCAGTGTTGTCAGTTTCTTGTATTTTATTTCGCATCACACTTAGTCAGAGAGGAACCAAGACCGTCAACTACAATAAAAAACACAGCACATAATATGGTTAAATACCTTGGGATCTCATAGAGGAGGAGGGAGTGTTGTAATTTGGCAGCGATTAAGTTAGCATTAGCAGAATCCATCCTGTATTTAGAGGCTATCTTGTCCGTTTTGTGGAATCCATTTTGTATTTCTGGCAGCCATCTTGTTTGCCATGTGCTACCACATGCATGCCATGTGCTCGGTCCTACCTTGCTGTTGTCTGCCCTTGAAATCTGCCTAGAGACAGGTTATATTTAGCTTCTTCTGCGCCGCACATGCTCAGTTGAGCTTGCAGCTGTCCCCAGTCTGTAACTGTCAGGATGTGTTCACCAGAATTAGCAACTGTTAGCTCCTCCCACTTGTTGACTGTGCATTTTCTGTATGACCTTATATGTACCTAAAACCTTCTTCTTGTACTTGTACAGCCTTCTTTTAAACCCCTGTGTGGGTATAAAAGGACCATGCTCCTTCTGTTCAGTGTGCTACTTCATACATTACCGAAGGGTGTTGTGTGAAAGTAGTTCCACCTCATGAGGTTTAATAAATCTTGTATTTTCTATTCCAGTTTCTGTGCCAACTTCTATTCTATGGTCTGAGGACTCTTTGCAGAGAAGGGCGAACCCCTAGTACTGGTAGGCCTTGCTGAGGCGCACTACTACAGGAGCAGGAAGATCATTTAGCCACCATAAGGGAAATGTGACTTACTGTGTAAGCAGCTGGTTGTAGTATGTATTGCTGTAGATTCACATGCTCTGCATACTCCTGCCATCTAGTGTTGGGCATTTTTCAGGGTTTTTTTCATCGTAGAAGTGTTTCGAGTCACCTGGTATAGTGTGACTCCTCCTGTAGTAGGCAAATTGCATGGGCACTGACTCCATGTTAGATTGTTTCGCGCATAGCAGGTGAGAGTAGTATGGACTGGTGAGTAAGCGCAGTATGGTTCTCATGTGTATTTCTAAAGAAAGCTAACTAATAAAGGAAGAGATTTATGATCAGAGCCACACACTTTCGCAGAGGAGGGTGGGTGCACATGAATCCACAGCACTAATGCAATGAAAACATGCTAGGTAAATGTTACGTTTGTGACGTGTTGATTTAGATACACATCCTCTGCATAGACTACAAAGCAGTACCCCCTACAAGCGGTGGCTAGCGTGTGGATGATGCGGACATCTGCAAAAAGGTCCTTAAGATGGTCCGGCTAACAATTGCCTTTCTGGCTAGGATATCCACACGATAATGCTTAGTGAATGTGTGTTGGGTTGACAAAGTGGCTGCCTCTCATATGTCAGCGAGGCAATGTTTCTCAGGCAGGCTATGGTCACGCCCTTCTTGTATATAGGTATGACTAGGGGGCTCTTTTAGCTTTGTAATAGTAAGTTTGTTTGCACTTGACTATTCATCTGGCAATGCCTGTTTAGATATAGGTTACCCCTTCCTACGGTTTAGCAAAGGCTACAGACAGTTGCTCTACCTTGCGAAAGGGCTTTGTCCTATCAGTGTAGTACATGAGAGCGCACTGGACATCTACATTGTGGAGGGCTCCCTCTGTTAGAGTCTGGTTAGTGGACTGAGGGTGTGGTACTTGGAGGCGAAGCTTGGGCATTTTCCAGGGCGGCAAATAAGTCTAATTGTAGACTCCCTAGCATCAAAATTACTGGGTAGGAACCGTGCATGGAGTTCAAAGAAATGGAATTGTTGTTGCATCCTGCGGAGCCTACGGAAGGTACTCCCTAATCAGGTGGATGTGGTGGTAGAGTTCCCAATGCCAGGTGTTCTGGTAGAGAGTGAGTGCCAACCTTTTACTGTAGGCAGTACATAACAATCATGTTATCCGCCGTGATGAGGACTACTTTGCCCTGAATTCGAGTAAGGAAGGCTTTGAGAGTGAGATGTATGGCGAGAAGATTGTGATAGTTGATGTGGCGACCTAGATGATGAGGGGCCCACACACCTTCTTCAGTGGGAAGGTTGAGATGAAATCCCACCCACCTGCTTAAGAGTCATCTGTGGCTGAAGTAACTAGCAAAATGGGGTCTAGGAGAAGCCTGCTGTGCCACTGATTGGTGGTGTTCAAGCTGTTTGGTCTTCTTAGCATGCAGGGCAGCGACACTCGTGGCCTGAGCAGACACCTGTTTGGGTGTAGTATGAACTACAGGGAGTCAGGAGCGATGGGACCCCTGCTGTAGGGTTGGTTACTGAGGGGGAGCTTATAGGTTTTCTTGACCAATGATGTTACCTCCCTCACCTTGATGGGTTCTTTGAAGGTGTCTCCAGCAAAGGATCGCTGAATATTTTCGGGTCATTAGGAATAAAGACCTAACATAGCCATGACAGCACATATTTCAGAAAAACATACTGGTGATGCAACATGGTTGAAATCTCTAATATTGGGACATGTTTGACTGGAAGGTGGTCGCGGAGATAGAGAAAAAATATTGAGACAGAAAGAATGCAGATATATCATATCCTTATAGAATATGGAACCATAAATAAAGAACAAGGTTTGTCAATCGTTCTGTAAAGCTACTCCAGATTTGATCTGAGGGCTATACTTGAATTTTATCTGAAGTATTATGAGAAATCACGAGTTTGTCAAAAACACCTGCTTAATGTTAATCTGATATTTTTTGTTTCTTTCCACTATTGGTTGTACTTCCATGTAAACTGTTTTATTTAGATATTTCTAAACAGTATCCAGTAAGTGGGGATAGATTGTATAGAAGATCAGAGCTTTTCTACTTTGAAGTGAACAGAAAAACCACATATAATTAACCATTTTTTTAAAATATGTACGCGATAGTACCATTGGCTGTGAATTGCGACAGAATTTTTGATGTAGAGGATAGGCTACTGGACTTGATCAAATTAATTAGCTGTAATAGAGCGCGTCTGAACGATAACGTCAGCCAACAAAGAAATGCTTCACCAACACTCCTGTGAAGCCCTAATGTGGCCCCGAAACACGATTTGTTGGCATGGAGCTTTCTCACCAATCTTGAATGCAAAGGTTGAGCATTTCCAAAAATTAGTTGAGTCTGGACAAAAGCTTTGAAAATTGCATAAGAACACTTTGGATTAGGGATAGAACCATGAAATGCTTTTCAACTTTGACCAACTTGATTTTGTGAGTAGGGAGCCTGGAAACTAACTTCAAGCACTGTGTTAGAGTATGATAGAATTATTTCGAATCCACTCAAACACTAAGGCCCTGATTTGGAGTTTGGCAGATGAGTTACCCCATCACAAACATGGTGGACATCCTGCCCTCCTTATTACAAGTGCATTATAGTCTGTGGCACTTGTAATACACGTTTGAGATGTAGTAACCTGTCCACCAAACTCTAAACTAGGCTGTATCTTTACTACTTAAAGAACATTGGCACAAATGCTTATGAACTTTATGACTTAACCGCCATAATAGATCTTTGCATTATAAGCTCCGTATTTTCAAACTATTTGGCAACTATTATATATATTTTTTAATATCGGATAGAGAAATAAATTGAAAAGCCAAGTCCATTTTGGGATACTTTTTTGTTTGTGGACTGAGTGCCGTGGATTAGTGTGCTATCTGAGAGGCAAACGTGTTACATATATTTCAGGTCTTGCCGATACGTGACAAAGAGTGTCAGTTATTGATGGCTTTGTGATGGACGTATAACTACGCTAGTGCCTAGAAGCTCAAGGGCATTTGCACGCTTTAGAAGTTCCTAAATCAAATCATTATCAGTGTACAGTCTCCTATGAAGCATTTTAATCAAATTAGATAGAAACATTCCTGAAGGTGTTTCTGGATCCAATAATTATCCCAGTGCTGAGAAATCAGAGGATTTGCAGATGTCTGGAGCCACTACCAGCTGCATCTTACCAATGTATGATGATACAATGTGTAACATCACAACGCTGTAAGTTACATCGCGGTTTTGACAACGCAAGTCGTTACAGCGACTTGCGCTGGACTTAGGAATAGTGTGAATTACTATTTCAACTCCAGTCTATGGACAGTAGGGAAGGTGTTGGAATAGTAATTCACACTATTTAGTCTAGAGCGCCCTCCAGTGCAAGTCGATGTAACAACTTGCGTTGTTAAAACCGCAATGTAACCATACTGCGTTGTAATGGTTTTGTGGTAAAGGATGTTTCCCACATCTTACAGGGGAGTGTGATCCACAGACCCACTATTAGGCTTGGAGATACAAGTCCACCTTTCTCTGTACAAACTGTGTAAACATGATTTTCATTTTTACTGGCCAAATAATAAAGATAAAAGGCTGTAATAATTTTTTTTTTAAAGGCTGAATAAGTGATCCCAACGCATGAGATTGGAGTGGGGGACTTTGCTTCTTCTGGAAGAGGTAGGATATCTCCCAATCACACAACAAAGGGTGTGCTCTTTACAAATGAAAAAACACAGCCAAGTGATCAACACAAATGAGTGACTAGACGATTGAAACAAACAAAACGTCGGTTCCACACATTCAATACCAATCAGCCAGAAAACATCCTCTTTCAAGACAAAAAGTTAGGAGTTGTCCCTTTCAAGAGGTGTCTAATTCAAAAACAGAAATCATTGGCTGCGCGGCAAACACTTGGTCAAGAAAGGTCTGGCTTTGGACCTCAGGAACTGGTCTTTTTATTTTTAATTCGAGATACAAACAATCAACAACAATATATTAACAAAGTAACACATAGAAGATACAGTCATGTATGCAGGATCAGTAGATGGCAACCTGCAAATGAATGAGCTACAAATCCCCGACGGAGCAAGGGGCGGAGTCAAAGAGGCACCACAGCTTAGATGAGCCGGGTCCACCCAGAAGACATTACTGGTGAGTTCATTCAGTTGGGTGGAGATGTCTGAGACTCTGTAATGTCCCCCAAAAACTGTTCCAGAGGGTTGGGGGTTCTGGGTTGTAATCCTGGCTTCAGCACTTGACCAACAAATATGTGCATATTATTGGAGCCAAGGGGCATCCTGCAATAAACACTGCCTCTGAAAAATTCTTTGCTGTCCTTGGTCCTGGATCCATAGTTCCATGTTTGCAGCCTTAAAGGTAACGCGCTGCAGCGCTCCCGACTGGGGGCAGGTTGCGTATTTTCTGTAAAACCCCAAAAATACACTTGTCAATCAACTGATCAAGAAATGTTATTGATTAAATCTATTAAATACAAAAATATGATTTGTTCCCTGATGTAAGACGTCTGCAGAGTAGGACTTGGAGATAAAACAGAATACATTTGGAGAGCATATCTGCGACTGTTTGCTTGAACCAAAGAATTTTTGTTGAGGTATCGTCGATCATAACCAGCAGTCAAAGGGGTCCATCGGCTGCCCCGGGCACCTTGCATCAAGGGTCCTGGATGCCACATTTCAGGTTGGCTGGCACAGCAATATCTGAGGAGAGAGAAAGGAATCAAATTCATCTAGGAATTAAAAAATGAAGTAAAAGAACAGTACAGGATGATTATTTAGGGTGTATTTGGGGGAGGATGAAAATGGCCAACTGGTCCCCATCTCTAACATGTGGTCCTTGGAGGCCCTTACCTATCTGTGCCGGCTTCGGCAGGTTCAGGCCATTCATAATTTTCACAAACTCCTCCAGAGTCTTCGTAAGTCGAGGGTTCAGCTGCTTCTCCTCCTTAACCGAGGTCACGCACTGGCCTGAGGGAGAGAGATGAGAGCTGTGAGACACCAGAGCACAGACCCTTGTGCAACACCTACTGGCAGCTGAGAGGGTGAGGATGGAGGTCTTGCATTATATCGTATTGTAAAATTTACTTTGCGCTTCATACTCCTGACAAGGCAGTGGATTGTGGCCTCAACCACTACTCAAACACGCCCCCATAACTGTTGATCATCCTTTGACCTACGGCTTTGAAACAGCTTGCCCACGGAGTTGCGAGAAATGAATGATCTATTGCCGTTCAGAAGGAAAATAAATACCTGGCTCTACCCTAGAGTGTCAGGTTAACTTTCTCCCCTGCCACTGGACTCCCGTCTCACAGCGCCAGGATACCCGCTGGGTCGCAGTGCGCTATATAAGAATCGGTTACGTTACATTACATTACATTACATTACATTCACGTGTGAGCTTGGGTGAGGGCGCTGTGAATGTCAGGTGCCACGCAGGCGTATGCTCTGCTTCATTTCAACCTGCACTGTGTACTTAGGGCTAAGGTCGGCTACAGGATCGGCCAGGAATGGCTACTTTGGGGCACAGCCAATTCCTAGGACTCAGGAATCTCTTGTTCTATTCAGTGCGCTCTGTGTTATGTTATGTTTATTTGTATATGGAGGTGTGTGGCCCAAGGTGCTTATACGAAGAGGCAGGTCTTCAGCTTCTTGCGGAACTCAAGGAGTGAATGAGGAGGCGCTGAGGTGTTGAGGGAGGTTGTTACACGTTCTGGTTCTCCTACATCGCACCCAAGACATGGAACAGGAAATGTCCTCTCCACTACTCAGAATGTCTCCCATGCTCTTTGCTGTCCTGTTCCGCTTCGAGGAGGCATCCATTGCGGGCTTAGCCCTACTCTCGATCGCCCCTCAATTACACCTGCATCAAGAGTGCCCCAAGTGCCTCGAAGTACAAGAAAGTAACATCTTAGTGGTGTGGTGGAGTGGTGTGGCTCACTGGTTAGAGGCGGCAGACCTGTAAGCAGAGGACGGCCCGGGACCAGGGTTCGATTCCCGACGCGGCAGGGTCGTGGACCAGGGTCAGGGGCTCGATAATTCTCGCCTCGGTGCCTACTCCAGTCAGGGACCACACTCGGCAACTCTGGGCATTAGCTTGCCTCATCTTCACAACGGCCCCCCAGACCGCCGGGGATGCTTGGTCGCACCTTAGAGATACCCATTAGGGACCATCTCTCAGGGTGAGCCAGGACGGGTTCCCCAGCGGTCGAAGCGCGGAGATACTCCTCCGGGAGTCGATTCTAGCGCTATATAAACCCACAATTAAATTAAATTAGGTACAAACATCATTAACCATTATCCGAGGCAAACAACTACACATCAGAGTCTGGGTCCGCGGGCTGCACTGCTTGCTCCTAGTTGTGCTGCACAAGCTGTGTGTCTGCTTGCATCGTCCATTGATCTGTGGCGCCTGCTCTGTGTGTTAATGGAATCACCTCCTGCGTCAGGCCTTAGCCAACCTCTATGTACGGACAAAGCTTGCGGATGGCGTCACTGGGCATCTACTATGTGCTTGAAGCAGCTGAGAATCACCTTCCAGATTAGAAACTTCAAAATTACTGGCTCTGCCACGGTAGTTACAATCAAGTGCAGTCCTGGAACTTGTCCTTTGCTACTGGGAGCAGATTTTGAAAATAAAAGCCTGCATTTTCAGCAAACATCGAAGTAGGACCACAGTTTTGCATCGACCGAGAGGCACAAAATGACTTATTTCACCAACTAAGAAAACTCAGACACTGAAGCACTAAGGGGAATTAAATGCAATCTTTACATACAGTGTCCTTTGTGTTAACTAAACTGCTTCCTGCTAGGGGCAGCTAACTAATCCTGCAATGGAGCGCAAGAGAAGCTGCTCACCTTTGTGTCCAGTCAAACCTCCCCGACAAGCGGAGCAGGTGCTAAATTCACCAAAATTTGCTGGAACAGATGGTGAAAACCTAAGTGTTAGGCAATCTGGGATGAAAGGCGAACCTATTATCTGTTTGACATGTCCTATTGTGCTTACCTGTATCTCAAAGCATTACAGTCTGGTGTGTTCTGACCTGCTCAGATGCTGCTCATACTGCATCAGCGTGTGCTCCTCTGCAACCAGCAGGCTTACACTGTGTGACTTACCATCTACATTTCAAGACCCACAAGCACAACCACTTATGACCAATAGAAGCCTAGGCTGCTGGGGGAGCCCTTAGGGCTAACTAGGAGGCAGAAACACGATTTTACAAACTTTCTAGATAAGCATGAGTGTCCCTCATCTCACCTTGTCACTCCAAGGAGATAACTTTGCAGAAGGACGGAGCTGAGAAACCCTACAGGGGTTGCGTGCACAACAAAATACTTTTGAAAAAACATATAACAGAGACGTGGTTTGCCGTACTCACCAGTGTAATCGTGCGCTGGGTACAGCAGACAGTGGTCCGGCAGGGAGAAGATTTTGCTGTGGACAGACTGATACAGAGTTTGTGGGCACCCTGCAAAGAAGCAGAGAAACCTATCAGGATCCTCTCATCAGTGGCACCCTTGTGCTATCAGTGTCCCTCCTTATACTACTGGTATACTCTCCCTTCCCCATGACCATCTTACATCTATGTTGTTCTTCCTTTTCTTTAAGTTTGGTTAGTGCTTCATTTGGGGAAAAAAACATAAGTGTCAGGGCCCACTGCAGCTTGCATCACTCATTGCGCCGGTCACCAACAGGACTACTAAACATGACCATTCCAGGCCCCTAAGCTATAAGAATGGCTTATTCGACAGGTAATAGTCACTTGTAATGCTTATTGAATTTATAGACAACTGTTTTTGTGTTCATCTCTAATTTACATAAACAGTGCCACCATGTGGCAGACTGTCATAAATGCCGGTGTTGACGATTAAGTGCTGGTACTGAGCACTGGAAACTACTGGCTCAAATTAAGCACTGAGTTTAGGGTATCTCTATGCAATGAAGCTGTAGATTCCTGGTTCTCTTTGAAAGGAGAACATAAGCTGACAGCTGCCTCAGCCTAACGTGTAAAGGCTCTTGCGGAATCTCCCTTCAGCGCCCCTCGTCACCCCATCCTTGCCCCCTTTCTCCAGCCACGACAGTCTCTCCTAGGAGAGTCCCTTCTCACTCTCACATGAAACTGGCGCTGTCACAGCTCTAGTGGCCTTGCACATGCAGATGCTTTTCAATTCAGAGGTATATCGGACATGTGACGCATAACCATTCAGACTGACTTTCTACTGAGTGCCATGGAATATTTTGTGACGTGAAATACTACAAAAATAAGAAGTTGTAGCCCCTTGAACCTACCTTGCTGGAAGTCTGTGCGCCCACAGCCCCGGATCAGCAGCGCATCCCCGGTGAAGGCCATGCTATGGTCCTGCAGCACATAGGTCAGGCAGCCGTCCGTGTGTCCAGGTGTGGACCGCGTCTCCAGAGCCTGTAGAAGGATTGGTTGAGAGGGAACACAGGATACACTTTAATTCTCAATTTGTTTTATTTTGTGTGCGTACCGGAAAGACAAGGAGGTATTTCAGACAAAGGTGGTTTGAGCTATCGGATGCACTGGTCTGATATGTGATGGACTCTTCATCAGCCGTCCCACCCTCTTAAAAGCACCAGTCTCGGATTTGACTGTCTCTGGCCCAGCTGAGCAGCCTTTCACAGGAGGGTCTAATGTTTGTTTGATTCTTCTGCAGCTCTCAGAGCCTTCTAGGGGAAAGATCATGTATGTACATTGCAAACACTGATATAATCTTAATGTCAGGGCAAGGGCAAATACACAACCCATATGGCCATGAAACACAGAGCCCCCCAAACCCCTCTGCCAAAGGAATTCACCCAAGAAACCATCAACCCCCCCACCCCCCGCCAAAGGAATTCACCCCAGAAACCAATTACAGCCATAATCTGTGGAATGGACCAAGAAAGACTCTCCTTTTGCTTTCAATATCACCAAGCAAAAATAAAGAATGATTTACCTTAATGTCAGCCACAGCCAGGCACACCTTAAAGATGTTCTACAATCACTAGACTGTTTGGAGCTTTGTGAGTTTGTAAAAAAACTTTTAGAGAAGGCTTTCTCCTGTGACATTCATGTTTAAGATTCTGCCAACTAGAGGTCATACTATTTGAACAAAAGGAGTATGTCCTCCCAAAAACTTTGTATGGTTCCTTTCGAAAATGTCAATACTATATGAGTTCCAAAATGTAGGAGTGCAAATAAAGACAAATAGGTTCCATTAAACTGGTTTTCTGCTAAATACTTTATTGTTCCTTCATTTTTAGGTCTCGGCTAGCGTAAGCTGTGCACATGCGCAGTCTCGCTGGCGAGATTTAATGACAGAGTGATTTTCACTAGCGAGGTTAAGCTCCGCCCCTCTTTTCCATTGGCTGGCGTCACCGTTCATGCTAAACGTGGCCAGCCATTGGAGAAGAGGTCCCAGTGACGTTCTTCTTTCTCTTTAAGCCCCGTCATTTTCAGACTGGCTTCCTTGCCTTACGTTTGTAGTAAAACATTTCTTATCTTGGTGGGCTGTTTTTGACTGTGTTGTTCACATTCTTTTATTTTTTTTTTTTTTTTTTTTACAGGCTGACTATCTCCTGTTTTCAACTGTATTCCTTGCTGGGATGTATGCAGTGATTATAGAAGATCTAAGGTAAGCCATCTTGCCTTTCTTGGTTTTCTAATGCCTTTTTGTGTTTGTTTTTCAGGTGGACCGCGGCCCGTGTCGTGATGGTGCAGCGGCGTGCACGGAGTGCTTTCCCCGGTATGTATGCTGTTGTTAGCCGGGCTAAGGTAAGCCATCTTGCCTTTCTTGGTTTTCTAATGCCTTTTTTTGTGTTTGTTTTTCAGGTGGACCGCAGCCCGTGATGTGATGGTGCAGCGGTGTGCACAGAGTGCTTTCCCCGGAATGTATGCTGTTGTTAGCGGGTCTAAGGTAAGCCATCTTTCCTTTCTTAGTTTTCTAATGCCTTTTTGTGTTTGTTTTTCAGGTGGGCCGCGGCCCGTGTCGTGATGGTGCAGCGGCATGCACGGAGTGCTTTCCCCGGTATGTATGCTGTTGTTAGCGGGTCTAAGGTAAGCCATCTTGCCTTTCTTGGTTTCTAGTGCCTTTTTGTGTTTGTTTTTTTGGTGAACCGCAGCCCGTGTCGTGATGGTGCAGTGGCGTGCGTGGAGTGCTTTCCCCGGTATGTGTGCTGTTGTTAGCGGGTCTAAGGTAAACCATCTTGCCTTTCTTGGTTGTAGTAAAACATTTCTTATCTTAGTGGGCGTGTTTTTGACTGTGTTGTTACATTCTTTGATTTTTTATTTTTTTTTACAGGCTAACTTTTTCCTGTTTTCAAATGTGTTCCTTGCTGGGATGTATGCAGTGATTATAGAAGATCTGAGGTAAGCCATCTTGCCTTTCTTGGTCTTCTAATGCCTTTTTGTGTTTGTTTTTTAGGTGGACCGCGGCCCGTGTCATGATGGTTCAGCGGCGTGCAATGAGTGCTTTCCCCGGTATGTATGCTGTTGTTAGCGGGTCTAAGGTAAGCCATCTTGCCTTTCTTGGTTTTCTAATGCCTTTTTTTGTGTTTGTTTTTCAGGTGGACCGCGGCCCGTGTCGTGATGGTGCAGCGGCTGGCACGGAGTGCTTTCCCCAATATGTATGATGTTGTTAGCGGGTCTAAGGTAAGCCATCTTGCCTTTCTTGGTATTCTAATGCCTTTTTTTGTGTTTGTTTTTCAGGTGGACCGCGGCCCGTGTCGTGATGGTGCAGCGGCGTGCACGGAGTGCTTTCCCCGGTATGTATGCTGTTGTTAGCGTGTCTAAGGTAAGCCATCTTGCCTTTCTTGGTTTTCTAATGCCTTTTTGTGTTTGTTTTTCAGGTGCACATATATATGCATCTATATATTCCTACAAATATGCTGCATATATATGTACATATATATAAATACATATTTATCAATATGTATCACCATACTTGATCATAAGTACTACTCAATGTACTCTACTACTCACTCTAATACTCACTCTACCACTCAAACGCTACTAATCACTATTTAATACTCACTCTTTCACTCTTTATTAATAACTACTACTCACTCTCTAATACACAATATCTAATACTGTCACTACTCACTCTACTACTCACTCTAGTACTGTACAACTTATTCTACAACACTATAATACACACTATCTACTACTCCGCTAATAACACTACTACTCTACTCACTCTCTACTACTCACTATAACACTCACTTTGCTAACACTCTACAACTCCACTACTCGCTCTTTACTACTCACTCTTTACAAATCACTTTGCTAATCACACTTCACTAATAACACTTTACTGCTCACTCTTTACTACTCCCTCTCCAATACGCAACTACTCACTCCACTACTGTACTAATTACTGCACAACTCTATAATACTCCCTACTCCCTCTACTACTCTCTTCTCACTAACTACGACATTAAATAAACACTACTACTCACTATACTACTGTTTACAATTGTCTGATACACTACTACTCTACTTACCTATTACTCTCTACTAATAATTCTAATACTCAACTACACACTCTCTACTGCTCACTCTCCAATACTCACCATTACTCACTGTACTTCCCACTGTCAACTACTTACTCTTTGCTACTAACTCTTTCATACTTACTCTTTACTACAACACTGCTACTCACACTACTCCTCTGTACTACTCTCTATTCACTGTCTGCTACTCACTCTCTACTTCACACTCCAAGTACTCTCTACTAACTAGTGTGTGTGTGTAGCTCTCAGTGTGTGGCTCTATGTGTGTGCCTCTGTGTGTGAGTGTGTGTGCAAATACAATAAGTACTACTCTCACTATACTACTCTACTACTTATAATACAACTCTCTAATTCTCCCTACTCAGTCTACAACTCACTCTCTACTAACTCTCTACTGCGAATTATACTCACTACTCACTCAAGTACTCTCTAAAAATCTGTATTACTCAGTACTAATCACTATTAATAGCTATTACTCTATAGTACTCACTACTACCCTACTACACACTCTCTACTCCTCTACTGCAAACTATCTAGTACTCAATCTACTACTCACTCTCTACTACTCAGTTTCTACTACTCTACTCACACTTTACTGACTACTATCTACTACTCAGTCTCCACAACTCTAATAACTCTAAACTACTCACTCTAATACTCTATAATACTCTACTCACTAATACTCTCTACTGCTCTACTCACTACTAATCATTCCCCACTACACACTCAAGTACTCTAAATCACTATACTACTCACTCTCTACAACTCTATCTTAATCACACAACACTACTCTACTACTCACTCATTACTACTCACTATAATACTCTATTACAACTCTACTACACTTTACTAACTACTAGTCACTCTCTACTACTACTCTCAGCTGCTCACACTCTACTCAATCTCTACTACTCTCTAATAATCTTGATTCACACTCTAGTACTCACTCTACTAATCACACACTAATACACACTCTAACTACTCGCTACTACCTACTAAGCACACTCCTCACAACTCACTCCATTACTCTATCCACTATCTAATACTTACTCTCTACTACACTATAGTACTCTATGGTAATCACTAACTACTGCTCTCTAATCTCTACTCAATTTTAATAGTCATTCTCTACTCACTCTAATAAATCTATCTACTACTCAATATACTATCCACGACTCACTCTACTACATCTATTACTATCTAGTACTCTTCAATACTCTCTACTACTCTGTCTCTACTACTCGCAAACTGCTACACGCTCTCTACACACTATATACTACTCTCTACTAATCTATACTACTCACTCCAATACTCTATAATATTCTACTCACTAATACTCTCTACTGCTCTACTCACTACTAATCATTCTCCACTACACACTCTCTAGTACTCTAAATCACTATACTACTCACTCTCTACAACTCTATCCTAATCACTGAACACTACTGTCTACTACTCACTCATTACTACTCACTATAGGACTCTCTATTATAACTGTCTTCTACTCTACTACACTTTAATAACTACTAATCACTCTTTACTACTACTCTCAGCTACTCACACTCTACTCAATCTCTACTATCTCTAATACTCTCGATTCACACTCTAGTACTCACTCTACTAATCACACTCTAATACACTCTCTAATTACTCTCTACTACCTAATAATCACACTCCTCACAACTCACCCAATTACTCTATCCACTATATGATACTCACTCTCTACTACTCTCTACTACACTCTAGTACTCTATGGTACTCACTAAGTACTGCTCTCTAATTTCTACTTAATTTTAATAGGTATTCTCTAGTCACTCTACTAAATGGAACTACTACTCAATATACTATATAAGACTCACTCTACTGCATCTATTACTATCTACTACTCTTCATTACTCTCTACTACTCTGTCTCTACTACTCGCAAACTACTACACGCTCTTTACACACTATCTACTACTCACTCTATACTACTCTCTACTAATCTATACTACTCACTCTCTATTACTGCCTACAACTCACTGCTACTCTACTCTATACAACTATACGCTCTATTAGTCAGACCCTCCAGAATATCGCGATTTCGCTATTGACGAAAAAGTTGCAAAATCGGCCGATTAGCACGATGGCCGCGATATTTACAATTATCGCCACGATATTTGTAAAAATAAGTGCCTGCAAAACAAACAATGCCCGTTAATTGGCTGTGTGCGTACACGTCACCACGTGCCGCCGTCCAATACCGGCTTCCTCCTGGCCAATTTTTCCAGCTTGTTGAGGTTTGCTAAAGAACATGACATGAGGGCGAATAACCTAAGGTAGGCGGGACAGTGATGGCACCTACCACCGCGGTCTGCACTGACTGAAGCACCACTCACTGAGCTGAAGACTGGGTTA
Source organism: Lissotriton vulgaris (assembly GCF_964263255.1). Lineage (NCBI taxonomy): Eukaryota > Metazoa > Chordata > Amphibia > Caudata > Salamandridae > Lissotriton > Lissotriton vulgaris. The sequence goes on along the minus strand of NC_141695.1, from coordinate 121,157,038 downwards.
GGAAGGGATGTAGTCTCAGTACAGGGGGTTCACTCCGTCACCTAGCGGGGTCTTTCTTCAGTGTCCACCAAAGCTTAACTGAAAGTGGACGAGTGTGTGTCAGCGCGGAGAGTCCAAAACATGCAAACGGAGCCCATTGCCTCTACTTGTTCCATTTCTACACCGTCAGCAAAGCTGAAAAGAAGTCCACTTGTGACTTCTATTTTGTAGTGTTTCATGGGCAGTTACCAACGTTCATTAATGTAGTTTCGACTGATTTGTAGGTTTTCCACACAGATCACATTGTGTAAAAAAGCCAAACACTACCGTAGACTTGCGCTACTCCTCCGCAGAACTGAGAGGACTCTCCTCACTGCCTGACCGCCTAAGAGGCACAACCAAGAAACTACAAGTAAGTAGGAACGAGTAAAGGCATCTCGGGCTCCGTTCGCAGTCAGACTGCTGGGCCAAGTGACTCGGTTAGGAACAAAAAATGAGCGGTGCTTGGGAGGGCCGTAGCCTGGTGACAGGAGCCACGGCTGAGGAGAGCCAGCTGGGGAGCAGCTTCCATGAAAAATAATTAGATGCCAGCGCAGCCTCTGCATCTCCTCCAGTCGTAGGTCACCTGTTCCCTTCGGAGGTCCATTGTCAACCTTCTCATTTCTTACTTAGGGATTTCATATTTTTCTTACAGAATTCCTATTAAGGATTACTTTCATTCAGTGACTGAGATACACACACGAATTCGAAACATTATATCATTGGTTTCAGATACAAAGGTAATATTAACTACCCATATGGTAAATCACAGCTCTTGCAAGTGCCAGTTTGGTTATCTATTACTAATTGTACCCCTTCACTTGAAGGTTTTGACTACTATATATTTCCTTAATCTTTTTCCACTTTCTTTGAATTCACTTGGGTTCTTTCCTTTTCCCTACTCTGCTTTAAACATCATTAGTACCTTGCACGCAATTTCAGTTTTGTATTTACCACAAAATCACGTGTGATTGTGCATCTCTGAAATGGGATGCAGTCACCTATAAAATCTCATACATAAATCTTTTTGAGTTTACAATTGGAATGCCGTGTTCCTATTTGAGCCTTTAAAAAGCCCTAGGCTTGCATGCCTTTTAGGGTGAAACACGTGTTGGCGAACCTTAAAACTCATTTCGACTTGGTCTCACACACACAACAGAAAAGAAGAAAAATGAAGGCACAATAAAGTATTTAACTGAAGTGGAGCTTAATGGAACTGTTTCGTCTTATTTGCACTCCTACATATCGGAACTCCTATGTATTGATGTTTTCGGAAGGAACCCTACAATATTTGTTGGAGGACACTCTCAATTTGTTGAAACATTTGCACGTATAATATATATAATAGGAGGGGTTGTTGGCCCAACCCTTGTATGAGTGGCCTATATTCCTCCAGCCCAAAATACAAAAAGCCAACAAAATCGAGATTCAAGTAGCAGGCCATGAATATGTCGAAACTTGAAATGGATTAAAGATCATAATATTGTTGGAAGACGGTGCTTGAAAATAATTAGGTGAGGAGCCTCTTTAATTGGCAATTTGCATATCCCCATAACCTGCTTTCACCTTCAGTTTTGAGTTCAATGCATCACTAAAGGGCTGCAGGAAAGTGGTGCTGGGTTTGAAATCTCTAAAGCATAACATATGACTGAGTGAACGTGTCTCGGACACAGAGAAAATATTTAAGCAATGTCAGTGGGGAAGGCAGTCCCAGGTACTCACTGAGTGGGATGGAGTGAGGAGCCCGGGCAGCCCCCTCCCTGATAATACTGCTATTGAAATTCAGACTGTAAAAATGAGGGGTGACGTTCACAAGTAGTTTGTTAGATGGTGTTGTATTTCCTGACTAGAACGAAGGTGAAGGCTACACGAAGCATACCGGTTGAACTATTTTGAAGACCAGGTTTGGTCAATGTTGCCCTATTGAAAATCATTGCATTGAATGCCTGCTTTTGGGAATCACAATAAGAAGCATACAGGAAGGGTGATAACAGTTTTTATCCACAGTGTATATCATTTATTGACAGTTAAATACTAATTGTAGGAATTTTGGTGAGTTCTAAGGTGATTTCACCCTGTGTAATTTTCTGATCCTCTGCTGGGATTTGATGACTCATGTTGGAGAGAAAACTGTTTTTCTCTCATGATTTTTCATGGAAATTATGGTTAATGGTTAAAAAGCTAATATGACAGCACTGTTTCCATAAATTCTTAAATATGTTGCTTGTCTACATGAGAAAAAATGTCTGAGAGGCTGAGTAAAAGGAGGCTGAAATCAATGAATGAGTATAATTTTGACATGGATATTATGGTGAGAGCTCCAGTAATCTAACATTAGATATAAATTTGCAAATATCTTTCTCATCCTTGTGAGAAAAAAAGTCTGGAATGCTGCGTGAGAGAGCGGTCTGCCAGGTGAATCCCTAGGGCTCTATTCTAGCTTCACCACAGAGGTTTTCTACAGTAGCTTCACGGGAGTGTGCCAACGACTTACTACCATGCTATATGTAATTCTATATTCATGATTAAAGTTCGGCACTCATGGACACAGTGTTGCTAGAATAGGAGCTATTTAAAGGCATACACGTGGCAGGCTGAAGAGAATGAGCCTTGAGGGATGAATGACTTCAAAGCTACCTTTCCAGCAGTAAGGCGGCCAGTGCAGGCACATTCTGTGAGCTAGGTGAGCGTTCTAGTCCTTTAGCAAAACTCTGATCTTCCCAGGTAAAGGAAAAAGGCATGGTATATGTGAGTAAATACTGCAGGAAGACTTGTCTCAGGTAATGACTCAACTGGATGGATACCGAACGAGTATCAGCCAATCGGAATGCAGCATTTGGTAGAAGAGTACAGCTATCTGATTTACAATAGACTGCTTCAGATGGCGTAGAGAGCACAACATGAATAAATCCAAAGTGACCATGTAAAACTGAAATTATCATAGCACGGCCATACAACTGATTAATTATTGGATTGCTAAGGGATGTGTGATGGCGCCGACATTATTCTCCCTCTTTATAAATGGGGTGGTGGACCATTTGAGTGAGGACCCGGCAGATGCCTCCGTCCTTGCGGGGAAGAAAACCCCAACACTTCTCTTTGCGGACGATACCCTCTTGATGTCCAAGACCCCTAAGGGTCTCCAAAAATTGCTTGACCGCTTTTCCCTCTTTTGTAATGATCGTGGGTTAACGATCAACACCCTGAAGACAAAGCTAATGGTCCTATCTCCAAACAGAAAGGTTAGGAAGGTTCACCCTTAGAGGTGGTGAACGAATTTGATTATTTGGGGGTGAGGTTGTCCAATAACATGAGCTGGGATACCCATATTTCAAAAATGGTACTAAATCTTAAAAGGGTGTCCAGTGCAATACTAAAGACCCAGCGCCTCTCTATTAGTAGACCAGTCGCCCCTGCCTTGGTAGTCTATGAAGGGAAGGCCTTAGCCTCGGCAGTTTATGGCTCCGAATTATGGGGTGCTGAAAATACCAAAGCACTGGTAACTGCGGAAAATAAGTTTATCAGAGATTTAGTCTCACTTCCAGCTTCCACCCCTTGTTACCCACATTTTTTGATATGGGAAAAAAATCGATCTCGGACATAGTTCAACTAAGGCCACTGCTATTTTGGGTGCGCCTTAGAAGAACCGAGGAACTAACCGGTATGCCCGAGCATTGGACGAGTTAATAACCCTAAATATTTCTCACCAAATAAAGTGGCTTAATAACCTCAAGAAATTAGTAATATCAATAGGCCTGGGGGAGTCCTGGGCGTCACAAGTCTCTCCTGCAAAGCAAATTGTAAAGAAATTATATTGGGACTGGGTTGAGGCCAAGATTAATAACAACTCAAACCTGGGGACTTTAACGACAAACTTTCTTATTCATAAACCTTCCAGGAAGTTGGAACCATTTTTGGATTTTATCCAAGTAGCTAAAGATAGAACCTTGTTTTTGAAACTAAGGTATGGCACCCTGCCTCTTAAAACATTTATGGAAAGGTGGAATACTAAGGGGGGGATTGAACTAAAATGCCCAAGTTGCCAATGCCCAGAGGAAACTCTTGGCCATTTTTTATTTGCTTGTTCAGCATACAAATCCGTTAGGGCTAAATGGTTAAAACCTGTATGCAGGGAGTTCGGTGTAAAAGAGCATAGGTCAGCCCTCCGTATCATCTTAACCAATACTGTTTCCATGTATATCATCTGTGGGGTGGCAAAATATCTGGGGGGTGCTTGGATAATACGCTCTACACTGTTGGGTAACACATAAAAACTTTATATTAAGTAAACATTGTTTTAAACATTGTTTTTATCCTGCCGTTTTTAAATTGCCACCTGCTGTTCTGGATAAATTGTAGTACTTTGAATGGATTGTTTTTATGTATTTGTATGTTTGTACTTTTATGATAAATATCTATCGAATAAAGTATTACAACAACAGATTAATTATTGGATTGCTAAGCAAAACAAGAGGGGGGTCACATAAACGTTAAGGAAAGCCTGATGCTCCTCATATAACAACTTACATTCGACTGAAAATGTTGTTATTCCTCTAAAAACCACACGAGGGCGCTCAGACACTAAGAAATGGCTTTAAGGTGTTTCTGCTTCACGTTATCAGAATACCTCTTTGAAAACCGTCTACATTCAAACAACAAAGGTACATTACTAAGCGATATTTTTTGTACACTCTCGTTGTGCTATAACACTCAGGTGCTACTTGAGGATGTCAAAAATGGTATCCAATTTTAAAATTAGCAGATTTTGCATTTGGGAATTAAAAGTGTACTCCTTTTATTCAGACCAGGCTCCATATTACTTTTAGAGACAAAACATCAATCCATACTTCCGTTTTCACGGACACTTACGAACTTGCCGAACTTGATGACGTGTCCCTCCTGTATATGGATGTCCGCGCGGGCCCCGCTGTCCTTCGATATGACGCTCTTGCAGCCGGGCAGCATGCGCTTCAGGAGGCCGGTGCCTGTGATGTGGTCCGCGTGGCAGTGGGTGTTTGCTGCAGTGGAGAGAGGGGAGGCTGAGGATAAGTGTTCTGATGGGAAGCCTGTGACCCCCTACATTGGGCCTGTGAACCCCTCCATCCTTGGGCCTGTGCCCCCTCCATCCTTGGGCCTGTGCCCCCTCCATCCTTGGGCCTGTGAACCCTCCATCCTTGGGCCTGCGATCCCCTCCATCCTTGGCTGTGTGACCCCCTCCATCCTTGGGCCTGTGACCCCCTCCATCCTTGGGCCTGTGACATCCCCTCCCTCCTTGGGCCTGGGACCCCCTCCATCCTTGGCCTGTGACCCCCTCCATCCTTGGGCATGTGACCCCCTCCATCCATGGGCCCGGGACCCCCTCCATCCTTGGGCCCGGGACCCCCTCCATCCTTTGCCCTGGGACCACCTCCATCCTTGGGCCTGTCACCCCCTCCATCCTTGGGCCTGTCACCCCCTCCCTTGGGTCCGTGGCCCCCTCCATCCTTGGGCCTGTCACCCCCTCCATCCTTGGGCCTGTCACCCCCTCCATCCTTTGGCCTGTGGCCCCCTCCATTCTTGGGCTTGTGACCCCCTCCATTCTTGGGCCTGTGACCCCCCTCCATCCTTGGGCCTGTCACCCCCTCCCTCCTTGGGCCTGTCACCCCCTCCATCCTTGGGCCTGTGACCCCCTCCATCCTTGGGCCTGTGACCCCCTCCATCCTTGGGCCTGTGACCCCCCCCCCCCCCATCCTTGGGCCTGTGACCCCCCCCCCATCCTTAGGCCTGTGACCCCCTCCCTCCTTGGGCCTGTCACCCCCTCCATCCTTAGGCCTGTCACCCCCTCCATCCTTAGGCTCAGGGCTTTAAGTGGACCGGGTCTCATGGGGTCTGAGCACCGGCAGTTTTTTTCAGAGGGCCTCGAAACGGGTCTCTATCGGGCTCTGTTTTGAGCCCTGACACAGGCAGTCATTTTTTTTCCCCAGACTGCAGTGACAGCTGTTTGCTGTCACTGCAACCCGGAAAAAAAGTGCCAGGGCGCAAAACAAAGCCTGATAGAGACCTGTTTCGAGACATGGATGTGCTCTGCTCACACTGCTCACTTCTCAGTAGTAGAGAAGTTACAGCATGACGTCATGCCAGGAGAGCGTTGTGGGGGAAAGGAAATCCTTTAAGAGTCATTTTCTTTCTGGATTTCCCTTCTCTTTCTGAAACTCAGGAACAGCAACATTGTGGTAGGGTCACCAGGGATTTATTTGGAAGCTTTGTCAATATTATATACAAGTCATAGTTGCAGCTTATTTATCTTCTGCAAGAAATAACCATTGACAAAGCCAATATCCCTTACTTATTGTAGGTATGATGTTACTTGTATCAAATATCTGGATGCAATGACAGAAACAGCAAAATACAAGTCGGGCAGCACACTATGCTAAGCACAGATTTTTTGCGTAAGTGATTTAAAGCCACGCCCCTAATTACACTGACCACGTCCCTTTGAGAGACCCCCAGTTTTTTCATCCCACTTAAAGCCCTGCTTGGGCTTGTGACCCCCTCCATCCTTGGGCCTGTGACATCCCCTCCCTCCTTGGGCCTGTGACCCCTTCCATCCTTGGGCCTGTGACCCCCTCCATCCATGGGCTTGTGACCCCCTCCATCCTGGGGCCTGTCACCCTCTCCATCCTTGGGCCTGTGACCCCCTCCATCCTTGGACCTGTGACCCCCTCCATCCTTGGACCTATGATCCCCTCCATCCTTAGGTCTGTGCACCCCCCCCCATCCTTAGGCCTGTGACCCCCTCCATCCTTGGACCTGTGACCCCCCTCCATCCTTAGGCCTGTGACCCCCCTCCATCCTTGGGCCTGTGACCCTCTCCATCCTTGGGCCTGCCATCCCCTCCATCCTTGGGCCTGCCACCCCCTCCATCCTTGGGCTTGTGACCCCCTCCATCCTTGGGCCTGTGACCCTCTCCATCCTTGGGCCTGTCACGCCCTCCATCCTTGGGCCTGTGACCCCCTCCATCCTTGGGCTTGTGACCCCCTCCATCCTTGGGCTTCTGACCCCCTCCATCCTTGGGCTTCTGACCCTCTCCATCCTTGTGCCTGTTACCCCCTCCATCCTTGGGCCTATGACCCCTCCATTCTTTGCCTGTGACCTCCTCCATCCTTGGGCCTGTGACCCGCTCCATCCTTGGGCCTTTGACCCCCCTCCGTTGGGCTTGTGACCCCCTCCATCCTTGGGCCTGTCACTCCCTCCCTTGGGCCTGCGACCCCCTCCATCCTTGGGCCTGTGACCCCCTCCATCCTTGGGCCTGTGACCCCCTCCATCCTTGGGCCTGTGCCCCCTCCATCCTTGGGCCTGTCACCCCCTCCATCCTTGGGCCTGTCACCCCCTCCATCCTTGGGCCTGTCACCCCCTCCATCCTTGGGCCTGTCGACCCTCTCCATCCTTGGGCCTGTCGACCCTCTCCATCCTTGGGCTTGTGACCCTCTCCATCCTTAGGCCTGTCACCCCCTCCATCCTTGGGCTTGTGGCCCCCTCCATCCTTGGGCTTGTCACCCCCTCAATCCGTGGGCCTGTGGCCTCCTCCATCGTTGAGCCTGTGGCCCCCTCCATCCTTGGGCCTGTGGCCCCTAGGAGCACCCACGCGCCTGGGACTTGTGAGGAGCCCTGCGGTCTTGGAATCCCCTGTGAGCTCTAAGTGTTGGGTGGGCGTTGCACTCACACCCTTGACAATTAGTGGCCACAGCTGCCCCTTGGACCCATGGATGGCATTTCTATGTGTCTACAAGTGATGTCTGCATCGGACATGTGGCATTCTGCTGAGAGATTCCTTCTCTAAAAGAGAACCATGTTGCAACAGAGAGATTGTCACTCCCAAACTGTGTTAGCATTCTGGGACATGTAGTTGTCTGTTTATACGGACAGCATAAAAGGTGCAGGTACCAGAATGCAACGAAAAAGACATGACTGTGTGAACAACTCACATCTGCCATGGGACATCTAACAAGTCAAGATGAAGTCTTCCATTTCAGGCCTAAGGCTACTTTTTTCTTTGCAGATTAGGAACACATGTTTGGAACAGTGGAAAATAACTTTCTTCCAACATACTGATATATTTTTAGGTCTCGCCTATCCCATTCCGCAAGGAATGGATAGGGGAAAATTATAGTGGGCAAAATAAGTTCTCAAACCATCGGCGGATTTCAAACAGTTCACGTGAACACAAGCACGCGCTTTTCCCTCGCTCCCGAGCCGCCTGCCTCCAAGAGCTTCACTGCTTCACACTTCACGGCCGCCAGGCCGTGTCTCTCATTTCTCCTCCCCCCCTCCCCACAGCAATGCCAAGAGCTTGTTCCTCCTGTAAGGTATCGATTGCTACCTCTTGTATTTTGGTTGCTCACTATTGTCACTTTTATCGCATGTAATTTAACGTTTGCTTTTATAATTTGTTCACTTGTTAAAAAAAAAATTTTGTGCCAGTCTCCATTTTGGCGCCCTGTAGTTCTCCCTGCGTTCCGTGTCTGGTGCAGGCAGCTCCCCAGGGGTACCTTCACAGCTGCTCCCTAAGTGGTTAATTGGCTGGGAATGGATGGCTGTGCCCTGCTCCCGCTGCAGGCCAGGATGCTTGTCGAGCGCACCTTACCTGCTCTGTTTACTTTGCAGGCAGAAGAAAGCTAATCCCTCGGGGTTATCTGGACAGCGTGTTTAAAGTACCGTACAAGGAAATCTTTGCCATATTTTCATTGGTCCTGCTGGAAAAAGTAATATTGTATTGTCTACAAAGGGTTGTAATGGTCATTGACATTAGTGGTCTCTGAGTGTACCCAGACCATGTTTACCGTACTCATATGCTTCTATCACGAAGTGTCTTCTATAGACTTACTGATGATTCTGTTTCTTTAGTATTCCAGCTTGATGTGGACTTTGAAGCACTATACCACACATTATATTAAATACGTGCTCCAGGACGCCATTTCTTCGGAGCTGCTCTCGTTTCTAGATTGTTTTTCAACAATGTTAATGCATTTGATGGTGTAATTCCAAGAAAACATATGGCATGCAGGATTGATTCGAGCGTCCCAAATATGGAGCATCTCATGTTATTGGGGGATGTTTGTAGACTTGCAGCTTGTTGTGCCTCTCCCAGCCCTTCTATCTTTCATGCTGTTTGATTTTCCCTCCTTTTATCTATTTTTCAATTTATTTTTCCAAATTGTCTTTAATCCTTACTGTGTTGCTTTTTTTTGTTTGACCACGCATCAAGCAGCTTTCTCATTGCTGTCCTGCCCCCGGGCGCCGAGCTAAACTTTCAGCATTATTAACACGGGTGCCATATTTTAGCAGGCACCCACTTAGCTTGCTGATTTTGCCAGTGCTTGTTCTTTCAGTGCGCGCAATCGAGTGTCTATAGTGCGAGCGTGGAGTTTGTTTACCTAGAGAGCAGCCGAAGATTACATGCAGGCTGGCCGCAATGTAAATGCATGTTTTATTATCCTTCCCTGAGCTAGTGAACAGAAGTTTGGATTTCTAAAAGATTCTTGGCTTTTTATAAGAAATAAAATCAGGGCGTCCTGCAAAATGCTAATAGGTTTTGCACCGAGGATACCGCACCGAGGCAGCTCTGTTACACGTGCAGGAGGCAGTGTTTGTGAAACCAGTAAAAGGCCCTATCATCACTTTGTATGAACTTTTTATGAGTTAAAACGTCCAGGTTTAATGGTTATGCTGTGATATAACCACACACAACCAACAACCACACACAACCACACACACAACACCCGACCACTCACACAACCACACATACAACCACACACACATATACAACCACACACACAACCACACTTTCAGTGCACACTTTCAACAGACACCATCAGTTGCCAGTGCACACTTTCACCGGGCACAAACACCACCAGCCGTCAGTGCACGCTTCCACCAGGCACACACCACCAGCCGTCAGTGCATGCTTTCACCAGGCACACACACCACCAGCCGTCGGTGCATGCTTCCACCAAGCACACACACCGCCAGCCATCAGGGCACAATTTCTACAGGCACACACACCACCAGCCATCAGTGCACACATCAATTGTTAACGCATCCACAATTAACTATTGTAGCAATCGCAGTATGGCGCACTTTACTTTTAAACATATTCATCTAAAGCGCAGCATGCCACTATTGCTACAAAAATAAATATACATTTTTTTGGCCTATAATTTATAGACTTTTGTGGCAATTGGTGTTGCAATATTTAGCAATGCCAATAGCTCAAACTTAATTAATGCGAGACCTATTGCATTGCAAATGCTTGTTTTTTCAATGTGTATGATACAAAGATCTCAACTATAGTCAGTCATAAATATTTCTTTTTCATAAAACATATCCCATAAAATATACAACTATAAAAATCAATACAGAATAAATTACAACAATTTATAACTTAATGTTTCACATCCATTGATAAGATACCATTTCATTATTCAATTCAAAATTTCTTTATTCGACTGACAGAAAAGCAGTCATAAAAGCACATATTACAATAATATACAATTCATTCATAGAAAGGAAGTTTTTCAGCAAACACGTTAAAAAATAGGCGATTCGCGAGAGGATTTTTAAAAAAAGAAAAAATACAGTAGTCCAGTGTGAATGTACTTAGTCAAGACAAGATTACATCTATAATATAATTCAGCTTGGAATCAACCTTCCATACTTAATCTAAACTTCAAGGCTGTTTTTAAAAACTTGCAGGTGAGAAAAGTGCTATCTTCGTGCAACATTTGAAGGTATAGGAGTGCAGGTTTAATTTGTACAAAATTCATCCTTTTGAGCAAAGGTTTTAAAAACATATTTCGTGGACTCGAATAATAAGAACATAGGAATAAAAAGTGAGCCAAGTCTTGCGGAGACTTATTGTCGCAGCCGCAAGCTGGCAACACTTGACCTCTATGGGCTCCACTCGGCACAGCTAGGAGCAGATGGTAGAGGCCAAATCGAAATCTGCTCAGCAGGAAGCGCTCATATCTGGATATATTCCATGATAAATATGGTTCGGAGAACACACAGGTCTTTGTTAATGTGTGGCTCCTTACGCTGGACTTCTTTAACTCAATTTCTTCCCTGTCAAGTTGTCGTTTCAGTATGAAAGTGTTTTTTACAAAATTAACATCTTTCTTGGTGGTGTTCTGGGGTGTTAGGTAAAGATCCAATCTACCCAGATCTTTACAGCAGTTTCTAATGTATTTCAACCAGGGTAACTTGAGTTGTCCTTCCCAAGTAAGGGCTTCAGCAAGGATGTTATGAGTCAGTGGTATAGATATATTGCGCCAACAGTTTAACCAGCAGAGCAGAGGGTTTGCAGCGATTTTGTCTCCTAGGTACGGTGTGCCCAGTTCCTCATGTACAGAGAAGTTAGCGGTATTCTTTGGCAAACTCATGACCTGTTTCAGAAAGTTGTTTTCAAGAGTCACCAGGGCATCTGCTGGTAAGAACCCCCACAGTTCACTTCCGTAACATGCCACCGTAACGCTTTTTGCCTGATAAAGCTTCATTATGGCGGACACTGGAGTATTACCCAGTTTGCGAGCAAAATCCATTATTCCAGTGTTGGTCCTTAATATTTCGCCTTTCTTTTTGGATATGGCAGGGCCCCATGTAAGTTTGTGGTCAAACAGTACTCCTAAATACGAAAATGTTTTTGTTAGCGGTACGGTATGTTTTCCCCATTGACTGAGAAGGGGTATCGTTTTTTGGTAGTTAATCCAACCGTCATAACAAAAGATTTGGAGTTATTGATATTCAGGCCACGTGAGGACATGAATTGATAAAAGGAATCCAATCATTTTTGGAGTCCGAGTGCGGTTCTGGATAAAAGAACGGCGTCGTCCGCGTACAGCAGGACCGGCACGCCTGTTTTCCCAATACGAGGGTAATCCGTGTCCGTTTTTACCAAGTGGTCTTCGAGTCCATTTATGTATAGATTAAAAAGAAAAGGTGCTAAAATACAGCCCTGCCTGACTCCCCGGTTAATTTTAAAATCTCTCGTTACTTTCAAGTCTCTTGTAAAACGTACATTTGCACGGGTGTCGTTGTGTAGGTCGGCCAGAAAGTTGATCAAATTATTTTCAACGCCCATATTTTGCAGGACTTCCGATAGTTTGCTCCTATCAACACAGTCAAAAGCCGAAGAAAGGTCCATAAAGGCCATATACAAAGTTCCCTCTCTTGCTTGGGTGTATTTACCACTTATTAGATATAAATTCAGACACTGTGTAGTTGTTGCATGTCCTGGTCTGAATCCATACTGTGCAGGGGTCATTATATTGCTTTGTTTGGCCCATGCATTCAGCCTCTTTAGTAGTACCCCGCCCACTACCTTCGCAACAGAGTTTATCAGGGAGATTGGTCTGTAACAGGCCGCTTTTGTTCTGTCACCCTTTTTGTAAACAGGGACGATGGTAGATGCTCCCCAGGATTTAGGAGCCCCCACTTCGACCCCGGCGTTGATGACAAATGTGAGAATTGGTGCCCATAAAGTGATGTTAGATTTCAATAGGTCAGGTGGAAGACCATCAGGGCCCGGGGCTTTGTTACTAGAGAGACCAAGTATCCCTAGTTCAATTTCTTTAGTTGAAAAATGTAGCGGACTGCTTTCAGGGAGATGAAGTGGTTTTAATGACTGTGGAGCGTCGCTCTTGAAAATAGATCCAAAGTGGGTGATCCATTCATTCTCCGGTATGACTGTACCGAGACTCTCATCATTTGGGTCGCCAAAAAGTGGTTTGTTTATTATGTTCCAGAATTTTGAGCTATTGCCCAAAGTAGAGGGGTCGAGCAAAGATTCCCATGTTTTAATTTTAATTGACTTTTTGCGTGAAGCAAGGGCGTTTTTGTAATCTGCTCGAAGGGCCTTAATAAGTGCAAAGTCTCTCGGTTTGTTTTTAAGAGCAGCTTTTAATTTACGGTTTGCTGAAGAACAGGCGTGATCAAACCAACGGGGGTGTTGAGCAGTTGTTCCCTTAGTGGTTACCGTCAATAGTTGATCAATCCTTTTGGACACCACAGCAAAGGCGGCCATTTCATTATTAAAATGCAAGCAGGTTAAGATGCAGCACAGTTGATCTGTTTAATTCTCAAAAACCCAATTGAATCAGCCCACTGTTTCCAAGAGCCACAAACATCCCTGCCCCATTATGTCTCCCATATCTTCCTGCTTACTAATAAAAAACACACCTGTTGCACAGATCACATCTAAGAATTGCATGTGAAATAGGGAACTAGAAACTCCCAGTGGTTAGATATTCCATATTTTCCTAAGACTGGCTTTAATAAGGTTCTACGCTCCCATCAAAAACAGACAGTCTCATAACATGTGCTCATTATTAGATTTCCTCTGCATCCCACATTCAGATAGACTTAGTTTATTTTTAGCCTCTTGGCAATCTCAGCCCCAAATACATAGGTTTGACCCTGAGTCGAAACCTTGAGATTTCCTGCCTCATAACAGGGTTTGCTGATGCTGACAGATAAGTGAATACTGTATTATTCTGCCATGGGTCCCCAGAGTGTGACATGGACTTCCTCGTAAGGACATACCTAAAGTCTGTCCTTCTTGGCCCAGATCGCGCCCGCCGGACTCCTTACCAAATTTATTTATTCCATTATAGTAGGCGTAGCATTTGTTTGAACTGTTTCTCAATGTGCTCTCCATTTTAAGTTAGATGTAAAATGCATACCCACATTTCCATGTCCTCTCTAAGTACCATTTAAATTATTTCTTCTTCTTCCCGAATACTAATATTTTGTTTTTCTCCATATTAATCATGTGTTTCTTGGTCTTATAGTACCTTTGAAAGGCATCTAATTTCCTCTGGAACCCAATTTGAGCTACATCCACAATGACTAAGTTGTCTGCATATAGTATACAGGATATATGGTGCCCACTCATCTTTGGGGAAAAGGAGGTGGATCCCAATAGAGTCAATCAATCAAAGTTTTATTTGCATAATTGGTTAAAATTATTACAAAATTCGCATAATAAATAGCGATACAAAATGAATTAAAACTACTAGAGTTATAAACTCTCTGCTTCTATTAAAATTGGGGTCAAGACGTGAAAGATCATCATGTTAAAAAAGTTTCTGATAACCCACCAACCTGGTGATCCCCCTTTTCAATTTGTCCAAGGCGATTTCTTACTTCAGCCAGGAATTTAACTCCACGGCATGCCAGGATTATGGAGGAACCTCCAAGCCAGCTTGTAACGGCGTGTCTACAAGAGCGTATGTTTAGTGCGTTAAAAATAGGTTTCAATAACAGTCGTCTCTGTCCTATCAGCGCAGGACAAACACAAAGAAAGTGGGCAAGGGTTTCAGTTTTATACCCACAGAGGCGACATTGCTCCTTCTGGTCGGAGGGTTTCCAGGACGGCAATAAGTCTTTTGAAATGTGCATCCCCATCCGATAATCAATAAAAGCCTTTTTTAAATGGCCACTAAAGTGAGATAATAGGTAAGCGAGTGGTTTTGAGTTTGTATACGAGTTCATGATAGTCCAGCCATGCCGACGTTTTGCCAGTGTCTCTTTATCCTCCAAAAAGGATTTCCTTTTTACTGCCGCATTGGCTAATTTACTTAGGCTTGCTTTATCTGTCCCTAATTTCCAGACTGATTCCAGCTCCAGCTTTTCCACACATAGTTTCAGGTACTTTCCCCAAGGGTTCGGGTGTGCAGTATCCGCCCATTTTTTGATTTCCTCCCAGCTCAGCCAGTCCAATGTGTCTGGGTCTGCGGATCGAAGTTTGTAACAGAGTTTCACGAAGCCGCTCATGCTCCGGAAGTTCTGGTTTTGCAGTCCAAATTCAAGCCTGACTTGTGAAGCTGAGGCGGATTTTGGCAGATTGAAGACCGTTTTATAAATTTTTGTCTGTAGTTCATTTAAAAGATCGGCCTCCTTGCCACACCACGTCGCTAGGCCGTAAGATAGGGTAGGCATGATCTGCGCTGCCATTACTTTTAGTAGATGGTTATAATTAGGGCAATCCATTTTTACTTTTAAGGAACGATACGCAAAAATTAAAGATTGTGCTTTTGCTTGTAGGGCGGTTTTATGGTCCTTGTGGTTAACACCTTTTGATATTATTATTCCCAGATACTTGTAATTCCTTTCTTCTTTCACTATTGCCCCTTGAGCCATCCATTTGTACCGTAACTTGTGCGCGTCTACCAGACGGACCACTTTAGTTTTTTCTTTATTTAATTCTAGGCTTTCCCGTTCTAAGTACGATGTTAATTTATTTATAGCTCTTTGTAAGCCGATTGGTGTTTTGCTCAGCAATACAATATCATCAGCATATTGTAGGTAGTATATTGGGTTATTAGCTAGAGATGGTGGATGGCTATCTGCCGATTCCAGCGTGCTTGAGAGGTCGGAGAGAAGAAGGTTAAAGAGGGTGGGGGCTAATACACAGCCCTGTTTTAGGCCTTGATGTGTCGGGATGCTCCTGGTTGTATTGCCCCCGTTTCCCAGTTTCACTCTTGCCCAAGTATGGTGATGAAGGGCTTTGATGGCTATTAAGAGTTGATGTGGCAACCCCCAGCTTTTTAATTTCATCCACAAGCGCTCTCTATTCACCCGATCAAAAGCTGACTTAATGTCTATAAAACAGGCGTACAAGCGGCATCCCTTTGCAACCGCTTGATCCATTAGGATGGACAGGCAAGTTAAATTTGTTGTTGTTCCCATTCCTTGCCTGAAACCGGTTTGAAATTTGGGCATTATCTTTGTTTCTGCTATCCAGGCTTGTAGTTCTCGTAGAATACAGGAAGCATAGAGCTTAGCCTCTACGTCTATTAATGATATCAGTCTGAAATTTCTGGGGTTACGATGATCGCCATGCTTAAATATGGGGTGGATGATACTGCCTTTCCAGGATGCGGGTAACTCTGCTTGCTTGTATATTTGGTTGAACAGGGGCGTTAGGATCTCAGACCACAGGTCCGGGTCATGCTTAAAGATCGCATTTGGCAGCCCGTTTGGCCCTGCTGCTCCTTCTGACTTTAATCTTGATATTATCATCCTTAGTTCATCTTTGGTGGTTAAGTCGTCAAGCTCTGTTGGCCCCTTCTGAACTTTTTCCTGCTCGAGAGCTCTTTTTTCTTTGTACTCAGCTCCTTTTAGTTCCTCCGCATTTTCCTGTGATGCCCCGGAACCATTAACGGGGCCAGAATCTGTGTTACAGTATAGAATTTGCACGTGTCTGGTCCAGGTTTCTGCTCCAACCCCAACTTCCTGTTGGAGTTTCGCCCCTTGATTTAAATCGTTTATAATACTCCAAAAGTCCCGGCTATTTGATTGTTTGCCCGCGGTTAGCAGTTTGTTCCAGATGGTTTCTTTATGCAAGTACTTTGCGGCCCTCAGTGCCTTCCTGTAGATGCTCCTGGCTCCGTTCAAATTAAATTTGTTTGTCACGGCCCCCAACATTTTTTGCCTTGCGAGTGCTCTGACTTCCTTGGCGACTTTTCTTTTTTTTGTTCTTAGGTCCATGTTGAACCAAGGCTCCTTCTTGATTTTGCGAAAACCCTGGTTCCCTGACCTTGCTGGGAACTTTTGCTGAAGGACCTGAATCGTTTGCTCCCAGCTAGAGACTAGCTCCACATCTTTTTGGGTCCCAAGGTTGGCCATTTGGTCTTTAACTGTGTCCGTGATTTTGCCCAACCCGTCACCACGCCATTTCAGTTTTCTTAAGTTGAACTTTGATGCATGGTGGAGAAGGGAAGTCATGGTTGGAGCCTTACTGAGTACGATATTTAGTCTTATTATTTGGGGGAAATGATCACTTTCTACTCGGTGTTCGATGCTAAATGATTCGATGCTGGGAATTAACTCGTCACTTACTATGGAGTAGTCAATTGTTGAATGGACTTTACCGCTCAGATAGGTGACGGCTGCCGGCCTATCCCCTTTTGTGTTGCCGTTCAGGATTGACAGTCCGTGTTCTTTTAGGCTTGATACTAGCCTTTTCCCGCCAATATTGGCGGTCGACTTCGCCTTCATCTTGTTTTGGACAATGAGGGTATTGTTGAAGTCCCCGGAAATAACCAGTGGGCATTGTGAGTGGGTTCTTTGCATTGCCTTGATCAGTGACAGCAAAGTTGCGTATTTTTCTTTTTGTGTCTTTCTGTTGGGATGGATATAGACATTAAATATTAAAATGTTCCATGGATCAAACCCAGATTGTGGGGCTTCAGTGATTCTAATCACTTGGGCCCAGTTCAGACCCACGTCCAACTCTTCTGATGCCCAATTATATTTATGGGTTACATATATTGATAATCCACCACAGGGGTGCCCATGCATTGAATTGCGTTCTGCAGATATATGGTGTTCTGTAAAACCTGGGATTGAAGTCGGTTGTAATTTCCATGACTCCTGGATCAAGATTATATCTTGTCGTAAGAAAAAGGATAGTGTTTCGTGATCATGAGCCATTTCTCGAAAGCCATGCACGTTCCACGAGCAAAGTGAAACATTTGATTTCTTTGTTGCACTCTGCGAGAGCTTCTTGTTCCACGTGGTCCCAGAGAGGTTTGGGTCTGGGTTAGGTAGTTTTATTACTCAAGACATTGGGTATCCAGGACCAATCCATTCTATCTGCGTGGTGGAGACCAGTTGTTTGTGGTTTGTGACTTGCACTTGATGACACTAGCGAGGCGGATCGGGCGCCACGTAGACAGGTGGTGTGTTGACCTCTTATCTCTTGCCCCTTGTTCAGGTCACCTGTCCTAATTTGTAAAGGATAGGGATATCTTGGGCGCTTGTGTCGCATAATGGAGATACCCCATGATTCAAACTGAGGTCTTGCGGAGTATATCTTTTCTACGAGGACCTTTGAGGCCCATGTTGTAACTGTTTCCTCAATGGCCGCGTTGTTTAAGTTTTGTTGAAATTCAATGGAGTAAAGGTCATGAGAAGAAATTTCTTGTAAAGCTGGTATTTCCTTAAATAATCTTAACAGATTACCTCGGTTTAGAATGTCCTGTGTCCCCCTGGTTGAATATTCGGGAATAAAAACTAGTTTTAAGTCAAATGTCTCCAGATGTTGACTTAGCTCCTTATGTATTAAGCCTGCTTTGCGTGATGACGAGTTGTGGAGTTGAATACTTACGCAAGGGGGGTGTGTCTCTTGAAGTGCTTCATCTTTCTGTACTCCCTCAACTGTGTATGTTTTTTCCTGTAGTGGAGCTGTGTTGGTTAACTTAGTTAGTGCCGAACTTGGAACCCTTGGCATTAGCGAACATTTACGATCCTTTTCAAAAACTGTTATTCGCACGGGGGTTGGCACAGATTTTGTTTTTGGTGCTACTGCTTGACCCTGAATTTCGTTTACGCTTTTTTCAAAAGTTGAGGGTAATTGTTTCTCAATAATAATTTTTGTACCGTGGTTTAAAACCTCTCTGCAAATGCCTTTTGTGCCCATACTGTTTTTTTCCAGGGCTGATTTCCATTCGTTTCGCTCACATCCTCCATTTTCAACCACTTGCGTGAACCTCATATTTTCCCGGCCAGGCTCTTGCATTTTTTGTCGCTGGACAGATCTTGTATCCATTTGACTGTTTGCACCTATCAATGGGGATGGACACGAGTTGGCTCCTGTTCCTGGGCCATCGACCCTTGAAGTACTCGATGAGTTTGCCTTCTCAGATGGCTCTGCAAGAAACTCCTCACCCGCAGGCGCCTCGTTCAATAATTTAGGTTTATTTTCCTGAGAGATGCTGGTTTTGAAAATTGGAAAAATATTATCTGGATCTGCGTTTAGTTGTTTTTTATACTTGAGCCTAGCCTTCCTTGCCCTTTTCTTTTGCCTCTTTGTTGGTTTATCTTCAGTAAAGGATTGTTGAACAAATTGTGTTTCGTCAATTTCCAAGACTAGTTTTCCTTTACCAGTTTCATTTGGTATTTGGTCTTGATCCATTGTTCGTTTACATCTTGTGGGACCATTAATATACATCGTCTTTACTATATGAGGTTTCTCCGGGGTTGGTTTAGCTTCTATCACCTGACTGTGACTGCGCGATTGTTTTACCTCCCCTAAAATATCCATCAAGATGGCCGGGAGGCTTGCTAGCTTTTCGATTATGCTTCCGCATCCACAGTTGCACTGTTGTTTCCTCGAGCTGGTGTTGGCCTCCAATTTCCCCTGGGTTGTTAATAGGGATGTTAAGGAGTCCAGTTTAGCATTTATGCCCGAAATGTGCCCGGCCACTAACGTGATGAGGTCAATCTGGACTTCCATTTTGTTGGATTGGTAGTTCAATACCCTTATTGCCTGCTCTAAAGTGCTTAACAGGGATTGAGTCCATGACGTGGAGGGTTCGACTTTTTGGATTATGCTTGGGTCCTTGGGCTCTGAGTCCAGCGTGCTCCCCGATGAAATTGTAATTGGTACAGGAT
Source organism: Lissotriton vulgaris (assembly GCF_964263255.1). Classification (NCBI taxonomy): domain Eukaryota; kingdom Metazoa; phylum Chordata; class Amphibia; order Caudata; family Salamandridae; genus Lissotriton; species Lissotriton vulgaris. The sequence goes on along the minus strand of NC_141695.1, from coordinate 121,137,589 downwards.
GGTTGGAATGAGACTGGTTCATCTGCATAATGATACTATCGTTTATGGATACTTTTTGTTGGTCTCTTTTTAGTTCTGGGCAGCGAGGGGTTGAGACCAGCATACCCGGACTCAAATGTCGATTAGCAAAACCATATTCTGTTTGGGGTCCTCTCCCTTGTGAGTCGATGTACTTCATGATTCTTTCAGAGAGTTCCTCGAGTTGAGAATCGTTTGATAGGAAAAGGGGCTTTAACCATGGGTCCCCTTCTTGTCCAGATGAAGTAGATAGGTTTTTGTGACCTAAATTACCCTCCTTGGCGCTCTTAGGTTCCTTTGTGTGGATGCTGGCTTCGACGAGCTCCATGATTGTCGTACTTGTACTCTGACTTGGCCGGGTGTCCTTTACGAGGCGGTTATCTATGGTGACCTTTATGGCGCTACCTCCCTTGGTTTCGTTTGTGGCTACGGGGGTGTTGGAACAGTGCACCTGGGCGGTTACTAACTCCAGTTTGCCTTGGAGAGGGGAACCTGAACAAGATGGAAATGGTAGACACTCTGGTTCAATGCTCATCGTGTTCTGCAAGCCGTTTGCCAGTGGGGAGGGTACATTCAATGGCGCAATGGGGCTTGGCAGCTTGCCAGCCTCGGCTGTTGGTGCGTAGATCGCTGCCATTGGGTCCTTTAAATAGAAGAATTTTAAGAGACCGGTTTTCCGTCTGGAGTCTGATGTTAGATCGGGGGTTGGGGCTGATACCAACCTCTCCCTGGGGTTTGATTCGGTCCCTGTTTCCGTTGATTTAACTTCCATAATAAGCTCCCTTGATTTTTTGGTTTTTTTTTTACTTTCTGTGAGTTGGCGCATCTTCCCCGATCTCATTTCCCCAGACGGGGCCTTGCACTCCTCTTTGCCCTACGTCGGAATCTGATCTGATCTGAATTTGTTTACTCTTGTCTCAAAGTTGGTGAATGTAAGACCTGTCGCTTGCTGACAGTCGTTTATGAGCCTTTCCGCTCTCTCGCACTTATGTTATCCTTTTCGATGGGTCTAATTTTTGACAGGGGCGGTGGCCGTGGCCGGAGGATGTCAGCGGTGCGTACTGCGGCACTACTGCTGCTGCTGCCACCGTTCCCTATGTCCCCCCTGCCACTGCCTCCTCTCCCGGTTCTGCTGCCCCCGCTACCTCTTTTCTTGTGGCTTCTGCTTTGGCGTCGTCCAGCCACAGATGGCTCTCAGGTTCCCCTGCTTTATTTGAGGTTAACTTTGGCAAAAACGGGCGTAGGGTGGGGTGGGAATTTTAATGAATTTAAATGAATGCAGACCAAGTGTGAACGAAAAACGAATGTATTCACTAACTCTGTCACTGTCTCCTGTCTCCTGACTCCTTGCTCCTGGCGGGCATTCAGGTGCCCCGGGGTGGTGCGGCGCAGCGCTGGTATGCTTGCGTCACCTCCGCTCGCTGCTGCCTCCCGTGGCCGTCTCCTCCGCTCACTGCTGCCTCCCGTGGCCGTCTCCTTTATGTGGCTGCGTTGCCGGTGCCCGGCACTCTGCACACAGCTTGTGGCTGGTCCCGCTTTGGCAGCTGCTCGCCTTGCCCGGCAGCTCCACAGCACAACGTGACACCAGCCCAGCCCGGGCCCCTGTTGTGGTCCTGGCCCCCGTCGCTTGCTGATCGCTGGTGCTCACCCTGCCCAGCCTGACGACTTGACTCAACGCGACGGCACGGCAGTACTCTGCACCGGCCCTGGCCCAGGACACAGAGAAGAGGTGGGGGCGATAGAAGCACTCCTGCAGCACTCCTGCGGTGGCACACCAGCAGCACGCCTCCCGGCTCCCAGCACTGCTCCGGCCCGATACACGAGGGAAAAGGTGAGCGCGGTGGAAATGCTCCTGCACACCCGCAGCTTCCAGCTCTCCCGCACTGCCGAGCCCTGCGGACTCCTCTGCTGACCGCTAACTGCTTTTCCGAGCGGCTGCCGTGGGCCTGGCACCTAATTACAAGTTACAGGAGCCTCTTTCGGCTCCGTGGCTCCCTGAGTTTTCGTTTTCGTCCGCACAGCACAGCACAGCACAGCTCTCGCTCTCGCTTCCTGTCACGTGATACAGGGTGCAATAATCCCGATATCCCGGATCCCAATAGGTTTTTTTGGGAGATCTCTTAAGTATATTGCGAACAAGGTCAGGGCCAGCACACACCTCTACCACAAACCATTCTGAATCTCAATCTTACCAGATAAAGGTTCATATCAATTCCTATGATGGAGTCCTTACGGTATACTCAGAAGTACCCTACCCCCTGTGTCCTCCCCCGGGCATCCCTATCTTATCTACATTAGCCCATAGAATCTCACAATTCACAAAGTCGAAGGCCACCCAAAATTCAACAAAGGAGCAGAAGATATTTGCTTTCAGATCCACTGCCCTCCTCGCAATAGCCCATAAACCGTAACAGTGGTCTTCAGTCGAATGACCAGCTCTAAAGCCACCGTGTTCCATAGGTATCAATCTCTCTTCATCTGTCCAGTCTTTAAATCTTTTTATGGTTGCTTTACAAAAAACATTTCTCCCCTACATTAATGAGACTTATCAATCTATAATACTTTGACTCGAGAATGGGGTTCTATTTAAGCAGAGGTTTAAGGATTACCCCATTACAGCTTTCTGGTACTGAGCCTGTCATGGTTATTGCTGTAAATAGTATTACCAGAATCTCACTCCACCAATCACATTAAATGTTATCATTAGAGCCGGCAGATTATCTGGCCCTGCAGCTCTCGATAGGAATAGGGTTGTCATGGTGTTCTTTTTATATTTAGCCATTAGACGGTTCAGTAACTCGGTCTGCTACATATTCCCCTGTCCTCAACTCTGGGTAACTCTTTACACAGGCTTACCCCATGTATTTCCTCCAGGCTCCTTTTAGGACCATACAATCTATGCTCAGTTGTTTTTTCCCATGCCAGAATGTGCCAGTCTCCAGAATTTTCTTATATCCTATGAGGAGTTTCCATCCAGCATCTCATCCTAATTGGCCTTAAACAATGCCCTTTTCCATTTAAATGTCTCTTTATATTTATGCTATAGCTTGCATTATACATTCCCTCCCATCACAGCTTCCTGCCTTCTCTTCATGGACTGTTGCAACTTTCTAAACAGGCTCTTTCTCTTCTGGCGCTCTGGGCCTTCCTGATTTAGATCTCAGCGGACGGGTTACTCCATCACAACGGTGACAAATATCAAGTCCGCAGAAATTTAAATCACTTAGGATATATATGGGAATTACATTTTGCGTCTAGGATATCCGTCACCGCTGTGATTGGAGCAACCCATTCGCCAAAATCTAATCAGGCTCTCTGGGAACCAGAAAAAGAGCCTCCAGGGAACACGTAAATGAGAACAACAGAATGTTGGTAAACAGGGACACAGAATAAGCGAACACAATAGACACAGACACTAGAACAACACAGCACAGACAGAAGAAGAAAATGCACGTCGACATAAAAATGTTACCTCCTACACACCTCAAAGACTCATGTGCATTACACAAAGAGCAATATAACAGATAACTCACTACAAACATCCCGCCGGATGGAGTGGTACCCAGTACTCACCCGCGACATGCCTTGAGACTGAGACAGGGAGGCACTCTACTGTGATGGCCAACACGAAAGCAGCACACTTGGTATCCACCAGTAGGCGTCAATGTAGGAGCCATAGTTGATACTCACTGGGAGCACTGCGGGTAGTAGATGTGGGGCACAGAGCACCTATCGAGGTAAACATGCTGGCCCAGAGTGAGGGGACAGTACTCACCAGTGTACAGAAGGTTGAGTCCGAGGTCCTTGACCAGCTTGGCGTCTCGCGGGGCTTTCTCCAGCACTGGGTCAATCAGGACGGCCTCCTTCGTCGCCTGGTCAGCCAGCAGGTAGGTGTAGGTGGCACTCACTGGCTCGAAGAGCTGCGGGTCCAAAGAGAGAGGCGGTCAGGATAGAGTAGTGGAAGGACTGAACCTATGGATGGTCAAGGTTAAAGAAAAGGAAACCGGGTACAGCAGCCTGAGGACAAAGTGCCTATAGAAGGGGTCTTGGGATAAAGAAAAGGGAGCACAGGGCACCTATAAAAGAGACTCAGAACAGAGAAGAGGGAGCACACAGCGTCTATGCAAGAGGCTCAGAACAGAAAAGAGGGAGCATACAATACCTATAGAAGAGGATCAGTGCAAAGAAAAGGGAGCACACAGCACCTATAGAAGAGACGCAGCTCAGAGAACAGGGAACACACAACACCAACCACCTAAGAGGATCTGGACAGAGAAGATGGAGCACACAGCATCTATGCAAGAGGCTCAGGACAGAGAAGAGGGAGCACAGAGCACCTATAGAAGAGGATCAGGGCAAAGAAAAGGAATCACACAACACCTATAAAAGACGATAAGGGCAGAGAAGAGAGAGCACACAGTACCTATAGATAAAGATCAGGACAGAGAAGAGGGAGCAAAGAGCACCTATAGAAGAGGATCAGGGCAGACAAGAGGGAGCACAGAGAACCTATACAAGAGGATCTGGACAGAGATGAGTGAGCAGACAGCACCTATAGAGAAGCTCAGGAAAGAGAAGAGGGAGCACAGAGAACCTATACAAGAGGATCTGAACAGAGATGAGTGATCACAAAACACCTATACAAGAGGATCAGGAAAGAGAAGAGGGAGCATAGGGTGCTTATACAAGAGGATCAGGACAGAGAAGAGGGAGCACAGAGCACCTATGCAAGAGGATCGGGACAGAGAAGAGGGAGCAAAGGGGGCTTATACAAGAGGATCAGGACAGAGAAGAGGGGCCACAGAGCACCTATACAAGAGGATCAGGACAGAGAAGAGGGAGAAGGGTGTTTATACAAGAGAAGTAGTGTGGCTCACTGGTTAGAGGCGGCAGACCCGAGAACAGAGGACGGCCCGGGACCAGGGTTCGATTCCCGGCGCGGCAGGTTTCTGGACCAGGGTCAGCGGACTCGATAATTCTCTCGCCTCGGTGCCCACTCTGATCAGCGTTCACACTCGGCAACTCTGGGCATTAGCTTGCCTCATCTTCACTAACGGCCCCACCAGACCGCCGGGGATGCCTGGTCTCACCCTGGAGATACCCATTAAGGGACCATCTCTCAGGGAAGCCAGGAAGGGTTTCGCAGCGGTCGAAGCGCCTTGGGACCCTCCGGGTAAGTAGTGCGCTATATAAATGCCTATACATATACATACATACATACATATACACATACAAGAGGATTAGGACAGTGAAGAGGGAGCACAGAGCACCTATACAAGAGGATCAGGACAGAGAAGAGGGCGCACAGAGCACCTATACAAGAGGATCAGGACGGAGAAGAGGATGCACAGCGTGCCCATAAAAGATCAGGACAGAGACCAGTGAGCACATACTACCTATAATAGAGGATCAAGACAGATAAGAGGGAGCACAGAGCACCCACAGAAGACTATCAGGACAGAGAAGAGGTAGCACAGACCACCTATATAAGAGAATCAGGGCAGAGAAGAGATAGCACAGAGCACCTATACAAGAGGATCCGGACGGAGACCAGTGAGCACACTGCACCTATACAAGTTCAGGACAAAGACGAGGGAGCCCCCATACAGGGTCTATACTAAGCAGCATATAGAAGCCTCTGGAAGGCTACAATGATATGCAGAGGTTATTAGGAAAGCACAGACTATGCAGAGCAGAGTGTATTTAGGAATCGAAGTGAGTGGCCCTATCGGATTGTCCTTAGTTGCTGCTCCCACACAAAGATGTCAGTGTGAATTCCCCTAGTGCAAAGCCACAATTCTCGGTCACCACCCCGTATGGGTTCTATTTGCACAGTAAACAGGTGTGAAACTTTGCCTACTAATGTATTGAGGCCCCGTTGGGGGCACAAGTATTTTTTACACAGTTGTGCCGCATCTCCTTCTCATTTGACTTTTGAAGGCAAGGAATTTTGCTTTTCACCTTTGACTTTGGTTTTTGATTACAGTATATTTCTATACAAAGGTACACAGCTTTTTGGACAACAGTATAATGGCACAACAGAATTTCAGCCCTCCACATGCATTTTGGTTGACAGGATCCGAACCTTCTATAAAGTGGGTAGAATGTAAGGAATATTTTGAGAACTATATGGCTGCAATCAATGGATCGAAAACAAATGTGAGAGGAGCAGAAAAAGAGGATCCTTTTGCATTCTTGCAGAAGGTGTTATACCTGCAGTAGCAAGGAACGTCTTGCTTATAGTAAAGCTTGTACTTCACTCAAGCAAAAATGCAGAAGTTGTGGCACCATGGGTCAGTACACTAAAGTATGCCAGAAGAAGAAACACAAATTGAAGTGTATTTATGAAAGTAGAAGCTCATGTGAGTGTCAAGAAGAAGATGAGTCTCCTAAGAGGGACAGTGCGATGAATTTACAGGAGAAATGTGTTATTAACATAGAGGAGAGAAGTACTAAGGGACACTACTACAGTCTGTTTTTGCTCTCACTTAAGCGAACAGTACTGGACCAATCAGAAGCTGCAGAGTGTCTCTGGTCTCTCAGGACATACTGGAATGAAAGCTGTGTGTGAGACAAGTGTTGAGAGATATCTGGAACAAGCAGCATCCCAGGAAGGTGCTGTACACCAGTTCTTTTGAAGCTTTGTCTGGTGATGTGGTATTAAGGCGTTTGTTTACAGGTAAAAAATCCAACTTGAGGTGTTTCTCAGGTAAAACCATGAAAGAGGTTCCAGATCACAGATTGTTGACCAAAATCCAAACAAATCACTCCCCTACTTTTAGTATAGTGCTGTGAGGTGAGAGATAGGCACTGTGAGCACAGCTACCAGAAACCAGTGCTTCTGTTAAGAGTCACTCGCAATAGGTACCACCACAGTGCAGGGACAGAAAGAGATGTAGCGGGCTGCAGTCATTAGTCCCAACAGAAAAAGCGAGAGCTCAATTGAAAAGGACATACAGCAGAGGGTTACCCTCAATGCAGATTATCACACATCGTGTTGGTGGGCCTTTTAGAGATTTATGAACACACTGAAAGTATTAGGGACCCCAATTCCAGATAGATTATATTTCCTAATTATACCAACATAGTCGTTTGACTCCATTACATGAATAGACAAACTCAGGCCAAATACATAGATGTTTTCAAAAGATTGTTGTAATTTCAAAGGACTGTCAATGCTGAATACAGCTACCTCTAAACACTATAGAAATGGACCAAAAGGGTTCAATAAATATTAAATATTGTGAATTAAAGCAGATTTTTTATGAAAGAAGGCAATAACTACACTTCATAACCATCATTTTTCACCGTGGTTGTAGAAGTGGTCTGCGCCACTGAATCGATAGCCATATTTAAGACACCCCAGTGGGTAAATCAGTACATTTAGAAACATGTTTTTCAACCTAAATATTTTGTGATCTCCCGACAGAAGCAAGTTGTAAGAGTACATGTACAACCCTGTTGATGTGTTCCAGTAATGATAGCAAGGAGATGTGAAAGGCACACTTCATGTGAAAATGTTCACTTTGTGTACTAGTGGATTACATATCTGTAAAGATATTTTACTGAGGAAACTTTCTTAGTATAATCTCGAAGTCTGAAAACACACCTTATGTGTGCCCAGTTGATTTTTAATCAAATAGAATTCTAATAACCAAATGAAATGCTGTGGACAGTATTTATTTGATTGGCTACGATTTATCTACGTTTTCCAAATGAGACACAGGTGACATTTAGTCAGTCAAGTGAACAGCATCAGGTTACATGACACAGTGGGACACTTACTGTTCAATCAGTTTTTTTTAAGCGCGCTACTCACCCGTGAGGGTCTCAAGGCGCTGAGGTTTTCTGAACAAGCATATTTAGCTGTTTAACGTGGATTTGTGTGTGTACATCTTCATGTCTGATTAAGTGATCCAATCAGCTTAGCCTTGTACCACTACAATACAGTGAGACCACATTTCGTGTTACTCTGGCGAAGCAACACAAGTATGCTTGATGTCACTAAAAGCGCATCATTTACTGGGATGCTTTCATGATATTTCTAATTTCCTTCTTGAAGGAAGGGCAGCAGCTCCAAGTTGTTACTGTCGCACCCCTCACCTTATGCACTTGTGAAAGGTTCCAGGTGTCTCCTAAAGAGGGGGTCTCAGGAGGAAAAAGCGGCAAAGAGCAGAAAAAACTCCTATGGGTAGAGATTGTGAATAGTACAGGAGTTCCGCGTGACAGGTTCGAGAAGGATCTCAACATGTACAGACAATCCAATGAGGGACACTGCTGCAGATAAAGGGAGCAAAAATCTGGTGATACCTATTGACTTTGTCAGTGTGTTTCCCCTCAGGACAGCTGCCACATTCACATACACTTGCGATAAAAATAATTTATGTAAAAATATCGATTCTTGAACATCATGAACTTGAGGAAAAAGTACCCGCCCTGATACATATACCCTATATCATTCTAAATCATTTACATTTCAGAATTACAGATACGTTTTGCCTACAGATGTGATGGGTATCGCGATGGGCAGCAATATGGCCCCAACATACGTGAACATTCTTATGCATCGCGTTGAACAAAAATGATATTTTCCAACTAACAATGGAAAGGGCATATAATAGAGGTGTCATGCTGAGGATGATTTAGGTGTATGGAAAGGGCCAGACGGGGAACCAAGAGAATTCGAGGGGTATTTAAATACATGCCACATTTTGATTAGGCTTACGTTAAATACTGGACAACCAGATGGGGCTTTCCTAGATTGAAGAATTCATGTTTGACAAGTTTAATTAATTATAGGTTTTTATGTAAAGACAAAAGACACAAAATAGTACACTTGATGCCAGATATTTCCACCCTGAATCTTTAATGGCAAATTTACCCTTCAGCCATTACTTAAGAATTAAATAAATAAGCACATACAAAGAATGATACCAGATAGGGGGAAAATTAAATGTGCGACATATTTTACAAAATAAACTACTGGCAAACAATGGTTGAAGAGGCAAAAACTAAAACTAAAGAACCCTAATAGAACAATGGCATTACAGAACAGACCACAAAATAGTGCACAAAACCGAGTTTAAATGATGTAAGCATAATCAAGACAAAACTATAAGATAAGATAACCCAATAAAGGAAAAAAACTGGATCATTCTGGAAAATAATAACACCTTAAACGAGCAACATCAATTTAAACCAATGTTCGTGTTTACCAGAAAGAAAACTATCCAATAGTCGACTGTCAAAGCTATTATTACAAAACCCTTCACATATTCTATATCAAATCTAAAGGAAAGTTCTCATGTCTACATTGTGCAGAATGTTGTAATGTTATCAAGGGAGGAGTAATGCAAACACTTGATAACTGTTAGTAAATTTAATGTCAACCATTGTGAAACATGCTGAACAAAGAATGTAATCTACTTGATGAAATGCCAATATGCAAAGGCCTATGTGGGACAAACAACCAGGATGATCAAAATATAGATTTGTGAACTCAAATCAGAGATTAGAAATAAAAAATGAAAAGTCATAAGTGGTGAGACGCTTTATAAGAATGAGACCTAAAAATCAACCAATGGAAATATCAAGTCTATGAAATTGTAGTCCAATCCAAAAGAATAGCAAACACAGAAAAAGTACAGCAATAAGAGATGGGGTGGATAGAATTTTTGGGGACGCTTTATCCAAAAGGTCTGAATAAGATGATGACAATTGCTTTTTGTAAACCACCGTGGGAGGGGCGGGGAGGGGGTTAGGGTTTTTTTGGACTCCCTGCTATAAGATGTTGAGTGTTAATGGGTGTGTTCTCTCAGAAATGTAGCTGAATAAACTATAGGATCAGAAACTGAGATCATCACTATCAAACATTGAATCGGACTACAATGAAAAAGATCAAAAGACTACATGATTACTTACAAAATTAATAGAAAAAAAGACGTATTACTTTTTGTATAATATATATGGTTTACCATGTTACTGGAAGCTGTATATTGTCGAAGTTGAATTTTAAGCACTATGAAAGGGTACTGCATGAACGAAAATCAATGGTACATCTTACTAGAGCCCGATCACTCAGGTGACTGAGGAGCACACCAGCGTGTATGGACATATGGGGAAAAAATATTGGCTAACCAGTCTGCTAGTTAGTACGAAAACCTAGGAAACCCAGAACCGAAATACATGAGGAGATGGTTGTAGAACACGGTTGTGATCTAAAGGAAAAGTGATTAGATTATTAATCGTTTATCAAAAAGAATGTGACTAGAAATATGAATAACTAAGCAATAAAATATTTTCACTAAGCATCTGGAGTGTGGTGCTCCTACCTAGGGTGATAGAGTTCACCATATATTTTTCCCTCAAAATCAATTACACTTACTCCAGCCAGGACAAACCGAATTTAATTGGATTTGCTCTAGACTGCAGCCCAGGAAAGATTTGATCCTCTCGCTTCTTTCAAGCCACCTCAAGTTGTGCAACCTTCATCATAAGAAGAATGTGTTGAGGCACTGGATAGACTTAAGCTCCAGTTTACTAAAGAACCATATGCGGTTATGAAGCAATTATACTTTACTCTAGGCATCAATTTGCTTGCAAACCCACTGACAGTCAAGCTGCTGCTATGCATAATACCAGCTAACGGCGAAATTGGGTAATAATTGATCATTATATTTGTGACCAAATTATTATACACAAAAAAAGAAAAGCAGCAACTTCTGAGACATAAACATCCCACCTTTGCTATTGATCTCGCTCAAGGAACTGAAAAATCGACCAGATCATTTAAAGTTTTGAACGAAGAGAAAGATACAGAGGAAGAAAAGAAAGAAATGTAATATAATGAAGGATCAGAGTTATTTTAGAGCATAATGCACGAGGTGTGGCTGGAAATTTCACAAAGGCAAAGCAGTTTATCCTGCTTTGTACAGGCAGTGCAGTATGGTAAAGTTGGTCATTTTTCAAATGTTTGCAGATCTCAGCATAATATCAGTTTTATTCAAGATTTGAGTAATGGCGGTCAAGAACCTAGAGCAACTAAGGAAAATATTGTTCTCTTGGCCAAAGAAGGTTCAGATGAAGAACCTCTTTGTCCTATTAACAGGATCAAAAGTTTTATCATTGATGGTAATCCATGCATAGCCTCAGTACTGTAAAAGTTTGATTGATAGTGTCTAATGCTCTGGAGCCCCCAGCAAATAGCTGAGGGGTGCTTTTAGACACTCCACAGGTAGGAGTGAGCCAAAGGGCGAGTCCGTTGTTTGTTCTGCCCCTGAAAGATAACCCACCCTCGAAGGCAAGGGAGAAAGGTGTCACCTGCCAAAGATACTAGTAGTATGCCAGGGGATACTAGACGTGTGTCAAAGTGGCCTTGTGCACAGCGATTTCACTCAAAGGAGTGTACATCAAAAAGCTTGTTGGAGTTTTGTAGTTCAATAATTCATGCAAACAAATTATCCATAGTGTAACAATGAAAGAAATGGACCAGATGAAACATAAGTGTTAGTTCATTGTTCATTATTGTATCCAAATCATAATATCCAAGGACGATGTTAAAGTTCACAAGATCCAGGACATGAGAAAACGCACTTCAAATTTCATGAAATAACAAGTCCCAATGCATTTCGGGCTTATAGACAAAGCCCTTCATCAGGGGATCTAGAAAAACAACATAAATCGTAATTTGAGTGAAATCGCTGTGCACAAGGCCACTTTGACACACGTCTAGTATCCCCTGGCATTCATCAAGAAAGGGCTTTGCAGGACCCTTTTCCTTGTGGCACGCATTGGTCCAAACTTTGATCGAGGATTTTCATTGGTTTCAATTGGAACATTTTTTGTACTTGAGTGCATGCAGGTTGCTCTTCATTTGAAAGATACTAGTAGGACGTAATTTTGTCGATAAGGGAAGGGATTTAAATCGTCCAGGGGAGGACAGAATACATTACAAAATTCCAAACATAGAAGAATAAGAAAGAAAGATATCAAATACCAGTGGATTTGACAAAAATATAACGTAATTCCAAAAAACTGAAATACAAAAGAATTTTATTTTTGTAAATACTTATTAATCTTTTAGATTTCTGATTGTAGAAAACGGAGCGAAAATTGTCACATAAAAAATATGCAATAGGCATACAATTAAGATAAGCCTAAAATCATTTAAGTGTGAAAAAAAACATGTTAAATCTCCCAAACCACACAATAGCGCTCTATTAAAATAGAAAAAGCAGAAAAAAAGAGCAAACACATGAACGTACATTTCTAACAATCTTACCACTCATACATTCCACATTCCCACATATGCTAATAAACAGATTACACACAAGTACAAAAAATATATAAGACAGAAACCCAACAGAATTACAAAGTAATAGTAGGAAATGGGCAGCAGTGCATCCAAATGGTGCTTTCAGGTGTATGCCGCCCTGTGGTTTCTGTCTTGCACGGTGCCGACGCGCGTTTCGGTGCTAGGCTAGCAAGTAGCCATTACCTTCCTCAGGGCACTGGTAGCTCGGTGATCTGGGGGGAGCACTAAGGTGGGGAGGAAAATATAGATACAGACATGGACTGGGTGAAAATGGGCGCTTCTCAAAACAGCAGCTCTGTATTAATGAGAGTCCAGCCAAAACGGTTTCTCAAGAGTTCCTATAAAGGGGGCGTGGTTACTTGCAGCAGCGTGATGGCCGAGTTTTGAGTTAGCTCCGGACCTGCCGGCCCGAAACCTACCAATCCCGAAGTGGGGGACTGCCTTCTAAGGTGATCGAGACCCTGCTGACCCAATATTAAGCCTGGTCGCGATCGAACAGAGGGTGCGCTGCCCGCCGCAACCTGCGGCCAACCCATATCCTGCAGCTGCGTCCTAGAGTGCTCTCGGAAGCCGCTGTGACTGCGCTGATGTGGGGGCCTACCACTGGCCTACACCGCGGCTTGCGGCCTGGTCCATGAGGAGTGGGCAGACTTCAAGTGACTGAAGAGGCGACCTATCCTTCTCCCTTGGGCCCATGGTGCCCTGCTCCTGAGACGGTGAGTCCGCCTGCCTCTGGGGGGGGTACACTGATGCTGCCTGTGCCTCCTCAGGGCTTTGTGGTCCGCCCCCACCCAGTTGGCGCCTGCGGTGGGTAGCAGCCCATCCTGAAGAGGCAGGAACCTGGGACTGCTTGGTGGTGGTGCAGCCGGAGTCTTTGTGACTTTGTGGAGGAGTTCTGGCTTCTGTGGTGGTGCCAATCCTGTGGCTGAAGTGTGGTCCGCCCCCAGTGTACACCTGGTGCATCCTTCTGTGAAGAGGCTGTGGGAGACCTCGCAGAGGAGAGAGACATTGACTGGTCTGGGTCCCACTGTGGTGGCCAAAATGTCAGGAGAAAGGGGCCTCAAGGTGGCGCAATAGAACAAACTGGACAAGTATGCCTACTCAAAGAGCACTGACCCTGAGCCCGACTCCGGGGGGGGACCTACCAGTGAGTGGAGAGGGACACCATTGAACTCTCCTTGAAGGACGTTATGGAGGCCATAGCAGGGGTGCGCACTTCCATGGAACAAAGCACAGACGCCATTACAGTGGAAATTACCTTGATCAGGGAGGACCTCACCAAAACGCATGGCAAGATCAAACAACTAGAGGTAACCGCGAAGAGCTTAGTAGAAGATGTTTCGCAACTCCAAAATGAGGTCCAGATCCTTCACAACCTAAGGAAATTTGCTTAAGATAAGCTGGATCATTACGAGGGGAACTCCCGGTGCAACAACGTCCGCATTCTTGGGGTACCAGAGAAATCAGAGGGGCAGGCTCCAGACCGGTTTGTCAAGGACCTCGTGCTAAACCACCTCAATCAGAAAGGCCTCTCGAAGTTCTTTGTGGTGTAGAGGGCCCACAGAGTCCCGGGAGGGCGCCCAAAACTCGGAGTGCCATCTCGTCCAATTCTAGCGAGACTTCTGAACTTCAGAGATCTTTATATAATTGTGAAAAGGGCCTGAAGTTCACTGCCTCTCAAATATGAGAACTCTACTGTAACCTTTTTCCCGGATTTTACGCAAGCCTGGCAGGAGCAGCGACGCTCTTTCCCACTTGCCGGAACAGAACCCATTTGGACTGACCCCACATTGAAGCCCTGTACACACTGACTGCTCAAGCCCCAAGATCCGCCGACTGCGCGTTTGATGATGGTCTGTACTTGCAGGGTCCAAGGACTCCTTATTCTGGTCACCCTTTATGGACTGGTGTTTCAATTGTTCTGTTCTGGGTACAGGGGTGGGTGGAGGGTCGGAGGGATGGAGCTCGCTTCCCCTCACTTAGCTACTGTTGGTACTTTGGGGCGACAGGCACTCTGCACATTTTGTTCATTGGGTCGGTTTATGCCCGGGGTGCAGGGGGGCGTTGGATCGGAGGTTGGGAGTTTTGGGGTGTTCATTTTTGTTTCTTCGGCATCACCTATTAATATGGCTTTGGGATATGGGTCCACATTTAGGACTCCATTATAGGAAAGCACTGGCACAAAAGCTTCGTCTTAATTAGTTGGAACGTGAATGGGCTGGGAGACAAGGTAAAACGCACTATTGTCCTGCAGTATATAAAACGGCATTCCCCAGATGTGGTCCTCCTTCAGGAATCACATCTTGTTGGTAATATGTGTAAAGCCCTAAATAGATGGGGATACAGGCTCCTTGCCCACTCGGGCTTCACCAGTGGGTCTAGGGGAGTGTGCATCATGGCTAAAAACTCCTTCCCCTTTTCTGTTCAGTCTTCACACGGTGATGAACGTGTGAGGTATATCGCACTCACTGGGCAATGAGAGGGTAGAGCATTAACCCAGGTGTCGGTGTATGTCCTGCTGGGACTGCAAGTTCAAACGTTTACGGATCTGGCGTTCTGCTCCTGTCCCTCCGGGAGGGCCTACTGCTAGTGGGAGGCGACTTTAATGCTGTGTCATCTGATACATTGGACCGCCGGCCCCCACATGTGATGGGGCCCTCTAATAGTTGGCTCCCCGACTTCCTTGAGGCGTTTGGCCTCTCAGGCGCTTGGAGGGCATATCACCCCGGGGACTTGCAATACACCTTTTTCTCTGGCGCTCACCATAGCTCCTCCCGCATCAATTATTTACTCTTGCCGGCCTCTCAACTACTCCACTTACATGAGGTCCGTCACCTTGCACGCGGCATATCCGGCCACTCCCCTGTGTGGACTAGGTTGGTGCTGGGGATCCAACGAATTGACATGGTCGCGCCCATTAGCCCCTGGTACTTGCGAAATCCCTCGGTTCGCATGGACCTGCAAAAGGAGATTGACTGCTACTTTCAGGAGAGCTTTGGCTCAGTGGACTCCCCGCAGACGCTTTGAGAAACATTCAAGTCAGTTGTTCGAGGGGCAGCCCTCTCTCTCATAGCTGGAGTTAGGAAGGAGAACTCCAAGGAGCTTGAGGCAGTCGAAAGTGATGTCCTAGAGGCAGATGTTGGGAGGGGGGACCTCAGAAGCAGCGCATCTCTTGCGATTGAAGACGGATGAGTATGAAGCTATTGCCACTGATTGTGCCAAGTCCTGGGGGAGGGAGAGAGACGGTAGGGTATATGAATGGGGGGGGGGACAAACCACCTTGTGCCTGAGCTGACGAACGATTCGGGTGCAAAGATCACAGACCCAGTTCACATTGCCAACGAGTTTGCTGCACAGTACAACACTGTATATCTGGTGCCTTTGTCCCAACTTGAGGCGGACTCTGCTGACCTCCTCAGACACATCAAACTCCCAGTCCTCGCAGAGGACGACCGGAGGTACTTGGATAGCGACATAACTAATGAAGAGATCGTCAGGCGATCAGGGCTCTCATACCGGGTATGGGGCCTAATGTATTGCCCATTGAGCTCTATAAATTGTGTCCGGACAAGCTTGCCCCACACCTGCGGGCTATGTTCGAGGAGAGTAGGAAAGTGGGGGAGCTACCACCTAACCAGCGGCTGGCATCGATAGTGGTCATCCCCAAGGAAGGAAAACCGAGAGACAGATGCGCCCCTTATCGACTCATCTCCCTGATTAATGCAGAACCAAAAATCCTTGCCAAACTTCTGGCTACCCACCTATCGCGAGTGATTGGTGCCCTAGTACACCCAGATCAATCAGGCTTTATGCCCCATTGCAACACTGCACTAAATCTGAGAAAGTTCATGGGGTGATAGAGCGGGCCGACACTGTCCAAGAAGATGCCGTAATCCGGTCTTTGGATGCCTCCATGGCATTTGATACTATTGAATGGTCCTACCTCTTTGCAGTACTTTTCAAATTGGGATTTGGGCCGCAGTTTATATCATGGGTCAGACTCCTCTATTCCACTCCGCTCGCGTAGGTAGTGGTCAACAACAAACGGTCCAAATCCTTTGTTCTCAGTTGAGGTACTAGGCAGGGCTGCCCGTTGTCGCCCCTGCTCTTCGCCCTGTCCTTGGAGCCTCTGGCTGCATGTATCCGGTGCGACCTAGCCATACTTGGGCTGCAGTGGTCAGCAGAGTGGAAGGACCGCAACTCGCTCTACGCAGGCGACATTCTCCTTTACTTGGCCTCCCCCAAGAAGTACCTCAGATGTGTTTTAGACATCTTCACATCCTTCAGTAGATTTTCAGGCTACTCTAGCAATTGGAAGAAATCCCTCCTTTACATCCTGTCTGGTGGGACTCCATCTCTCCCCAGGGATTGTCCAATACAGGTGGTGTCCGATGGTTTCCGATACTTGGGGATTTTTGTCACCACCGACCCCAGGCTCCGCTATGAGACAATCTGCTACCGCTCCTACAGCGCCTGCGACGTGATGTTGCCAACTGGAGGGCGCTCCCTCTCTCGCTGCTAGGTCGAGCCACTCTCGTTAAAATTATGTCCTTGCCCCGCTTCATCTATGCCCTTCAGAACTATCCTGTCCAGGCGCAATATTTTAAAGAGATCGGAGACCTACAGAGGCAGTTGCTACGGGATGGGAGACCAGACCAAGACTAGCGCTCCACAAACTAACCCTCAATTGGTATGACGGAGGCATTAGCCTCCCCGACATAAAGAAATATTACTGGGCAGCTCGCTTTGCTGCCATCAACCAGGGTACATACTGGGCTCCGGGACACCCGGGTTCTGCCATGGATAGAGCCCTCTATGCTAATCCCAAGAAACGCCCCTTGACTGGGCCCACCTCCCACTCGGTCCAAGCATGGCTCGCAGTCAACAAAGGTTTAGGGTAGGACCGTAAACTGACGCTTGCGGCCCCCTTGTGGGATTCGGATCAACTGGGTATTCTACATTCCTCCAAAGGATTCGATAAGTGGGACCTCATTGGTATCTCTTGGGTGGGCGACCTCTGGGTGAAGGGTAGCATGCTCAGTTTTGGCGGTTGCAACAACAGTACGAGCTTGCAGACTCGGAGTTCATTCGCTACCTACAGATCCGGCATGCACTGACCACTGCCATTAATAGAGACTCCCCCCTCCCTGATGCCTCCCCCCTAGAGAAGTGGTTATTGGATAGGCTACTTCCACAGAAAGCCATCTCATTAACCTACAAAAACTTGTCAAAACGTACCAGATCCCCTGGTTAAATTACGTGAGTCATGGGAAGGGGATTGCCTCTTACTAGACGATGAGGAGTGGAGAGAGGCAGTGGCCTCCCCCAGGGAGGTGGCGATCTCTGCACGTCTC
The DNA here is from genome assembly GCF_964263255.1 of Lissotriton vulgaris. Taxonomy (NCBI): domain Eukaryota; kingdom Metazoa; phylum Chordata; class Amphibia; order Caudata; family Salamandridae; genus Lissotriton; species Lissotriton vulgaris. Next base: position 121,119,904 of record NC_141695.1, on the reverse strand, counting down.
CGTCGGATACAATTGAAAATTCTCCACAGGATTTACATCACTGGACCACAGCTGGTCCACATGGGGCCTGTGGAAAGTATGGACAGAGTGCCACCTTTATGCACGTTCTTTGGGAATGTGAGCAAATTTAGAAATATTGGAGGGGGATACATAAGGTCATGAGTGAGGTCCTTCATAAATCTGTCCGCCCTGTGGCTAAGAGAGGTTTACTCAATGTGTGGGAACCCACTGACTTGGTAGGAGTGGAAAGGTTGTGGGTCACACTGGGTGCCGCCGTTGCTAAAACTGACATAGCTCAACTATGGGGAGGGCTAACATCCCCTAATATATAGCAGTGTGGAAGCAAAACATAGATTGGTGCATGTTTAGGGAGAAAACTGCCTATGTGGCAAGAAGGTGCCCCAAAAAATGTTCCAGAGTATGGGCCAAGTGGGCCGCATACAGGGGAGATATTTGTGTTGCACCTACTGCCCCCCTGACAACGAATCCTTGTCTCCTTGAGTACTCTTTGCAAATTACGTGCTGTTTCCCGAAATTGCTATGTATCCTAAATAAAATGTCATATTCAATCATGCCTTATTTTCCATTACATGGGATTTACCGATTTTTTGTGTTTCTGTTTATAAAAAGATATTTTAAAAAAAAAGAGTTATTATAAAGACTAAAGAGGCAGAACTTGGATGTCGGGCATTGGTAGTTCTATCCTGCCACAGGGTAGGGAAGGTAAACTTTATAAATAAATAAATAAATAACTGGGAAGTCTTGGTGAATGTAAGGTTCCTAACAAAAAAGTATAACAAAACAGACTTCAAGGGGCCAAAGTTGACCGAAGAATAACGGCTGAAGACACTCCACAGATAACGCACCGCCAACTATAAGGCGTCGAAACAACAAGAAAGCTTTGGTGCGAGGGGCACTGGTTAAGTCGGGACCGTCCCGGGGCAGACTTCGCCGGGACTCGGCAGGCGCCAGAAGAAACGTCGCGAAGCCCAAGTCGCGAAGCCCAGAGGGAGACCGCGTCCTCTGTCGCAAACTGCTGCAGAAATTCGGAGTCCTGAGTTTCCGGATGACGGAGGGGACCCGCCTTCAGTGAAGATGGAATGGAATTCACCTCCCAGGCCCACTAAATACCACATTCTGAAAAGGCGGAGATGCAGCTGTGTGAGGTTGCAGAGGCCTGCACAAAGACTGCAGCGAACGGCTGAAATGAAGAGCACGGATGGACAGTAATTACCAGCCCTCCTTGCAGCGCCTCGTTTCAATTATGACTTCCCCATAGCCCATGTACCATCTTATGAGGAAGCAGAAATGCATGGGGTTGGATGGCATCTTTAAAGTTGATTTAATACTAAGGTGTATTTAGAGAGGAGGGTTTGGGATGGGTTTATTGTATATAGCATACGGCAGGCCTTGCTCATTGCTTTGCCTTTGGTCCCCTCCAGTTGAGCCGGTGCATGAACGAGAGTAAACACATACACACACCAAACACATAAAACACACACACAAACTACGTGAAAAATATACACACATACACAATGCGCGTAATACACACAAGACAGAAAACACAGAGTACGCACACACACACATATTCCACACAATTAAGCACACAAACTAAACAGAACACAGACAAATGATATATAAACTAAATTACATGGCATACACCACACGGACACGCTATGCAAAGTACACAACATGCACATCCATGCACGTTGAACGACTTCGCTTCAAACTCTTCTAATTGGAAGCCAGTGCACACTTTTGAGAGAAGACCAACACAATCCAGACAAATGCTTTGCACGCCTTACAATCGTTGACCCAGAATAACTAATGCATGCCTGTTATTTTCATTTTGGGGGAGAGGAAGTTTCAGGCAGTGCAGAGCGCCCCCTTCCGGTGCGGGTGGTACAGTAAACACCAAGCGAGGAGCTACTTATCACGTCCCCAACTCTTCTAATGTCTTCGGTCCCTCAGAAGTGGTAATATTGGCCAACAAATATTGCGCCGGGGAAGGGCACAGGCACGGTGTATCACCCAACGAGAAGCAGGCCTAGTGGACCGCAAGCTCCAATGCAGGGGCAGATGCTTCCTTCCCCGACTGAGTCTCTATGGCAAAAAGCAGGATATGTGTACTGCCCCGCTCATATAACTCTACTTAGTGCACCCAGGGCCAGCACCTGCATCTTCGGGTGTTCATTAGCCTCCTGATGACTGATATCTCTTTGTCCAGTTTATGGAAACTCCTTATGACTTGGCTCTCTGGGCGCCCAGGGCAGTATCTATCTTTGGTGCAGCAGGTGCAGGGCCACCGGGAGCCAAAACCAGGAGGGGACCTCTGCACCCCAAATATGGATGGTTTTACTACCAGAATGGGGAGTCTGGATGCCATTTTCAGTGTTTACATCATTTCCGTCCCGACTGTGGTCCCCCAGGAGCGTTGAGTTAGAGAAGACCGTCAACAAGCAGCTGGCCGCCTTCCTCGAGACGAATGGATCCCTCGACCCCTCACAGTCTGGCGTCCGAGCCAACCACAGCACCGAGACCGCCCTCATCGCTGCCACCGATGACATCCGAGCCCTGCTGGACAACGGTGAAACAGCGGCCCTCATCCTCCTAGACCTCTCCGCGGCGTTCGACACTGTCTACCACCGCACCCTAGTGCAGCGCCTCAGCAACATCGGAATCCAGGAGAAGGCACTGAAGTGGATCATCTCCTTCCTCGCTGGAAGAACACAGAGAGTCCGCCTACCACCATTCAGATCTGCAGCCACGGAAGTCATCTGCGGCGTTCCTCAGGGCTCCTCGCTCAGGTCCACCCTCTTCAACGTCTACATGAGCCACCTTGCGGCCATCGCACGCCAACACAACCTCAACATCATCTCCTACGCCGACGACACCCAGCTGATCCTCTCCCTGACCAACGACCCCGCCGCCGCCCGAACCAACCTCCATGAAGGGATGAAAGACGTAGCCGAGTGGATGACGACCAGCCGCCTGAAACTGAACTCAGACAAGACGGAAGTCCTCATCCTGGGCTCCTCGCCCTCCGCCTGGGACGACTCCTGGTGGCCCCCCGCCCTGGGCACCGCACCCAAACCGACAGACCACGCACGCAACCTGGGCTTCATCCTGGACTCCTCCCTCTCCATGACCAGACAAGTCAACGCCGTCTCCGCGTCCTGTTTTAACATTCTGCGCATGCTACGGAAGATCTTCCGGTGGATCCCCACCGAGACCAGGAAGACGGTCACCCAGGCCCTCGTCACCAGCCAACTGGACTACGGCAACGCCCTCTACGCCAGAACCACCGCCAAGCTCCAGAAGAGACTCCAGCGGATCCAGAACGCCTCAGCCAGACTCATCCTCGACATCCCCCGGAGCAGCCACATCTCCGGACATCTGAGAGACCAGCACTGGCTCCCCGTCAACAAGAGAATCACCTTCCGTCTCCTCACCCACGCACACAAAGCCCTACACGACCAAGGCCCGAGCTACCTCAACAACCGCCTCAACTTCTACGCTCCCAAACGCCACCTCCGATCGACCAACTACGCCCTCGCCCCCGTCCCCCGCATCCGAAGAGCGACAACAGGAGGAAGGTCCTTCTCCTACCTGGCCGCCAAGACCTGGAACACCCTCCCTCCCGACCTTCGCCTGACCCAAGACCACCTCTCCTTCAGGAAGAAACTCAAGACCTGGCTGTTCGAGCAGTAGCGGCACCCCACCCTTCCCCCCCCCCCAAGCGCCTTGAGACCCTCCGGGTAAGTAGTGCGCTCTATAAATGCCTTGATTGATTGATTGATTGATTGATTGCATTAAAATACCTATAACAAGCAGCGGCCCCAACATTAGAGCAGAAGAGAGTCGTCGTCCCCCCGCCAGTGCAGCAAAAGTGAAAAATAAAATAGAAATAAAATGAATTACCGTTTTTTCTCACTGCTCCCAGCCTGAGCAGCGTTTCAGGGTGGGGTATTGATGCTGACTGGCAGCAGGAAAGTGGTACTAACTAACTCCACCAGTTTACACTGCACAAGTCACTTTGGCTGGCTATCTTGCGACGCCCAGCCCGACATGCGCAGTGTGAACCTCTCCACTTAGCTGATTCTATTTTCACTACCACCACTATTATCAAGCATTTACTTCCTCCCTCAGAAAAGCCCTCCCAGCTATGACAATGAGCCCCATAAAGGCTCCAGTTAAGTGTCATGACATTTATTTATTTATTTATTTATTTACGTAATTTTTATAGCGCAACAAATACCCTGGGGTGTCTCGGCGCTGTGGAGCTACTGGGGTCAGTCATCCTTTTACTGGTTAAATAACCAAGTCTTTAGTAAGCTGCGAAAGCTCATCAGGTTGGGGGCAGATTTGATAGACTGTGGCAAAAGATTCCAGAGTTTTGGGGTGGCCACCAAGAAACGTCTATCTCCCCAAGTGACGGTTCTTGTACGTGGCACAGTGAGGAGGTTGGTATTGGCCGATCTTAGTTGCCTTCTAGGAGTGTATGGTTGAAAGGCTTCCGTCAGGAACCTGGGTCCTATGTCGTGTACTGCCTTGTATGCAATACAGAGAGCCTTGAATTTGATGCGGCTCTCAACTCTCAGCCAATGAAGTTGACGAATGCCAAGAGTGGTAGAATTGCGGCGAGGAATGCTAAGGAGGACATCCGTTTTTATTTGTGTTTAAACACCCAAAGACACAGATCTGGAGCTTAGCTCCTACCTATTTGGTTTGTTTTGTCACCAAAAAGGCAAAGCTAGCCGCACACTTCCATGCCACACAAGTCAACTCCACATATTTACAATCCATACAACATAATGTAACACCAAAGCACATAATTCAACCCAACACAATTACACACACACCACATACATCCAATCCACACTACAGAATTCCACATTCTGCCACAAAGTTCATCTGCACACCACATAATTAAACTCCACTGCATACCACTCCACAAGACAAAATACAATTTCACATAATTACACTTCATAACACACAATCCCACTCCACATAATTCCATTACGCCCAATACAACATAATTACTATCCACATAATTTAACTGCACACCATGCCACATAATTCCACTACACAAATCCACTTCACACCACACGATTCCATGCCACATAATTCCACAACTAACAATTAAAATCCAACCCACATAATTCCACTACACACCACATACATACACTCTATAACACATGAGTAAAAGACACTGTCATATACAATACCAATATCTCTAACTCAAGCAAATGTGAGACATATTTCATTTCCAATGCGTGTTTATCTGAGATACTGATCAAAAGCTTGAATAGGGAGACTCACGGGCTACTTAGCGTTCAAAAGAGGAACAGGAAGAGACTTCATAATGACACTCTTCCTGCTCCTCTTTTTCATGCGAGGTAGCACGTGAGAGTCTCCCTTTTCAAGCTTTTGATCAGTATCTATGATAAAAATGAAAATGTTATCGAGTACTTAAACTAACCCCTTATTCCAGTGCATTACATAGGTTTTCATGAATCCACAAAGTTAGCTAAGTCAAGATACAAGAGAAAATGAATGACCTTTATACTAGTCAATAGCACCCATCCACCAGGAACTAGCAATCGGGTAATAACCGTTTACTTACAGTTAAATTTAATGGTAAAAGATCTTTCCATGACAGATCTCCGGGTGGGATAACCCTTACCTCTGTGTCCCTAATAGATCCGCAACTTTCCTTCTCGATAGCTAGGACATTTTAAATGCTATGTAAGGACCAGGGGTGAGGATTATACATGCTTAAAGCTTATTTACCAACGAAACCAATGTATCTCAAACAGGTTTGAAATAAAACTTCTTAAAGGTAGACTGATGACAAATCTGTGGCATTCAAATGTGCTCCATTCTGCCACCTACCTGAATGGCCTTAGATGCCACAGCTCCCCCTAGTAGAATGGGCGTCAAACCTCTGGACATCCATGCCTGCTTCTGCCACGATCCACTTTACCCACTTTGCAATAGAAGGGGCAGAGACGTCCTTAAATGGTTTCTTTATTGCGAAGAGAGGTTATTGTTCCCCTGCTGGCCTTACCTCTGACGTCATATGTTCATATGCGTTGGTGCACATTGACACATTCAGTTTTGGGGTATCATTAAAAGCAAGGTAAGCTAACCTGGTATTCTACTTAGTCCTCCTAGAGACAGTAAACGTCTCACTCTCTGGAGTGAAGCCTTTGCCAAGACATCCAATGCACTCACATCTGAAACCTTTTTACATGAAATCGGACATAATAGCATTGCGGGTGAGGATGATGGTTCCTTTCGGCAAAGATAATGGTTGTCCTGCCAACTCAGAAGTAGTCGCAGGACTACATTAACATCTCACAAACCAGAAAATTTGGGTTCCGGAGGTCTTGTCAGCTTGATTCCCTTCATCAGCTTACGAATCAAAGGATGTTTCCCTATCGGCACGTCGTTCATGGGGGCATGACTCAAAGATATAGCCGAGCCATGGGAATTCGCAGGGCAATAGGACAGGCCCGACTGTGCCAGTTCCGCTAGAAAATTCAGGATATTCGTAATTTTGGACCCCATGGGGTCCAGATGTTTCTTCACATATCAACTAAGCTATCTTCTCCAGGCTGATCTGTACCTCTTGATGGTACCTGATGCCCAGGCCTGCTGGATGAAGTATGTAGCGACCTCTGAAAGTTGGTTGTTTTTCCAATGTCGCCGGAAATCTTCCACATCTTGAGTCTGAGATGACCCTACAAAACCAATGGATGCAGGCAGCCTTGGAAACCCAGAGCATGGTGAGGTAGGACAGCAGTTCCCACGATAAATCAGAGTCTGCAACCAGGCTTGAGACTTTCAAATTGGCGTCACCAATACCAGGGTTGTTTTCTGATGCCTTCGGTCAGCTGCCACTCTGGGAATCATCAGAAAGGGCGGAAATACAGAAAGCTGTCCGTTCAACAGGTCCTGAAGGAAAGCGTCTGCCGCTGTCGCCCCGGATCCACATGCCAGCTGACATAATGGGGCAGTTGAATATTCAGTCTGGATGCAAACAGTTCCAACACGAAAGGTCCCCATCTGTCTATTAGGGGTGTGAAGATTCTACGATCCAGTTGCTGTTATTTGGTGTATCCAGTCCACTCGTTCTGGATTCTTGAAAGGTATTCCGCTGTCACAGAGGTCTGCCTCTGTAAATAATAATGCCAGAAGTCCTTTGCCAGGTATGACAGGGCCTACGACCGGTGCCCCCTAAGCAATTTATGTATTGTACTGCTTGCACAATGTGCATCCTCAAAAGATTGCAGCAGAAGACCTAGTCTCTGGTCAGAAATTTGATCACAAAGGATCCCGCAAGGAGTTCCAGGCAGTTGAAGTGTATCGCAAGGTCCTCCTCCATCCATCTGTCCCCCATGGAGATGTTGCCACATCTGGCTCCCAAACCCAAACGGCTGTCATCCGATTCTATGATCAGGTCTGGCATGGATCCGAAAACCCCTGGCCATTCCAAGCCGCCACGTGATCTATCCATCACAGGAGTTCCGTCTTGGCTTCGGATGACATAGGGAATCAGTTTCGAGTAGGTCAATCCCCTCTAGAGATGTGTGGCCTTTATTGTTGCAGGGCTCTGTAATGCAGAAGACCCGGGAAGATGGCTTGGATCGACGAGGATAAAAACCCCACAAACCTTTATTTTGGAGACTTTCGACTCTAGAAGACTCAGAGTATCTAGGTTTGAATCTGTAAGGAAGCTTAAAAACAACATCTTCTGTCTTGGAACCAGCTCTGATTTATTGTCGTTGATCACAAATCCTTGATCTTGCAGAAGCGCAATAGTCATGTTCAAATTGGATTGTGGTTGTTGCCGAGATTGGTCTGTTAACAGGATATCATCTAGATAAATAATCAATCTGATCCCTCTGGTCCTCAGAACCTCTACCACCGGGCAAAGACCTTTGGTGAAGCACCATGGGCTGAGAACAAGCCGAAGGAGAGTGCCTGGAACTCGTAGATCTGCCCCCTCAAGGAGAACGGCAGGAACCGCCTGTGAAGGGAGTAAATAGCGATGGTGAGATATACATCCATAAGTCAAACCTTATCATCCCGTGTCATTAGGATAGCTCACTGGAAGTGAATACCTTCCATTTTGAAATGATGATAGACCAGCCTCTTGTTGAAGTTTATGACTGGTCTGAAGCTCATGTCCTTTTTTTCTGAGAAAATGCTGCTTGAAAACCCATTCAGATGAAGTACTGACCTGCAAATTGCCCCTCTGGATAAAAGGTTGGTGACCTCATTATCTACTAACCTTTCTCCTGAGCAGAGAAACTCAAAGATCTTTGGTGTAACATGTGCACCAGGATCCAAAGAATTCTATGTGGAAACCCTGAACTGTCTCTATCACCCATGGTTCTGAGGTTATCTCCCTCCATTTGTTTACAAACCATTGGAGTCTCCTCCCTAGGTTTTGAGGTAAAAAAAGGACAATCCTTACTGGTAAAGCCTCCTGGGGCGTTTGCGCCACCTTGGCTTGCCCTGATTTCTCTGCCTATGCTGGAGCCTCACTGGGAAAGAAGGTCCCTCCGTAGCATCCATCGTGCCATCTGTTATTTCTTTTTGCTTCTGCCCTTGAGAAAGCTTGCTGTAAGTAATGGCTTGAGGAGTGGCCCCTGCCTCATCCAGCCCCAGCAAAAACCTTCCCTGAGAATATTATTTTGAGGAACAGCTGGGCCTTATCCAGAGCGGAGAGGGTGGAACAAATTTGACCAGCTCTTTAAAAAAAGGTTCTCTGAAAAGGTTCCCTTGTGCCATGGCCCCTGCCTCAGAAATAACGAGCTCTCCCAGTTTGGGATCAATTTTTAAAAAAAGGGATCTGCTCCTCTCTGGTGACTGCGCGCAGTTTGCGTGCCCAAAAAGGCAAATGGCTCTCGGCGCCCAGCCTGCCACGATCTCTGTAGGCATGGGTGATCCTGAACTCTTGTATTGGTACACTAGTTCTATTATCTTTGTGAGAGGGCCCACCACATGTAGGAGCTTACAATCCATTCCATCAACAAACAACTCTCCGCCATCCTCGAGACAAACGGATCCCTCGACCCCTCGCAGTCTGGTTTCCGAGCTAACCACAGCACCGAGACCGCCCTCATCGCAGCTATCGATGACATCAGGTCCCTGCTCGACAATGGGGCACAGCTGCCCTCATCCTCCTGGACCTCTCGGCTGCCTTCGACACCGTATGCCACCGCACACTAATACAGCGCCTCAGCAACACTGGAATCCAAGGGAAGGCCCTGGAGTGGATCATCTCGTTCCTCTCCGGAAGAATTTAGAGAGTCCGCCTTCCCCCCTTCCTATCTGCGGCCACCGAAATCATCTGCGGCGTCCCTCAAGGATCCTCGCTCAGTCCCACCCTTTTGAACGTCTACATGAGCCCCCTCGCAGCCATCACACGCCAACACAACCTAAACATCATCTCCTACGCTGACGACACCCAGCTGATCCTCTCCCTCACCAACGACCCCGCCACCGCCAGAGCCAGCCTCCAGGAAGGTATGAAAGACGTCACGGAATGGATGAAGCTCAGCCGTCTGAAACTGAACTGAGACAAGACGGAAGTCCTCATCCTGGTACCATCCCCCTCTGCCTGGGACGACTCCTGGTGGCCCCCTGCACTGGGCATCGCCCCCAAGCCCACGGACCATGCACGCAACCTGGGCTTCACCCTGGACTCCTCCCTCACGATGACCAAACAAGTCAACACCGTCTCGTCATCTTGTTTCAACACCCTACGCATGCTCCGAAAGATCTTCCAGTGGATCCCCACCGAAACCAGGAAGAAGGTCACCCAGGCCCTCGTCACCAGCCAACTGGACTACGGGAACGCCATCTACGCTGGAACCACAGCTAAACTACAGAAAAGACTCCAACGCATACAGAACGCTTCGGCACGACTCATCCTGTACATCCCCCGTCACAGCCAAATCTCTGCCCATCTGAGAGACCTGCAATGGCTCCCCGTCAGCAAGAGGATCACGTTCAGACTCCTCACCCACGCACACAAGGCTCTCCACGACATGGGCCCCAAATACCTCAACAGCTGCCTCACGTTCTATGCACCCACCCGCCAGCTCCGATCCGCCAGCCTCGCCCTCGCCACCGTCCCACGCTTTCGCAGAGCCACCACCGAAGATCCTTCTCCTACCTGGCGGCCAAGACATGAAACTCCCTCCCCACCCACCTACGGCTGACCCAGGACCACCTCTCCTTCAGGAAACAACTCAAGACCTGGCTGTTCGAGCAGTAGCGGCTCCCCCCCTCCCCCCAGCGCCTTGAGATTCTAGCGGGTGAGTAGCGTGCTCTGCAAGTGTTGTTGATTGATTGATTGATTGATTGATCCACAATCTGTCAATTCCTTTCTTTGGATCTTTCATGTATTTCCCAAAGAAAATACACATCTTATAGTCAATTTCTGGTGTCAGAGCTACCTTCCTACTGAGTGAGGGCCTGGGGCACTCAGTCTTCAATCAAGCCCTCACCTCTTTCTCTAAATGTTGTCGGATCTTACTGGCGACGTAGTCTGCTACCTTTTGCTACAAAATCCACTCCGAGGGTGATCATGCCTCTCTGGTTCAACAACTGGCTGGGCTCCCTATCCAGTGAATCAGAGGCAGAAAAGCCAGAGCCAACTGCAACCAGGCTACTCCTCAGAGAAATTTTCATCATCTGTATCACCCTCACTTTTTTCAGGAAACCCTCCACCTGCATCAGAATTTGACACGACTAAGTCGCTATTTTCCCCTAAAAAAACCTTCTTCCCGGCAGGGTGAGTTCTTAAACTTATTGGTGCACGTCCCGACAAGAAGATACTCTGCGACCGGATCTCGGTGAATCGGAGCTTTCGCCGTCCTTTGAACCCTATGGGAGTCGAACCCGACTTCATATCAGAATACTGCACCACCAATTCACCCGTCTAGATCTCTTGGATTACACTTCTCCAGTTCGAGACCACACATCTTTACTGGACGCGTTTTTTAACCTTTTCGGGACAACACGCACACTATTATATGATACGGTTTGGAACCAGTCCTTTTGATTCTCCTCTTCTCGCTACCTACGGTTACGGGCCTAGCTGGGTCGGAATTATCACCAGCAGTGCAACCTTCTGGTTTAGATACAGCCATTCTAGCCCTGAGGATTCGCAATAGCGATGAAACACGTGTCGGCTGGTTGTTTGACACAATAAAGGACTCCGACGGACAACTCTCCCTCTGGAGCTTCCGATTTACTTCTGTTGTTTTGCTTCATTGTACTTTGTTTATACCTGTTCGCATATTATATGTGTTACTTTTTTGAGTGCATTGGGTAAACCCTTAATCTGAGTTCTTAAACGTGCCCGCACTTTAACGGAAGACTTTGTGAAGTTAGTTAAAACCCTCCAGGTGTCCTGCGTCAAGCTTAGCTTACTGCTTGGTCAGGGAGGAAGAAAGTCCACGAGGACCCGCTATCGCTGATCTAGGGCCCCTAAAAACTGTGGAAATTTACCCAGCAATCGCATCAATCTGTACTAGAAAAACTAAGGAGCCTTAGAAATAGCTTGTGAAAGAACTCTATGCACCTCTACAGGTAAACTGAGTCCCTCAGGAGCCTATTCTTCTTCCCCTTCGTAATAGTGATAATAGTCAAGGTCGCTAAAGAACTCCAAAGTAATAAGGCGAGACAACAACTTCAGTGTATTGATAACCAAGAAAAGAATGCCCTCTTTACAATATACTAGGTCGCCCCCTCACAAATACTCTGAAAAGTGCTGAAAGTATATCTAAGGCCACCAGGTGGCATCAGCAGCCAATCAAGAACAAGTGTGGTCCTGCTCGTGAAGTGGGACCTTGCCACAAGGCGGTGTCAAACCAGGGTTGGAGGGAGGCCCCTAGGGAATCCACAAAGGAAATCTCACCGGGGAATTCTATGTCAGGACAGGAGGCTCCGATTATGCTTTCTCATTTTTTTATTAGAAATGCTCAGCAGCCAATTAGAAAACAGTAGATAAAAAACAAACTACAGTACCCATGAACACCAGGGTATCACATGACCGACCATAGAGACCACAGTATAAAAGGTCATGTAGAGAGTAACACATCCTCTTTCTTTGCTGCTCCGCAGCCAGTTAAGTGCTTCTATACTATTACTTACTTGTTATTGCTTGTTGATTGATGCTTGCTTTGTCTTTGGACTGTTGAAAGCTTGCTAGCACTTGCACTCGCATTTTCAATCGAGTCTCTGTAATTGCGCTGCTTTGCCGGTATTGGCTGTTCCTATTGTGTTTCGTTTCGCCACTTCTGTGCGCGTGTGTTGTAGGGGGCATGTGGCCACCGCCCCGTGTCCGGGCGCTTTGTGCGGGAGGCCGGGGCTTGAGGAATCGCGCACTGTGCTCTGTGCACGCGAGCTCCTCTTTCTGTTTACGGAGGCGGCCGTTACCGCGCATGCGCGGCGGCCATTTTGGACGTTTAGTTCCGTGTTTTCACGGAGCTTTGAGGAAAACGGTCGTTTTTATACACCGACTGCCCAGAGCCTCGTAATTTCAGCCCCAAATTACGCCTTTTGCTCCTAATAAGCATTGGGCTGCATAACTAAGCATAGGCTCTGCCTAAAGTGTGTATTTTGCAGCAAGCCCTCCCTCCACATTCAATTGTTTGCAGTGTGTGCAGGTTCTGCCTGTGCTGCTGGCTTGCTGTGGGGTTATCCACTCCCCCTGCATTGAGCCTTTGGTCACTATTGAATTTGTGTCATCTTGTGGGCATTACTGTAACACTTTTTGTGTCACTATGGATGAATATTTTGATGAAGATGACAACTCTTATGAGAATGATGCCTCTGGCTCTTTGGAGCAGGATTTGGTGGAGGCTTTGGACCAGGGTGTGCAGCACTCAGTTAATAAGGCACTTGTTTGTGCTATAAATCCCTTAAAGCGTCATTTGTCTCAATACGCAAAGCAACAAGGCTGGTTACCGTCCTCACGGTCCTCTAAGTCACCAGTTAATCCTCAGAGATCGGATTTTCAGAGGTTGGCCAAGACTCTAGCCTCTGACAAATCGTCCACTAAGGCCTCGGCGGGGGTTGCGGCATCCACCAATCCCCCTACGGATACGGATGATACTCATTCCTCAACTTCCACTGATCATGATGACCCTCCACCGCGAAAGAAGTTGTGTAAAGAGCATTATGTTGATGCTCCTACACATCTTCCTGTATTAACTTTCGATCCTTCAGACATCTTTCATCCACAATCCACTTCCTGGCTTCCCTCCCCCACTGTAGCGGAGTATGTTCAAGCTCACATTCGGCAACCCTTTGAAAAAGATGTCAGCGCCCGCCTACGCTCCGAATGTCCTCGTCCGGATCTCGCCGACCATTTAGCTGACACTCTAGAGGTTGATCCCACGATGGTCACCTATCTCAAGAAATACGCCAAAGGCCCGAAGAAGGGTCTTAATAGATCTTGGCGCTCCTGTCAGGACAAGCTCCTGGATTTGTTGGGTCCTCTCACGAAGATTTTAGATCTTGGATTTCTAGCCAAAGAGTCTTCGGCCCTTGTTGATCCGGATGAACTTATTGAATGGTCTCAGAGGGCTATTTGCCAGTTGGGTAATGCCAACTTCGCAATTTCATGTGAGCGACGTCGTTCTATTCTCCTTAAGTTGGACCCAAAGTTGGCGGAGCTCTCCTCTTCTGAGTCCGGTCCCGTTGCTCAGGGTCTGCTATTTGGCCAGCCATTCTTAGAAGAACTCACAAAGTTTGTGGCAACTTTCAGTGGCCTTGACAAGGCACAAGCTTCACTGCGGCGAGTATTTCGTCCAGTTTTTGCCTGGGCCGGACGACATAGGGGACGCTCGTTCGGCCGTGGCTCTCAACAAAATTCCCAGAGGGGATTCCAGTCCCAGAAAGGCGGTGGTCTAGACTCATGCTACAGCACCCGTTCCAACTTCTATCCCTCTCGCAAAGGGAGAGGACAGTATAAAAAGGGACAATCACGGTGGCTACCAGGATTCCAACACTTCAGGTGAGCTTGATTCCAGCTTGCGATGTGGTTCTGAGGGGCAGGATACAATTTTTTCTACACAATTTACGTCTAATCTCCAAAGATGCTTGGGTACTGGAAACTGTTCAAGGTTACAAAATAGAGTTTTATCAGCCCCAACATCAAACCCTCCCTCCCACTCCTCTGTGTTTCTCCCTTCATGAACAAGAATTCATTTCTGCGGAAATCAACTCTCTCCTTCAAAAGGGAGCAATCACTCAGACTGTACGCCATCCCAACGGGTTGGTCAGCACGGTTTCTCTGGTTCAGAAAAAAGGAGGCGGATCCCGCCTGGTTCTCAATCTGAAGGAGTTCAACGGAGGAGTCGTTTACAGGCATTGCAAGATGGAGGGAATCCATCTGTTGCAAGATCTTCTTCGGGAAGGGGATTGGATGGTTTGTCTCGATCTCAAAGATGCGTACTTGTCGATTCTAATCTTGGAGCCACATCGTCGGTTCCTGCAATTCCAATGGCAGGGGAATTGGTTCGAGTACAAGGTTCTCCTGTTCGACCTTGGTGCTTCACGAAACTTCTGAGGCCTGTCGTGGAATGTTTGTGCGCTCGTGGTGTTCGATTGATAATATACTTGGACGGCATTCTGATCATGGCAGACTGTCCCCTCAGACTCCTGACACACCTGGAGTGGTCTATCGACCTCTTACAGTCTCTGGGATTTCTGGTGAATCCTCAGAAATCGGTTTTGACTCCATCGCAGGGGATAGATTTTCTGGGCTTCCAGGTCAACTCTCTTTCATGTCAACTTCTCTTGCCCAATCAAAAGATTCGGTACATCAAGAGGGAATTGACTTCAGTTATTTCCAGACAAATGTGTCATTGAGGTCGTAAGCACGAGTTGTTGGTCTGTTGGCGTCCTCCAGTCAGGCGATTTTCCCGGGCCCTCTGCATTACAGGGCACTTCAGCGTTTGAAGATCCGCCATCCCCAAAAAGGCCTTCGCTATTCCGATCCAATTCCTCTTTCAGAGGAAGCGAGGTGGGAGATGCAGTGGTGGTTAGACCACATGGAGGCCTGGAATGGTCGAGCCCTGTTCGTTTCATCTCCGGAACTGGTGATAGAGTCCGATGCCAGTCTGTGGGGTTGGGGAGCCCGGTGCGGTCCCGTCTCGACGGGGGGTTGGTGGTCCTCCCAGGAGTTGTCTATCCACATAAATTGCCTGGAACTCCTGGCAGGGTCAGTCGCGATTCATTGTTTCACTCCTCTTCGGTCCAATTGCTGCATACTTCTCCGCATGGACAACATTTCGGCAGTTCGGTAAGTCAACAAGTTGGGTGGAACTAAATCCAAAATATTGGTAGAGATCGGCAAAGATTTTTGGCATTTTTGTCTGCTAAAGAAGATCACTGTTATTGCCGAGTATCTTCCCGATCGCAACAATCAGATTACAGACTGGAATTCGCGTCACCTTCAGGACTTCAGCGATTGGAGGCTTCATCCTCGCGTTTTCCGTTCTCTCCTCCGGATCTGGGGCCAGTGTCAGATCGACCTATTCGCCTCTCGCCTCAACACTCAGCTCCCTCGGTTTTTCAGCAGGAGGCCGGATCCGGAAGCCCTGCCCACAGATGCGTTTCTGCAGACTTGGCCGTCGGTTCTGTGCTATGCCTTTCCCCCGTTCATGATGATTCCCAGGATCTTGGCTTGCACGAAGCGTTATCAGTCAGACTTGATTCTGATTGCTCCTCTGTGGAGGGCTCAGGCGTGGTTCCCGGTTCTCCTAGAGATGTGTTACGCGGTGCCGCTCCTTCTACCCCAGAAGTGGAATCTCTTGCTGGATCCTCTCGGCAATCTGCATCCCCTGATTCTATCAGGCAATCTTCTTCTGCTGGCATGGCAAATTTCGGGGATCGCTGGACGGTCCTAGGTCTTTCACGAGACACTTCCAAGTTTATCAGTGAAGCCTGGTCATACAATACTCATAAACGCTACAGAGGATCCTGGAAGCGATGGTGTGACTGGTGTGTTCAACGGGAGGTTGATCCCACTTCAGCGGATGTCTCCCCGATCATCAATGTTCTAGCTTCTCTGGGCGCTAGAGGGCGCATAAGCGGAATGGCTGCCTAGTTGTGCAGCTCCCGCTCCTTGGAAAAATATCCGCACATTATCCTCTGCCACAGGGTGAGAGACCGTTGGATTCACCCCTCATTTGATGTAGGGGGGTGCCCACTACACTCGTCCTGACTTTGGGATCCCTGCATGAGCCAGAATCGGTAACAGCGCTGATTGAAGATTTGCCGCCAGCACGCGTGGAGCTCGTATGCTGAGGAGCCCGGCTGCGCTTGACTACGCAAGCCTGGGGCGTGCCGCGAGGAGATAGGCCCCGGTCGCGAGTGCAGGTACGGCGGCTTGAGCGGCTTCCGCGGAGCACCTTGGCGTCGGAGAGCAGTAATAAAAGCCCCTGAGACGTTTCGCCCCTGGACGGGCTGTCACCTTGAGATCGCCTGACTGACAATCGGGCGCTGTGTGCCGAGAGCCGATCCGAGGCGGAGTGATGACCCCTGGAGCTGCGGAGTGACGCCAGGCTTAGGCCGCCACCGGCGAGTACCAGCGCGAGGTAAGAGGTGCCTGCTTTGGGTGGAGGGGACTGTTTCTGCGACCCCTGCCAGCGGAGGGGGGGGCCAGGCGCGGAGATTCTCCTCAGCCCGCCGAACTACAGGAGGGCCTCCTGACGGCCCTGTATTTCCGTGCACCCTGCCCGCCTGCGCCAAAGGCAGCGTTTAACCCCTGGGTGGACGCCCGGAATTGCATCACCCAGTGCCGTGGGATTGCGGAGTCAGACTACGCCCGGTACGTGGGCCACGGTGGGATCGCTGGTACTGTCCTGCGTGTGGTAGGAGCAGCCCCCTTAGCTCTTTACCACAATCAGATAGACTGTGTACCCACCTTCATGAAAAGGGGCTGACTTCACGACCTGTTTTCCTCACACGGCGATTGTGGCCCTACTGCTGCTGCTGCTGGGCCCTACACCCCATTTCTACCAGAGGGGCTAGAGGCGCGTGAAGTGGCGGATAGCCTATACATCTCTCATACGCTGATTATTGTGCATTGGAAGCGCCTCGTCCAGCTCATGCTAAGTGAAATCCTACCTGCACACCTGTACGCTCCTTGCTAGGATCGTAGCGCCATCCTTTCAGCGGACACCTGCACACCCTAGAAGCTAGACACGAGGTGGCTGGAAGACCGAGAAAATGGTGTGACCTGAAAATCGCCAGTCGAAACTGAGCTTTGATGGCGCAAAAAAAACCACGAAATCGGGGCCTGCTGACCTTGGGCCAAGCGATGCGACATCGAAGACCGCTGCTACTCCTGCTAAAGACCTTGACTTGCACAGCCTGTTCCAGGAGATGAGACAGGGGTTTGCCACTGTGGTGGAAAAGGTTGATGGTGTTACCGCCAGGCTAGATGCTCAGGTTCAGAAAGTGGATCGGCACGAGGAGCGACTAACGGCTACGGAACAGCGCATATCCGATAATGATGATATCACCTCGACACACACCACGCAACTGGCCAGAATGGACAACCTAATCAGAGTTATAGCGGCCAAGAATGAGGATTTGGAAGCCCGCAGCCGGCGCAACAACATCCGCGTCACGGGCATTCCGGAATCCACAAACACGGGCAGGATGGAGCTCTATATTGAAAACCTACTCAAATGCACGATCGGAGAGGACGCCTTTTCACCTCAATTCATCATTGAGAGAGCACATCGATCTTTGGCACCTGTCCCCAAGCCCGGACTGCCGCCTAGGCCAATCATTGCTAAATTGCTCAACTATCGTGATCGCGATTTCGCGCTGAGGGCGGCCCGATCTCGGCAAACACTACAATACAATGGCGTTGCCTTCTCCATATATCCGGACTTCACTCCTCTGGTGCAGGAGGAGAGACGCAAGTTCATCCCTGTGAAAAAGAAACTCCGTGAGGCGCAACTGGACTATGCACTACTCTATCTGGCAAAGTTGCGGATCACGCATCAGGGAAAACAGCGTTTCTTCACAAACCCTCAAAAAGTGGAAGAGTTCCTGAAATCGTTCCATAAGGCACGTAGAGAAGAGCGCAATGCGGCAGCAGATCTAGAGGAAGAGGATCCATCTTCACCAGCGGATGAACAATGATCACTTACATCTACCGAAATGTGTGCTTCACCTGCACTGTCACTTACAGACTCTGAATTCGAGTACACGACGAGAGGCGATCATGTATGACGGGACCACGCTACCTCATCACTCCTGTGGTAATGTAATCCAAGGACCACTCTCCTGACCCACCCTCCACCAAGGGCGGTACAGACTCGGAGGCCGGGGGCGGGTGAAGTGGCTGTGCGTGCTTTATGCTATATCCCTACAGGGTGTTCCCCATGCGACTCTTTATTTTGTTGATGTTGTTACGGTATTTGGGGGGGAGGAAGAGAGGGGGGACGACGGGTGGGGAAAGGTGGCTACTGGCATGATTGGGATGCTGGGGTGGGAGGGGGGGATTTGTTCTGGAAGAGGCACTTATTGCTCAGACTGTTTGCTCGAAAAATGCCCTGTCATGGTTACCTATGTCGACTTCTTAGAGTGGGCTCAAATTCATCGTATGGGCTAGGACTGATCACATTGCAAGACTGTTCTGTATGGCTGCTATGACTGCTAACGCTCAATTGAATTGCATGTCATGGAATATACGTGGTCTTAATGATGCTAAAAAATGTCGGAATGTTATTGCTTATCTCAATAGACACCATGTCCAGGTGGCCATGTTGCAGGAAACCCATCTGTCGCCACAGGGAGGAAACACCTTTGCGAATAGGTGGGCGGGACTCCGCACCTTCTCTTCTTATTCCACCTATGCGAGGGGAGTTGCCATCCTTATTGCTCGTGGTGTGCCGTTCCATAAATGCGGTGATCTGGTGGGTGGAGAGGGGCGCTTTGTACTTCTGTGGGGCAGACTGGGTCGGAACACTTACACATTTGTCGTCAGTTATGCTCCTAATGTAGACACACCTGCTTTCTTTACCACATTGTGGGGCAAGATCATGGACGTTGGGTCACGTCACGTTGTTTGGGGTGGGGACTTCAATTTAGCACTGATACCTCACCTAGATAGGGCGGATGGAGTGGGCAGCTACAAACCCAGGGCATGCGAAGCGCTTGAGGGAATGATTTCAGAGGGCGACCTTGTGGACATATGGAGGCACCTACACCCCCAGGGGAGAGAAGGCACACACTTTACCTCACACACGGGGACATGGGCGAGATTAGACTATTTCCTACTTACCAGAGAGGTTGCCACAGAGGTACAACACACACCAAGCACAGGGGTTTGAGGCTATCTACAATTGCCACAGAGGTGATGAGGGTGAAACACTTGCCGAGAACATACTCCGATCATAGTCCTGTGCTGCTACACCTTCACATTCCTGGGTGGGATAGCCCTAGGCCACAATGGAGACTGCGGCCTGAGATCCTGTTGGATAGTCTATTCCGAATCGAACTGGGAGAAGAGATAGCTGCTTTTTTTCCCTAGAAACAAAGGATCAGTGGACTCGGTTGAACACATTTGGGAGGCCTTTAAGGTGACCATTAGAGGATACTGCATCTCCAAATGCTTTGGGGTCCTGCGAGATATTCAGAACACTATACACACGCTGGAAAAGGAGCTACGAACATTAGAAATCCGCATGGTAGCAGACGATAGCCCTGATGTGCATGCTGCTTTTAGGGAGACATTGTCAAAGTATGAGGAGGAGGCTGCTAGGGAGGCCAAGTTCCGTGGGAAGCACTGGCAGGCCAGAAAATACTGTGAGGGGGACAGGCCAGGGAAAGTACTGGCAGCACTCACAAGGGCCCCACGTGAACACAATACCATACTTGAAATTACCGATACACATGGGACCACGGTCAGGAACTCGGACGAGCTCCTTACTGCCTTTACATCTCACTACCTAACGCTTTATACTTCTGATACAGTATCCGATACACCTTATGCTGATTATTTAAGGGATATGGCACTCTGCTGGCTCAGTGATGGTGACAGGGCGTTTCTGGCGGCCCCTTTCGAACTAGATGAAATTCGCAAGGCCATTATGTCCCTTAGGAACGGTAAGGCCACTGGCCTTGATGGCATCCCTGCCGAATTTTACAAGGCATACATAGATATTATGGCGCCTGTCCTCCGCGAAGTCTACGAGGAATCGATGGGCGACGGAGTTCTCCCTGGCTCTATGCGGGAGGTGGTTATTACCTCTCTCTTGAAGCCTGATAAGGACCCCGGCTCCTGCGCTTCTTACTGCCCGCTTTCCCTCCTAAATTGCGATGTGAAGATACTCGCTAAGGTCCTGGCTACTCGCTTGTCACTACTCATGACCAGGATCGTATTACCCGATCAATCAGGGTTTGTTGCGGGACGCTCTACTTCACATAACCTCCGCACATTATTCTCCCTACTCCGCACAGTACACCCCGACATGCCGGTGGCAGCCGTCTTCCTCGATGCCTCCAAGGCGTTCGACTCGGTCGAGTGGCCTTATCTATTTTCTGTATTGGCCAGTATGGGATTCCCGAAGCTCTTAATATCCTGGGTCCGGCTGCTCTATACTCGGCCCACCGCGAGAGTGCTCGTCAATGGTCGCCTTTCGCACCCTATTGACATTACTCGAGGTACGGGCCAGGGATGCCCCCTATCTCCCCTTTTGTTTGCTATAGCTGTTGAGCCTCTTGCCTGTCGCTTACGCCAACTACATCGGGAGGGGGCGGTACAATGTTTGCAGCGGCAAATTGATGTGTCCCTTTATGCTGATGACATCACGCTCTATGTTAAAAACCCTGAAGTGCACCTTAACCCACTACTCAGAGAATTCGTTGTGTTTGGCGGGATGTCAGGTATACACATTAACTGGTCCAAGTCGCAATTTTTCCCTCTAACGGATGCAGTTGCTGATTTCCCCCTTGATTACCCGCTGGAATGGTGTCGGACTGATCTGCGATACCTGGGGATACAAATTTCCCGAGATCAGAGTGAGACGTTGCGATCCAATTATGGTGTCGCAATCACTAAGTTGACTACCACAATTGACCGTTGGATCACCCTGCCGCTGTCCATGGCAGGCAGGGCTTCCCTCATAAAAATGATGATCCTCCCCCGCTTCCTCTATCTCTTCCTTAACATCCCCTATTTTCCTGGCGCGAATTTCTTTAAAACGCTGAAGACGGAGCTGCGTCGATTATTTTGGGGAGGTAAGAACCCGAGGTTGAAGTGGTCCACGCTCACCCTTCCATATGACAGGGGAGGCTTTGATGTCCCTGACTTCGAAGCGTACTACCAATGCGCACAGGCACAATTTGCCTACCATTGGCTGGCTCCTACTCACTTTATGCCTCACATTGCGGTGGAAGACTGTCCTGTACACTTGACGCATGGCGTCGTATTGCCAAGAGGCTCAACTGCCGCCTGCCATACTCCTCCAAGCTGCCGCTGACCTTTCATCCGGACTTCGCTTTGTTGCAGGAACAGGGTTTTCTCACGTTATGTGCGAGGGTTCGAGTTGCTTGCTGGGGTGACCTATTCTCTGGAGGTCAGTTTAAGACTGCAGAACTGTTCTTCGCATCTCATAGCCGCACCCCGCTTTAAGTTTTCTATTACATGCGCCCGCGTGCGGGGATGAGGATCATCCTGCCTGCTTTCCCTGATGAGCCTGAAATACTGCCTCCACTTCATTTCCTACTCTGCTCACAGGACGGGACGCATCTGGTCTCTGGCCTTTACCGCAGCCTTAGGGCGGCGGCTCCGATGCCTGAAGCTGGCGCCCGGGGTCATTGGAATGCTGAGCTAACTGCTGACCTCACTGACGAACAGTGGCAATACTGCTGTACCCTCACATCTCGCGTTTCCGCGAGTAGTAGACTAAAAATCATACATTACAAATTCCTACAGCGGATGTATTATACACCAGCGCGGAAGCACAGATTCGGCCTGGCGGACGATGATCGCTGCAGGCGATGTCATGCCGAACATGCAGACTTCCTGCACTTGGCGTGGGAATGCCCCCCCAGTACTGCGCTATTGGCAACAGGTAATAGACGCCCTCACAGCAATGACAAAATACGCAGTGCCTATGGATCCATTGACAACGCTCCTTGGACATACCCCGACTATTCCTAAAACTTGTCGGAAAATTGTCGATACTGCGTTACTCTTGGCTAAAAGACGGGTGGCGTGCAGGTGGGGTCATGGCAGCGTGCCTAAATTCAAGGATTGGTTGGCAGACTTGACATATTGTCAGGAACAGCACACTACCTTTTCTGAACTACTACCGATAATGAGTCGGCCTAAAGATATTTGGGAGCCCCATGTGAGCTATTTACTTGCGCAGACAGATGCTGACGATACACCTGAAAGGGACCGTACTAGTAGTTAGCCGCGCTGCGGGGAATTATGGTTAGATTGCAATTCACGTCAATACATATGCATTTCATCTTCCTTCGGGTGGGGGATGAATCCCTGTCCCCAAGCCATGGGTCCTCGATCTACCTTGCATATCACGTATGTTGTTCCTGACCATGGATTTCTCTTTGAGAGACGCCTACTACCTTGCTATGTCCGGAGCTATCCCATACCACCCAGGTTATATACGCACCCCTCATGCCCGATAACACTCCATGACACCAAACATGAAGTAAACTATAGCGTTGCTACTGTGCTGCCAAGCCTCTTGCTCTATGACATTTAAGAGGACTCCTTTTTTCTGCCTAGCTGCATAGCCCTGTCGGATCGGGCCTCCATGTTCGAGCATGTTCATAACGCCTCTAAGTTTGTTAAATGTTGGGGAGTTCTTTCAATCTAAAAGTTAATAATTGAAACCTCTGTTCTGCTGCAGTGCATCCTAAAGATGCCCGACATTGCCGGGCACGCTACTACTACCACCTGATCCTGCGTTACGCTGCCGGGCCTCCGGGATGCCGGCCACAAAGCTGTGTTCTAACCAACTGGTACGCTGCCGGCCTCCGGGTTGTAGGCGAAAAAAAAGCTGTGTATTGTTTTTACCTATGCAATAAAGCAGTTTTGAACACAAAAAAAAAAAAACAATTCTAGCTTCTCTTGCTTCCTCCGGTTTGGCTTATCGGACTGTTAATGACTTCCGTTCCGCCATTTCGGCAGGCCAACTTCATATTGCTGGTAAACCTACGGGTGAACATCCTCTGATAGCCAAATTACTTAAGGGTATACGTCTGGCGAAGCCTCCATGTCCAAAGTACGTCTCTTTATGGGATGTTTCAATTGTTTTGAAGTTTTTGGAGGTCTGACCTTCCAATTCACTACTATCCCGTAAACAACTGTCAGCCAAATTGACTATGTTATTATGCCTTGATTCCTGCAAACGGGTATCTGATGTCCGTGCTTTGGACTTGGCGGGTCGCAGTTTTACACCTGAAGGTGTCACTTTTCTTATTTCCAGACGTACCAAAATGAATACTACTTCGATTACTTATCCTTCCTTTCCTCATCATCCCAACCTTTGCGTTGTTCAATGTGTCAAGGATTATGAAGTAAGAACTGCTCCTTTCCATTCAGATATGCAGGGTCAACTGTTGGTTGCTTTGCAGAAGCCTTTTCGCCCTGTAACCCCAGCTACATTAGCTCGCTGGGTTAGATGGCTCATGTCTGAAGCTGGCATTGATGTTTCCATTTTTGGTGCTCATTCGGCACGTGGGGCTATGGCTTCTAAGGCTTTTTCAATGGGTGTTACTTTATTTGATATCATGAAGGCCGCAGATTGGTCTTCTGATTCAGTGTTCAAAACCTTTTATTAAAAACCAATTGATCATATTTCTTCTATTGTGGTAGATCAGCTTTGAACAAGCATAATCGGAGCCTCCTGTCCTGACATAGAACTCAAAATTTGCGAACATACGTGACAAGAATTTTCAATTCTATTAAGGACAAGGAGGCGAGGATTATCCCACCCGTTGTTATTGTTTTCTGCACATGGTATATTTATGTATGTATGTATGTATGTATGTATGTGTGTTCTTATATAGCGCTCGACTTACCCTAGGGCATCTCGGCGCTTGCATTGGGAACCCGTCCTGGCTTTTTCCCTGTGAGATAACCCGTACTGGGCATTCCCAAGGTGAAAGCCAGGCATCCCGCTGCGGGGGGGGGACGGGGGGGGCGTTGTGGAGATTAAGCAAGCTTAATGCCCAGAGCTGCATAGTGTGAACCCGTGCTTAGAGTGGGCACCGAAGCGAGAATTATCGAGCCCATGGACAATTGGGCTCAAGACCCTGCCGCGTCGGGAATTGAACCCTGGTCCCGGGTCTGACCTCTGCTTCGGGGTATGCCTCCTCTAACCAGTGAGCCACACTTCTCCACAATTATAATGTTGCTATTTGCATAAGGATTGTGTTTATTGCACTTCCTTGTTTTTTCTACTCCCCCCCCCCCCCTATTTATGACTTCATTTTCTATACTGGATGTGTATTACGGCTATATGTCTCTTTTCAGGTTCTGACCCGAAGTAGAGGTTTTCTGTTCCATCTGGCCTATCCTGCCTTTCGATGTTTTTTTCTGCTTCCCGGGCTCTTCGTCTGCCCGACTCCTTTGTTCTTCAGCGTGGACTACTGCTGCTGCTGATGGCTTCATGTTCCTGATGTTCAATATTTCTTTTGGACTTCCTGTTTTAATTTGAACTGTTTTTCCTCACCAAAGAAAGAGGATGTGTTACTCTCTACATGACCTTTTATACTGTGGTCTCTATGGTCGTTCATGTGATACCCTGGTGTTCATGGGTACTGTAGTTCGTTTTTTATCTACGGTTTTCTAATTGGCTGCTGAGCATTTCTAATAAAGAAATGAGAAAGCATAATCCTCGCCTCCTTGTCCTTAATAGAATTGAACATTCTTGTCACGTATGTTCGCACATTTTGAATTCTATGTCAGGAAATGGAAGCTTCTGATAATGCTACTCATTCTTTACTAAAGCCAAACAGCAGCAATAAACGTTAAACTACATAACCCATGAGGCATAGCTTGTCATCTCTCCACCACTCAGTGTGCACCCTGCTTTGTATGTAACCCTAAAACACCAAAGTCTGTCCTCTTTCTTTGCTGCTGCTGCAGCGAGTTTAAGTACGTTTTATCTTTATTTTATTTATGGCGCATTATGAGCGAATTTGGTTATTGAGCAGCGCTGAACTTAGGTGCGCGAAACAAATGTTTTTGTTTAACTGTGTGGTGTTTAAAATCTGGCACGCGATGTTGAAGAGTCAGTCCTATTTTACTGCCTACTGTTGTGCACATACTCTCTGAGCAGCTCCTCGCGCTGGTGCAAGCAGTTCCAGATCCTTGGTCCCTCAAACGCCTGAGGGGGTGCAAAAACATTGCAGGGCACTGACTTAGGAGTGTGTTAGCTCTCTCCACAATAAATAAAAGTGTGTGCAAGTTGTAGGACTTAGTTTGATAGACCTGATGGCTGGAGGCTCTGGGCCTGTGACCGTATTGGTTTCACCTCTGGGCTACTCTCCCCCTGAAGCTCTTTCACACCTCCATTAGCCAGATGGCGTACTTCACCGAGGAGGTTGACTAATATAATGATTATAATGAGTATGCAGAATTTGAAGAGCTGCCTTATGAGCACCAGATGGAGGAGCAGCTTGTAGAGGCCATGGACTCACATATGCAGAAATTAGTCAACAGGGCATTGATTAGGGCATTACAGCCCTTCACTAAAACCCTAAAGAACTAAGGGAAGCGCGTATTGAGAGCCTCTTTGGGATAATTCTCAGATAAGGTTGCGCTGGTGAGTGAGCAGGGCTTTACCCGTGGGAGACTTCCCCTCAGTTCCTCAGCAAAGTGTTTCGTGCATGGCTTCTGCGGTCCTTAAAGACTATGGGCTTGGTATTTGTTTAATTTTATTTTACAGAGTTTTATATAGCGCAAACTTGTCCAGAATCGGGTATCACAGTGATTTACATAGCACCAGTTGCATTACGTGAGGACACATTCTTTTTCTTTTTTTTTGGTTAGGCACGGGAAGATTAAGTGATATGCCCAAAATCACAGGATATTCAGCTCATTGCCAAGACTCGAACTCAGTTCCCCAGATTCAAGGTCGACCGCCCTAGCTGTTAGGCCAGCTCCTCTCCCCTTCCCATCAGATTCCCTAGGTAATTCTTCCCTTTCCAACCTAGGGAAGGCGGAAGAGTCTTCTCCTGCTGAACAAGATATGTCAGATTCAGACAAAGACTCAGAGAAACCGCAAACGAAAAACACACTATATGGTCTCAAAGCCCGCCAATAAAAACCTCCTATTTGACCCTAAAACCATCGTTCACCCAAGGTCCACAGAATCGGTGTCCTTTGTGGAGGTAGAGCACTATGTCCAAGAGAATATGTGACAAGTTTTCGAGAGCAAGGTGCGCATTACGTTACGGTCAGAGTGTCCAAGACCTTCTCTACTGGGTAAGGTGATGGACACTCCGGAGTTAGACCCTAATATGGCGACTTTTCTAAAAAGGTTTGCTAAAGACCAAAAGAATGGGCTTGACAGGGCTTGGGAGGGATGTCAGGATAAATTATTAGATGTGTCAGGACCCCTCACCAAGGTTTTAGACTCAATAGTCAGGGCTAAAGACACAAATTAAAATCTTGACCAGACGGAGATAATGGAATGGGCTCAGAGAGCTTTATGCTTTCCCAGAAATACGAATTGTGTGCAGTCCACCGAGCGCAGAAAGTCTTTCCTGATGAGGATTGACCCTCAATTGGCTTGTTGGCCAATGGCCTGTTTGGCGACAAGTTCTTCAAGGATCTAGAGAAGTAGGTTGTCACATTTTCGGCTCTAGACAAGGACCAATCGTCAATTAAAAAAGTCTTTCAAAGTGGCTTTTTGCCAGGGCCGGAAGCTTCAGGGGTCGAGCGACCGGCCGAGGATATTACTAGGCCACCTGAGTATTAGATAACAGAGGACGGGGCGGTGCCACCCAATCAAATTTCTATCCCACCCGCAACAGAGGCAGGCAGAATAGCGGTGGTTACAGAGGAGGCAACGCCAGCAATGCAGGTAAGCATTGTTCAGGCTGGAGAGGTGTTGGTGGGAGGAAGAATGTATCTGTTCCTTCAAAATTGGGAGGCATTAATGCAAGACCCTTGGGTACTTCAAACAGTGCAGGGTTTCCAGAAGTTCTACTCCTTCCCCAAACCAAAATTGCAGACCTCAACCTATACATTTTTTCCCTAATAGAGAGCTCTTTCATAGTTGAAGCGGTAAAATCATTGTTGAAAATTAGGGCGATCATAGAGACAATACCTCATCCACATGGTTTTGTCAGCACAATTTTTCTGGTGTCAAAGAAGGATCAGGGATTCCGCCTTGTTTCAAATCTCAAGGAATGCAACTCCTGGATTGTGTATCGCCATTTCAAAATGGAAGGCACACACCTATTGAGGGATCTGTTGTTAGAAAAGGACTGGATGGTGCGTCTCGACCTAAAAGGCGCGTATTTGGCAGTACCTATTTTC
The DNA here is from genome assembly GCF_964263255.1 of Lissotriton vulgaris. Classification (NCBI taxonomy): domain Eukaryota; kingdom Metazoa; phylum Chordata; class Amphibia; order Caudata; family Salamandridae; genus Lissotriton; species Lissotriton vulgaris. The sequence goes on along the minus strand of NC_141695.1, from coordinate 121,092,327 downwards.
CCACCTCATCAAAGGTTCCTACAGTTTCAATGGCGACATCGATGGTTCGAATTTATCGCCATGTCCATCAGCCCCTGGAAGTTTCACCAAGCTGCTTAACCCAGTAGTGCAATATCTTCGAGAGAGAGGAGTGAGGTTGATCATTTATTTGGACGACGTTCTGATCATGGCACAGAACGCGGAGACAGTGTTACTCCACTTATCTTGGACAATCCACACAACTGTTGCTCCCTCTGAAGAAGAGAGGATCTCGATCAAGAAGGAGTTGAGGAGAGTGCTTGCCTCTCCAACTATATCCTTGAGGATTCTGGCTCGCACAGTAGGCCTTTTGGCCTCTTCTATTCCAGCGATTTTCCTGGGGACTTTGCATTACCTGGCATTACAACGACTGAAGATCATGCATTTGCGCAAGGGTGTGAGTTATTCAGAGCAGAATCTCCTTTCCACTGAAGCCAGGATAGAAATACCCTGGTGGTTGGAACACATGGATGCTTGGAATGGCAAAGCCATTTTTGCATCGATTCTAGAGATAGTGATATAGTCGGACGCCAGTCGGTGGGGCTGGGGAGCCCGATGTGGGTCAGTGAAGACCGGGGGTAGGTGGTCCCCGGAGGAACTAAGACTGCATATAAATGGTCTGGAACTCCTTGCTGGCTCGTTCACGATCCGAACTCTTTCCCCACAGAAAACGAGTTGGTGTATCCTTCTGCGGATGGACAATGTCTCAGCAGTACGATACATCAATCGTTCAGGGGTACAAGGTCCAGTCTGTTGGCTGGGATAGACAAAGATTTCTGGCATTATTGCCTTCAGCATCATATCTCAGGGACGGCGGAATACATTCTGGGAAGCTCCAATGTGGTGGTGGATTTGAATTCCCGATTTCTTTGGGAGTCCAACGACGACAGCCATGGTGTTCGGTTCCCTCATTAACTCACATTGAACCCATTTAGAAAAATTATCTACCACCACCAAAGCGTATCTCATGTTTGCTGGCAAATTGTACATGTGTCTCACAAAGTCCATACCCAGCTTCTCCTGTGGACCGCTAGGAAACTCAACCTGGGATATTGGAGTTTTAAAAACTTGCAAGGATTTGTCAGCCTGATTACAACCATTGCATTTCCCTACCATGACTTCAATATCGTTTTCCATGCGAGGCAAGCAGTAAAAATGATGTACTCTTTTCTTTGTGCCCGTCATGCCCACATGGCCCAGGTGTGCCATCCTCACCAGCCGAGCTCCAAGTGTGACTGGGGAATTAACAGACTTTCATGCAACACCAATTCTCCCCGTATGGACAACTCCCCCTTGATTTTACAATAAGGTTTGAAGTTGTCACTCGCATTCCTTTCATCGGGCCCACCCCCAATGATGTATTTCTTCAGCATGGATTGGTAACTGTCAAGCATGGAATTTTCTTCACATTCACGGAAAGACACCATTCCATCCACCTTTCCAACAACACATTTGGTGTCCTTATCACCAGACCTACAGTCACTGTTGCTAACCGGACATCTGGATAGGAAATCTGCCCTCAAGTTCTTTGCCCCAGAATTATGTTTGACAAGGAACTTGAATTTATACATCCTATCAAGAAATCTTACTAATCTAGGATTAGCCTTGTTCAAATTCTTCTCAGACAATAGATAAACTAGACGTTTATTGTCTGTGATGAGTGAAAATTTCCGTCCCCACAAATATGTCACTAAGTGCCTGGTTTCTCCCACACAAACCAAGGCCTCCCTTTCGATTGTGCTCTGCCGGGAATAAGCACCTTGAAGAGAAAAACCACTGTACTTTCCTTCCCATCCACCCTCTGGGAAGGAACAGCATCCAACCCAACTCCACAGGCATCAACCGTTACAATGGACATAACATAATCTCTGAATAGATAAAGCACAGGAGCCTCCACAATTAATTTCTTCAAACCTATTAAAGCTTTGTGCTACCCAGCTCCCCACTCAAAGATCTTCCCTTTGCGTAAACGTTTCCTGAGTGGTTCCGTTTGAACCTGGAGGAGTACTCGTAAAGCTCCAGAAATGATCTTAATTGGTGCTTAACTGCAGGCCCAAGACTATGTTTGATTGCGTCTACCACATTCGTTTTAGGTTTAATGCCTCCCCCAGAGAAAACATGCCCCAGATACTCGACCTCTGGTAAGACAAAACTACACTTTTCCTCCTTCACAGTGTACCCTTTGCCTTTTAACGTGCCCAGAACCCTCAAATGTTCCTCTTCACTCTCAGTAAATAGCAGGATATCATCCTAATATGCCAAAACTTTCTTACAGTCCCCAAAAAGCTGAACCATTAACTTCTGAAAGACTGATGCTTGACACACGTGGGTTTGTATCTCATCCTCGTTGCAAAAACGTTATAGGGAACAACACGAGGAAAGAGACGAAAGATGATAATTAATTTATTAAAGAATACGGACAGCACCTGCCCACTCCCACAGTCCGTCCCAACTCAACTGCCTGAGTTGTGACGGACCACAAGAATGGAGTATGAAGGTTTGGGTTATAATTGAGAGCTGGGATGGTGAAGATTTTGAAGATACGTGAGAATTCGAAAGAAGATGCATCGCAGAAAACGAAACTACAAGTACCATGGTCCTTAGGGGCGATCCCGCTGGTGTAGCAGTGTGCGACCCCATAATTGAATGTTTACGCTCCTTGGAGCCGCGTGCTGACGAGCTAGGGACCCGGCACCTGCGCGCCTTTGTGTGGTACCATACCTGGTAATATTTGGCAGCCACCCAGCAACCCCAGAAGAATGCCTAATCCCTGCTGAGGAGGGGTAAAACCCCGAAACACGTGTACAGGGATGGCAAAGATTTTGAAGATACGCGAGAATTCGAAAGAAGATGCATCGCAGAAAACTGAACTACAAGTACCATGGTCCTTAGGGGCGATCCCGCTGATGTGTTAGCAGTGTGCGACCCCATAATTATTTTTTTTTTTTTTTGGTGTAAGACTTTATTTAAATTTGCCATCATTACAGTGTTTGTATATCATAGCATAAGAAAACGTTTCGTAATCAACCTCACTTCTGTACTGGTACACAGCTATTCAGCCGACAACCTTCCATCTACATTGATAGAGTATATGTCGTCTTATTTTTTTGTTTTTTATATAACGAAAACCAAAATGTTAGACTCCTGCATAGTGTATAGTCACAGTTAATCATCACAGTTATCCCTATTGTCACTTGCCGGTTCCAGGTTCCCAGGCTACTACCCCTCCCCCTCCGAACGCCAGACTAAGTGGTATCTCCAACACTCGATCCCTATCCTCCTCTGTTCATCTACACACTCCCCATTGTCTCATTCATCCAGCTCGTCGTCATCTTCTGAGCTGTCGTCCTCTTCCTCCGGCAGCGGCTCGCACAGATCCCCCCTGTATCTATTCCATGCCTCCCAGACCTTGTTCCATTTGCGAGGGTTGGCTCTCATTTTGTACACTGTACGTTCGGTCAGCATAAGTCTATCCATCGTCCTACACCACAGTGCTAGAGTAGGTGTTTCCGCCACTCCCCATCTCTGTGCAATGTCGCGTTTGGCCACCATAGTCCCAATAGTGATCCACTGCTGTTTCCGGAGCGTCCGGTCAGTCCCCTCCCATACATTCAGCAGGCACATGCGTGGATCCGGTGTTAAGGAAGTATTAAGGGTTTGGGAAATGGTGCGCATGACTTGCCGCCAATAGCTCAGGATGGCCGGGCAATCCCAAAGCGTGTGTAGCAGTGTCCCCTCCTCCCCACATCCCCTAAGACAATACGGGGTTTCCGCCCTGTGCATTTTGTGCAGAGACGTCCTGGTGTAGTATACTCTATGCAGTATTTTGAGTTGTATTAGCCTGAACCGGGCTGAAACACCCGCCTCCCGTGGTGATGCCAGTGCGGCATTCCAATCTGTCTCATCCATGGCACCTAACTCAGTTTCCCACTTCTCCTTTAACCATTGCAAGGGATCCGGGAGATTGTTCAGTAATTTGCGGTATGTGAGTGAGGTGGCGCGTGTTTGCATGAAGTCTGTGAGAAGTCGGTCCTCCGGAGGTGAGAACTCCGGGACAGTGGACCCCGGCTCAATTACTGCCATTAGTGCATGCCTTATTTGTATATATCTATAAGTTTCAGTGGGGCCTAATGCATATTGTTGCTGCAGGTGTGGGAAAGGGATCATTCCAGTAGAGGTCCACAGGTCTCCCACCGTCGTGATTCCAATATTGTCCCATTGGGTAAAACCTTTACTGGATCTAAGACAGCCTAGTTGTTTAGTGTCCCATAATGGAGTAAGTTTGGTTATGACCCCCTTCCACTTAAGCCGTGTCAGCGCCCTGTGCCATAGGGATACTGTGTGTTTGGTTGGACCGAGTAGTTTCTTCGTTAGGCCTGGATTATACAGCGGGGCTAGTAAACTGTGTGTTCCCAATTGCGCTCTATCTGCTAGATATGCCGGGTCATCATGTGGGGCGTGGATCCATTGATTAATGATTTTGAGCTGTGACGCCCAGTAATAAAGCTGCATGTTCTGCAAAGCTATCCCTCCGTCGTACCACCCGCGATTGAGTTTAGTGTGCGCTATTCTGGGTGGATGCTCTCCCCATAACAGATCTGTCATCACCGCCGTCACTTTTCGGAAATAGGAAGGCGGAATCAGGACTGGGGTATTCTCCAGCACATATAAGAGGCGTGGCAGTGCCATCATTTTAAATAATGCCGCGCGCCCCAGCAGTGTGAGGGGCAGGGCTTTCCAGTGTCGTACATCCGCCCTCAGACGAGTGAGCGGGGGTGTCAAGTTTTGATCGTAAAACACATCCGCGTCACCAGTGACGTGTATGCCCAGATATGTAAATGAGGTATCGGCTATTACCAGCGGACAATTGTCGAGGAGGATTGGTGCAGGACCTTTCAGTAAGTAAAGGACTGACTTTGTCCAGTTGATCATGTATCCGGAGTTCAGACCATGCATATCACAGATTGCCAACAGTGTCGGGATGCCCACCTCTGGGTTGGATAAGTAAATTAGCATGTCGTCAGCATACAGGGATACCCTATCCTCCCAGGCGTCTCCCCATGCTAGTCCTTTCAATAGTGGAGTAGTCCTAATGGCAGTAGCCAGCGGTTCCAGCACAAGTGCGAATAGTAGGGGGGATAGTGGACATCCCTGCCGCGTCCCTCTGGCTAGGGGGATCGCTCGAGAGATGTGGCCATTGGCTGCTACATGCGCCACCGGGTTCGTGTACAATAGTTTAATCCAGGAAATAAATTTGGGACCAAAGCCCATATGGGCCAGGACTGCGAATAAGTATTGCTACTCTACCATATCAAAAGCCATTCTGGCATCTAGTGACAGAATGGCTGCCGGCTCCAACAGCAAATGGGCTCGCGCCAGTGCCCCGTGCACACGCCGGACGTTCAGTGCTGTGCTTCTATGTGGCATGAAGCCCGACTGATCCGGGTGAATCAGATGTTTTAAGTGTGGGGTCAATCTGTTCGCAATCAATTTTGCCAAAATTTTTGCTTCTGCATTAAGCAGCGAAATTGGGCGGTATGACGCACAGTCCGTGGGCGATTTACCTGGTTTTGGGATGGTCACTATGGTCGCTATTCGTTGATCCAAGGGCAGAACCCCCGTTTCTCGACACTCTGTGAACATGGCCAACAGTGGTGAGCTCAGGGTGTCTGATACTGCCTGGAACCACTCAATCGGAATCCTGTTAGGGCCCAGTGCTTTACCCGTGTGCAACGCACCAATTGCCGTTCGGAGCTCATCCTCCGTCAGGTCTGCCTCCAGTTCAGTCACTGACTCCGGTGGTAGAGTTTCGACCTGTATATCCTGAAGCGCCGACATCGCCGCCTCAGCCGTAACCACATCTGTTGGGGTGTAGACTGCTTGGAAGTGGTCAGCTAAGATTTCTATAATCTCAGAGGGACGTGTATGATATGTCCCTTCTGGATCCTTCAGTTGTAAAATGTGTCTGCTGCCCTCACTTTTTTTATCTAGCCAAGCCAGTAGTTTGTTGGCTTTGTCCCCTGCATCATAGACCCTATGCGCAGTCGTCTCAATGTTTTCTACTGTCCGTCGTCTGAGAAGATCGCCATGTAACTGTTGGCAAAGGTGGAGTGAGTGACGTGTATCTTCCGACGGGTGTGCCATATGGGCCTCATTAGCTTGCTCCAGTTTTAGTTCTAAAGCTAGCAGTTCTTGTTTCTGTACACGTTTATGCCTCTTTATCGTCGCTATCGCCTGCCCCCTCAACACTGTTTTATATGCTTCCCACAAGGTCGTCGGGGAGGACACGGAGCCTGAATTTTCGGTAAAATAGTTCCTAGTCGCTTTCTTTAAGTCTTTACGGACGTGAGGAATCTTGAGATATCCGGGGTAGATTGGGTAGATTCTCTTACGTGCTATTGCTGTGCAGGACATGGTCATGGTCAAGGGGGAAGGATCCGATATACCTCGAGGTCTTATCTGTACATCATTTATCGTGAGTCGGCCATCCCCCAGTGTAAGGAAATAATCAATACGGGACAGGCAATCGTGTGTGGCAGAATAAAAAGAGTATTGCTGATCCTCGGGGTGTAGGTGCCGCCATATGTTTACCAATCCCTGTGCCTCCATGAACTCACTGAATCGGGACGGGCCTGGTGACTGCGCCCGGGTTGGGAACCTATCCTGTGTGACATGGGCCATCGCGTTAAAGTCTCCTCCCACCACTAGGTCTCCGTCCGGGAGCTCCAGGAGGAACTTTCCCAGGTCCGGAAGTGCAGTCGCATGCAATGCCGGTGGGATATATACAGACACCACATTGATGGACACTCCTTCCCACTGCCCACACGCTGCTGCAAAGCGGCCATGACCATCAATCTTAGTAGTCTGTAAAATAAATCGTGATGTTTTCTTCACTAAGACGCCTGTCCCACGGGACCCCGTAGTAAAGTCTGAGTGTGTTATCATGCGGTAGCCCCGTCTATCTAGAGCCTTACCAGCTGCACCCACTAAATGTGTCTCTTGAAGGAGGACCAGATCGCAATTGAACCTTCTAATACTCTGGAGAACCAACCCTCTCTTTACCTTATCCCCCAGACCCCTGACATTCCACGACATTATTTGCAACGGCGGCACCGGCCCCGCATCGGGACTGTCTATCACGTTACTTGACTGTGACAGTCCTGCCATTGTAAATTTGTAAACACAAACACAGATCCCATAGGACGTGGTAGCAGTGTATCTGGTGTATACCCATCCCCATGGACGCCCTCATTCGTATGCAGTGACGGGTCTAGCGTCCTCGGGTCAGTACCAGCTTGCCCGGTGTGTGGAGTCCGGCATAATGTGATTATTGTGGTTATCAGTGCAATCAGTAGAGTCAAACAATTCAAACCATCAAACCTTGTTAACCCCCCATACCCAAAACTCCCCCCCTCCCTGCTTCCCTGCCACACGGACTTAAAACTGCCCGCCACCCCAATTTAGCAGAGTGCTTGAACCCACCCAAGTAGAAATACAAGTTACTTGCTCGTTGGGGGTGAGGAGTACTCCGGAGTCAGCGACCCCTCTTACCCTCTGCAGAGGCCCTCAGCCCAGTGTCCTCGGCAGCCCCGGCGGCAGTCCCTTATCAAGAATGTCTCATACCTGCCGGGCCGTTAAATATCCACCTCTTGATCTGCACCAACATTGTCTCTCATCGGTGAGCTTCTTTCGTCCTCCAGTTCCTCCTCTCGGACGTCGTCACGACCCTTCATATGCTTGTCCTTTTTAGTTCGCCCCAGGCGGCGAGATTGAGAGGCTGGTCGCCAGCCGTCCAGCCAGTCCCGGGCAGTCTCTGGATTATCGAAAAACCACGTCCTGTTTTCTGCTACCACCCGTAGTTTAGCCGGAAATATCATGGAGTATTGGATCTCTCTCCTCCTGAGTTCTTTTTTTATGTCCAGAAACGTCTTTCGCTTTCTGGCCACCTCTGCTGTGTAGTCCGGGAAGAATGCCAATGTGGAGTTCTGAATCTTCACGGGTGGGGATACCCGCGCTGCTTGGAGGATGGCATCCCTATCACGGAAGTTGAACAGTCTTGCCAGGATTGGTCTATGGCAGGGGTACTCCTAGTACGGCCCGCGGGCCTGTGGCGGCCCGACAAGCCTTTCCTGGCGGCCCGCGGACCCCCAAGACATCATACCTGTGTTTAACGTTTTTTTTTTAAGTGTCTGCAGCAGCGCGAGAGCCTCTGCTGCTCTGTGGGAGCTGCCGGCCGGGCAATCCAAGCAATGGCCAGAGTAAAGCTGCAGGGGCCTAAGAAGAGGTGAAATACAAAGGCCACATTAACATGCAAATGGCCTGTTAAGTGCTCGGGTGCGGCTGTGAGTTGTGTGCGCCCCAGCTGGCACACAGGCAGGGTGAGATGACAGAGGGAGTGGGAGGGAAAGGGAAAGGGAGGGGGAGGGGGACGGAGAGGGAGTGAGAGGGAGTGAGAGGGAGAGAGTGGGTGAGAGGGAGTGAGTGAGAGGGAGTGAGATAGGGAGGGAGTGAGTGAGAGGGAGTGAGTGAGAGAGAGTGAGTGAGAGGGAGTGAGTGAGAGGGAGTGAGTGAGAGGGAGTGAGTGAGAGGGAGTGAGTGAGAGGGAGTGAGTGAGTGAGAGGGAGTGAGTGAGTGAGAGGGAGTGAGTGAGAGGGAGTGAGTGAGAGGGAGGAGTGAGAGAGAGGGAGGGAGAAAGTAAGTGAGTGAGAGGGAGGGGGAGGGAGTGAGAGGGAGGGGGAGGGAGTGAGAGGGAAGGAGTGAGAGGGAAGGAGTGGGAGGGAGGGAGGGAGTGAGAGAGAGGGAGTGAGTGGGAGTGAGTGAAAAGGAGGGAGTGAGTGAGAGGGAGTGAGTGAGTGGGAGTGAGTGAGTGGGAGTGAGTGAGAGGGAGTGAGTGAGAGGGAGTGAGTGAGAGGGAGTGAGTGAGAGGGAGTGAGTGAGAGGGAGTGAGTGAGAGGGAGTGAGAGGGAGTGAGTGAGGGAGTGAGAGGGAGTGAGTGAGAGGGAGGAGTGAGTAAGTGGGAGGGAGGGAGTAAGTGAGTGAGAGGGAGGGGAGAGGGAGTGAGAGGGAAGGAGTGGGAGGGAGGGAGGGAGTGAGTGGGAGGGAGTGAGAGGGAGTGAGTGAGTGAGAAGGAGGGAGTGAGTGAGAGGGAGTGAGTTAGTGAGTGAGAGGGAGCGAGTGAGAGGGAGTGAGTGAGTGAGTGAGTGAGTGAGTGAGTGAGTGAGTGAGTGAGTGAGTGAGTGAGTGAGTGAGAGGGAGTGAGTGAGTGAGAGGGAGTGAGTGAGGGAGTGAGTGAGGGAGTGAGTGAGTGAGGGAGGGAGTGAGAGGGAGGAGTGAGTAAGTGGGAGGGGGGAGTAAGTGAGTGAGAGGGAGGGGGGAGGGAGTGAGAGGGAAGGAGTGGGAGGGAGGGAGTGAGTGGGAGGGAGTGAGAGGGAGGGAGTGAGTGAGTGAGAAGGAGGGAGTGAGTGAGAGGGAGTGAGTTAGTGAGTGAGAGGGAGCGAGTGAGAGGGAGGGAGGGAGTGAGAGGGAGTGAGTGAGTGAGTGAGTGAGTGAGTGAGTGAGAGAGTGAGAGAGTGAGAGAGTGAGAGGGAGGGAGGGAAGGAGTGAGAGGGAGGGAGGGAGGGAGTGAGAGGGAGGGAGGGAGTGAGAGGGAGGGAGGGAGGGAGGGAGTGGGATGGAGGGAGGGAGTGGGATGGAGGGAGTGAGTGGGATGGAGGGAGTGAGTGGGATGGAGGGAGTGAGTGGGAGGGAGTGAGTGGGAGGGAGGGAGGGAGAGAGAGGGGGTGGGAGTGAGAGGGAGGGGTGGGAGTGGGAGGGAGTGGGAGAGGGAGGGAGTGGGAGTGAGTGAGTGGGTGGGAGGGGGTGAGTGAGAGAGTGAGAGGGAGGGAGTGAGTGAGTGAGTGGGAGGGAGGGAGTTAGTGAGAGGGAGGGAGTGGGAGGGAGGGAATGGGAGGGAGGGAAGGAAGGTGTGGGAGGGAGGGAGGGAGTCGGAGTGAGTGGGAGGGAGTGAGAGAGTGAGAGGGAGAGAGGGAGAGTGAGAGGGAGAGAGTGGGAGGGAGTGAGAGGGAGGGAGTGAGAGAGACAGACAGGGAGTGAGACGGACAGGGAGGGGGAGGGAGACGGAAAGGGAGGGAGACGGAGAGGGAGTGAGAGGGAGGGAAAGGGAGGGAGACTGATAGGGAGTGAGATGGAGGGAAACGGAGGGAGACTGATGGGGAATGACATGTAGGGAAAGGGAGGGAGACTGATGGGGGAGTGAGATGGAGGGAAAGGGAGGGAATTGAAGGGAGAGGGAGGGAAAGGGAGGGAAGGAGAGGGAGAGGGAGGGAAAGAGAGAGAGTGAGAGGGAGGGAAAGGGAGGGAGACTGATGGGGAATGACATGTAGGGAACGGGAGGGAGACTGATGGGGAGTGAGATTGAGGGAAAGGGAGGGAGACTGATGGGGGAGTGAGATGGAGGGAAAGGGAGGGAATTGAAGGGAGAGGGAGGGAAAGGGAGGGAGAGGGAAGGAGAGGGAGAGGGAGGGAAAGGGAGAGAGACGGAGAGGGAGTGAAAGAGAGGGAGAGGGAGTGAGAGGGAGTGAGAGGGAGGGAAATGGAGGGAGATGGAGAGGGAGGGAAATGGAGGGAGAGGGAGGGAAAGGGAGTGAAAGCGAGTGAGACGGAGAGTGAGAGGGAGGGAGACGGAGAGGGAGAGAGAGAGGGAGTGAGAGAGAGTGAGTGAGTGAGTGAGAGGGAGTGAGTGAGAGGGGTGAGTGAGAGGGAGGGAGTAAGTGAGTGAGAGGGAGTGGGGAGGGAGTGAGAGGGAGTGAGAGGGAAGGAGTGGGAGGGAGGGAGTGAGAGAGAGGGAGTGAGTGGGAGGGAGTGAGTGAGTGGGAGTGAGTGAAAAGGAGGGAGTGAGAGGGAGTGAGTGAGAGGGAGTGAGTGAGAGGGAGTGAGTGAGAGGGAGTGAGAGGGAGTGAGTGAGAGGGAGTGAGAGGGAGTGAGTGAGAGGGAGGAGTGAGTAAGTGGGAGGGAGGGAGTAAGTGAGTGAGAGGGAGGGGGGAGGGAGTGAGAGGGAAGGAGTGGGAGGGAGGGAGGGAGTGAGAGGGAGTGAGAGGGAGGGAGGGAGTGAGTGAGAGGGAGGGAGGGAGTGAGTGAGAAGGAGGGAGTGAGTGAGAGGGAGTGAGTTAGTGAATGAGAGGGAGTGAGTGAGAGGAAGGGAGTGAGTGAGAGGGAGTGAGTGAGTGAGAGGGAGTGAGAGAGTGAGAGAGTGAGAGAGTGAGAGAGTGAGAGGGAGGGAGGGAGTGAGAGGGAGGGAGGGAGTGAGAGGGAGGGAGGGAGTGGGATGGAGGGAGGGAGTGGGATGGAGGGAGTGAGTGGGAGGGAGGGAGTGAGTGGGAGGGAGGGAGTGAGTGGGAGGGAGGGAGTGAGAGAGAGGGGGTGGGAGTGAGAGGGAGGGGTGGGAGTGAGAGGGAGGGGTGGGAGAGGGAGGGAGTGGGAGTGAGTGAGTGAGTGGGAGTGGGTGAGTGGGTGGGAGGGGGTGAGTGAGAGAGTGAGAGGGAGTGAGTGAGTGGGAGGGAGTTAGTGAGAGGGAGGGAGTGGGAGGGAGGGAATGAGAGGGAGGGAAGGAAGGTGTGGGAGGGAGGGAGTCGGAGTGAGTGGGAGGGAGTGAGAGGGAGAGAGTGAGAGGGAGAGAGGGAGAGGGAGTGAGAGGGAGGGAGTGAGAGAGACAGACAGGGAGTGAGACGGACAGGGAGGGGGAGGGAGACGGAAAGGGAGGGAGACGGAGAGGGAGTGAGAGGGAGGGAAAGGGAGGGAGACTGATAGGGAGTGAGATGGAGGGAAACGGAGGGAGACTGATGGGGAATGACATGTAGGGAACGGGAGGGAGACTGATGGGGAGTGAGATTGAGGGAAAGGGAGGGAGACTGATGGGGGAGTGAGATGGAGGGAAAGGGAGGGAATTGAAGGGAGAGGGAGGGAAAGGGAGGGAGAGGGAAGGAGAGGGAGAGGGAGGGAAAGAGAGAGAGTGAGAGGGAGGGAAAGGGAGGGAGACTGATGGGGAATGACATGTAGGGAACGGGAGGGAGACTGATGGGGAGCGAGATTGAGGGAAAGGGAGGGAGACTGATGGGGGAGTGAGATGGAGGGAAAGGGAGGGAATTGAAGGGAGAGGGAGGGAGAGGGAAGGAGAGGGAGAGGGAGGGAAAGAGAGGGAGTGAGAGGGAGGGAAAGGGAGGGAGACGGAGAGGGAGAGAAAGAGAGGGAGAGGGAGTGAGAGGGAGGGAAATTGAGGGAGATGGAGAGGGAGGGAAATGGAGGGAGAGGGAGGGAAAGGAAGTGAAAGCGAGTGAGACGGAGAGTGAGAGGGAGGGAGACGGAGAGGGAGAGAGAGAGAGGGAGTGAGAGAGAGTGGGAGTGAGAGAGAGGGAGTGAGACAGAGAAAGACAGGAGAGAGGGAGAGAGAGCTAAAGAAAGGGAAAGAGAGCTATAGAGAGGGAGGGAGACCGAGAGAGAAAGAGAGAGAGAGATGTGTGTATGCCGTGGCAGCTCAGTGGACGAAGGCGTCCGCTGCAGGGACCTGTGATCAACCTCATGGTCAGTTTTATGTTGTTGCTCTAGCCCCGCCCCTCCCCCACTGACCCCGCCCCCCACCGATGCGGCCCTCGGACACAAACCAAACTGTAAATTTGGCCCCCGAGAGAAAGTTTGTGAGTACCCATGGTCTAGGGGATGCCCCCGGTTTAGGCTGTCCGCCTGGTACTCTGTGCGCCCTCTGGACCGAAAAGAACGTTGATAGTCCTTTAGGTTGGAGTTGTGATTTGATGAGTTCTTCCACAAAAAGATCAGTTGCTCTAGTGCCTTCCGACTCCGGAACTCCAAGAATTCGTATATTATTCCTTCTGGAGCGTCCTTCTTGGTCATCCAGCTTTTCCTTTAGCATTTTATTTTCTGCTACGACTGCCTCCATCGCCGTCTAGAGCTCCGACACATCCTCCACCAGTGATTTTGTGACCAGTTCCAGCGATCCCACTTTTTCGGCCATTTTGTGGAGATCCGCTCGAATGAGAGTTATTTCGGTCGAGATGGAGCCCACCGTAGTCTGGACCTGCGTGAGTGCTCGCATCATGTCATCTAGGGTCGCCTTTTTCGTCCCCACGTTGTCCACCGTTTTCGTGGAGGTGTGCTGTCCTTCTGCTGAAGGGGACGCAGTTTTATCGCTTGTGTATCGTTCGATACGTGTTTGGGTCGTGCCGCCTTTGGAGCCCTTTCCCGCCATGATGACCACCTTGCAATATCGCAGGCCTGCGGGAAGGAGGGATCGGGAGGGAGGGGAGCAGCCACAGATATAGTCCGGCCTGTAGTCCGGCCAAGGTAGGCAGTCGGATGTAGATGGGGGTCGCACCCAGCGCACCCCAGACAATAGTGGAGTTGCAGCCACAATACTCTTGCCTTGCCTGGAGATCTGTCCTCTCTGGCCGCCCAGCAGGGTCAATGCTGCGACATAGTGTGAAGTCGTACTATGTCATCGAATTGCTCCGGGGGGGGGGGGGAGGAGGGGAGAAACTTTCCAGGCTTCCCACAGCCCCCGTCGACCTTTCTCGTTCCGCCGACTGCAACGGACGGCTCCTCACCCTTTTGCCGCAGTTAGTACCGCGTGGCGTGCCAATCTCGGATAGTCCCTCCGTCCCTCCAGCAACGTTTCAGCCTTCTGTTCGAGTCACCGCCGCATCCGGGGGATGATAATTAAAGTTCGCTGATCATTTCGCGGGGCCCCTTTCCAGTCCCGGTTACTTCCGGTCTGCCGTCGCCAGTCAGGTCGCACTTCCGGTCGGCACCACTTGCTACTGGTTTCCCCGGATTCAGGCCTGTGCTCCGGTCACACCGACACTCGACTGTAACTCAGCCGCCCAGCCTCCGATTTTCGTCCGGGTACTTGCCGCCGGCACCGCCCGGTCCCGGGCTTTCGGTTCCTCCGTCTGAGGTCTGATTCAGCCACGGATCATAGTACGGATAATCTGAGAGGCCACTTCTCTACCGGAGCTAGTCCTCTATGCTGCCGCCATGTTCGGCCGCTAGCCACGCCCCGTGCGACCCCATAATTGAATATAATTGAGAGCTGAGCTGAACCAAGGCAAACATAATAATTAACCTGAGCAAAGCCAAAACTCACAGTAGCTAATGTGAAAGTAGTTTAAGTAGTTAAAGAAAGACAAGTTATTGCAAAACAATAGGAGAGAGTGAGGGTGTTTTACAGCAATGTAAGGTGGGAACTCCTAGTCCCCTTCAAGAGAATTTAACACAACAAATGGAGGAGTACCCCCTAATGGCGTGACAGAGAAAGTCTCTGTGCCTAAAGCTTAAGGCTTAATCAAGCACTTGTGCCCAACCTTTACGCAGGACAAAGTGTGTCCTTTTAGGAGACCCCTCACTCACCAACCTAGTTGGTGACATGCTTCATCATTGGGGTCCCACCACGAAGGCCGAGTGCCAACAGGGTGTGCTACGACACCTGATTACAGTGGAGCGGGTATTGTTTTTCTTTTATATGTGCAGTGATAAAAAAAGGGATACGTGATTTAAAAGGGGGCCAATTCTACTCACTACAAGACTTTATTCCTGAGTGACTGGACATCCTAATAAAAGAACTGTGACACCTATGTCTAATTAGGTAGACTCCGGTGTTCAAGATGTGTAGTTTTATAAAATAACGATGTGTGCTATGTGATTTAAAATACAGGTCTACATGTTTCAACCATCTTGCGATTGTGGCCGACCACGCCCTTTCCAGGAAGCGGAGCGCTCGACTACATCTTCGGTGCCTCAATGTGTTTCAGGGATTCCCACGGGGCGTACCGTCTATGGAACCAAGTAGGTTACCAGTTCGAGGAACAGAAGCCGCAAGTAAGTCGCATCACACACGATCCCCCTGGCCTTTGCTAGTACGCTCGAGATGACATCCCGTCACTCACCGCGTTTTGCGCCCGTTTTTTACTTTCACTCCCCAGGTAACGCGAGCATCGCATTTGGAACACGGACGCCCATGAAGCAGATTCTTACCGCTCTATGAGTAAGCCGAATGTTTTACAAATATCCAGGTGTCGTCTTGCTACATTTATAGAACTGTGAAATGCTTAACCTGGGATGATTAGATGTAGCGTTCCCTGGTTTATTGTGAGACATCTTGACTTTCCGTAGTGCTATTTTTACCCCGATATGCATAATCTGCATAGTTTTCACCGCCCAAGTATTCTCCAGTTTAAAGCCTTCAGTATTTAAAGCCAGGCACTGGTACTTTCCCGCTTGGATTTTTCTAACGCCATCTATCATGGTCTTCCACAATTCTTGATGCAACATCTCCAAGTTGTTCAGAATCAAGCTGCCCGCTTGATTCACGGAACCCCCAGATGGCTATCTGCCAAGCCACTGCTCATCAACCTCCATTGGCTTCCAGTCGACCGAAGGGCCCCCTTCAAGGTGGCTTGTCTCACCTTTAAGGCCCTTCACTGCTCTGGCCCCGCGTTCCTCAAATCTCTCATTCGCCCTTACTGCCCAACACGTAACCTCCGTTCAGCCCACCGCGATTTGCTAGTCACCTCTAAAAGCAAAACTAAGAAATTCGGTGGTCGCCGTCTTTCCTACTTAGCTCCTGTCCTCTGGAACCTCCTTCCTCTCAATCAAATCCTCCCCTTCCTTCCTGAACTTCAGAAAACTCTTAAAAGCTCACCTTTTTTCAAAACCTAGCTAGAACTTTGCCATCTATGCTCTCCCCTCATTTGCTCTGTCTATCAGCGCCAGGAAGCTTCGGTGTCAGTGTGCTTTATAAATTGCACCTAAGATAAGATAAGATAAGGCAGCCCTTTGAGAGTAGCACCAGTACCGGAGCCATGTATCAATCCCTATGGCCGGGTACGCTCATAGTGTGGTAGTCAGTACTGTGGTAACTGACTTAGTATGTCTGCCAACTACAATGGGAGGCACTCTTTTTATCTTTTCATTTTTCTATATGTTATATGTACAACAAATGTTTGTCTTTTGTATTGTGATCCCAACCACCATTTTCCTGGAATCCTTCTTCACAGGTTTTTCTTCCAGACTGGGGAGAAGACAACATTTTGCAAAGGGACACAAGTTTGTGTTTCCATTCTCCACGGATCTAGGGCTGGGCGCGCCTTAGCGTGTGCGTTCCACCCAGGTCCCTTTTTTCACTGGTCCTGACGAAAACCCACAATTGCAAGATGGTTGAAACATGTTGACCTGTATTTTAAATCAAATAGCACACGTTGTTATTTTATAACACTACACGTCTTGAACACCGGAGTCTACCTAATTAGACATAGGTGTCACAGTTCTTTTATTAGGGTGTCCAGTCACTCAGGAATAAAGTCTTGTAGTGAGTAGAATTGGCTCCTTTTTAAATCACGTATCCCTTTTTTATCACTGCACATATAAAAGAAAAACAACACCCGCTCCACTGTAATCAGGTGTCGTAGCACACCCTGTTGGCACTCGGCCTTCGGGGTGGGACCCCAATGATGAAGCATGTCACCAACTAGGTTGGTGAGTGAGGAGTCTTCTAAAAGGACACGCTTTGTCCTGCGTAAAGGTTGGGCACAAGTGCTTGATTAAGCCTTAAGCTTTAGGCACAGAGACATTCTCTGTCACGCCTTTAGGGGGTACTCCTCAATTTGTTGTGTTAAAGAAAGACAAGTGACTTAACTGACAAGCAGTGAAGAAGGAAGACCAGGAATTGTATCTAAGGGGAGAGTGAGGGGAGGCAATGATCCCGATGGTGCAAGCCACCTTTCGTGACGTCACTTCCTGTCTTGACGTCACTTCTGGTGACAGCGTCCCCCCACTTCTTTTTTAGGACTTGTGCCCTGTTATTACTACTATGAATACTTACACCCAAAGGGTTGCTGGAGTATGTAGTTCAATGTTCTTTTTATTAATGAAGTTATTTGAAGGTCACTGCTGAATAATAAAGGTGAAGAAATAAATGCATAACCCTCGCCTCTGGTCCAGACAGAGTTTAAATGACCCCCAGGTAGGGTGACCAACCGTCCGTAAATTTCATGGACCGTCCGTGATTTGGACCTCACGTCCGTTGTCCGTGAGAATCCCTTTTACGGATGCCTTTTGTCCGTAATTTGAGGCATTGGCTTGGGGAACATCCCTGTTCCCCTGCCAGAACCCTCAGCTCTGATGAGGCGCCTCGCACTGCTCTTGAGCACACACACAGCCACACCAGAGTACTTCACAGGTCTTTAAAAGACCAATTGTGCGTTAACGAGGCTTTGTTGTTTTTCCGCCCCTTCCGTTTCACATTCCCGGGCGATTGCTGGAAGAATTAGCCCCCCACCACGCCTCTGAAATTTGTGGTAGCCCTCACCCTCCTCCTCCCCTCCACCCCCCAAAAAAAGTGTGGCTATTGTTGCGCCTTTGATTGTGAGTGACAGGTAAGGCTTGGTTGTTTAGCTGTTGATGCTGTATTTGGATGTGTCCTCTGCGGGTGGTGTGAGTGGCATCGCTGGGAAGAGCAGGCCGCAGGGCCATGGCCTTCAAGAACAGTGCTCCCAGAGACCTTGATCCTAAGATATGGATGACAGCAGTGGGGTGTAAAGGGCAAGGACAGCACAGGACTCTGAGGGGCATGCCTCTGTGTGTTGGTGGGACAGCGCCATGGAATGTGGGTCTTGAACCGCTGATTTGCAAAGTGTAGAGGTCTGAGGCCAGTGGTGAGTGTATGGCTGGAAAGTGACAGTGTACGGAGGGCATGGCTTTTCCAAAGTAGAACCTATGATGTGACCCAGCCAAAGCTGTCGAAAGGTCCCATGTCATGTATGAAACACTATACCAGTTCTGGCCTTTTAGCCAAAAGCATTATAAATATGGGCATCAAATCCCAGCATGGAGTGTTTTATAGGCTGGAAACAAAAAAGATAAACAAGTCGCACTTGCATGGGCCTTCCTTGCAGCTGTGGTACCCACGGAGGCAACTGCACTACGGTTCAGAGCGACGGGTAACGTCACATACAGTGTGATCAAATTCTTTACTTTGCAACATCCTTGTACAACTAATAAAGGTCATGTGCGGAATGGACATACTGATGCCTGATCCCAGGTAGACCTAATCGTGATCGAGCTTGATGACAAGCCTTCCAGCAAATGACCCCATGATGTGACCAACCCGGGAGCAGAGCTAAAATAGAAAGGCTACCAGTAAGCCACCCTTCATTTCAGTCCAACCCGAAACCCACTTCAGAGTCCTTTTCAGGAGTTTCAAATTGACCAAATATGCCATATGTTTGTCCGTCATATTTAATATTTTAGTCTTTTCTGACTGCACCTTTGACATTCCTTAACTTAAGGGGTTTGGTGTATGAATAATTGCCACTATGTGCAGACATGGGAGGGGGACAAATAGAGTAGACCGAGAGGGCTTGCTATACGCCTCCAGGCTTTTGATCCCTACACTCCCTGACTCGTGCCTTCCCATAGATGAACCTGCCTCTCACAGGAGCCCCTGCATATTGGAGCAAACGATAGGTGCAGGGAGGGTGGGAGCTTCTGAAGAGCTGTTTCCATGTCAATGGATAAGAAAGAGAAGCTGTGTGTGGGATCTCTCTTGTGGACGATTAAAGCCCTTTCCATGTTCTAATGTGAAGGGCCGTCATAATGGGAGGGCAAAGGAGGTATGCCCCAGGCCTGTGATCTTTCAGGGCCCCATGCTGATGGAAGGATGGATGAATAAATGAAAGAGGGATGGAGAGAGAAAGGGAGGAAGGATGACTGAAAGGGTGAATGGATGAGTGACTGGGTGGATGAATGAGTAAGTGAAAGAATGGCTGGATGGGTGAAAGGGTATATGGCTAGATGGATGAGTGAATGGATGGATGAGTGAAAGAGTGGATGGATAAGTGCACAGATGGACAAGGTGAAAGGATGAATGGAGGGATGGATGAGTGAAAGGGTGATTGTGTGGAAGGATGAGTGACTGGGTGGATGAATGAGTAAGTGAAAGGATGGCTCGATGGTTGAAAGGGTAGATGGATAAGGTGAAAGGATGGATGGAGGGATGGATGAGTGAAAGGGTGGATGGAGGGAAAGATGAGTAGAATGATGGATGGATGGATGGAAGGATAGATGATGGATAGGTTTGAAAATGGTTGAATATTGATATGGATAGGCACCCAGAAGAAAAGACAGAGTGAATGGTGAAAGACTGAATGATGGATGAAAGAAGGATTACACTTTGCAACCGCCATCAACTTAAGTACATTTCCTATTGTTAGAAAGGCGATCTTAGGCGGGAGGCCGAGGCTGTCTGACCGACCACCCCGAGACCCACCTCTCCTTCTAGAACTGGCCGAGCGCTGTGGAGAGGCCACCTGGCGAGGTTCCTCCCCTAGGATCGTACAGGCGAGCAATCACACCACTACAGATGGACACCACACAAGGATAGATTCTTAACGTCTTTATCAGCAATCAAGGCAGGTTATCTCAGCACTATATGTACAAATGGATCGAGGGATCCTTAAGGTCTTAGTAGCTGTGGGAAGGGGGTAGCGGGACAGTCTTGGTACCAGCCTGGTACAGTGATACCCTACGCTCAGCTCTCAATCCTCGAGCTGGGGGGTTCCTCAGGGTCGGGCCGCTGCAGTGCCAGCAGGGCTTCGAAGATGGTTCAGCGAGGTCGGGCCGCTGCAGCGCCAGCAGGGCTTCGAAGATGGTTCAGCGAGGTCGGGCCGCTGCAGTGCCAGCAGGGCTCCGAGATGGTTCTGCGAGGTCGGGCCGCGGCAGGGCCAGCAGGGCTCCCAAGGTGGTTTCAGCGAGGTCGGGCCGCGGCAGCGCCAGCAGGGCCCCGAAGATGGTTTCAACGAAGTCGGGCCGCGGCAGCGCCAGCAGGGCTCCGAAGATGGTTTCAGCGAGGTCGGGCCGCGGCAGCTCCAGCAGGGCTCCAAAGATGGTTACAGGGTTCGAAGTAGGCGAGTTCTTCTCAGGGTCTCTCGACTCCAAGATACAACTCCCGACCCATTACAGAGCTGCCCCAGATATAGGTGTGGAGTCCTTTGATGTCCGGACCCTCGCACCTGGGGCTCAGAGGGGCCGGGATGAGAGTGTCCAGACACCCAGCAGGAGGGTGGAGCCAGCGCCCAGGGAGGCCGGAGGGCGATCGAAATCAGGCGTCCGGGGGCGGCTGGAGGGCCATCGAAACTCCCCTCCTCCTTGATCCGTCAAGTGGCCGTTTTACCACCTGGTCGGATCTTGGTGCCTCGATGTCGGTGCTTTGTTGGGGCCGCGGCCGAGGTCGGGCCGAGGCCACGGGGCCCGGACGGGGAAGGCCCAAGATGGAGTCGGGCCTGAGAGGGTGGCCCGGTATAGGGGTCGGACCAGCAGCGTGGGGCGAGTAGGGGTCGCCATGTTCTGGTGGGGGAGAGCCGGGGGTCGCCATGAGTGGCTGCTCTCGTGAAGGTTGGAGGGGGTATCTTCAGACCGAAGGACAGGTGTCAATGTCGTCCAAGGCCCGCCATGCGGGAGGAGTGGGACCACGCCACGAGGCCGGTTCCAACACCTATAGATTGACTTTCACATTTATATGAGTCATTGTCTCTATATAATATGTGTGTGATGTAACTCACTCCGACACCCTGTCCTTCTTACTTGGGATGAGTAGCACTATAAAATAAATTAAATACACATGAGACAGGGTCTATTGGAGGGTGGTAGCAAGGCCGGACTGTCCGGACCGGGCATCGGGCGTTTCCCTGGGAGGCTGGAAAGGTGGTGGGGGGCAGTTTTGTTAACGCAAAAAGACTTGCACATTTATTCAAAGCTGCGCGCATACTGAAAAACCATGAAGTGCACAATTATCTCAACCTAATATAAACTTATTTTCACTTGTACTTAAGTGGCTGTCTATTTACTTACTTGTATACTATTGCGCGACCTCTTCAGATGTGTCTGTAAAACGTAACTTTTGCCCTGAATTTTGACCTCCAGTCCGGAATTTTTGTCCTGAATTTTTACCCTTTGTCCTGAATTTTTACACTCACCGTCCTGAATTTGCACCCATGCCAGTTGGTCACCCTACCCCCAGGTCTAGTCTTTCCTGAGCTCTGTCAGTCCTCCTTCTATGTTGGTTTAGGCTGTGACAGTGGTCCTTCATCCGATCTCTGGTTGAAGCCCCCCCCCTTGCAGTCCTACTTCTATGCCAGTGATGTTTCAGTTTTTATTTTGAAATGCTAGCTCCCGCCCCCAGGCGGCGTCACATCCAGTCGGGATAGCCTCTAGCTGTTGGGTCACGTGCTGCCTGTCACCAAGGAATGTCACAGTGACAGGTGGCCGCGCGGGGGGGACGGTTAACGGACAGAGTGTTGTGACCACAACATGAGACAGGGTGTAGGTTTGAACAGCAAGCTTTATTAGAGTAAACAGCAGAACAGTCAAAGCCTCATTAGACAAGTGTTTAGGGGGGGAGGTGGGGAGTCACCGACTGTATATCGTGTAGGGAGTTAATGCTCTGGAAACTCGCGTGCTAACGTTTCTAGGACATTTCGCAAACGGACGTTAGCTCAAAACTGGGTGAAAGGAAGAGAGGGTAGGCGGCAGGAAGTGACGTCGAGACAGCCTGCCCTGTTGTCCCGTTAGAGTTCACAGGGGGTGCGAGGTCCAAGTTGCTCAGCCTGGGGTATGATGGCAGTGTCCGGGTAAAGGGGGGAGGGTTGTCAGGTCACACGCGTGATGGGAGCGCACTCCGTCCTACCTCACGCTTACCTCTGGGCCCCTGAGTGCCACAAACCATGAATACAACACTCAACCGTACAAGTACTGTTGGGCCGCCACCCCGCGGTGTCCAATGCCCCTGTATATTTATCCAGATCAACCCCCCCCCCCCCCCCCCGTCGCTGTTCATCTATTCACCCGTCCCTGTCGCCTCACCCCAGCCCTTTATCTAACAAGTGACACCCTAAGACAGACTGACCTTTTCACCCAACACCGCTTTTCGTACTGTAATGTTCCACCCCCTGTTTAACTACATGTCCCAGAATGCAGTGTTTCGGTGGCTAACAATGCATGGCTGGCTGGATTTGGTACACGCGACATGTGACCCCTGCTGAGCAATACATGTTTCTTGCCATGCCTTCGATGTCAATATGTCCATGTCCAAACCCATAGTCTACTCTACCTATGACACGTCCCTGCTGCAACCCCTCGCACACCTGTCAATGTCAACTCACTCTTCCTAGATGATATCACCCTCCTGTCAGTGCTACTCATCCCCCTGAAAGGATATACGCATCAGTAGCTCCCCCTTTCGACCTACACCATACTTTGAAACAGTGTATGTCCACTGAATGGCTGCACCCTTGTAAACACCTGAAATCACCATTAATAAAGTGCCAATATGTTGAAGGGTAGCTGTAGGCGCTATCTCGTATCTCTACAACCACATTCTCTTAACCTGAGCCCTAATAGTCGGAGTCAACCACAGACTGATGCTCCCTATGCCTCGCCTACTCCCCCCCCCCCTCCCCATGGCGCCTCATCAAAGCACCGCACTTCTCTTCCTGCCCCAGCCCACCTGTCCTCATCCAGCCATGTTCAAGTCTGACCGTGCCTGCACTGCTGAAAAAACCTGGCCACCCCCTGCCTTCTTCTGCGATCCCCTTCCCAGGACCCCGGACCAAACCTCCCTCACACCAGGGGTCAATGTCCTGCTGCCCACCTCCCATCCCGATGCCCTTTGACACCCCCTGGTTATCCACACACTGGTCCAGCCCTCTCCCAGATCCCTCACACCAGGGGGCCAATGTCCTGCTCTACCCGCCAGTGCCCCACTCATTCTAAAAGACCCCTTCCCACCTCCCATCCCGATGTCCCTTGACCCCCGAACACCAGTCTCACCTGCCGGAAGATCAGCCCCTGCTGCTGCCCTGCGCGGGCACCGTAGCCTCTGACCCCCCCGGACACGGGGTGTCCAAGGGCCCGTAGGCCGGCCTTCGGGAGGGAGCCCAACATCCTCAGCGCACCAGAGTCGAGTGGGAGCCGGCAGGGCTGGGGCAGAGGGTGACACTGACAGCAGAGAGCGTGCAGGGGAGAGGTCTGGGCGTGCAGGAGAAGTGCTTGGGAGGACAGTGGGCGTGCATGGGAGAGGCCTGGGCGTGCAAGGGAGGAGCTTGAGGTGGCAGGGGGGGGGCACACAAGGCGGCCCCTCGGCAGAAGGTAACAGAAGAGAGGGCAGTCAGTGGGGATAGAGCGGCCTGTGATGGGCAGAGAGGGGAGTCAGGACGGCACAAGGAGGGATAGGGAGGGCCTGGGGGGGGGGACTGTGCCCACAGGGCAGGGGCTGGAGCAGGTAAGTAAGGAACGTGTCCGATTTTGGAGCCTCGCCAGACAGTAGGGGCACTAGTAGGATGTAGGGGAGGGTCCCTACCTAGGCGGAGCCGGGACTGGGCGGATGGAGGCGGGGAGAGAGGGAAACCGACTATTGTGAAGCGCTCTGACACCTTCGGGTAAAGTCCGCGCTATATAAAATTGCATAAATAAATAAATAAATAAAATAGACGATGATCAGAGCAGACTGGGAGGGGCTTGATGACAGGGGAGTGGCAGTGGACAAGGAGGGAGGGCCGGGTACTACAGAGGACTCCCCCAACCAGGCACCAAGGGCAGGCCCATGCCGGGAGGTGCTACCGCAGGCCAATAGGATCTTCCCGAGGGAGGTCCCTAACCAGCCCAGTTGTGGACTGGAAAGTATGGTAATTTGCGTTCACTCTTTATTCGAAATGTGTTGCGAGGTATTGGGAAGCTCTTGTAGTGTGTTTGAGACAGTGCTTTAAATGGGAAAAAATAAGTTAAGCTAGAAGTGTAGTGAGGGGGCGGGGCTAAATGCAAGACATGATGATACTTCATGCCTTCTATATTGGTTGCAGCACACACCAAAACACGAGACATGTGTTTATATAAACAAAGCTAGTTAACTCATTACACAAAAGGAAGAGAAATGCTATATGTTAACATTTCCTTTTTTTGCAATAGATGCACCTTCTTAATGCCGTACTGTTAATTGCTGTTGTTTGGCACAACACCATATATTTTTCAGCCCATGAGTAGGAAGAAACTGAAAATGCCCCCACCAAAGCTGTTATGGCACCAAGCAAATGAAGCAAATCATCATGACCCTCCTCAGAAGATATCTCTTGTTCTTTCCATCGATCTATCCATTCATCCTTTCATTCTACCATTTATCTGCTGATGTCCACCATTTAACCTTTACATTCTGTTGTCTATTCTGTCTTTCATCCATCATTCAGTTTTTCACCATTCCGTCTGTTCACCCTTCATATACAAACCTATCCATCCATCCAACTCAAAACCTATCCATTCATCCTTTCACTCATCCATCTCTTTATCCACCCTTTCGCTCATTCATCAATCCTTTCGCTCATCTGTTCATCAACCCTTTCACTCCTTTGGAGAAGTGTGGCTCAATGGTTAGAGCGGCAGACCCTGATGCAGAGGTCTAGCCCGGGACCAGGGTTCTATTCCAATCATGGAGTCCCACTCTGCAACTCTGGGCAATAGCTTGCTTAATCTCCACAACAGCCCCCACAACGCTAAGGATGCCTGGCCTTCACCCTGGGGTGCCCAGGAGTGGACGCCTCACAGGGAAAGCCAGGACGGGTTTCACAGCGGTATTCGTACAAGCACCTTGAGACCCTTGCGGGTGAGTAGTGCGCTATACAATTATCAATTTTTTATTCCACCCGCCCTTTCATTCCATCACCCTTTCACACAATCCCTCCTTTCACTCATCCATCCTCCATCCCTTTCATTCATCCTCCCTCCCTTTCATTCATCCATCCACTTTCACTTATCCACCCATCATCAGCCCTTTTATCCAATCATCCACCCTCTTTCACCCAGCAATCCATGCTTTCACTCATCCATCCATCTATACATCCACCCTTGCTCACTCATCCATCCACACACTCACCCACTGAAAATACCCCCATTTCAACACAAAGCTCTTATGGCACAATGTAAATGAAACAAATCATCATGACCCTCCCCAGAAGATAGCTCTGGTCTCTTCCATAGACCTATCCATTCATTCTTTCATCCTACCATTTACCTGCTGATGTCCACCATTTCACCTTTACATTGTGTCGTCTGTTCAGTCTTTCATCCATCATTCAGTTTTCACCATTCCGTCTGTCCACCCTTCATATCCAAACCTAGCCATCCATCCATCTCCAAAGCTATCCATTCATCCTTTCACTCATCCATCTCTTTATCCACCCTTTGCTCATTTATTAATCCTTTCGCTCATCTATCCATCAACCCTTTCACTCCTTTATTCCATCCACCCTTTCATTCCATCAGTCTTTCACTCAATCACTCCATTCACTCATCCATCACCCATCCTTTCATCCATCCTCCCTCCCTCCCTTTCATTCATCCATCCAATCTTTCACTTATCCACCCATCATTCGCCCTTTTATCCACTCATCCACCCTGTTTCACCCAGCCATCCACACTTTCACTCATCCATCCATTCATTCATCCATACATCCGCCCTTATTCACTCATCCATCCATAACATTTACACTATCAATACAATGTTCATTGCCTCATTCTCCATGAAAGTTGTGACTCGATGTATCATGCTCTTTTTGACCACTCCCTCGGAAACCTCTATCATCTGACACTTCTTTGGACATATGCGTGGGATAGTGTGACTGTGAATTGACAGCACAGGGCCTGAACAGACCCTGCTCTGTCAAGCACAGCGTGATGTTGAGCAACCTGACATTATTCAAATGAGCCCTGATGAATAGCTCAGGTAGATACAAAAGTAATGGTCAGAGTCTATCGATTCACTATAACATCAAATGTAATACATGCGTTCAGTAGGATGTAAATCAAAAAATGTTACATCAGTGGTGTGCTTATATTTTTATTCATTATTTTAGCACATTGTTAGATAGGTACCCAATTCCAATCAATGAGTACCTAGTTTTATGAGAAACAAATTATTCAAACAGAAAATTGCATCATTCAATTACTTCATTGAATCATATAAATGCCTGAGGACACAGGTCTCATGTAGATGCAATAATATAGAGCTTCATATGGAAAAAACACAAATAATATCCATATAGTAACATTTCAACGCGTTCAAAGTGATGGAAAGAGGAAGTAGTTAGGTGGGATAGGTGTGATGGGAAGGAAGTGAGGACTGGGTAAAGGTTGTTGTGACCTTAAAGCAATCACAGTGATATAAAATACGCCCTTTACAGTCTATGTTTTGATCTGTAGTTCCAATACACTCATTCACATAGGATCTGTGCTACTCCGTTGATTAGTCCTATGTTTAGAGAATAGGTATCTGCTGGTCTAAGTTTCGACCCCCTGGTTAAAGGGTAGGTTGAATCCTCATGCTGGGGTCTTCTTCAGGACAAAAAATCATATTTTAAACGCACTCAAGTTTGCACATGGATGGGACATATCAGTTAAAAAAAATTCTCCCAGAATCACGTGGGTTACGGGATCCCTACCCGCACCAACGCCGGTCCCTCCGGGACCATTGAATAACCAGAACCACCAATGATCGGATTGGAAAGCTCCATGTCCTAGTAAGTACCCCAATAGGATGTCCTGATAACTTAAGCGTCTGTATGGTGCCTATGGTACCTGACAGTAATATACACTCCTCTTTGATGAATGCAGGATTATCTCTTGAAAGAAAGGAACCCACAACGGTCCTACAACAATGGCCACCAACCGGCCACTTAAAAAGTAAACATTTTTTAACTGATATGTCCCATCCATGTGCAAACTTGAGTGCGTTTAAAATATGATACTCATCCTAAATTTGTATCCAATAGGCGCTCCTGTTTCTTCACACCTATCCCACCTAACTACTTCCTCTTTCCATCCTCTTGAGCGCGTTGAAATGTTACTATATGGATATTATTTGTGTTTTTTCCATATGAAGCTCTATATTATTGCATCTACATGAGACCTGTGTCCTCAGGCATTTATATGATTCAATGAAGAAATTGAATGATGCAATTTTCTGTTTGAATAATTTGTTTCTCATAAAACTAGGTACTCATTGATTGGAATTGGGTACCTATCTAACAATGTGCTAAAATAATGAATACAAATATAAGCACACCACTGATGTAACATTTTTTGATTTACATCCTACTGAACGCATGTATTACATTTGATGTTATAGTGAATCGATAGACTCTGACCATTACTTTTGTATCTACCTTTACTGACCCAGGTCAGAGAGTTCTTAGGGTATACCCCATTGAAACTCAATACTGATGAGCCCAGGATCTGTCTCATCCCGGGCTGCCACACACGACGGGGGGAGGGGGGTCTGAAGCCCGGTGAGTTCAATGGGTGTTGCTCGCCTGGCAATAAGCCTTACTTTTCGAGAGTACCGGTACTCTCCACGGCAGTAGAGAAGTGCCGGTACTCAGTGTGATAAATCTGAGAAGTGCCGGTACTCAGTACCGGTGAGTAAAGGCCCATTTAAAGCACTGGTTTGAGAGACACTAAATTCGGAGGGTGTAAGTGCTCAGTAAGGCGCGTGAAACAAGCAGCGAGACCACCACAGGGACTGTGTGTGTCAGTGAGTCAATTGCAACGGCCGTGAGGCTTTGTGCAGTCTTCAGAGGTGTGAAGCAGTAGGTTCTGTGGAGGGACCTTCGATCAAGCTGTGGGTGCTCTGCAGCCACCATGGGTGTCTGACTTTACCCAAAGGTGTCAGAGCGCTTTGCAATAGAACTAAGCACGTTACATAAGGAGATTTACACACTAACAAGGTACAAATACAGTAAGGATCATTAAAAAAATAAAAATAAAATAAGAGGTGACAAAATTAGGTAAATACTGGTATAGAATACATATTTACAAGTGAAAGCCAAGCAGCCCTGAGGATCATGAAACGGGTTGAATTAATACTGGAAGTGTCTTTGGGAGAGAAAAGATTGGTGATCTGTTTTGAAAGTCTGGATAGAGGTGGAGGTTCGGAGGATTGGAGGAAGCGAGTTGCAGATTCTAGCTGCATTGCCTGAGAAAGATTGAGCCAGGCGTGCAAAGCCCAGAGAGCTAAAAGGGCTTCAGCCCCCGTGTGTCTCAGCCCGGGCGACTGCAGCTCGAGATGCTGTGGGCTCAGCTGGGTAGTGTCTGGAGTCTTATCTCCGGCAGGCCTGAGTTTTTCACAGGTCTTTAACCCCTTGCATGCTCGCTGTCGCGCGTCACGGTGGGCGTGTGCGGAGGACGGCCCCCGGCCGTCCGAATCCCGCCCACTAATTAAAATGCCCGTACATCGTGAAAATTCAGCGCCGCATGCAAGGGGTTAGAGACCATTTGCATATTTACATACCTTTGTAAACTGGTTACCAAGGCTTTGTTTGTTTTTCTGGTTCCAGTATCCCCTGCCCCCCCCCCACACTCTGCCTATTCCTCACATTTGTATTATTCGTTTACTGCCATAGTGTGAGAATGCATTTCATGAAATGGAATATAAAGTAGGGTTGCCAAAAGAAAGAGGCCAGCCATGTGTTGTTTAAAGAGCCTACACAGACCTCGTCTTGATACTAAATAGGGCTATAAATAAAAAAAAGTATGTATTTGTTTGTAATGTGACATTTCTGTCGTTGTTCCCTTTAATTATCAGTCATGGATCATTCAGGCCACCCTAGAACTCAAATAAAAGTACTTTCTATTTATATTTGCTGGGTGTGATGTGATCATTTCTTTTGTTCCCAGAAACGAAACATGGCGCTGAATGGAGAACGTATTTAAGAGGGGAAAGGTGGGTTTTGGGGAGGCCAGCAAGGAGAGAGTTGCAGTAGTCCAATCTGTAGAGAACCAGTGATTGGATCAAGGTTTTTAGGTCTTGCTCCGGAAAGAAAAGAAACTAAAATTTCTGCAAATACAGTGAAGCAGTGAGAGCTCTCTCCTCAGGTCTGCGTGACATTAGGACCTCTGTACCCACTGCAAGGCTAAGATTATTCTGCATGGGTTGTGCTAGTAGTGCCAGTACTCTAATGCCCACATGCATCAATATTGCATTTTGCGATTCCTTAATTGCGAAAATTAAGGAATCGCAATTAAGGAATCGCAAATGGCAATGCATTAAGAAATCTATTTTGCGATGTCTTAATATTCCTTAATTGAGACTCGCAAATTGCGAGTCGCAATTAAGGAATACCTCCCCATTCATTCCTAGGGGCCTGGAGGCCCATAGGAATGAATGGGAAGACATTCTCAGTTTGCGAATCGCAATTTGCGATTCGCAAATTGAGAATGTAATTTCAAAGGTGCAGGGGTATCCAAAGGACACCATGTTGCACCCCTGAAATCAATCTGTGCACATATGTTGTGCATACACACATGCCCTAAGGGCATGTGTGTGCACAACATGACACTTTGAAAAATGCACAAAAGTGCATTTTTCAAAGTTTTCGCAAATTACCATGAGGTTCAACATAATGGTAATTTGCTCCCCCTAATTGCGAATTCGCAAAATTTAAAAATTTCATGCATCGCAGTTAAGGAATCGCAAAATTGCGATTCCTTAAATGCTATCGCAATTTAAGAAATCGCAAAAATTGCGATTTCTTAAATTAACTTAATGCATCCCAAAAAATGATTTTGGAATCGCAAACAGCCGTTTGCGATTCCAAAATCGATTGAAGCATGTGCCTATAAGAAACTGTGTGACAGTCAATAAGTAATCTCTCTGTAGGGATTGTGAGGCTCTAAGCATTCTAGCATTCTGAAGGGACTTTGGGGGCAGTGAGTTCATGTGCCTACTGAAGAGCCTGGGGGACTGCGAAGCACTGGATACCTAAGCTCTGCGGGGACTATGTATGCTCTGCTGACTCGGACAGTAGATAAGTACTCTATCTAGGGTCTTGAGCCACTACTTACTGTGTGGGGACTGTGAGGCAGTGAGCACTGAATGTCGGTGAGACACTGCACACCTGGGCTATTCAGGGACGGTGCCTCTCTGCTGAGCTCGGACAGTGAAGACTTTGTGGGCTGACCGACGTCCCGCAGAGGACCCTCATAAGAGGGCGGCCCCTTTAGTGCCACAGAATGGCACACTGGACAGCCTAGTGTCTGGACTGGAGACCGCTTCAGGGTCCCGCTCGTCACTTCCGGCCAAGTTAGGGGAAGGGGAGAGGTATAAGTTCCTCCCCCGCCCACCATCCTCTTGACTGAGTAAGTACGAGCTCTGTGGGGCCCGTGGAGCAGTGAGCACTGCAAGGTCTGTAAGACACTGCCTCCCAGGAGGCAATGAGCACTGCAGGGTCTGTGAGACACTGCATCCCAGGGCAGCGCCTCTTTGCTGAGCTGGGACAGTGAAGATTTGAGTCATTACGTGCTCTGTGGGGACTTTGGGGCAGTGGGCACTGCGGGGTCTGTGAGACACTGCATCCCAGGGCAGCGCCTCTTTGCTGTGCAGCGACAGTGAAGACGACTTGAGTCATTACGTGCTCTGTGGGGACTTTGGGGCAGTGGGCACTGCAGGGTCTGTGAGACACTGCCTCCCGGGGCTATGCCAGGACGCGCCTCTCTGCTGAGCTGGGACAGTGAAGACTTGGGTCATTACGTGCTCTGTGGGGACTTTGGGGCAGTGGGCACTGCAGGGTCTGTGAGACACTGCATCCCGGGGCTATGCCAGGACGCGCCTCTCTGCTGAGCTGGGACAGTGAAGACTGGGGTCATTACGTGCTCTGTGGGGACTTTGGGGCAGTGGGCACTGTGGGGTCTGTGAGACACTGCATCCGGGGGCTATGCCAGGGCGGCGCCTCTCTGCTGAGCTGGGACAGTGAAGACGACTTGAATCATTTCGTGCTCTGTGGGGACTTTGGGGCAGTGAGCACTGCAGGGTCTGTGAGACACTGCATCCCGGGGCTATGCCAGGACGGCGCCTCTCTGCTGAGCTGGGACAGTGTAGACTTGAGTAATGACGTACTCTATGGGGACTTTGGGGCAGTGGGCACTGCAGGGTCTGTGAGACACTGCATCCCAGTAGGCAGTGAGAACTGCAGGGTCTGTGAGACACTGCATCCAGGGGCTCTCTAAGGACGGCGCCTCTCTGCTGAGCTGGGACAGTGAAGACTTGAGTCATTACGAGCTCTGTGGGGACTTTGGGGCAGAGGGCACTGCAGGGTCTGTGAGACACTGCATCCAGGGGCTCTGTAAGGACGGTGCCTCTCTGCTGAGCTGGGACAGTGTAGACGTGAGTAATTACGTACTCTATGGGGACTTTGGGGCAGTGGGCACTGCAGGGTCTGTGAGACACTGCAGCCCTTTGCTATGCCAGGACAGCGCCTCTCTGCTGAGCTGGGACAGTGAAGACTTGTGTCATTACGTGCTCTGTGGGGACTTTGGGGCAGTGGGCACTGCAGGGTCTGTGAGACACTGCATCCCAGTAGGCAGTGAGCTCTGCAGTCTGTGAGACACTGCATCCAGGGGCTCTGTAAGGACGGCGCCTCTCTGCTGAGCTCGGACAGTGAAGACTTGAGTCATTACGTGCTCTTTGGGGCAGTGGGCACTGCAGGGTCTGTGAGACACTGCATCCCAGTAGGCAGTGAGAACTGCAGGGTCTGTGAGACACTGCATCCATGGGCTCTCTAAGGACGGCGCCGCTCTGCTGAGCTGGGACAGTGAAGACTTGCGTCATTACGTGCTCTGTGGGGACTTTGGGGCAGTGGGCACTGCAGACACTGCCTCCCAGTAGGCAGTGAGATCTGCAGGGTCTGTGAGACACTGCATCCAGGGGCTCTCTAAGGACGGCGCCTCTCTGCTGAGCTGGGACAGTGACGACTGGAGTCATTACCTGCTCTGTTCGGACTTTGGGACAGTGAGCACTGCAGGGAGGTATGACCCCGCGCATCCAAGTCTGGCAGCACTGAAAGTAACGCCCTGGACTTCTCAGCACGGTCTGTGTGGCAGGGAGTTAAAGCGCTTCTCGGCAGGGGTTGCAAGTACTCACAGCCCCCTGCAGGCTGGGGATCTCTTTCTGCCTGTGTAGGGTGACTCAGCAGTTCCTTCAAGTTCGTGCTGTACGTGCCTGCTGCAGAGCTCTGCATGGGACTGTCCCTTCCCCAGGCGCAGGAAGAACCTGCAAAGCCTGGCTGTGGGAGGTACTACCTTCTAGGAAACTTTAACCCTCTCGCTGCCACTGCCCTCACAATTCACAGTCCACAGCACTGTAATCTTGGGCACCCTGGCTTATCAGACACATCAGGGTGGAAATGCAAAAACTTTCACTTCACAGACTCCTTTTAAAGCTGCGTGACTTCCACTCAAAGGGGATACAGCTTTGCCAAGTTTCCCTGGTCAACGACTAGCTCTTCAGATTCAGGTTTTTACTTTGCATCTGGGACCCCCTTGTAAAACCAGGGCTACAGTCTAGAATGCAAAGGAAGACCCTGCCTGGGGAAGCTTGTCTCGGTCTGCAGCAGCTAGACCCTTCAGCTGCTAGACTCGGCCTTTGAGCAGCTAGACTCGGCCTGCAGCAGCTAGACTCGGCCTTTGAGCAGCAAGACTCAGCCTGCAGCAGCTAGACTCGGCCGTTGAGCAGCTAGACTCGGCCTGCAGCAGCTAGACTCGACCTTTGAGCAGCAAGACTCAGCCTGCAGCAGCTAGGCTCGGCCGTTGAGCAGCTAGACTCGGCCTTTGAGCAGCTAGACTCGGCCTTTGAGCAGCTAGACTCGGCCCGCAGCAGCTACACTCGGTCCGCAGAAGCTATACTCGGCATTTGAGCTGCAAGACTCAGCCTGCAGCAGCTAGGCTCGGCCTTGAGCAGCTAGACTCTGCCTTGGAGCAGTTAGACTCTGCCTTAGAGCAGCTAGACTCGGCCTGGAGCAGTCAGACTCGGCCTGGAGCAGCTAGGCTTGGCCTTTGAGCAGCTAGGCTCGGCCTGGAGCAGTCAGACTCGGCCTGGAGCAGCTAGGCTCGGCCTTAGAGCAGCTAGGCTCGGCCTGGAGCAGTCAGACTCGGCCTGGAGCAGCTAGACTCGGCCTTTGAGCAGCAACACTCAGCTTGGAGCAGCTAGGCTCGGCCTTTGAGCAGCTAGACTAGTCCTGGAGCTGCTAGACTCGGCCTGCAGCAGCTAGACTCGGCCTTTGAGCAGCAAGACTCAGCCTGCAGCAGCTAGACTCGGCCGTTGAGCAGCTAGACTCGGCCTGCAGCAGCTAGACTCGACCTTTGAGCAGCAAGACTCAGCCTGCAGCAGCTAGGCTCGGCCGTTGAGCAGCTAGACTCGGCCTTTGAGCAGCTAGACTCGGCCTTTGAGCAGCTAGACTCGGCCCGCAGCAGCTACACTCGGTCCGCAGAAGCTATACTCGGCATTTGAGCTGCTAGACTCGGCCTGCAGCAGCTAGACTCGGCCTTGAGCAGCTAGACTCCACCTTGGAGCAGCTAGGCTCTGCCTTGGAGCAGTTAGACTCTGCCTTAGAGCAGCTAGACTCGGCCTGGAGCAGTCAGACTCGGCCTGGAGCAGCTAGGCTTGGCCTTTGAGCAGCTAGACTCGGCCTGGAGCAGTCAGACTCGGCCTGGAGCAGCTAGGCTCGGCCTTAGAGCAGCTAGGCTCGGCCTGGAGCAGTCAGACTCGGCCTGGAGCAGCTAGGCTCGGCCTTAGAGCAGCTAGGCTCGGCCTGGAGCAGTCAGACTCGGCCTGGAGCAGCTAGACTCGGCCTTTGAGCAGCAACACTGGGCTTGGAGCAGCTAGGCTCGGCCTTTGAGCAGCTAGACTAGTCCTGGAGCTGCTAGACTCGGCCTTGTAGCAGCAAGACCCCACCTTGGAGCACCTAGACTTGGCCTGGAGCAGCTAAACTCGTCCTGGAGCAGCTAGACTCGGCCTTTGAGCAGCAAGACTCGGCCTGCAGCTGCAGCAGCTAGACTCGGCCTGGTGCTGCTAGACTCGGTCTGCTTCAGCCAGACTCGGCCTGCTTCAGCCAGACTCGGCCTGCAGCAGCTAAACTCGGCCTTTGAGCAGCAAGACTCGGCCTGGTGCAGCTAGACTCGGCCTGGTGCAGCTAGACTCGGCCTGCAGCCGCTAAACTCGGCCTGCAGCAGCTAGACTCGGCCTGGTGCTGCTAGACTCGGCCTGCTTCAGCCAGACTGGACCTGCAGCAGCTAGACTCGGCCTTTGAGCAGCAAGACTCGGCCTGCAGCAGCTAGACTCGGCCTTGTGCAGTAGCTAGACTCGGCCTTGTGCAGCAGCTAGACTCAGCCTGGAGCAGCAAGACTCGGCATGCAGCAGCTAGACTCGGCCTTGTGCAGCTGCTAGACTTAGCCTAGTGCAGCTGCTAGACTCGGCATTGTGCAGCTGCTAGACTCGGCCTTGTGCATCTAGACTCGGCCTGCAGCAGCTAGACTCGGCCTGCAGCAGCTTGACTCAGCCCTGTGCAGCTGCTAGACTCGGCCTGCAGCAGCTAGACTCGGTCTGGTGCAGCTAGACTCGGCCTGCAGCAGCTAGACTCGGCCTGCAGCAGCTAGACTCGACCTGGTGCAGCTAGACTCGACCTGGTGCTGCTAGACTCGTCCTGGTGGAGCTATACTCGGACTGCAGCAGCTAGACTCGACCTGGTGCTGCTAGACTCGGCCTGCAGCAGCTAGACTCGGTCTGGTGCAGCTAGACTCGGCCTGCAGCAGCTAGACTCGGCCTGCAGCAGCTAGACTCGACCTGGTGCTGCTAGACTCGGCCTTGTGCATCTAGACTCGGCCTGCAGCAGCTAGACTCGGCCTGCAGCAGCTAGACTCAGCCATGTGCAGCTGCTAGACTCGGCCTGCAGCAGCTAGACTCGGTCTGGTGCAGCTAGACTCGGCCTGCAGCAGCTAGACTCGGCCTGCAGCAGCTAGACTCGACCTGGTGCTGCTAGACTCGGCCTGGTGGAGCTATACTCGGACTGCAGCAGTTAGACTCGACCTGGTGCTGCTAGACTCGGCCTTGTGCATCTAGACTCGGCCTGCAGCAGCTAGACTCGGCCTGCAGCAGCTAGACTCAGCCATGTGCAGCTGCTAGACTCGGCCTGCAGCAGCTAGACTCGGTCTGGTGCAGCTAGACTCGGCCTGCAGCAGCTAGACTCGGCCTGCAGCAGCTAGACTCGACCTGGTGCTGCTAGACTCGACC
This sequence comes from Lissotriton vulgaris, assembly GCF_964263255.1. Classification (NCBI taxonomy): domain Eukaryota; kingdom Metazoa; phylum Chordata; class Amphibia; order Caudata; family Salamandridae; genus Lissotriton; species Lissotriton vulgaris. Next base: position 121,057,148 of record NC_141695.1, on the reverse strand, counting down.
TGGTGGAGCTATACTCGGACTGCAGCAGCTAGACTCGGCCTGCAGCAGCTAGACTCGACCTGGTGCTGCTAGACTCGACCTGGTGGAGCTATACTCGGACTGCAGCAGCTAGACACGGCCTGCAGCAGCTAGACACAGCCTGCAGCAGCTGGACTAGCATGGAACAGTTAGAGCATCCTACAAGCTGGAGCTCGTCTGATCAAGGGCTTCAGGATACTAGACTCAGAGGAATCTCACTGGCTCTCTGTGAACCCTCTGGATTTGATACTCATGGACGGTGCCCTTTAATACTGAAAACCCGCACTGGGTATGCAGCAGCATCACCGGGGCTCTAGAATAATGCAGGGGGATCATTCATTAGCCACAGTTGTGTGTTTCGGATAGAGCGCCCTCGTTTTCAAAACTCCCAGGTCAAATATTGCAGACATCAATGCCACGTTGTATTATAAATCTCCTTTTTCTTCAATTTATAAATCAACAGGAAAACTGGTTCATTTACCTTATCCAGAATATAAGAAGCTGACAAAGGGAGGCAGGATACGCATTCAGAGCATAGTCAGAACCCAGGAACGTTGACAGCCAGTAAAGTTAGGTAGCAGTCAGTAACAGAAAATGCATAGTGAACCCTCAGGGTTCACTATGTATTTTCATGACCTAATAGCAGGTTAGCACAGGTCAAGGTATCCTCGAGCAAGCCACAGAGTAGGACGTTCATTTCACACAGGTGGGTCAGCAGATCCAGGATTTGTAAAGGCACCTCTTCGCGGTTAGCTGAACTCTTAGAGGTCCATGTGCACGTGCTCTCTCTCCCAGTTCTGGGATTGGTTGGAAGACACGAGGGACAAACCAACAACAAATCCAAGCTAGAGACAAGGCCTCACCCCATTGCCTTGACAGTACCCCAACGCTCTCGCTGACATAGAGGGGCTAATACTCTGGATCCCCATTCTTCTGTATGGGGCCCTTGTCACATGAATCCACAACAATGCCAACGACTCCAGGAAGGCTGGATGAGAAGCTAACCATGATTAGCAGACAATGCCCTGTAGCAGTCAACGCTTTGACAAGCTTGAAATATAGACACAAAATTATAAAAAGGAAAGTAATCTCAGTCTATAGACCCAGGATATTGAGGTATTTGGATAAAATATCAGAAACTCCCAAAATATTGTGTCAAAATTATCGAGGACAAGTATATAGTGTAGCTCACTTTCTGAAGTCTTATTATATATAACTCCACATATATGTACCTTCACATTATGTATCTTCAAGGTACGTAGATCTGCAGTCAAGAATAGTAAATGTATACATCCCTATTTGCACAATATTCTTGACCTCAATATTTTTGACACAATATTCTGTCCACAAGATATTTGTGTTTCCGATATTCTGTCATCGATCCAATATTGAACAACATCCTCATCGACATGATGAATGTGCCCCCCCCCCGGCCTGGCATTGAGATTGCACGGAAGATAATGTCATCTCAGCAGTATGGTACCCACCCTCTGTAGTGCTAGAGGCACTCTTAGGGTTCGGCACCTTTGACTACCATCATTTTGATTTTTGGTGTTTTACTTTACCCTAACCTGAATGTACGTCCTGCATATGCCTTTTTCCTTGAAGATTTAATCTTCATGTCTTAAAGTCTTAAAGGCTAAACGGCCTTAAGGGGTTTCTCCCCCCACTTCTCCCGTTCTCCTTCCTACCATACGCTTCCTTGCATACGCTGCTTGCTGCTACCTACAATGCAATTTTAATAACTTTTAAACCTTGATTTTGACTTTTATACATTGATTTTGAATGTACTGACGTATTTGATTTTGAATTTGAATGCCGATCTTTGAGGGCTGATTACTTCCTGGTTCCCCTGCTTGCCATAGAGAGTCGCCATTTTGGAGCAGTGCACTCTCTAGCTTATTTTGGCTGGTGGGACAATAGACATGCGCGCTGCGCAGACGCACCACTGGCTCGCAGAAGGCGTGCCTAAGGCAAGCCTGTCTGCGCCTGTCAGCGTCCCGGAAGCAACCAGCGGCAGCCAAGCTGCCAGTCGGGCTCCCCTTCGAGAGGGTAGGTTGCACTATACCAGTGATTATCTGTGGGCTCCCTGCCCCCAACCATGCTCCCATCATAGTAACTGGGATATGCCTGGTTGCCAAGACACCATCTGCCCAGCGTATGATTTTGGGCTGGGCTTGGACCTGGCAAATTTAGCCCAATCCAGTATCTCACTCGGTAGGCCCACAAGGGTACCTCCAATTCTTGCTGCCTTGATTATTGTGTGCTCACTCAAGAAACACCATCTTGATGTTTTTGACCTCCTTTCAGATAAACCAGTGGACCTCATGTTTATTATGGAGACTTTGCTTGATGCCACATCTGATCCTATGGTTGTCCTGGCCATTCCTGATCATTACAGGATCTCTAGAGCGTGGCCATTATTTATAAGGATAAGTGGGACTTCCACAGGGGTGATGCTAGTTCATGGGGGGAATGCAAAGCCCTTGACTTCAGCATTTGCTTCTCAGCACATTTTACTCTGGGAGGCTCCTTGATTTATAGGCCTCCTGGCCCTGCTGGGGCTTTTCTCAAAGCTTGGGATGATGCTGTTGTCCCCCAGGCTCTTCACTTCTCACACTACATTGTTCTAGGTGATCTTAACATCCACCTTAACCAGGTAGATTCTAGGGAATCACCTGATTTTCTTGATATTCTATATCTTGCCCAGCTCTCTCAGTGGATTAGTCTCCCTACTCACCAAGGGGGCCACATACTCGACCCAATTTGCTCTAATTTTCCCATTTTGCTGAATGATCCCTTTCCGGTTCCCTGGTCTGGCCACTTCCTAAGGTACTTTTCTTGGGTGGTAGCCAACGCTGACCCACCAGCCCATTGCAATCGTAAACCAGCGTTCTGCAAAATTGATCCAATGGTGTTTAGCCGGGCCTAGTCGTCCTCCAGGCCTGTCCTTTCTAAGGATCTTGAGGGGGGACTTGCGGGGTTTACTAGCTGGGTTTCAAACACAATGGATACTCTAACCTCGCCCCCACACCCCCCAGGCTCTCTAGGGAGTCTCCCTTCAAACCATGGTTCACGACTTACCTGAAAGCACTAAAACATTGGTGTAAGAAACTGGAGCGGGACTGGCGGTGCAGAGAATTCTGCCCCCTGGCTAAACATAAGCTGAGCCAAAACAAAAAATGTATTACTCAGCTAAAGCTCAGGCTAAGAGCCTATACAATTGAGCCTGCATTGACCTCGCCCAAAATAACACTAAGGACATTTTCGTCATTGTCCAGAGCTTCGTGAGTCCCATAGCCCAATCGAGTACGCCTTCATCCACAGAGTCCTGGTGCAATAGCCTCTCTAGTTTCTTCATGGACAAAATCTGCACTATTCAGGCAGCTTATAACTCCTGTGGCGGGACTACAGCTGATTCCTTGCCTCTGGTTTCCCCACCGGTTAATCCTATTCACTCCCTGCGTGCCTTTACTCCCATTGATCTGCCCAGCTCTCTTAAAAATTTGAAGGGCTTGAAATCAGGATCTCCATCTGATCCCTGCACAGCTAGATTGATGGCAGCTGCTGCAGAGACCATCAACTTTGAAGTCAAAAGCAGCAATAATATGTCCCTCCAGGAGACCCGTGTCCCGGAAGTCTGTAAGCAGGCCAAGATTCTTCCCCTACTAAAAAAGCCATCCCTTGATCCTCTTACCCAGGGAACTACCATCCCATCTCCCCTTTGCCTAGTGCAGCTAATGGTATATGAAAAGGTGGTGACTAAAGAACTCACAGAGTTCATTGAAGGCTCGGACCTCCTGCATCCAGCCCAGTCAGGGTTTAGAGCTTCCTATAGCACTGAGTCAGCCTTGGTGGAAATCTCAGAAGCCATTCAGAAGTGTCTGGACTCCGGCGGGAGGGCAGCATTGATTCTGCTCGACCTGTCTGCATCGTTCGACACAGTTCCACACTCACTGCTGCTCGCTCGACTTGCAGAGATTGGAGTTTCTGGCACTGCTTGGGGCTGGCTTGAGTCCATTCTGGAAGGGCAGATGCAACACGTCTGGTTACCGCCGTCCTCTTCATCCCCGCAGACAGTGGCCATGGGCGTTTCCCAGGGGTCTTCCCTTAGCCCCCTTCTTTTTAACATCTATGTTACCCCACTGGTCCAAATAGAAGAGGATGTGGGGGCTAAAATAATTGACAAAGCTGACAACACCCAGCTCCTGTTTACAAAGGGCAAAAATGAGGACTCTGTTTCCTCCGTAAAATACTGTCTGACCTCTGTATTCAGGTGGCTGGCTACCGCTCAGCTCAAGTGCAACGAAGAGAAGTCTGAAATCCTCCTCTATGGAAAATTCCCCCCTAATTTCAGAGAAACGATCTGGCCTGCTGAGTTCACTGTGCCTTCATCAATGGGAAACCGCTAAGAACCTGGGCGTTTGGTTTGATGAGAACCTCTCTTTTTCCACTCGGGTTAAGAAGCTTGCCGGCAACTGCTTTGGACTTCTTAACGCCTTCGCTGCTAGGCCTTTTCCCCTCCTGTGCTAAGCCTTTTTTTGGCTCTTTGGGGTAGTGCGTGCTTAGGCTCCTGTAACTTTTGACCACATAAGGAATCCTTGCCAATTTTGCGTCCTTTTCTTCCAACACCATGGGGATTCTGAAGCTACCCAGGGTCTGTGGATTCCCTTGGAGGGGTCCCAGAAATTAAGCAAAATACAGTAACATTTTTGTTTTTTTCAGAAAAATGGGAAACATGGGCTGCAAATGAAAGCCTCTGGGGTTTTCCCTGCAGATGTTGTCAAAAAAGGGTTTGTGGGGCTGAAATCACCATTTCCCCAGCTTTTAGGGAATGACAGTCTTTTGTCAGAGAACCAACATTTTTCACACAGTTTTGTCATTTTTCTGGGACATAGCTTATTTTTGCTATTTTTAGTGCTTTCAACCTCCTTCCAGTTAATGGCAAAAATGAGTATGAAAGCAATAATGGATCCTGGAAAGCTATACATTTCAGAAAAGTAGACACAATTCTGAATTCAGAAAAGGGTCATTTGTCTAGATCCGTGAAGGTTTCTTTATAGAAACTTACAGTTAAATATTGGAAAAATTGAAAATTTGTTGAAAAAAACAGCCTTTTGTCTCAACGTTTTCACCTGTAACTTCTTGTAATTATGTCAGCTCTTTGAAAGCAATATACCCTTACATCTGTTGGACCTTCCTGGGTGTGGGGATATATAGGACTTGTAGGTTCACCAAGAACCTGACGAACCCAGAGCCAAAAACTGAGCATCAACTTGCAATGGTATTTTATTATGTACCGGGTATAGAGCAATTATTCTGGGAAAATGTATACATGGAAAAATGGGTATGAAAGACACCTATGTATTTCTGAATTGGGTACAAATTATAGAGTTTAGAAACAGTATATATTTGCACATTTTCAAAATTGGAAATACTCATACTAGCATGAGAATTATTGGTCATTTTTCAAAATGACTTTTTTTTGTACACAATGTCTTTCATTTGGAAGGGAGCAATGCATGAAAACTCAATAGGTAATAATAGTTGATTTTCAAATCTGAATTACCCTAAGTCTCCCGACAAAAACAGTACCTCACTTGTGTGGGTCGGCCTTGTGCCCACAGCAGAAAAAGACGCAAAATGCAACGTGGTCACACCTCAATTTCGCAGTGAAAAATGACCCTTTTTTGGCAAAGTGCCTAGCTGTAGTTTTTTCACCCTAGCTCTGCCGGCACCTAGGGAAACCTAGCAAACCTATACATTTCAGAAAAGTAGACACCCTGGGGAATCTATGATGGGGTGACTGGACTTCCTCCCACCAGGTTCTGTTACCCAGAATCCCTTTCAAACCTAAAAAAAGCTACAAAAAAAACTTTTTCCTAAATTTATATGGTGGAAAGTTCAGGAATCTGCATGGTTCCAACAATTTCTACCCACCCCGCATTCCCCAAAGTCTTCCGAGAAAAATGGTACCCCACTTGTGTGGTTAGCCTAGTGCCTGCGACTGGAAACAGCACAAAACGCAACGTGGTCACACCTCAATTGTGCAGTGACAAATGACCCTTTTGTGGCAAAGTGCCTAGCTGTAGTGTTTGAACCCTAGCTCTGCCAGCACCTAGGGAAACCTAGAAAACCTATACATTTTCGAAAACTAGACACCCAGGGGAATCCAGGATGGGGTGACTTGACTGCCTCCCACCAGGTTCTGTTACCCATAAGCCCTTGCAAACCTAAAAATGGACCAAAAAAACATTTTACGCACATTTCTGTGGTGGAAAGTTCGGAATCTGTGTGGAACCACAAATGTCCATACACCCCGCGTTCCCCAAAGTCTTCTGAGAAAAATGGTATCTCATTTGTGTGGGTTGGCCTAGTGCCTGCGACAGGAAACTGCTCAAAGTGCAACATGGTCGCACCTCAATTTCGCAGTGTAAAATGGCCTTTTTTTTGCAAAGTGCCTAGCTGTAGTGTTTGAACCATAGCTTTGCCGGCACCTAGGGAAACCTAGCAAACCTATACCTTTTTGAAAACTAGACACCCAGAGGAATCCAGGAGGGAGTGACTTGACTGCTTCCCACCAGGTTCTGTTACCCAGAATCCCTTGCAAACCTAACAAATGGACAAAAAAACACATGTTCTCCACATTTCTGTGGTGGAAAGTTTTGGAATCTGCGTGGATCCACAAATTTCCTTCCACCCTGCGTTCCCCAAAGTCTTCCGAGAAAAATGGTAACCAACTTGTGTGGGTCGGCCTAGTGCCTGTGACAGGAAACTGCACCAAACGCAATGTGGTCCACCTCAAATTCGCAATGAAAAATGACCCTTTTTTGGCAAAGTGCCTAGCTGTAGTTTTTGAACCCTAGCTCTGCCGGCACCTAGGGAAACCTAGCAAACCTATACATTTTTGAAAACTCGACACCTAGGGAAATCCAGGATGAGGTGACTTGACTGACTCCCACTAGGTTCTGTTACCCAGAATCCCTTGCAAACCTAAAAAATAGACAAAAAAAACACATTTTCTTCACATTTCTGTGGTGGAAAGTTCCGGAATGTGCGTGGATCCACAAATTTCCTTCAACCCTGCGTTCCCCAAGGTCTTCTGAGAAAAATGGTACCCCACTTGTGTGGGTCGGCGTAGTGCCTGCGACAGGAAACTGCTCAAAGTGCAACGTGGTCGCACCTCAATTTCGCAGTGTAAAATGAAGTTTTTTTGGCAAAGTGCCTAGCTGTAGTTTTTGAACACTAGCTCTGCCGGCACCTAGGGAAACCAAGCAAACCTATACGTTTTTGAAAACTAGACACTCAGGGCAATCTAGGATGGGGTGACGTGACTGCCTCCCACCAGGTTCTGTTACCCATAAGCCCTTGCAAACCTAAAAAATGGACCAAAAAAACATTTTACGCACATTTCTGTGGTGGAACGTTCGGAATCTGTGTGGATCCACAAATTTCCATGCACCCCGCGTTCCCCAAAGTCTTCTGAGAAAAATGGTATCTCACTTGTGTGGGTCGGCCTAGTGCCTGCGACAGGAAACTGCTCAAAGTGCAACGTGGTCGCACCTCAATTTCGCAGTATAAAATGGCCTTTTTTTTGCAAAGTGCCTAGCTGTAGTTTTTGAACCCTAGCTTTGCCGGCACCTAGGGAAACCTAGCAAACCAGTTTTGGAATCTGCGTGGATCCACAAATTTCCTTCCACCCTGCGTTCCCCAAAGTCTTCCAAGAAAAATGGTACCCCACTTGTGTGGGTCGGCCTAGTGCCTGCGACAGGAAACTGCACCAAACGCAATGTGATCCACCTCAAATTCGCAATGAAAAATGACCCTTTTTTGGCAAAGTGCCTAGCAGTAGTTTTTGAACCCTAGCTCTGCCGGCACCTAGGGAAACCTAGCAAACCTATACATTTTTGAAAACTAAACACTCAGGGGAATCTAGGATGGGGTGACGTGACTGCCTCCCACCAGGTTCTGTTACCCAGAATCCCTTGCAAACCTAAAACATGCACACAAAAAACACATTTTCTCCACATTTCTGTGGTGGAAAGTTCTGGAATCTGCGTAGATCCACAAATTTCCTTCCACCCTGCGTTCCCCAAAGTCTTCCGAAAAAAATGGTACCCCACTTGTGTGGGTCTGCCTAGTGCCTGCGACAGGAAACGGTGCCAAACGCAACGTGGTCACACCTCAATTTTGCAGTGAAAAATTACCCTTTTTTGGCAAAGTGCCTAGCTGTAGTTTTTTAACCTTAGCTCTGCCGACACCTAGGGAAACCTAGCAAACCTATACATGTTTGAAAACTAGACAACCAGGGGAATCCACGATGGGGTGACTTGACTGCCTCCCACCAGGTTCTGTTACCCTGAATCCCTTGCAAACCTAAAAAGTAGACAAAAAAAATCACATTTTCTCCACATTCCTGTGGTGGAAAGTTCTGGAATCTGCGTGGATCCACAAATTTCCTTCCACCATGCGTTCCCCAAAGTCTTCCAAGAAAAAAGGTACCCCACTTGTGTGGGTCGGCGTAGTGCCTGCGACAGGAAACGGCGCAAAACGCAACTTGGTCACACCTCAATTTCGCAGTGAAAAATGACCCTTTTTTGGCAAAGTGCCTAGCTGTAGTTTTTGAACACTAGCTATGCCGGCACCTAGGGAAACCTGGCAAACCTATACATTTTCAAAAACTAGACACGCAGGAGAATCCAAGTTGGGTGGACTCGACTGCCTCCCACCAGGTTTCGTTACTCAGAATCCCTTGCAAACCTAAAAAATAGACAAAAAAACACATTTTCTTCACATTTCTGTGGTGGAAAGTTCCGGAATGTGCATGGATCCACAAATTTCCTTCCACCCTGCGTTCCCCAAAGTCTTCCAAGAAAAAAGGTACCCCACTTGTGTGGGTCGGCGTTGTGCCTGCGACAGGAAACTGCTCAAAGTGCAACGTGGTCGCACCTCAATTTCGCAGTGTAAAATGGCCTTTTTTTGCAAAGTGCCTAGCTGTAGTTTTTGAACCCTAGCTTTGCTGGCACCTAGGGAAACCTAGCAAACCTATACCTTTTTGAAAACTAGACACCCAGAGGAATCCAGGATGGGGGGGACTTCACTGCTTCCCACCAGGTTCTGTTACCCAGAATCCCTTGCAAACCTAAAAAATGGACAAAAAAACACATGTTCTCCACATTTCTGTGGTGGAAAGTTTTGGAATCTGCGTGGATCCACAAATTTCCTTCCACCCTGCGTTCCCCAAAGTCTTCCAAGAAAAATGGTACCCCACTTGTGTGGGTCGGCCTAGTGCCTGCGACAGGAAACTGCACCAAACGCAATGTGGTCCACCTCAAATTCGCAATGAAAAATGACCCTTTTTTGGCAAAGTGCCTAGCTGTAGTTTGTGAACCGTAGCTCTGCCGGCACCTAGGGAAACCTAGCAAACCTATACATTTTTAAAAACTAGACACTCAGGGGAATCTAGGATGGGGTGACGTGACTGCCTCCCACCAGGTTCTGTTACCCAGAACCCCTTGCAAACCTAAAATATGCACACAAAAAACACATTTTCTCCACATTTCTGTGGTGGAAAGTTCTGGAATCTGCGGTGATCCACAAATTTCCTTCCACCCTACGTTCCCCAAAGTCTTCCGAAAAAAATGGTACCCTACTTGTGTGGGTCTGCCTAGTGCCTGCGACAGGAAACGGCGCCAAACGCAACGTGGTCACACCTCAATTTCGCAGTGAAAAATGACCCTTTTTTGGCAAAGTGCCTTGCTGTAGTTTTTAACCCTAGCTCTGACGGCACCTAGGGAAACCTAGCAAACCTATACATGGTTGAAAACTAGACAACCAGGGGAATCCAGGATGGGGTGACTTAACTGCCTCCCACCAGGTTCTGTTACCCTGAATCCCTTGCAAACCTAAAAAATAGACAAAAAAAATCACATTTTCTCCACATTTCTGTGGTGGAAAGTTCTGGAATCTGCGTGGATACACAAATTTCCTTCCACCCTGCCTTCCCCAAAGTCTTCCAAAAAAAATGGTACCCCACTTGTGTGGGTCTGCCTAGTGCCTGCGACAGGAAACGGCGCCAAACGCAACGTGGTCACACCTCAATTTTGCAGTGAAAAAGGACCCTTTTTTGGCAAAGTGCCTAGCTGTAGTTTTTTAACCCTAGGTCTGCCGATACCTAGGGAAACCTAGCAAACCTATACATGTTTTAAAACTAGACAACCAGGGGAATCCAGGATAGGGTGACTTAACTGCCTCCCACCAGGTTCTGTTACCCTGAATCCCTTGCAAACCTAAAAAATAGACAAAAAAAATCACATTTTCTCCACATTTCTGTGGTGGAAAGTTCTGGAATCTGTGTGGATCCACAAATTTCCTTCCACCCTGCGTTCTCCAAAGTCTTCCGAAAAAAATGATACCCCACTTGTGTGGGTCTGCCTAGTGCCTACGACAGGAAACGGCGCCAAACGCAACGTGATCACACCTCAATTTCGCAGTGAAAAATTACCCTTTTTTGGCAAAGTGCCTAGCTGTAGTTTTTGAACACTAGCTCTGCCGGCACGTAGGGAAACCTGGAAAACCTATACATTTTTGAAAACTAGACACCCAGGAGAATCCAAGTTGGGTTGACTCGACTGCCTCCCACCAGGTTTCGTTACTCAGAATCCCTTGCAAACCTAAAAAATAGACAAAAAAAACAAATTTTCTTCACATTTCTGTGGTGGAAAGTTCCGGAATGTGCGTGGATCCACAAATTTCCTTCCACCCTGCGTTCCCCAAAGTCTTCCAAGAAAAAAGGTACCCCACTTGTGTGGGTCGGCGTAGTGCCCGCAACAGGAAACTGCTCAAAGTGCGACGTGGTCGCACCTCCATTTCGCAGTGTAAAATGGCCTTTTTTTGCAAACTGCCTAGCTGTAGTTTTTGAACCCTAGCTTTGCCGGCACCTAGGGAAACCTAGCAAACCTATACCTTTTTGAAAACTAGACACCCAGAGAAATCCAGGATGGGGGGACTTCACTGCTTCCCACCAGGTTCTATTATCCAGAATCCCTTGCAAACCTAAAAAATGGACAACAAAACACATGTTCTCCACATTTCTGTGGTGGAAAGTTTTAGAATCTGCGTGGATCCACAAATTTCCTTCCACCCTGCGTTCCCCAAAGTCTTCCAAGAAAAATGGTACCCCACTTGTGTGGGTCGGCCGAGTGCCTGCGACAGGAAACTGCACCAAACGCAATGTGGTCCACCTCAAATTCGCATTGAAAAATGACCCTTTTTTGGCAAAGTGCCTAGCTGTAGTTTGTGAACCGTAGCTCTGCCGGCACCTAGGGAAACCTAGCAAACCTATACATTTTTAAAAACAATACACTCAGGGGAATCTAGGATGGGGTGACGTGACTGCCTCCCACCAGGTTCTGTTACCCAGAACCCCTTGCAAACCTAAAATATGCACACAAAAAACACATTTTCTCCACATTTCTGTGGTGGAAAGTTCTGGAATCTGTGGTGATCCACAAATGTCCTTCCACCCTGCGTTCCCCAAAGTCTTCCGAAAAAAATGGTACCCTACTTGTGTGGGTCTGCCTAGTGCCTGCGACAGGAAACGGCGCCAAACGCAACGTGGTCACACCTCAATTTCGCAGTGAAAAAAGACCCTTTTTTGGCAAAGTGCCTTGCTGTAGTTTTTTAACCCTAGCTCTGACGGCACCTAGGGAAACCTAGCAAACCTATACATGGTTGAAAACTAGACAACCAGGGGAATCCAGGATGGGGTGACTTAACTGCCTCCCACCAGGTTCTTTTACCCTGAATCCCTTGCAAACCTAAAAAATAGACAAAAAAATCACATTTTCTCCACATTTCTGTGGTGGAAAGTTCTGGAATCTGTGTGGATCCACAAATTTCCTTCCACCCTGCGTTCTCCAAAGTCTTCCGAAAAAAATGGTACCCCACTTGTGTGGGTCTGCCTAGTGCCTACGACAGGAAACGGCGCCAAACGCAACGTGATCACACCTCAATTTCGCAGTGAAAAATACCCTTTTTTGGCAAAGTGCCTAGCTGTAGTTTTTGAACACTAGCTCTGCCGGCACGTAGGGAAACCTGGAAAACCTATACATTTTTGAAAACTAGACACCCAGGAAAATCCAAGTTGGGTTGACTCGACTGCCTCCCACCAGGTTTCGTTACTCAGAATCCCTTGCAAACCTAAAAAATAGACAAAAAAAACACATTTTCTTCACATTTCTGTGGTGGAAAGTTCCGGAATGTGTGTGGATCCACAAATTTCCTTCCACCCTGCGTTTCCCAAAGTCTTCCAAGAAAAAAGGTACCCCACTTGTGTGGGTCGGCGTAGTGCCTGCGACAGGAAACTGCTCAAAGTGCAACGTGGTCGCACCTCAATTTCGCAGTGTAAAATGGCCTTTTTTTGCAAAGTGCCTAGCTGTAGTTTTTGAACCCTAGCTTTGCCGGCACCTAGGGAAACCTAGCAAACCTATACCTTTTTGAAAACTAGACACCCAGAGAAATCCAGGATGGGGGGACTTCACTGCTTCCCACCAGGTTCTATTATCCAGAATCCCTTGCAAACCTAAAAAATGGACAACAAAACACATGTTCTCCACATTTCTGTGGTGGAAAGTTTTAGAATCTGCGTGGATCCACAAATTTCCTTACACCCTGCGTTCCCCAAAGTCTTCCAAGAAAAATGGTACCCCACTTGTGTGGGTCGGCCTAGTGCCTGCGACAAGAAACTGCACCAAACGCAATGTGGTTCACCTCAAATTCGCAATGAAAAATGACCCTTTTTTGGCAAAGTGCCTAGCTGTAGTTTGTGAACCGTAGCTCTGCCGGCACCTAGGGAAACCTAGCAAACCTATACATTTTTAAAAACTAGACACTCAGGGGAATCTAGGATGGGGTGACGAGACTGCCTCCCACCAGGTTCTGTTACCCAGAACCCCTTGCAAACCTAAAATATGCACACAAAAAACACATTTTCTCCACATTTCTGTGGTGGAAAGTTCTGGAATCTGCGGTGATCCACAAATTTCCTTCCACCCTGTGTTCCCCAAAGTCTTCCGAAAAAAATGGTACCCCACTTGTGTGGGTCTGCCTAGTGCCTGCAACAGGAAACGGCACAAAACGCAACGTGGTCACACCTCAATTTCGCAGTGAAAAATTACCCTTTTTTGGCAAAGTGCCTAGCTGTAGGTTTTTGAACACTAGCTCTGCCGGCACCTAGGAAAACCTAGCAAACCTATACATTTTTGAAAACTAGACACCCAGGAGAATCCAAGTTGGGTTGACTCGACTGCCTCCCACCAGGTTTCGTTATTCAGAATCCTTTGCAAACCTAAAAAATTAAACAGAAAAAAACACATTTTCTCCACATTTCTGTAGTGGAAAGTTCTGGAATCTGTGTGGATCCACAAATTTCTTTCCACCCTGCGTTCCCCAAAGTCTTCCGAGACCAATGGTACCCCTCTTGTGTGGGTCGGGTTAGTGCCTGCGACAGGAAACTTCACCAAACGCAATGTGGTCCACCTCAAATTCGCAATGAAAATTTACCCTTTTTTGGCAAAGTGCCTAGCTGTGGTTTTTTAACCCTAGCGCTGCCGGCACCTAGGGAAACCTAGCAAACCTATACATTTTTAAAAACTAGACAACTAGGGAAATCCAGGATGTGGTGACTTGACTGCCTCCCACCAGGTTCTGTTACCCAGAATCCCTTGCAAACCTAAACAATAGACAAAAAAAAACATATTTTCTTCACATTTCTGTGGTGGAAAGTTCCGGAATATGCGTGGATCCACAAATTTCCTTCGACCCTGCGTTCCCCAAAGTCTTCCGAGAAAAATGGTACCCCCCTTGTGTTGGTCGGCCTAGTGCTTGTGACAGGAAATAGCGCAAAACGCAACGTGGTCACACCTCAATTTTGAAAACTAGACACCCAGGAGAATCCAAGTTGGGAAAAATTACCCTTTTTTGGCAAAGTGCTTAGCTGTAGTTTTTGAACCCTAGCTCTGCCGGCACCTAGGGAAACTAAGCAAACCTATACATTTCTGAAAACTAGACACTCAGGGGTATCTAGGATGGGGTGACTTGACTGCTTCCCACCAGGTTCTGTTACCCAGAATCCCTTGCAAACCTAAAATATGCACACAAAAACAAATTTTGTCCAAATTTCTGTGGTGGAATGTTCTGGAATCTGCGGTGATCCACAAATTTCCTTCCACCCTGCGTTCCCCAAAGTCTTCCGAAAAAAATGGTACCCTACTTGTGTGGGTCTGCCTAGTGCCTGCGACAGGAAACGGCACCAAACGCAACGTGGTCACACTTCAATTTCGCAGTGAAAAATGACCCTTTTTTGGCAAAGTGCCTTGCTTTAGTTTTTTAACCCTAGCTCTGACGGCACCTAGGGAAACCTAGCAAACCTATACATGTTTTAAAACTAGACAACCAGGGGAATCCAGGATAGGGTGACTTAACTGCCTCCCACCAGGTTCTGTTACCCTGAATCCCTTGCAAACCTAAAAAAAAGACAAAAAAAATCACTTTTTCTCCACATTTCTGTGGTGGAAAGTTCTGGAATCTGTGTGGATCCACAAATTTCCTTCCACCCTGCGTTCCCCAAAGTCTTCAGAAAAAAATGGTACCCCACTTGTGTGGGTCTGCCTAGTGCCTACGACAGGAAACGGCGTCAAACACAACATGATCACACCTCAATTTCGCAGTGAAAAATTACCCTTTTTTGGCAAAGTGCCTAGCTGTAGATTTTGAACACTAGCTCTGCCGGCACGAAGGGAAACCTGGAAAACCTATACATTTTTTAAAACTAGACACCCAGGAGAATCCAAGTTGGGTTGACTCGACTGCCTCCCACGAGGTTTCGTTACTCAGAATCCCTTGCAAACCTAACGAATTAGACAAAAAAAACAAAATTTTCTCCACATTTCTGTGGTGGAAAGTTCTGGAATCTGTGTGGATCCACAAATTTCTTTCCACCCTGCGTTCCCCAAAGTCTTCCGAAAAAAATGGTACCCCTCTTGTATGGGTCGGGTTAGTGCCTGCGACAGGAAACTTCACCAAACGCAATGTGGTCCACCTCAAATTCGCAATGAAAATTTACCCTTTTTTGGCAAAGTGCCTAGCTGTGGTTTTTTAACCCTAGCGCTGCCGGCACCTAGGGAAACCTAGCAAACCTATACATTTTTAAAAACTAGACAACTAGGGAAATCCAGGATGGGGTGACGTGACTGCCTCCCACCAGGTTCTGTTACCCAGAATCCCTTGCAAACCTAAACAATAGACAAAAAAAACACATTTTCTTCACATTTCTGTGGTGGAAAGTTCCGGAATGTGCGTGGATCCACAAATGTCCTTCGACCCTGCGTTCCCCAAAGTCTTCCCAGAAAAATGGTACCCCCCTTGTGTGGGTCGGCCTAGTGCTTGTGACAGGAAATAGCGCAAAACGCAACGTGGTCACACCTCAATTTTGAAAACTAGACACCCAGGAGAATCCAAGTTGGGAAAAATTACCCTTTTTTGGCAAAGTGCTTAGCTGTAGTTTTTGAACCCTAGCTCTGCCGGCACCTAGGGAAACTAAGCAAACCTATACATTTCTGAAAACTAGACACTCAGGGGTATCTAGGATGGGGTGACTTGACTGCTTCCCACCAGGTTCTGTTACCCAGAATCCCTTGCAAACCTAAAATATGCACACAAAAAACACATTTTCTCCACATTTCTGTGGTGGGAAGTTCTGGAATGTGCGTGGATCCACAAATTCCCTTCGACCCTGCGTTCCCCAAAGTCTACTGAGAAAAATGGTACCCCACTTGTGTGGGTCGGCCTAGTGCTTGTGACAGGAAATAGCGCAAAACACAACGTGGTCACACCTCAATTTTGCAGTGAAAAATGAAGTTTTTTTGGCAAAGTGCCTAGCTGTAGTTTTTGAACCCTAGCTCTGCCGGCACCTAAGGAAACCAAGCAAACCTATACATTTTTGAAAACTAGACACTCAGGGGAATCTAGGATGGGGTGACTTGACTGCCTCTCACCAGTTGTGTTACCCAGAATCCCTTGCAAACCTAAAATATGCACACAAAAAAACACATTTTCTCCACATTTCTGTGGTGGAAAGTTCTCGAATCTGCGTGGATCTACAAATTTCCTTCCACCCTGCGTTTCCCAAAGTCTTCCGAAAGAAATGGTACCCCACTTGTGTGGGTCAGCCTAGTGCCTGCGACAGGAAACGGCACCAAACGCAACGTGGTCACACCTCAATTTCGCAGTGAAAAAAGACCCTTTTTTGGCAAAATGCCTTGCCATAGTTTTTGAACCCTAGCTCTGCCGGCACCTAGGGAAACCTAGAAAACCTAAACATGTTTGAAAACTAGACAACCAGGGGAATCCAGAATGGTGTGACTTGACTGCCTCCCACCAGGTTCTGTTACCCTGAATCCCTTGCAAACCTAAAAAATAGACAAAAAAATGACATTTTCTCCACATTTCTGTGGTGGAAGGTTCCGGAATCTGCGTGGATCCACAAATTTCCTTCCACCCTGCATCCCCGTAAGTCTTCCAAGACAAATGGTACCCCACTTGTGTGGGTCGGCGTAGTGCCTGCAACAGGAAACGGCACAAAACGCAACGTGGTCACACCTCAATTTCGCAGTGAAAAATTACCCTTTTTTGGCAAAGTGCCTAGCTGTAGGTTTTTGAACACTAGCTCTGCCGGCACCTAGGGAAACCTAGCAAACCTATACATTTTTGAAAACTAGACACCCAGGAGAATCCAAGTTGGGTTGACTCGACTGCCTCCCACCAGGTTTCGTTACTCAGAATCCTTTGCAAACCTAAAAAATTAAACAGAAAAAAACACATTTTCTCCACATTTCTGTGGTGGAAAGTTCTGGAATCTGCGTGGATCCACAAATTTCCTTCCACCCTGCGTTTTTCAAAGTCTTCCGAGAAAAATGGTACCCCACTTGTGTGGGTCAGCCTAGTGCCTGCGACAGGAAACGGCACCAAACGCAACGTGGTCACACCTCAATTTCGCAGTGAAAAAAGACCCTTTTTTGGCAAAATGCCTTGCCATAGTTTTTGAACCCTAGCTCTGCCGGCACCTAGGGAAACCTAGAAAACCTAAACATGTTTGAAAACTAGACAACCAGGGGAATCCAGAATGGTGTGACTTGACTGCCTCCCACCAGGTTCTGTTACCCTGAATCCCTTGCAAACCTAAAAAATAGACAAAAAAATGACATTTTCTCCACATTTCTGTGGTGGAAGGTTCCGGAATCTGCGTGGATCCACAAATTTCCTTCCACCCTGCATCCCCGTAAGTCTTCCAAGACAAATGGTACCCCACTTGTGTGGGTCGGCGTAGTGCCTGCAACAGGAAACGGCACAAAACGCAACGTGGTCACACCTCAATTTCGCAGTGAAAAATTACCCTTTTTTGGCAAAGTGCCTAGCTGTAGGTTTTTGAACACTAGCTCTGCCGGCACCTAGGGAAACCTAGCAAACCTATACATTTTTGAAAACTAGACACCCAGGAGAATCCAAGTTGGGTTGACTCGACTGCCTCCCACCAGGTTTCGTTACTCAGAATCCTTTGCAAACCTAAAAAATTAAACAGAAAAAAACACATTTTCTCCACATTTCTGTGGTGGAAAGTTCTGGAATCTGCGTGGATCCACAAATTTCCTTCCACCCTGCGTTTTTCAAAGTCTTCCGAGAAAAATGGTACCCCACTTGTGTGGGTCGGCGCAAAGTGGTCCACCTCAAATTCGCAATGAAAAATGACCCTTTTTTGGCAAAGTGCCTAGCTGTAGTTTTTGAACCGTAGCTCTGCCGGCACCTAGGGAAACCAAGCAAACCTATACATTTTTGAAAACTAGACACCTAGGGAAATCCAGGATGAGGTGACTTGACTGCCTCCCACCAGGTTCTGTTACCCAGAACCCCTTGCAAACCTAAAATATGCACACAAAAAAACACATTTTCTCCACATTTCTGAGGTGGAAAGTTCTGGAATCTGCGGTGATCCACAAATTTCCTTCCACCCTGCGTTCCCCAAAGTCTTCCGAAAAAAATGGTACCCCACTTGTGTGGGTCGGTCTAGTGCCTGCGACAGGAAACGGCGCCAAACGCAACGTGGTCACCCCTCAATTTCGCAGTGAAAAATTACCCTTTTTTGGCAAAGTGCCTTGCTGTAGGTTTTTTAACCCTAGCTCTGACGGCACCTAGGGAAATCTAGCAAACCTATACATGGTTGAAAACTAGACAACCAGGGGAATCCAGGATGGGGTGACTTAACTGCCTCCCACCAGGTTCTGTTACCCTGAATCCCTTGCAAACCTAAAAAATAGACAAAAAAATCTAATTTTCTCCACATTTCTTTGGTGGAAAGTTCTGGAATCTGCGTGGATCCACAAATTTCCTTCCACCCTGCGTTACCCAAAGTCTTCCGAAAAAATGGTACCCCTTTTGTGTGGGTCTGCCTAGTGCCTGCGACAGGAAACGGCGCCAAACACAACGTGGTCATGCCTCAATTTTGCAGTGAAAAATTACCCTTTTTTGGCAAAGTGCCTAGCTGTAGTTTTTTAACCCTAGCTCTGCCGACACCTAGGGAAACTTAGCAAACCTATACATGTTTGAAAACTAGACACCCAGGGGAATCCAGGATGGGGTGACTTAACTGCCTCCCACCAGGTTCTGTTACCCTGAATCCCTTGCAAACCTAAAAAATAGACAAAAAAATCACATTTTCTCCACATTTCTGTGGTGGAAAGTTCTGAAATCTGTGTGGATCCACAAATTTCCTTCCACCCTGCGTTCCCCAAAGTCTTTCGAAAAAAATGGTACCCCACTTGTGTGGGTCTGCCTAGTGCCTGCGACAGGAAACAGCGCCAAACGCAACATGGTCACACCTCAATTTCGCAGTGAAAAATTACCCTTTTTTGGCAAAGTGCCTAGCTGTAGTTTTTTAACACTAGCTCTGCCGGCACGTAGGGAAACCTGGAAAACCTATACATTTTTGAAAACTAGACACCCAGGAGAATCCAAATTGGGTTGACTCGACTGCCTCCCACCAGGTTTCGTTACTCAGAATCCCTTGCAAACCTAACAAATTAGACAAAAAAAACAACATTTTCTCCACATTTCTGTGGTGGAAAGTTCTGGAATCTGTGTGGATCCACAAATTTCTTTCCACCCTGCGTTCCCCAAAGTCTTCCGAGACAAATGGTACCCCACTTGTGTGGGTCGGCCTAGTGCCTGCGACCGGAAACTTCACCAAACGCAATGTGGTCCACCTCAAATTCGCAATGAAAATTTACCCTTTTTTTGGCAAAGTGCCTAGCTGTGGTTTTTTAACCCTAGCGCTGCCGTCACCTAGGGAAACCTAGCAAAACTATACATTTTTAAAAACTAGATAGCTAGGGAAATCCAGGATGTGGTGACTTGACTACCTCCCACCAGGTTCTGTTACACAGAATCCCTTGCAAACCTAAACAATAGACAAAAAAACACATTTTCCTCACATTTCTGTGGTGGAAAGTTCCGGAATGTGCGTGGATCCACAAATTTCCTTCGACCCTGCGTTCCCCAAAGTCTTCCGAGAATAATGGTACCCCACTTGTGCGGGTCGGCCTAGTGCTTGTGACAGGAAATAGCGCAAAACGCAACGTGGTCACACCTCAATTTTGAAAACTAGACACCCAGGAGAATCCAAGTTGGGAAAAATTACCCTTTTTTGGCAAAGTGCTTAGCTGTAGTTTTTGAACCCTAGCTCTGCCGGCACCAAGGGAAACTAAGCAAACCTATACATTTCTGAAAACTAGACACTCAGGGGTATCTAGGATGGGGGGACTTGACTGCTTCCCACCAGGTTCTGTTACCTAGAATCCCTTGCAAACCTAAAATATGCACACAAAAAACACATTTTCTCTACATTTCTGTGGTGGAAAGTTCCGGAATGTGCGTGGATCCACAAATTTCCTTCGACCCTGCGTTCCCCAAAGTCTACTGAGAAAAATGGTACCCCACTTGTGTGGGTCGGCCTAGTGCTTGTGACAGGAAATAGCGCAAAACACAACATGGTCACACCTCAATTTTGCAGTTAAAAATAAAGTTTTTTTGGCAAAGTGCCTAGCTGTAGTTTTTGAACCCTAGCTCTGCCGGCACCTAGGGAAACCAAGCAAACCTATACATTTTTGAAAACTAGACACTCGGGGGAATCTAGGATGGGGTGACTTGACTGCCTCCCACCAGTTGTGTTACCCAGAATCCCTTGCAAACCTAAAATATTCACACAAAAAACAAATTTTCTCCACATTTCTGTGGTGGAAAGTTCTCGAATCTGCGTGGATCTACAAATTTCCTTCCACCCTGCATTTCCCAAAGTCTTCCGAAAGAAATGGTACCCCACTTGTGTGGGTCGGCCTAGTGCCTGCGACAGGAAACGGCGCCAAACGCAACGTGGTCACACGTCAATTTCGCAGTGAAAAATGACACTTTTTTGGCAAAATGCCTTGCCATAGTTTTTTAACCCTAGCTCTGCCGGTACCTAGGGAAACCTAGCAAACCTATACATGTTTGAAAACTAGACAACCAGGGGAATCCAGGATGGGGTGACTTGACTGCCTCCCACCAGGTTCTGTTACCCTGAATCCCTTGCAAACCTAAAAAATAGACAAAAAAATCACATTTTCTCCACATTTCTGTGGTGGAAAGTTCCGGAATCTGCGTGGATCCACAAATTTCCTTCCACCCTGCGTCCCCCAAAGTCTTCCAAGACAAATGGTACCCCATTTTTGTGGGTCGGCGTAGTGCCTGCGACAGGAAACGGCGCAAAACGCAACGTAGCCCCACCTCAATTTCGCAGTGAAAAATTACCCTTTTTTGGCAAAGTGCCTAGCTGTAGTTTTTGAACCCTAGCTCTGCCGGCACCTAGGGAAACCTAGCAAACCTATACATTTTTGAAAACTAGACACCCAGGAGGGTCCAAGTTGGGTTGACTCGTCTGCCTCCCACCAGGTTTCCCTACTCAGAATCCCTTGCAAACCTAAAAAATTAGACAGAAAAAACAAATTTTCTCCACATTTCTGTGGTGGAAAGTTCTGGAATCTGCGTGGATCCACAAATTTCCTTCCACCCTGCGTTTTTCAAAGTCTTCCGAGAAAAATGGTACCCCACTTGTGTGGGTCGGCCTAGTGCCTGTGACAGGAAACTTCACCAAACGCAATGTGGTCCACCTCAAATTCGTAATGAAAAATGACCCTTTTTTGGCAAAGTGCCTAGCTGTAGTTTTTGAACCGTAGCTCTGCCGGCACCTAGGGAAACCAAGCAAACCTATACATTTTTGAAAAGTAGACACCTAGCGAAATCCAGGATGAGGTGACTTGACTGCCTCCCACCAGGTTCTGTTACCCAGAATCCCTTGCAAACCTAAAAAATAGACCAAAAAAAACACATTTTCTTCACATTTCTGTGGTGGACAGTTCCGGAATGTGCGTGGATCCACAAATTTCCTTCCACCCTGCGTTCCCCAAAGTCTTCTGAGAAAAATGGTACCCCACTTGTGTGGGTCGGCCTAGTGCCTGTGACAGGAAATAGCACAAAACTCAACGTGGTCACACCTCAATTTTGCAGTGAAAAATGAAGTTTTTTTGGCAAAGTGCCTAGCTGTAGTTTGTGAACCCTAGCTCTGCCGGCACCTAGGGAAACCAAGCAAACCTATACATTTTTGAAAACTAGACACTCAGGGGAATCTAGGATGGGGTGACTTGACTGCTTCCCACCAGGTTTCGTTACTCAGAATCCCCTGCAAACCTAAAACTTTAGACAAAAAAACAAATTTTCTCCACATTTCTGTGGTGGAAAGTTCTGGAATCTGGGTGGATCCACAAATTTCCTTCCACCCTGCGTTCCCCCAAGTCTTCTGAGAAAAATGGTACCCCACTTGTGTGGGTCGGCCTAGGGCCTGCGACAGGAAACTTCTTCAAACGCAATGTGGTCCACCTCAAATTCGCAATGAAAAATTACCCTTTTTTGGCAAAGTGCCTTGCTGTAGTTTTTGAACCCTAGCTCTGCCAGAACCTAGGGAATCCTAGCAAACCTATACATGTTTGAAAACAAGACAACCAGGGGAATCCAGGATGGGGTGACTCGACTGTCTCCCACCAGGTTTCATTACTCAAAATCCCTTGCAAACCTAAAAAATTAGACAAAAAAAACAAATTTTCTCCACATTTCTGTGGTGGAAAGTTCTGGAATCTACGTGGATCCACAAATTTCCTTCGAACCTGAGCTCCCCAAAGTCTTCCGAGACAAATGGTACCCCACTTGTGTGGGTCGGCCTAGTGCCTGCGACAGGAAATGGCGCAAAACGCAACGTGGTCACACCTCAATTTTACAATGAAAAATGACACTTTTTTGGCAAAGTGCCTAGCTGTAGTTTATGAACCCTAGCTCTGCCGGCACCTATGGAAACCTAGGAAACCTGTACATTTCTGGAAACTAGACATCCGGGGGCTTTCAAGGAGGTATGACTTGTGTGGTTTCCCCAACGTTCCATTACCCAGAATCCCCTGCAAACCTCAATTATAGCTGAAAAACATCAATTTCTTTACACATTTTTGTGTGGAAAAGCATTGCATCACTGGGCTCGCACAAATTTCCTATCACCCAGTGTTCCCCCAGGTCTCTCGATAAAAATGGTGCCTCACTTGTGTGGGAGGCCCAAGTACCCGCAACAGGCAAAGGCCCAAAACGTAGTGTGGCGACTTCGAAATTGCCTATGTCAAAAACACCTGCTTTTGCAAGGGGGGTCACTTGGGTTTTTGTCCCCGTGCTCGACGGCCATCTAGGGAAACCTACAAAACCCACACATTTCTGAAAAGTAGACACTCGGGGGCTTTTAAGGAGGTATGGCTTGCATGGATCCCCCAACGTTCCCTTACCCAGAATCCCCTGCAAACCTCAATTATAGCTGAAAAAAATCAGTTTTTTTACACATTTTTGTGTGGAAAAGCATGGCATTACTTGGCTCACACAAATTTCCTACCACCTAGTGTTCCCCCAGGTCTCCCGATAAAAACGGTGCCTCACTTGTGTGGGAGGCCCAAGTACCCGCGACAGGCAAAGGCCCAAAACGTAGTGTGGCGACTTCAACATTGCCTATGTCAAAAACACCTGCTTTTGCAAGGGGGGGTCACTTGGGTTTTTTGCCCCGTGCTCGATGGTGATCTTGGGAAACCTACCAAACCCACACATTTCTGAAAAGTAGACACCCAAGGGCTTCCAAGGAGGTATAGCCTGCATTGATCCCCCAACGTTCCCTTACCCAGAATCCCCTGCAAACCTCAATTTTAGCTGAAAATAATCTGTTTTTTCTCACATTTTCATGTGGGAAAGTGTGGCATCACTTGGTTCACACAAATTTCCTACCACCCAGCGTTCCCCCAGGTCTCCCGATAAAAATGTTGTCTCACTTGTGTGGGAAGCCCAAGTAGCCGCGACAGGCAAAGGCCCAAAACGCAGTGTAGCGACTTCAAAATTGCCTATGTCAAAAACACCTACTTTTGCAAGGGGGGTCACTTGGGTTTGGCCCCGTGCTTGACTCAGGACAAGAATTCTGGAACACAACAAAAGCATTAAAGGTTGCCAAGTGTAAAAGATGAATAGCCAACTTCTTATACCAAATGTAAGCCTTCCGAAGAGCTGCATAAGGGTCCAACCTCTGATCTACTCTGTCAACACCACCCATGTGCCTATTATAGTCTAAAATGCACACAGGTTTGCGCACTTCAGCAGCCTGACCCCAAACAGGCACAGGTGCAGTGCTTTCATCATGGATGGTAGTCCGCATGTACACATCTCTCCTGTCTGAAAACTTCACAGCTAGAAGCTCCTCACATCGCAACACACTAGAGTGTCCCTGCGCAAGCCTATGGCAAACAAGTTCTTTTGGGAAACCTTTACGGTTACAGCGCAATGTGCCGCAAGCAGCAGTGCCCACTTTGGCCAATTCCTTGAACAACCGCACACCAGTGTAGAAGTTATCTACATATAAATGGGGCCCTTTGTTAAATAATCCTCTAGCTAGTTCCCACACAATTTTCTCAGTCACTCTAAAAGTGGGAGGACAAGCAGGGGGGTTAATGCTGGACTCCTTACCGGTGTACACCCTGAAATTAAAGACATATCCAGTCCCACTGTCACACAGCATAAACAGTTTAATTCCATAGCGTGCCCTCTTACTAGGAATGTACTGCCTAAAAACCAAGCGGCCCTTGAACAACACCAAAGACTCATCCACTGCTATTTCTTTACCAGGAGCATGGATCTCAGAAAAACGATCAACAAAATGATCAAAGACAGGCCGAATCTTAAAAAGACGGTTACAATCTGGGTGATCTCGTGGCAACGCTAAACCATTATCGACAAAATGCATCATCTGAAGCAGAAGCAAATACCGATCACGACTCATGACTGCTAGAAATATAGCCGTTGCCATCAAGGGACTAGTGGACCAATATGAAGACATTGAAGGCTTCCTTAGCAAGCCCATCAAAAAAGTTAATCCCAAAAACTTCTTCATCTCTTCAAGATTTGTGGGAGGCCACCGGGTAGCTCTAGAATGGGGCTTAAAGCTGGCACTGTTGTCCCTCAAAAACTGTTCTGCATACAAATTAGTCTGCTCTACAATCTCTGCCCAAAACACACCGTCTCAAAAAGCATACCAACAACCTGCTGAGCAGTAATGCTATGGCTAGCCATTATCCTTACTAAGAAAGGAGACTGCACAAAAAAGTCAACAACAACCAACACTGTGCAAAGTAAGTAGTAAACAAGGTAAGGCTTTAACACAAAGATCTATACACTCCAAAACTATATAACTCTTACCAAAGATAGCTACACTCACCAGCACCTACTCTGCTGAGACACAGCAAAAAGCAATCCTATCCCACTACAAAAAAAAAATACACATTAGACAGCAAAGTACACATCAAGCACTAATGCAAAAAAGATTTTGACAATCAAAACACAGAAGCCAAACAAACTGCTATTACTACACCATTTACAAAAACACATTCATCTAGGGAAATTAAACTACAAACATTCACTTACCAAGCACATGCGACTACACAAGCTGCAAAACCAGCAGTAACAGAACCGCAACCTACAACAATCCAAACAGCAAAAGCCTTGAACGAGAATGAAATAGAGAAATAAAAAAATTACTATTACATTTCAAAAACAATATAACAATAAAAAATAAAACACACAATTTCGTCACCCAAATGGACATTCGGCCAGATGGGCCTTCAAATAGGGCTGAGACCAATGGGGATTAGGTGAGGTTTTCCATCAAGACACTGGTTATATTTTTGGATGTTTTTTTCTGCCTGCCCCCTTTGGTGCCAGTCGGTCTTTTTGTCCTTACTGTACCCCCCTCACACGGGGGTAGTAAAGACAAAAAAAGACCGACTGGCACCAAGGGGGGCGGGCAGAAAAAAACATCCAAAAATATAACCACCTTTGGAAGTGAATCTTGCCCAAGGACTCACTTCCACACACTACAAAACACAATCCCTAGGGCCTAGAGGGCCAGAAAGGCCAATAAACAGCCGAAAAAATGGGCCAATTCGCCCCCGGGGGGGGCAAAAAAAATTCCTAAAAAATGTCCCCTCTAGGAAGCGACCCTTGCCCAAGGGGTCGCATCCATTACAAACATAATAGCCTCAAAATAATCCCTGATGCCTAGTGGCATTTTCTGCCCCCCGGGGGCTAAACCACCAAACATATGGGTCTATTTGCCCCAGGGGGGCAGATAATCAAAATATATATTTGGGCCCCCACCTGGAAGCGACCCTTGCCCAAGGGGTCACTTCTATCCTGTTCAAATTGTCATAAAAAATCCCTGGTGCCTATTGGTGTTTTTCTGCCCCCGCCCCCCCCCCCCCCGGGGGAAAAAGGCTGAACAAATGGGCCTATTTGCCCCCAGGGGGAGCAGAAAAACATTCCTGAAAAATGCCCCCTCTAAGAAGCGATCCTTGCCCAAGGGGTCGCTTCCATTGCAAAAACAAATGCCCCCAAAACAATCCCTGGTGCCTAGTGGCATTTACTGCCTCCCCCTCCCCCCCCCCGGGGCAAAACGGCTGAAAACACGGGCCGATTTGCCCCTAGGGGGGGGCAGAAAATTTAAATCTAAATTTGGCCCCCACCTGGAAGCGACCCTTGCCCAAGGGGTCACTTCCTACATTTCTAAAATGAAATCCCTGGTGCTAGTGGTGATTTTCTGCCTCCCCCTGGGGGCAAAACGATTGAAAAAACAGGCCGATTTACCCCAAGGGGGGGGGCAGAAAATCAAAAATAAAATTATGACCCCCACATGGAAGCGACCCTTGCCCAAGGGGTCGCTTCCTACAATCTAAAATTAAATCCCTGGTGCTAGTGGGGGCATTTCCGCCGCACGATCGCGACGCTGTGCACGATCGTGAGGCAGAAATGCCCTGCGAAGAGACATCAGGGGAGAGGAAAATCTCTTTCCTCTCCCCTGATGCCTCCTTGCAGCCCCAGACCCCCCCTCAGAAACAAAAACACCTACCTTTCTCCTCAACGCTCAGGAAGCAAATGGCTTCCCGAGTGTCGGGAACTGCCTGATGACGTCAGCGCGCGCTGTGCGCGTAGACGTCATGGGATTCCCATGGGGGGGGTCGGTGGTGGCAGCGGCCCTTACTGGAGGTAAAACCTAAAACCCGCAGGGGGAGCGCCAGCGCTTCCCCCGAGGGAGGGGCCCATGACGAGCTGGACTCGTCTTCAGCACACGTCCAGTGTGTGCCATGACGAGTCCAGCTCGTCATCAGCAGGGAAGGGGATAAAACCCACAGGAAATTTCTTCCTCTTCTTCCTAGGGCTGCAAAAGAAATGGTCCTTCCTGCTCTTATCCCATCCCGGCTAGACTATGCCAACATCCTGTACGTTGGCATCCCTGGCTATCTGCTGAATAAGTTACAGATGGTCCAAAATGCGGCAGCCAGGCTTATTCTTGACATCCCTTTTAGAAGCAGCGTGAGACAACACCTGCAATCATTGCACTGGCTTCCTGTGGCTGAATGGGTCAAATTTAAATCCCTGGTCATTGCTCACCGTACCCTCCGTGGCCTTGGCCCTACCTACCTACAGAAGCGGTTTTCCTTCTATGCCCCTACAAGATACCTGAGCTGTACGTCTCAACCTTTAGCCCAGGTTCCCTGCTTCAAACGACAAAGGTTGGGTGGCAGCTCTCTTGCCTTGAAAGCTGCCGTGGCCTGGAACACACTTCCATTTGCCTTACGCAACATCCAAGACCCCATGGCGTTTAAGGAAAACCTGAAAACTTTTCTTTTTGTCTAGCTTATTCCTTTTTACCCCTCTTGGCTCACGCCTGTGCGCGCTATAAAATAACATAACATAACAAAGGGGGAGCTGTCACAGAGTAGAACAGCCTTGCCAGCAACAGAACGTGTGGGATGTGCATTTGAAAGCATGAGAGAGAGAGAGGTGTGGAATGTACTTTTTGGTCCAGAAGTGCAATTATGAGCAGTGGTGCACAAATGTGCATTGTGTTGAGGAAATAGAAATTTTACGTGGCCAGTGTGTCCCCTGCATGGACCCTCTGTATATACATATCCCCCATGTATGTCCATGTCACCATGCAATTCCTTTCTCATGCCTGTAATAATAATGCCTCTGCATTTCCGTCCAATGTTAGCATGTCAGTTACCAAGCCCTCCATGAAAGAAACGTTAATTCTGCACTGAGGCCTATGTTGCCAATGCATTTACATGGTGCACGTTTAAAAGTCGAGATGAACTCGTTTTTGTGGCTCAGCCGAGCCAGGACCCGAATTCAGGCTCCATGACTCCTGACACTCTGAAAACTGCAGTTTAGTTATTTATCCCTGACCTCTCACATACTTCCTGCTCAGCCGAGAGGTGCCCAACTCGGCCTGCCAAGACAGTATTTTGCCTACAGTTATCTGCTATGCTCCACAGAAACACATTCCTGCTTAATGAAAAGGGTAAACATATTCTGCCTGCAGAAGATAGGGCCTAGCCTTTCTTCAAGTGATTTACAGAACCCGTATCCATAGAAGGCCCATGGCTCCACACAATGCACGAAGAAATATATGCACACACTAGCATTTAGTGATGAGCAGCCTTTGCTCGAGCGACCTTTAAGTCAGATAATACATCCTCCAAACTCAAGATATCAGATAATACCAGAAGTGCAGGTCGTCCTGACATCCAAGACTTCTCTACTAGAACGAAAGTCAGCTCCCCCCAGTTTCCCCCAGTTACACGTCAATTCTACGTCATGACCAAGTTTGCACGCACAAGTAGGGTAAAGGTTCCTGCTGACCATGCAGACCCCCTCCATGTATCCACCCACCTATGACACACCTATGACTCATCAAGTGAACACCCACGTGTACGCCTTCTTACACGCCCTTTTCACGCCCGTGTGCTCTTATCTCTCTCTTTCACTTGCTCCGCCTGGAGTGCTCCGCCTTCTCTATGCAAGTTAATGTATGTTTTAAGTATAAATATTGAACTCTGTGAATAAAGTTCAGATGACGATCCTTCCTGATCCCTAGTGGTGATGGAACCCGATTCTCCCTTAACTCGAGTTACTGAATTAAAGCCCTTCTGAATCGGACACCACGGACTCTGCCTCTCATTATATGCATGATCCTTGTTAATGTATAGAAATTCCGACAGGGTAATTATTTTATTTACCACATAATCTGGCGCCCGAACAGGCACCAGTCCCCTTCCCCACGCGCCGGCGATGTAGGTCCAGCCCCCTGCCCCCTTCTACAGCCGTGACGGACTTCAAGTGTACACGACAGCGGGACTTCCTGCCTACTCCCTCAGGCCAACGGAGGAGACGGAGACTGCGACCAGGCATCCACACGAGGCGGTGAGGATTGCGGACCATCCCAACCAGAGCCCAAGCCGAGAGAGCAAGGTCCGAGGTATCCCGAGGCCCACCTGTTCCGAGGCGCATGCGCAGCACCACAGTCACGCAGTATCGAGTATGGAGTTTCCGAGGCCTTCAGTTCTGCTTCCCGGTGAGTACCGTTATTGGGAACGCATAGAGACGGGTTCATTTATTTGAGCCCGGTAAAGACGTGTCTGGGTACACAGACACGGTAAAGACGTGTCCCATTCAGTGGACGCGGTAAAGACGTGTCTCTTTATGAGACCGGTATGGTTGTACTGTTTTACAGTACATAAAGTAAACAGTTTTTCAAGTTCATGTTTTTTCCTATGTACTAGTTAGGATGTATCTGTTCTTAATGTTTTAGTGTTGTTGTATGAATGGTTGTTTTCTTGTGTATATTGTGTTTTCATTAAAGTTAAACATGCCACTGTTTTCGAAAATATGTCAGATAGGGACCAGGAAAGGGATACTCGAAGAGTCAGTTCCTGTCCCGCCTAGAGACACACCTGGTCATTTCATGTATCAGAAACATGGGCTAGATGCCATACTGTTCTTAGACTTATGGGTAGATTACACGAAGGATCTAGAAGAAAAGTATAGATGGCCTGCCTCAGGAACATGGGATGCTGAATGCATTATGAGAGTAGAGGAAGCACTAAGGAAAAAGAAAGTTAGACCGTCCCAGAAAGATGCCATTGAGTTATGGCGTAAAGAAGCGCATAGGAGAGCAGAGAAAGAATTCCACAAAGCAGAGAGAAGTAAAGAAGCAGCAGAAAAAGCCAGAGAAAAAGAGCTAAAGGAAGAGGGGGAACGGGTCAAGGCAGAACAAGCAGATCGAGAAAGAAATGCCCTCATTACAGGCATGTATCCCGTCCTCGCTGAAGGACTAGCTAAAGTGACCCCCTCAGAAGCATCGGGTAATTTGCCGCCACCACTGATACTGACTAAAGTACGTAGGCATAGACAGACAGAAGCTGAGGCTTTTATTTCCTCCTATTTAGAGGAGCCTGCTCCGGATTAGTGGAGAAGTGTGGCTCAGGGGTTAGAGGCGGCAGACCTGGAACTTGAGATCGGCCCGGGACCAGGGTTCAATTCCCCGCCTCGGCGGGTCTTGGGCTCAAAATTCCACGGACTCGATAATTCTCGCTCTGGTGCCTTCTCGACTCACGGGTTCACACTCTGCGACTCTGGGCAATAGCTTGCTTAATCTCCACAACGGCCCCTCGCGGTGGGATGCCTGGCTTTCACCTTGTGGATACCCTGCCAGGGTTATCTCACAGGGGAATACCAGGACGGGTTCCCTAAGCAAGCGCGGAGATGCCCCAGGGTAAGTCGTGCGCTATGTAAGCTTCATTCATTTCATTTCATTTCATTATGTTAACACAGACTTCCCTCCTCCTGTCCCATCCGTCAACAATCCTTTTCTCCCTCCGCCCCCACCACAGGATCAGCTTGCACAACTGCTTCCGCCACCGACCGCGAAAGACGACTTAGGACAAGGGGCAGTGGGAGGGGGGCCCACAAACACGCCACTAACACCGCCAGCAATGCGAACACTGCAAGAGTTAGGACTACAACGAACGCCACAAATGACAGCATCACCCTATAAGCATAATGTAACGATTTCACATTGTATATACGATCCAGTACCAGGTATGGGTGCAATGCTCGTGTACTCACTACGACTAAGACGCGCTGTAGAGTATCTGATCACATTACCAGGCATGAAGGACAATTTAGACAAAATCTACCATTTCATTAGAACGGGGGAGGGACCCGAGAGTATAGAAGAGGCCATGGAACAAAGAAAGGTGGAGGTTCAACGCACAATTTTACGTTTTTTGATTAATTGTCTGATCAGGGAACAAGACCAGCCAGATAAAGGAGTAACTAGAGGTATGACTGATTGGAGTGATAACATAGCTGCCGGTAAACATGATACAGTGGGAAAGATAGAATGCATGTACAGGAAAATGCGAAAAGAGATTCTAAACTTACACAGGAAAGAGTCTGACGAGAAAGAGGATTCAGCATGAGAAGATGCTGAGCATGAAACAGAGGAAATGGGTAAAATAAATTATGTAGGCAGAGCTCGACAGTTTGACAGGCCTAAGTGCCTCGACTACCGCAAACAGGGACCTCCTATAAAAGAAAGATATTCCCTCGAACATCTATTCCAAGCTACTGAAAAGGCACTGAAAAGACGGGTAGAGTGCGATAGACCCCACACCGTACACGAACAGGAATTAGCACGGTCAGCAGTTCAATGGGTGTCTAATTCTAACATATATAACAGTGACGTAGTGGGATAGACCTTTTTGAGCCTTCCGCCGAACAAACAGCGTTTGGCTGGTATTTACATGGTTCAACATTTGATAACGTTGTACGAAAGTCAATATGCTGATCCCGGTCCCTTGTATAAATTACTGGATGATATACTTCTAGAGAGATGGGTAGGCCTAGGTACCAAATTAATTAATGTCATTCTGGACCAACGACATAAGTACTTGACTTTTCTGACCACGTGCATGATTCCTGGCCCACACCACGACAGAAAGGTTTTACACCTAGACAGACAGAACCCCGTATGAGAGGTTCATCCCGTTAAGAGATACAGCGGGTGAGCTCCAGCGAGTATACGTCTACACACCCTTGACAAAAATAGAAATACTGGAAATGAAAAGGATGCTGCCCTGCCATGATAAAGACCCGGGGGGGTTCCACCGTGAATTAAAAGACATTCTCCGCATAGGGGATTACAAGTGCGCTGACATTATTAAATTATTGAAAGTACTGTT
Source organism: Lissotriton vulgaris (assembly GCF_964263255.1). Taxonomy (NCBI): domain Eukaryota; kingdom Metazoa; phylum Chordata; class Amphibia; order Caudata; family Salamandridae; genus Lissotriton; species Lissotriton vulgaris. Next base: position 121,025,337 of record NC_141695.1, on the reverse strand, counting down.
ACCAGCAGGTATTTACGAAAAGCTTAAAGAGAAAGATTGGGAGGTGGGAGAGAAAAAGATAAGTTGGGCAGAATTGGAAGCCGAGGATAAAGGCCGGCTCCCTGGTGTTGGTCTTGGGGAAAAAGCTAAAGCACTACCTGAACTCCTGATACAGGTCTTGCCAAGATTATTGGTTACTAAAAAGGAAGATTGGGATGCTATTTCAGCCTGTAAACAGAAACCAGAAGAAGACACTAGTAATTTTTATTCTAGATTCGAAAAATGTTTTTCTATCAATAGTGGCCTTAAGCCAAGTAGTGAATCATATCCACATCTTTTTGTGAGCAAATTAGTGGAGAATTCCTTAACCCCGATCAAGAATAGAGTATTGAAGGTTGAGAGTACCTGGCAAGCAAATAGCCCTTCCCAAATGTTGCAAATGTTACAATATCACCAGAACAGAATTAGAGAGGAACAGGAACATGAAAAGAGACGCATGAAAGATACGAAAATGAAAGTGCTAGTTGCACAATCGGAACCAGCTGATGGGCATAAAAAGGGCACGGCACCTGTTAAAGGGAACTGTAATTATTGCAAGCAACCAGGTCACTATGCAAATGAATGTGCTGTCCTGAAACACAATATAGCTACAGGCAAGACAAAAGAAAGGCCACATCCTCCCAGACAGAATAGCACCCCACAGAACACCCCACAGAACACGCAACAGACAGTAGCTCTACCCCAACCAATAGCTGCCACCCAACAAGTCACGCAACAAATGTACCAGTACGCACAGTCAGACTATCCAGAAAATCAACAGTACTCATGAAACAGCCTAGAGAGGGAGGTTGGCTTGCCCCTTATTGAAGTTCCTGTAGATCAAGAGGGTCCCTATGTACATAGTCGTGTATTGGGAAAAGACAGAAAATTTCTGATTGACACAGGGGCGAGCAGAACTACCATCAGTCACGACGAGGTTCCAGGGGCACCCCTCTCAGGCTCACAGAATATTTCCCTGGGATTTTCAGGAAAGCCTATTGTTAACGAAGTGTCAAAGCCAGTTTCCCTAGGAGTCGGTCCATTGTCCCGTACTACAGACTTGTTACTTACTAAGTCATGTCCAGAAAATTTGCTTGGTATAAAGACTTTGAAAGAACTAGGAGCAGTTATTTGTTGTTCTCCGGAAGGAGTGCGATTGTTTTTACGTGATTTTAAAGGACATTATGTGTTGAAAGATTTTGATCCTAGACTCCAGAATGTACCACAGCATTTATGGGCACAAGTTCCGACTGACGTAGGTTACATGCACATTACGCCATACCGTGTCACTCTCAAACCAGGAGTGGTACTGCCACGCATCCGACAATACAAGTTACCACCTGATGCCGTAGTAGCATTACTGAAAATTGTTGACGAACTCATTGCACAGGGAGTGGTAGTAGAAACTGACTCGAATGTATGTAATTCACCTGTCATCCCTATTCTTAAACGAACTGACTCTAATGCACCACCAGTCTACCGACTAGTGATTGACCTTCGAGAATTGAACAAATGTATAATTCCACAATACCCAGTGGTCCCAGACATTTCTTCATTACTGACTGCAATAGATTCCGAGGCAACGTTCGTCACTGTAATTGATCTAAAGAACGCCTTCTTCAGTGTCCCAATACATCCAGAGAGCCAATACTTATTCGGATTCTGTTTAAATGGACGCAGCTTCATATTTGCGAGAGCTCCTCAAGGTTTCACAGAAAGTCCTAGTATTTACAGTCAAGCATTGAAAAGACAACTAGACAGTATTCACATTCCTGCCAACACCGCACTGCTCCAGTATGTAGACGATATCCTGATCACAGCACGAACAGAACCAGACTGCGAACGTGCATCACTGACAGTCTTATACTTTCTGGCAGACAAGGGGCACAAAGTGTCCCCTTCTAAGTTACAATTCTGTGCACAGCAAGTGGTGTACCTTGGACACTTTCTGTCCAAGAGGGGTAGACAGCTAACACAAGACCGTATTCAGTTAATTGCTAATCTTTCACAGCCCAAGACACAAAAGGAAGTACGGGCCTTCATTGGACTCACTTCTTACTGCAGACAATGGATTCCCCAGTATGCATATCTAGCCAAACCACTCATACAGCTAACAACACAGGAGGCAGCGTCTTCGACTGTCCTCCCTTGGACACAAGAACATACACTTGCATTTGAAGAATTGAAAAAAGCCCTATGTCAAGCACCAGTTTTAGCGACTCCTTGTTACAGCAAGCCTTTTACGCTTTTTGTCACTGAACGAGAGGGTACAGCATTATCTGTCCTTACACAAGATCAAGCAGGAAAACACAAGCCTTGTGCTTATTTTTCTAGTACATTGGATCCAGTGGCCCAGGCTCTGCCTGCGTGCCTGAAATCAGTTGCAGCAACAGCCCTAGCAATAAGACAGAGTGATTCCATAGTGTTAGGACACCCTCTGACAGTACAGGTTCCACACTCAGTGGAAGTTCTCTTGAACAGGACTCAGACACAACATCTGACTGTAGCGAGACTGACAGGATATGAACTGACATTATTTCAGCCACACATAGAGATCAGACGATGCAATATTCTCAACCCTGCTACACTTTTGCCCTCAAGCACAACAGACACTGCACCACATGACTGTGTGGAAGTAATTAATACAGTGACGAAGCCAAGACAGGACTTGACAGATGTTGCATTGCCAGACCCTGACCTGACACTTTATGTGGATGGTTCTTGCATGAGAACAAGCACAGGAGAGTTAGTGGCCGCATATGCTGTGACCACTGATACTGAAGACATAGAGACACAACGAATAGATACACTGTCAGCACAAGCAGCAGAGCTCATCGCTCTGACACAAGCCTGCGTACGAGCCAAGAACTTGAAAGTAAACATATATACAGATTCACAGTACGCTTTCGGGGTCGTTCATGACTTCGGAGTGTTATGGAAGGAGAGAGGTTTCCTGACCTCTCATGGGGCCAAAATTCAGCATGGTCCCCTTATTCAGGCTCTGTTAGAAGCTATACACTTGCCTACAGCCATAGCCATCATGAAGTGCAAAGCACATACGAAAGCCAGAGACACCATTTCCCACGGTAATGACCTGGCAGATCGAACAGCCAAACTTACAGCCCAGACTCCAACAGACACTCCAATAGACATGACAAAGACAGAAGTGCCAACACTGACAAACTGCATGACAGTCAGGGATCCCACACAAGATGTACTCGACATACAGACACATGCCACTCCAGACGAAATAAAGAAATGGACTGAACAAGGAGGGGTCCAGACTGACCAAGGTTGGATGACAAAAGGCAAAGCTACATGGTTTCTTCCTGACTCTATGGTACAAGTCATCATAAACACAGCACATAGTCCAGCACACTTAGGAGAAAAGGCTATGCTAGGCAGTTTACAGAATATTTGGTTCAACAAGCACCTGCGTGCAGCAGCAAAACAGAAAGTATGCACCTGCATGATCTGTTGCCAGTTCAATCCAGGCAAAGGCATTCCAGTGGAACAAGGTGGATTTCATCCTCCTGACCACCCTTTTGAAGTCCTCCAGATGGATTATATCCAGATGGACAGATGTAGAGGATACAAATATGTCCTAGTAGTTGTATGTGCACTATCTAGATGGACAGAAGCATACCCAGTCCCAGATTACACTGCTGTAACAACTGCCAGGCAGTTGGTTCGAGAGTTCTTTCCACGTTACGGATTGCCCCGTGTTGTGTACTCAGATAACGGTCAGCCATTCTCTTCTGAATTAATGAAACAAGTATCTCTTCTGTTAGGGTACCAGTGGAAGTTCCATTGTGTACGACACCCAGAGGCAGCCGGACTTGTAGAGCGACACAATCAGACACTTAAGACAAAATTAGCGAAAGTCTGTGTAGAAAAAGGCGTGGATTGGATGGTAGCCTTGCCGGTTGCCCTCTTTTACATGCGTATGGTAGCTCATTCCAGAACAGGACTGTCCCCTTACGAGGTGGTTTTTGGTAGACCACCGAATATGTGGGGTACGCCTATGCCAAAGAGAATTACTGATGTTGACAGTAATGTGCTGACAGATTACCTGGCTTCCTTGATGTCTGCACTCCTCTCTTGTCGTTCACAGGTTGCAGCCGCCTTCCCCGACAACACCCAAGTAAAAGAACACTCCATCGTTCCAGGAGATGTGGTGCTAGTCCGGAATTTTGATTGTTCAAGCCCTCTCGAGCCCAGCTGGCGCACGCCGAAGTTAGTACTTCTTATCACGAGGACTGCCGTCAAGGTCGAGGGAAGAAAGGGCTGGATCCATGCTCAACACATCAAGAAATTCCATGGACATTCCGGAACTGTAATCGAAACTAAAGACTGCCCTGAAACCAGTGACTCAAAGCCCCCTTTGCTAGAAAAGACTCCGCAACAGGAGTATAGGTCCAAATTACGGTCTAGTAAGTCAGACAGCGTTTAATTGTTTAAGTCCACCCTGTGGTGAATCGGTTAGACAGGTTCCTGACATGTATAAGATCGTAGACCAGAATAGCAGACAGAGAGATAAGAAAGAAAAATACTGCAAGACCTTACGCAGTAGATGTATAGTAACTCTGATTATTATGTTTCTTCTAAGTATATCGATTATATGTATCAGCTTGACGCTACATGTTTTCTTTCCTCCTATTGGTTCACATATACATTCTTCCTTTAACGACACTGTAGAGCACACATTCAGTGATCTGCCACCCCATGAACTGTCATATCGACTAGCACTGCGCAACAATACTTTTATTCGAATGTTGCACCATTCTCATCAGACCAGCAATGTAACGAATTGCTGGGTATGTGGCCGACTCCCACCTTATCAGAAAACGAAGGGAGTGCTGCCCCTCTTTCCTTTCCCATTCTCGCACAATGGTTCGTGCGGAGCATGGTTTGCTTTAATGTCATCACAAGACAGAAAGTTCACAGATTCCCAGAGTGAATGGATCTGGGGAGATTTAAATAAAGTAATGAATAAAGCATGTTACCCAGACGAAGATGGTCTTCCCCAGAGAAAAGGAACAGATCTAGAAAATGAAGTGTACGAACAAGGAAATGCTTCCCTTAACTTTATGATCCTGAATGTCCAGTCCGAGAAAAATACAGGTCCACCGTTCATAACAGTCTTACCCGTAAAAGGTGAATTATGCGTTAGAAAGAAAGGATCCGTGCATTTAGGACACAGTGATTGCAATACTGTAGTCGAGTTCAATGATAAAGGGAAGTCTACTTTCAAAGCTTCCCGCCATTCCTATTTTATTTGTGGTCAGACAGCCTATGTACGTCTGCCCTTAGACTGGGGTGGGACGTGTTATATAGCGTTCCTACTGCCACCCGTCTTTCTAGCCCCATCCCATTATCATCGAGATTCCCGACTAGTACATGTTAGACACAAGAGGGAGACTGATTCCCCAGTTGTCGATCAGACTGAGACAGCTTTGGAGCAATATACAGATTTCAATAAAGGATTCTTTTTTTTCATAGGTCCCGTCCAAAACAGTAAATTAATACGCAGGTTAACAAGAACTCTTGAAGCAGTAGTGAATGAGACTACTTCTGCTCTAGCTAACTTGACCGAGGAGCAGTCTGCTATGAGACTTGTTGTTCTTCGGAATCGCCTTGTTCTTGACGTCATCCTGGCAGATAGGGGCGGGGCTTGTAGAGTGATCGGCTCCAGTTGTTGCGTGTTTATTCCTAATAACTCGCCATCCGTGTATGCAGCAATAACAAGACTCCATAAGATAGCTCACGAGATACACCAAAACCCAGGCACATGGACTTGGTCCGGTTGGCTCTGGAGTGTAATATCAGCATGGGGATGGAAAGTATTGTCATTCCTAGGAATGATACTGTTAGTTATATTCAGTTGCTTATTCTCTGTCTGCAATGTGGCCCAACGATTTGCGGCTTGTGTGCCACTGCCTGTATTCCCCATCCACGTATACAAAAGAAAAAAGACGAGCAAATGATGCTGTATGATCAGATATATGGTATCATGAATCATGAATATAGACGTGTCCTGAAGGGCACAGTAGGGGACAAGGAGGGAATGAGGAAATAGAAATTTTACGTGGCCAGTGTGTCCCCTGCATGTACCCTCTGTATATACATATACCCCATTTATGTCCATGTCACCATGCAATTCCTTTCTCATGCCTGTAATAATAATGCCTCTGCATTTCCGTCCAATGTTAGCATGTCAGTTACCAAGCCCTCCATGAAAGAAATGTTAATTCTTCACTGAGGCCTATGTTGCCAATGCATTTACATGGTGCACGTTTAAAAGTCGAGATGAACTCGTTTTTGTGGCTCAGCCGAGCCAGGACCCGAATTCAGGCTCCATGACTCCTGACACTCTGAAATCTGCAGTTTAGTTATTTGTCCCTGACCTCTCACATACTTCCTGCTCAGCCGAGAGGTGCCCAACTCGGCCTGCCAAGACAGTATTTTGCCTACAGTTATCTGCTATGCTCCACAGAAACACATTCCTGCTTAATGAAAAGGGTAAACATATTCCGCCTGCAGAAGATAGGGCCTAGCCTTTCTGTCTCCATTCAAGTGATCTACAGAACCCGCATCCATAGAAGGCCCATGGCCCCACGCAATGCACAAAGAAATATATGCACACACTAGTATTTAGTGATGAGCAGCCTTTGCTCGAGCGACCTTTAAGGCAGATAATACATCCTCCAAACTCAAGATATCAGATAATACCAGAAGTGCAGGTCGTCCTGACATCCAAGACTTCTCTACTAGAACGAAAGTCAGCTCCCCCCAGTTTCCCCCAGTTACACGTCATTTCTAGGTCATGACCAAGTTTGCACGCACAAGTAGGGTAAAGGTTCCTGCTGACCATGCAGACCCCCTCCATGTATCCACCCACCTATGATTCATCAAGTGAACACCCACGTGTACGCCTTCTTACACGCCCTTTTCACGCCCATGTGCTCTTATCTCTCTCTTTCACTTGCTCCGCCTGGAGTGCTCCGCCTTCTCTATGCAAGTTAATGTATGTTTTAAGTATAAATATTGAACTCTGTGAATAAAGTTCAGATGACGATCCTTCCTGATCCCTAGTGGTGATGGAACCCGATTCTCCCTTAACTCGAGTTACTGAATTAAAGCCCTTCTGAATCGGACACCACGGACTCTGCCTCTCATTATATGCATGATCCTTGTTAATGTATAGAAATTCCGACAGGGTAATTATTTTATTTACCACAGTGTTGTACATTAACAGAGATGAAGTATGTGATGCTATAGGCAGTGGTGCACAAATGTGCTTTGTTTTGTTCATTGAGAGATGAAGTATGTGATGCTTAAGGCAGTGGTGCACAAATGTGCATTGTGTTGTAGATTTGGAAGTACAATGAAGTTCTTACTATTGGCTTTGACATGCCCTCATGTCAGCTTGAATTCTGAGTCTGTCTTGCTTGAGCTTTTTGCGCACACAGGCAGGCCCCCAAAGTGCTCAAGCTGTTTGGGTTATTCACGTTCAAGGTTGCTTTGTTTTTAGAGAGGAGATTGTTGAATGTACCGGCGGAACATGTGAGAATGTAGAGGGAATGTGGGCACTCATTTTGCCTTTGAAATGTTTGCATGCAAGGTGACCAATTGCAGTACGTTTCTTTGGCGCGGAAGGAAAGACTCTCAAACCTTCCAGTGTGTTTTGAGACTATAAAGTTGAGGTTTGTTGACTTAGAAATCGGGATTGTTTGAGCCTGAACGGTGGATGTATCATCAGTGCAGGCACCTGGTTGCTGAGTCTCCTGACTTCGGCTGTGAGTCCCCCAGTCGGGAGTGGGTCAGTATGTAGATTGCACCAGGTGAAGTGTTTGGTTTTTGTTTAGCACATTGTGATGCGTGGCTGTTTATGTCTTCATATTCAGTTTCCAGTGGCTATAATCACCGATTTTGTCAGCTAAAAGTTTACTTTTGGACCCAATGGCGAACTTTATTGACCATTTTTTGATCCCATATGTGGCACAATTAAAATCATACATCAAAGATACAACAGATCTACTTGGAGCCCTTCAAGGCATAATGTGGCAAAACAACTACTGCCTGATGACGATGGATGTGGTCGCCCTAATACCCTGGATCTGCAGGCCTGTCAGTATTTTCTGCAAGAAAGGAACATCCACTTCAAAGAACATAATGAGATGCTGATGGATATGATCACTCTATGCTTAACAAATAATGTCTTTCTACTTGGAGAGGACTTATATTGTCAGCGGAATGGAGCGGCTATGGGGTTTTCCTTCAGCCCCAGTTACGCTTGTTTGGTAATGGGGTGGTGGGAAAACGAGATAGCATGGAACATCAGGAATGAACAATATACTAAACAAATAGTCAGATAGATGAGATTCATAGATGATCTCCTCGTAGTCTGGGATGGAAACGAAGAGGAGTTCCAGGAACACTTTAACACCCTTAATACAAGCATACCTAATCTAAATTTTACTTGTGAAATAAGTAAGGAATAGTATTATCTATCTGTGACTTAAAGAAACGTGTACTTCAGCATGTACGGGTGACTAAGAATAAAGACAGGATCAATGCTGTGGCTAAGCACATGGAAACACATCATAATGCTAATTGGAAAGCATTAAAATTCTATGGGATCAAATCTATACCGGTAAATGAAAGAGGAGGAAACCGGGAAAAGAGACTGCGCCAAAATGAATCTCAGCATATCTTGAATTTAAGAACCATGACACCTTATGGGTTACATCAGTCAGAAGAACTGTATATACATTTGTAAATTTCCTTTTAGCTTCTCTTAAGATGCACTAGAAACTAGGGAGTATGGTGGTGAAAACAATGAATGCATTCAGTGAACACGATATCCATAAACTTGCTTTGCAGGGAAAAGTTGTTGGCGGTTTGAGAGCCCACTGGAGGGCACACATGTTTGGGGTTGGTTATAGATGAATTTGAACCAACAGTTAAAAATAATCATGATGCCATAAACGCAATTCCCACTGGAGGGATGGAAAATGTATAATCATATTGGGGAACAGAATGGAAGAAAAGATGTGAAATTCACACTTAAATGTACCCACTGGAGGAGTGAACACTCGGTAGGCTTTTGGCATCAAATATGTGCATTTAAAAGTTTGTTCACAAATATTGACAAATGCCATAAAAACTGCTTCTTTCTGCCAACAAATATAACAGTGCTATTGTGATATGGAATATCGTAGTTGGGGCCACCTTGATTTAAATATGGTGAACACTGTGTGAAAACATTTTATTTGTGCACCGTGTAATTAATAAGAATGTAAATTGGTTAATACTCGGAACTACAACTTCCAGAAATCGCTGGTGTAGTCCGAGAAAATACACAGGAAATGTTGTAATCAAGGTTTCCTGGAAACTGAAAGTTAAAAAAGTGAATAATCATGTGATTAGTTGGCCGTGAACAAGGTATTGGGATATACCGGAACGCGTGGGCTAATCTGTGTTGGCTTTATAGAAAAATCATTGAAGAATACATTAATATCGTGATAAGAATCCTGCTGGTGTGCGGCCCTTTTACTTCTTAAATGGAGGTTTTTGGTTTACATGATTGGCGGTTTGGTTCCACCGCGAGGGCGACGCACCTTCTCAAGTAGCGCCGAATGCTGGGGAAAAGTGATATATATATATCTCCAACAAGCAGGTAGCCCCAAAAAGTAGTGATGGCCCAAGGACACAATTTGCTAAAAATGTAATGGCGATTGTGCAAGCAGGCAGCAAAGACAGAACAGACATCTATGAATGAGTCGCCAAACGAGTCTGAGTACCTTCGTCAGTGGCACTTCTTCATTGAATAAAAGCACTGTCAACTGCACATTAAATATTCAAAAGTCCCCCCCAGATGGGCATGGCCCTCTCACGGCCTTCTGGTCTTTGTAGTATGCAGTGTTTCAGACCGCAGTGGGAAGGCCTTCTTCATGAACTATCATGACAATTAAAATCCCATGTGGGTTGATGTCCCCTCCTGCCTGCGGCCTGCCCCGCTTTCCAAAGCATCACAAGAGCATCCAAGTCGGCTCCACCCTGCTTACGGAGCTGTCATTTGCATGTCTTCCGTAATTTCCAGCATCAATGAGAACCGCGCGGACCTGCTGAGCGCAGTGGGCCTCACTACACGGCTGGGCAACAGCCGTAATCCATCCAACAAGCAGGTAGCCCCAAAAAGTAGTGATGGCCCAAGGACACAATTTGCACAAAATGTAATGGCGGTTTTGCAAGCAGGCAGCAAAGACAGAACAGACATCTATGAATGAGTCATCAGTGATGTCACTGACCATGTCATGAATGATGTAATATGTGACATCACCAGTGGATTGCGGGCGCAAGAGTTATAGTTAGTACAACTATCTATATTGGAGGAATTTCATTGGTTTTGTATGAGTGAAATGTCCAGCTAACTACAACACCGCTGAAACATATGGTTTTTTCAGTGAATTTCAAAGGTTTTTAAATGCAAATTCCTAACTATAACAGGCCTGAAACCTATGTTTTTTTCAGTGAATTTCGAAAATTTATTAAATGCTAATTCCTAACTATAAAATGTCTGAAACCTATGATTTTTTTCAGTGAATTTCAAAGGTTTCGCAAAGGACAATTTTTAAATGTATTTATTGTTATATTTATTTTTTTGATACTGATTTACTACATTTTGTTAAACTATTTATTTTTGGATATTTTATTTTTTAAATGGCATAATTACATTATACATTACATTACAAAATATACTTTCTCAAAATGAATTACTGTAGTATAATATACTTTGCAAATAGGCAATAGACTTTTAAGTACAGTAGTTACAGTTGTTGCAATGGGCAACACAATTTCAAACACAATGCAACATTGAGCTCAATGGGAATTTCTAGTTAAATTCAATTAGTTACTTTATGGATTACTTTTCTAACCTCAGGACTGGATCCTAGATTCAGTCTTGGGACATCTCCAGTAAACAGTTGAGTAAAAGCGTTTTGGTTACAGTATTGATTTTTAAGGAATATTATTGTATTTTAAAAGTTGACACTTAAAAACTTTTTCACATAGAATTACCAATGTTATCCTATGGGAGGAAATTCACTTAGCAGGTAAGTAGTGTTATTGTTACTTTTTCTTACTCCATGGTGGATCCTGGATCCAGGACCGATGCATCTCCTCTAAACAGTTGAAAGAATGCGTTTAAGTCATAAATGCGATTTTTAAGGAATATTTGTAGTTCGTGAAAATCAACACTTAGAAACTTTTCTTGTGAAAACCAGACAATGGATTCCTATGGAAGAAAATACAAGTTACTGGTAAGTACGGTTAGAATTACTTTTCAGGATCAGTATTCGGCTTAAAGATGCAGCACTGAGGTCTCTCCTGATAACAGGTGAGTAAATCGGAATTTGTAGTTCGGCTGATTTTAGAGGAATATTTGTAAGTTCCAAAACCCCACACTTAGAAGAATTTCCAAGTGAAACCAGTCAATGTTAGCTGTGGAAGGAAATTCAAGTTACTGGTAAGTTCGGTTAGAATGACTTTTCAGGATAAGTACTGGGTTCAAAGATGCAGTACTGAGGTCTTTCCTGATAACAGGTGAGTAAATCGGAATTCGTAGTTCGGCTGATTTTACTTCGTTCCATTATATATAGAGACACTTTCCTACACCATCCCTTCCCTTCAGCACTGTGCAAACACGCCCTGTGGTGCGTTTTAAGTTGGGGAAAAAATTCCTCTTCAATCCTGAGGGTCCGTAGAGTCCAACTAACCACTAGGTACATCCAGTAAGAGCCACAAAGCTGCGTAGCAGATAGATGTAAAAAGGCGCACGGCCTGCACCACCTCTCTGCAACGCAGCGCAGTGACACTTCCTGGAAGCCCCTGGTGGGCTATTTGGACCCCAGGGTTCCTCAGGATTGAAAAGGAATTTTTCCCCAACTTAAAACGTGCCCCAGGGCGTATTTGCACACGTCACCTCAGGCCCCGTCCCCTCCCTTCACCAGTGTGTAAACGCGCCCCATGGTGCGTTTTAAGTTTGGAGATTAAGTCCCCTTGAATCTTGAGGGTCCCTAGGGTCAAACTAGCCCACTAGGTACCTCCAGTAAGTGCCACAGATCTGCGTTGCAGACAGGTGTAAAAAGGGGCGAGGCCTCTGAACACCTTTCTGCAACGCAGATCCCTGGCGCATACTGGAGGTACCTGGTGGGCTAGTTGGCCCCCAGGGACTCTCAAGATTGAAGAGGAATTTATTCCTCAACTTAAAACGCACCACAGGGCGCATTTGCACAATGGTGAAGGAAGGGGGCGGGCCTGAGGTGACATGTCTGCAAACACGCCCAGTGGCACGTTTTAAGTTGGGGAATTAATTCCTCTTCAATACTGAGGTCCCCTGGGGGTCAACTAGCCCACCAGGTACCTCCAGTAAGCGCCAGGGAGCTGCATTGCAGAGAGGTGTTCAGAGGCCTCGCCCCTTTTTACAACACTGTGCAACGCAGCTCTGTGACGCTTACTGGAGGTACCTGGTGGGCTAGTTGGCCCCCAGGGGACCTCAGGATTGAAAAGGAATTAATTCTCCAACTTAAAGCGCACCACAGGGCGTGTTTGCACACATATCACCCCAGGCCCCGTCCCCTACCTTCACCACTGTGCAAACGCGCCCGTGGCGTGTTTTAAGTTGAGGGATTAAGTCCCTTTGAATCCTGAGGGTCCCTGGGGTCCAACTAGCCCACCAGGTACCTCCAGTAAGCGCCACAAGGTTGCGTTGCAGAGAGGTGTAAAAAGGGGCGTGGCCTGGAGCACCTCTCTGCAATGCTGCCCTGTGGCACTTACTGGAGGTACCTGGTGGGCTAGTTTCCCCCCGGGAACCCCCAGTATTGAAAAGGAATTCATTCCCCAATTTAAAATGCGCCACAGAGTGCATTTGCAGAGTGTGTTTGTGAGGTGGCTGGGCCTAGGGACGATTGTGCCTTTTAACGTGTACATGGCCCCACTGGAGAAGAGGGTCAGCTCGTACGGCGTGTCAGTCATCAACTACGCCGACGACACTCAGCTGGTCGTTACCCTTTCCCACCCTCACCACGCCCCATCCGACCTCCACAGCTGCCTTTCCGAAGTCCACAGATGGATGAATCTCTCCTCATTAAAATTGAACGGGTCCAAGACTGAGATCCTCCTGATCGGCCACAATGGGCCCTCTCTACCATCTCACCTTTGGCCCAGGTGCCTAGGGGACCCTCCCGCACCCAAGGAAGAGGTCAAGAGCCTTGGTGTGTGGATTGAGAAAGACATGAGTTTTAAAACCCAGGCAAAGAGAACCGCAGGGACATGCTTTGGACTACTCAGAGCCTGCAGGAAGATCTTTCCCCTGCTCCCAGAGACCGCAAGGAGGCTCCTCATCCAGGGTCTAATCCTGGCAAGATTAGACTACTGTAACGCTATATACTTGGGAGCCCCTGAAGCCACCTTGAACTCACTGCAGAAAGTCCAAAATGCCGCAGCCCGCCTACTTACGGGCACACCTGGAAGATGCTCCGCCAGGCCGGCCCTCAACTCTCTCCACTGGCTCCCAGTCAGAGAAAGGGTCTTGTTCAAAGCCCTCTGTCTGGCCCATAAAACACTCAACAACAACGGTCCCCCTCTTCTGAAAGAACTTTTAATCCCATACAAAGCAGAGAGGGATCTCCGGTCCAATGCAGAAAATCTCATTGCAGTCCCTAGAGTGAGAAAAGCCAAGACCGGTGGCCGTCGCTTCTCGGTTCACACGGCGAAACGATGGAACCAGTTACCCCGAAAACTTAGGACAGAACCGAACTATCTCCAGTTCAGAAAGACCTTAAAGACCTTCCTTTTCCCGCAAATATAATCCCACTAGTTGGCTAAAACCCCTGGAGAAGCAGATCAGCGCTGGGATGCTCTTCGGAGTTACTACGCGCTTTACAAAACCATTAAATAAATAATAAATAAATAAATTAAAAAAAAACATTTGTGAAAGGGGTGTGTGTGGCCCTCCTTCCTTTTACGTTTTTGGGGCCCTGGGGACCCTATCACCCAGGGCCTCATCCCTAAATTAAAATTAAAAAAAAATTATTTACAGGAAAGGGGCCGCGTGGCCTCCCTACCGTGCCCACTTCCGGGCCCCGGAGACCCCATCCCCCGGGGCATGCCCACACTTTAAAATATTTTTATGGAGGGGGCTGCACAGCCCCCCTCCTCAGGCCACTTAAGGCCCCGGGGATCCCATCCCCCAGGGTTGGTCAGTGTTTTATTATTATTAATTTTCTTAATGGGGAGGGGCCCACCGAGTGCCCCCCCTCCCGGGCCACTTATGCCCTCCTGTTGGGGACCGTGGGGGGTCCCCAATCTCCCCACGGTCCCAGCAGGCTCCCCGCCTCCTGCGAAAGCCGACATTGCTTTTCCACATGGGGAGCAGCTAATATGCTGCTCCCCATGTGGAAAAGCAATCTGCTTTGCTTCATTAAAGCGGGAGCAGGTTTTCCTGCTCTCGCTTCAATAAAGCAAAGCAGTTTGCAATGGCAGGGTGGGAGCCGCAAGGCTCCCGCCCTGCCATTGCAAACAGCAGTGTCCCGGGGTGGGCACCCTGGGACACTGTAGGAGCCGGCCCTGGGGGGTGGCGGTCCCCAGGGCCATCAAGGGCAGCGTGGCCCCCCTCTCACCTTTGTCAAAGCCCTGGGGGATGGTGTTCCCCAGGGCTGGGGGTCCGTCACAGTCCCCCAATTAACATATTTAGACCCCGGGGAGGTGGCGGTCCACACAGGATATTTTATTTTTAGAAAGCCATGGGGTGGCGGTCCCCGGGCCTGCAGGGGGGACGTGAGCCCCCGCCATAATTTTGTAAAAGCCCCGGGGGGTGGCGATCCCCGGGGCTGCGGGGTGCCGTGAGCCCCGCGTATATTATAAGAAAGCCCTGGATGGCGGTCCCTGGGCCAGTGTGGGGGGGGATTGGGCCCCCTC
Source organism: Lissotriton vulgaris (assembly GCF_964263255.1). NCBI lineage: Eukaryota > Metazoa > Chordata > Amphibia > Caudata > Salamandridae > Lissotriton > Lissotriton vulgaris. The sequence continues at coordinate 121,010,337 of NC_141695.1, read as the reverse complement.
ACACTTTTTGTCAGCATGCCCCCAGAGGGCTAATTAGCCTTGTAGTGTGGGAACCGGCACTTGGGGGTCAGGGTGTTTCTACCCTGCCCCCTTTTCGTATTTTGCGCTTTTTTTTATAGGTTTCTTGTGCCTCGGTTCTTCCGAGGCATGAGATGGCTGCCAACACTGCCTGATTTGGAGTGCTGACAGCTAATTAGCATGCAGCTCGTGCACGGCAGGGTCCGCGGATCCTCAGCAGATCCTCCGAGGCCATAGATATATATGTACATTTAAATGTCATTTTCTCAGGAACTACTAAACGGATTTACACCAAATAATCAAAAGGCACGAGTCTGAACCGAGGACTACAACTTTGCCAAATTTGGTGTAATTCCGTTCAGCCGTTTGGGCTGTAGCCGCAATGAACGGTACCTATGGAAAATTGCATGGGGAAAACACGTTTTGGGACCACTGTTCCCAATAAGGTGTGCGGCTGCGCGCCCGCCCATGGAAGTCCCTCAAGCGCGCAGTGTCCCATTTTTAGCGCACACATACCACACAAAGCACATTGAGACCGTTCGCGCCGCCGCTTTCAAAATGCAAGCGGCATGAAAATCGGTCATTTCAAGTGGCTCCTGTTACTGTACTTGCTGCAATTGTTTTCCTAATAGTGGGATGCTGCAGGGCTGATTGTTTGCCTTTGAAAGAGTACTCATGTTAATTGCAGTGCTCACCTGTGCTTCGTTTTGTTTAGCAGTTGGAGCCTCGGACTGTGAGCACGCTGGAGCTGCTCCTCTCGTAATTCTCCTTTGCCAGCAACTTGCGGTACCCGCTCCGCGGGTCCCGCTTCGCGTTTGGGTACTTTGTCAGTGCTGCTGGAATTGCGCTGAGACTTCTAAGATCTTTGTCAACTGTGCCTCTGTGGTGTGGGGTGTGCAGGGCTGCGAGCGAGGTCAGGCGTGGACTTCAAGTCCCAGGAGCGCCTGACACTCGGCATTACCAGCAGCTGACCCGCTCTCCCTGCTGGCTCCTCCCCCGCCTCAGCGCGGCTAAATCCAACTCGGCTGCCTTCCTGACTGTTTCCTCACCTGTGCTTCGTTTTGTTTAGCAGTTGGAGCCTCGGACTGTGAGCACGCTGGAGCTGCTCCTCTCGTAATTCTCCTTTGCCAGCAACTTGCGGTACCCGCTCCGCGGGTCCCGCTTCGCGTTTGGGTACTTTGTCAGTGCTGCTGGAATTGCGCTGAGACTTCTAAGATCTTTGTCAACTGTGCCTCTGTGGTGTGGGGTGTGCAGGGCTGCGAGCGAGGTCAGGCGTGGACTTCAAGTCCCAGGAGCGCCTGACACTCGGCATTACCAGCAGCTGACCCGCTCTCCCTGCTGGCTCCTCCCCCGCCTCAGCGCGGCTAAATCCAACTCGGCTGCCTTCCTGACTGTTTCCTCACCTGTGCTTCGTTTTGTTTAGCAGTTGGAGCCTCGGACTGTGAGCACGCTGGAGCTGCTCCTCTCGTAATTCTCCTTTGCCAGCAACTTGCGGTACCCGCTCCGCGGGTCCCGCTTCGCGTTTGGGTACTTTGTCAGTGCTGCTGGAATTGCGCTGAGACTTCTAAGATCTTTGTCAACTGTGCCTCTGTGGTGTGGGGTGTGCAGGGCTGCGAGCGAGGTCAGGCGTGGACTTCAAGTCCCAGGAGCGCCTGACACTCGGCATTACCAGCAGCTGACCCGCTCTCCCTGCTGGCTCCTCCCCCGCCTCAGCGCGGCTATAATTCTCCTTCCTAACCCAGCAACGCGGGAGCGCGCGGGAGCGCGCCGGGAGAAGCCCGGGACAAGGGCGGGACCGTCTGAGGCCGTCAGAGGCCGAAGGAGGCTGGGCTGGGCCCCCTCCCTTGGTTTTATAGTTGCTATATATCCTGTTGTGTTGTTTTCACAAGCTGATTACGTATTTTATCGATTCGGTTAAATTTGATATCAAATTGTATAATTGCTATTTTCTTAATCTTTTCCCCCCTCCCTTTAAAATAGTCTCATGACGGCTAAAAAATTACGTTCTGGACGAGTGATTGTGGGGAGATCTGGGTCTAAAACTAAATCTAATCCCCTACGAAACAAAATAGCATCTACGATGCAGTTGAAGGGCCAATGTCAGCTCTTTAATCTTTGGGACAAAGGGAAAGATAAACCCACAGATTCACAGTCCACGAGCGAAATTCCAGGTTGCAATGTAGCGGTGTCAGTTAATGAGGTCATTAATGTCTCCTCTAGTCTAAGTATGGTGGCCAGTCAATCTTTGCCAATTGTAGTCAGTTCGGAAGAATTAAGGGGCTTACCTTTGTCCTCAAATAATGTACAGCCAAATCAGAATAATTACCTGAATTCTACGGGCAGTATGCCTACAAAATCTGATGATATTGCTCCCGCATCGGCTACATTAAGGGAAACACTTAAAGTTATATCCCCTGTAGTAGGGAATGAATTCACTCTGCCTGATATTGATTTAACAGCTCATAGGGCGCGGATGGAAGTGTTTCAGGGGATCTCTACAGGTGTTCCAGTGGAGGAAGTTATTACGATTTCAAGTACTGGTCCCCTAAGTAGTACTCCCTCTAATAAATTGGATTTCTCCCTCCCACAATTAAATCTTACAACCTGTTCAGGCCCTGTGTTGAACAATTTAGTGGAGGGTTCTCCAAAGATTAATGGGAGACTAATCTCTAATTCCTTGTCATCTCTGGAATCAGTCTTGTCTTCGATCTTAAGATTGCTGGAAAAATTTGTGGGAGGCTCGGAATGTATCTTCGATACCGTAACACAGATTCTGCAAGTTCTGATATTAAACAGAGAAGAACTAGTATCAGATCCTTCTAGTCCAGTGGCCCCACGGTTGATGCCACAGAAAATAAGTGCTCCTTGTTCTTCAGTAGAGTTGGATGTAGAGCTCTCCTCTCCTTTGTTAGAAAGTCAAAAGGAAAGGCAGCCCATAGTACTCTCAACTATCTCTAAATCCTCTAAAGCGGTTTCGGCTGGTGCTAATTGTATAGCCCCGCTTAGTGACGAGATAGAAGTAATAACAACTCCTCCTCCTGATGCCAAATCTGATTTGCCTTCCCTCTTTCCAATATTTTCTTTGCCATCAAAAAAGGAAGAGGAAATTCCTAAAGGAAAAACGGGATTGAAGGGAAATACGAGTTCTCAGAAACATAAAAAGATTAGAATGAAGAAGAGGAAACCTATTCGTAGGTTTGCTAAAAAAAGACAGAGGAAACTTCTTTTTGATAATAATGTGGAGGTAAATATAGATGACCCCCCGCAGGCGGAGCAGTGTCCAACCCCTAAGGTTGAAATTAGGGTGGTATCGCCTAAAGAAGTTGCCACCTCCTCTGGGTTTGGTCCAGTAAACTTAACTAATCCCTTTCTTCCTAAGGTTTCTCTCCCATCTACTAATCCCTTTTCCTATTGTAAGGTTAGTCAAGATCCTTGTCAAGCTTTATCCAAGATTAGCCCACCATTTGTTATTCTACCCCCTTCTAATTTAAATCCTATAGCAGTACCCTTTCAGGCACCATCCTTATCGACAGTTGTCCTTCCAAAGGAAAAAACAATTGTGGATACATTATTCCTTGATTTCTCGCCCCTTTTTGAACCAGATTTAATTTTGAATAGATCTGCCCTGTTACTTTGTTTTAAAGAGATCGAAGGTTTGAAATTAGTTCAAACCTCCGATCTAGATGTTGTACTTCTCCTCAAATCTTATGCGGGGAATCCTTTAAGATCAACAAGGGTGAAATTTTATTCAAAAGTTGTGTTGAATCTTGTTTTGCAATGGGCTGAGGAATTACAAATTAGAGGGATAGATGTGATGCCTTATTTTGGGGAAAAACGTATTGTAAATAGTGCGGTTAATCCCGCATTATCATTTTCCTCCAAGTTTGATGCGCGAGTGTCAGATTGGTCTAATCTCGGTTCTGAGAACCTAAAAGTTTGTGTGGCTAGCAATGAAAGGCTGGTTTCTTATAAAAACCCTTCCCTCAAACAAACAGAGAAGGATGATCAATTTAAATGGAGTTGGCTCCCGGGAGTTCTTGCGAGTAAATCCGCTCCCCGCTCCAGTCAGGATTCCAATTTTTAACAGGGAGCTGAGATTTATCTCATGGAACACGGCCGGATTTAAAGATAATAAGGATAAATTGGGTTTCCTTCATGCTCAAAAGGCAGATATAATCTGCTTGCAAGAAACTTGGGTTGATGGAAGTGTTATTTTGGATAAAGATTATTTTGTTTTGGATTGTAGCGCAACCAGCACTAGAAGAGGCCATGCTAAGGGAGGATTAGCATGTTTATTATCAAATAGATTGCAATGGAACTTTACTCACTATTTGGATCCAGGAAAAATGTTTCAAGCAATAACTTTGAAAGATGTTTTTGAAGATTGCCCTAATAGATTGCTGATTATACTAAATATTTATATTCCTCCCAATTGTTGTTTCAATAATGGTTTAAAAACTTTATTCACTTTCTTAACAAAAGTTTTGGAGACCTCACCTACTCCGCATGTGTTAATGTTTGGGGATCTAAATTGTAAGGTATCTAACAGTGGGTTGGAATTGTTTAGAAATATTCCGTTGGAAGAGTCTCTGAATATACCTCCAGCTCAATTTCCCCCAAATATAAAAACTGACAAAAGAGGTAAACTTATTTTAGATGGTTTACATAATGCGGATTGCTTAATTGTAAATGGGAGGCTTCCGTCTGATATTCCGGCAGCTTTTACTCATAAATCTAGTAAGGGAAAATCTATTATTGATTTTATCATGATAGATTATGCCGGTTTTCACCTATTAAAAGATATGAAGGTCATTGAATCGAATCTTAGTGACCATAATGTATTGACGCTTTCTGTTTCCATTAGTCTTCAGAAAGTGGTTCCATGGAGGCTGGATATAGATTCTGTGAATTTTGACTCCAGCACAGGGAAATGTTTTTGGAACATCAGCACGGTGGAAAACCTGGCACCTCTCTTATGTATTACTGTCGAGAATCTTCCTCTTTGGGAGGGGAAAGAGTTGTATTGTTTTGTAAAATTTTTAGACTCTGTAACAGCTTGTGCAAAAGAGAAATCAGGTGGGAAACAGTCCCTTGTAGCTCCTTACCCTCTGCGGGCTATAAATAGAGAAATAAATAAAATTATAAGGGGGCAATTTTTATGTTTTACTCGAGAAGCTAAGTTTAGGTTATCTACTCTGAAAAGAAGGAGAGTTAGACTCAAGGCCCGCTTAAAACGCTCTAAGGAAGATGCCCTCTGGATTCAATTGAGGGAAGCTTCTTTTAATCATCAAAGTAAGACCTTTTGGTCCTTAATTGGCAAAGGATGCGGTACTAGAGTCAGTCCTACGCCCATTGCCATCGAGGAACAGGTATGGGTTCACTATATTGAAAAGTTGTACAGTAATAATAAGTCTCAAGGTATTAATGTTGAATTTGAAGATGCTGCGACTATACTTGACGGTCCGTCAGAAAAAGAAATCGAATGTGCCATTAAGAATATGCGTTCCTCAGGGGCGATGGGTCCTGATAAAATTCCAATACTAGTATTAAAAAAGCAGAGTGAACTCTGGAGTAAAATACTCTTTCCCGTGTTTAAATTCTGTTTTTCTAACGGAACAGTCCCCCCCTCCTGGAAAGGAAGCATTATTGTCCCTTTATATAAAAAAGGGGCAAGAGATCTCCCACAAAATTATCGGCAAATTGCCCTGCTTGATGCCATCGGCAAGGTGTTTGCAAAGTGTGTGCTTTCTTTAATCAACGATTGGGTATCTGAACATAATATTCTGCCTCTGGAGCAAACAGGTTTCAGACGAAATCATGGAACCTTAGATAACCTGACCGCATTGCAAGTTATCAATGAAAAATATGTGAAAGTGCGGGGTGGTCAGGTATATGGCGCCTTTATTGACTTTACCACCGCTTTTGATAAAGTAGATAGAAATCTGCTGTGGAGAAAGTTAGTTAATCTTGGTATGCCTGCTTCCCTAATTAAGTTGGTCCGCGCCTTATATTCTGACACCTGGTGCAGAGTCTTACTTGGAGGTGATCGCGGCGCTTCCAAATTAATCCAAACATCTAATGGGTTGAAGCAAGGTTGCCTTTTGGCTCCATTGCTATTTTCATTGTACACTGTTGATTTACCCATCGCTCTTTCTGCATGCGCCGGTATTGCCCCATCTTTGGGGGGTGTTCAAATTGCATGCTTGATGTATGCAGATGACATCTTAATTTTGGATCTCACCCCAAAGGGCCTAAATGACCGATTGCACGCACTTCATAAATACGCCGAAAGTCATTTTCTATCAATAAATACGGCAAAAAGCAAGATAATTTGTTTTTCTGGTAGAAAGAAACCTAAATGTTTTACCTTTCCATGGGTTGTAGGGGGGGAAAAACTAGAATGTGTGAAATCTTATACCTTTTTAGGTAAAATTGTCACTCACAATCTAAGTGACAAATCACACATAGACAATAATTCCCGGAAGGCGATTTCCCAGGGAAAGAGCCTAGTCTCCCTATATAAAGCCACAGGTAGAAGGCATTTCTCTATTTTATTAGATGTTTTTAGAGCGAAAGTACCAGCCTCCCTGTTATATGGCATTGAATTAGTTGATCCAAAAAAATGGAGTTTTCTCAACTCGGCAGAGGGAAAAATTCTTCGGAGTTTAATGTCTGTTGGCACTGTAAATTCGACTGCTTCCTTGCGTCAGGAATTGGGTTTACGCAGCAGTAGGGCTCAAGGTCTTGCTAGTATCATACGTTGGGTAGTAGCATTATCTAAAGGTGAACCCAATACCTTGAGAGCCTTGATAAAAAAGGAATTGCTAGGATCTTTTAATGGCTTCTCTTCAATTGTAAAAAATTTCAGATTTGCTGTGTTGCAATTGAAACTGGATGAGGAGACTTTATTTTCACTCTCCCCACATCAATTAAAAACAGTTTTGAAGTCAGCCTCTTGGGAATTGGGGTTTTGTCTTGATAGAGACTTTTGTTTAATGAAAAAAGGTTGTACGCCTGTTATTGAATCTTATACCCTGCGGAAAGCTCAACCATATATGTACTGGAACATCTCCCATGGCGTGAGACGCCTGGTGTACTTATTAAGACATAATTTGCTTCCACTAAAAGTTTTACAAGCCAGCTGGTATGGTTGTTCGGCACGCTGTGATCTTTGCCAATTACATGATCAGGATTTAGATCACGTGATGTTCGTTTGCCCTACACTGATGCCATGCAGGCGTAGATGGTTAAGATCAATCTGCTTACAACTTAATATACTATCAGCGTCTTCATTTAAGGCAGCCTTAATTAAACCTCCTAATGAAATGTTTGTTTATAGACTGTACAACTTTTTTAAATGTTTTTTGGACTTGTATTAAGATATTTCTTGTGATTATGATGAAATTATCTTTTTGCTTTCCTTCTATTTTAATATTTGTGCTTTGTATGTATATGTTGTTTTTATGTGGACCTCAAAATGAGTTCCGTATCATAATAAATAAACTTTGACTTTGATTAGGGAAAAGAATGAAGCACATCTAAAGCACGACGTGTGCTTTCAGAATCTGAAAAAGTGTGCAGAGGAAGGCGAGGAAGGGTGGTGCGCCTGTCTTCCCTGTTAATGCATTTATACTTAAACCTAATCTCCGCAAGGTGTGAGGTCACCACAACACCAGACACAAACAGCCCAGCGGCGGGTTCACGCTGTGGGAGCGAGTGAAGGCAGCGGGGAAGGCACAAGGCAGGTACACCTGCACCGACCAGGCTGCTCCTGTGTGTATGTCTGTGCAGTTCGTTTGGGTGTCCTGTGTGCTTGTATATGTGTGGGACGGCGTCTGTGTGTGAGTTTGTCTGGTTTGCTCTTTGTGAGCAGGTGTCAGTGCACCTGTGTGCACTTCTGTCTGTATGTCTCTGTATGTGTGTGAGTTGATATGTGTTTTTGTGCGGCTCCCTCGCCTCGCTCACTCCCCCTCTCTTCCAGTTATCAAACACTCAATGTTTTACAGCTGACAGCGAAAACTGTGTACCCATTGCTCCATTTCTGGTTTCATATGTGATGCCCTTGACAGTCCGACTAGCTGCAGCAACAATGTGGCAGTCAGAATGTGACAGTTCACTGCTTGTGGTGACATCATAGTAAACAGCCTTAACATGCAGCCTTTAAACAGCTGTACAACCCTATATATCTTTCATTTTGCAACAGAAAGCACGTAACTGACAGAAAGCTCGAAACTGCTTTTATTAGTCCCTAATACTGCTGTATTTTTTTCCGAGTAACATTCACTGCTGCTTTCATGGAAGAAATGCTCTCTTCGGAGCGATCACATCTGAGTGCAGCATTTGTTTAATATTACCCCAGTCACCACCTAGCCATGATAGTAAAGGCTGAATATGTGTCCTAATTGTAGACGTTGTTGTGTCCATGGCAGGTGTGCTGTATTTTATTCTGGGATTTAACATTCCAAAGTAAAGTTTCTTATTTGATCAGTTCTGGCATATATCCAGGGTTAACACGTTGTCTGAGTCATTGTGGTGTACTCAAAACTTGAAGTGAAAAGAAGCACATTTACAACCCATGTTTACCTACTTTTTCCAAGTTGGTCTGTCTAAGGCTTGCAGGCCGGAGAGGGTAGGTGCCTATTCGTTATAAGACAATAGAATGCTCATGAGTTTAGTGGGCCTTAATAGTTTTGGAAAAGCTTGTGGTTTGCTTGTATTCATGTTAATATGTAGGTGATTATATTCAGATTTTAGACTCAACAATTATTATCAGCAATGTACGTAGTGGTTGAAGGCCATCTTATAATGTGTAACGAAAAACTAGAAAAGCTAACCAGAGACAAAACACACAGACACTAACCAGCCATGTTCACTTTCAATGTGTAACGAAAAACTAGAAAAGCTAACCAGAGACAAAACACACAGACACTAACCAGCCATGTTCACTTTCAATTTCTTTCTTTGAAAGGGTGAGAACAAAAAAAGAACATATCAAAGGTTACATGGTCTCAGAAATGTCCATAAATAACAAAACACATTATCATATAACATAACATGTGTATTTGTAAAGTGCATGTTCACCACTACAGGTGGCTTGGCGCTGGATAACAGATGTTTGATGTTACCCAACACAATAGTACTGATTTTATCGACCACAGATGGATGAAAGGCTGAGTGGACCCACCAGGATTTGAACCTGTGACCATGAGATAAAACACAGGCCCCTGCAGTACACGCTTTAGTCCACTGAGCCACCAGACCCAGCTGGTCAAAAAAGTAAAAAAAAAAAAAAAGGAGAGACTCCCACTGTTTCATCTACCTCTGCAAGGTTCGCACGGCTGTGTTAAAACCAGGAAGTAGAATTCTGAATACCTAACATTTATCGGACAGTGCATCTTTTATGTTTAGGGAGTCTACTTTAATGTAGTGATTTAGATGCTGAGGGCCTGATTCTCTACTTTACTATGTAGCACCACAAAACATACTACAAAATGTAAGGCTTGCCTATACTTATATGTGCAGAGTTCTCCGCCCCAACTGTGGAGTCTCCGCACATATAAGTGCAGATTTTAGTAGTAAATGTGGGAGGGACACCGGAGAGTGGGTGGGAAAAATGGCTGACTTACTACTAACGAGGATGGGATTAAAAAGAATTATTAGAGATGTTCAAGGTCAGGTTTAAAGAGGTATAGCACTCACCGACACAAAAGTACACCAATTGCATAACTATGGGGTGGAGGCATGTAACTTACACTTTTGCAGTAAGTTTGAGAGTTTATAAATACTGAATGTGTTAAACTTATTACAAAGTGTTAACTTACTACAAATGTATAAATGTACTACAAAGTGTGACATACCATTGTGAATCAGGCCATTAGAATTTTTAACATACTTTGAAAAATTCTCATGAAGAAGACAAAAAGCCCACAAAGACATTTTGTGGGCTTACCAAGACTTACAGTGGCTTGCAGCCTGCCCATTGCTTACCATTGGTTGGATTTACTGTCACACTTATTGGCTTGTTTTCTCTTGGATGTCTTTCCTTGTTTCCGCCAACTCATCTTGTGTTTGTCCCTCCCATGCAGCATAGTCCTTTTACCATTTATTTGATTGGCTGGCCTCTGTGCTTCCTCTGCTCACTTTTAGTAAAAGAATTTTCTCTTTTTTTTTTTTAAATACTCCATGGGAGTGCATATGTTTTCCATCTGTCTTGCTTGTGTGCTTTTCTACCCATCTCCAAATTGCTCCTTCTTGCCTATGTGCTTCTTCCACATGCCAAGCTGCTGTCTTTTGCCCATGTGTTTCACCTTTTGCCTCTGTTGTCTCTCCCTCGTGTCACTTCTCCTCTTGCCTTTTTCAGCCATGCTTCACAGCTGCTGTGATCCTGTACAACATGGCTAATAACATTGGCAAAGTCAATATGTCTCATAGACCAATTGGCTTTACCAATTCTTGTTTATCTTTTAATTTAAACTAGGCACAACTAGTCTGCAGCTTCTGCTACTGCATGCTCCATTCTAGGTTCCTCCACCCATAGGACTTCTCCCTGGGGCAGGGTAACACAAGGCAGCGACTTGTGCCGCCTTGCATTACTCCACATTTACCAAGCCACGCAAGGCCACGAAAGGTTCCGTGGCTTGGTGACTGTCATACTAGGTTTTGTGTCACCGTTGTGCCCCCATGCGTGGTGCAAGGAGAACACAAACCATGATAATTATAACTTCAATTGTTAGAATGCTGGCGATTGAAAAAGTTGATAATTTTTACCCAGGAATAAATTGTGTTTGATTCAGCAAGAGACCTCCAGCAGATAGCAAATTTATATCATGATTGATCAGGTTTATCTATCATCATTTTTTAATTTTGCATACATGACACATCAAATACTGGCATAAATGCATGACTAGATGGAAGATAGTTCCATTAATGTTGGGTAGATGAATGATCTAATTTCATGAACTACATTACCCTTGGGACGGCTAAAATGCAATGAGATACTCTCGTGTCAGCACACTGGACAAAACAACGCATGCATTACTTTCAGGTGTTCAGATAGGAATTGTTGAGTTTTTGGCTATGGGCTGAAGTGGGACTCAGTCATTCTATGTCTGACATCCCACACAGGGGTGCAAAACGATTTTGCAAGGTGAGGGTGGCAATAGGGCTGTTGGATTAATTTCAGGCTAGAAGTAAGCATTGTGCTTCCCTTGGTTGGGGGGTTGACGAAGCAGAATGTTGGTAGAAGAAACCCATGGGAGAGGCATACATCTTATCTCGTTGGATCTATATGTAGTCTAAATGATGTAACCAAGTTTAACAGTCCAGGTTTTGAAAAATTGACCACTACACACTACCACTAAGCAAAAGTTTGAAGTGATATTTGGCACTGCACCCACACACGCGGTCTGGTTCCCGGCGCACATAGCCTGGGTTTCAGTGCACAGAGACATTACACTGCCGCACACAGAGGAAAAAAATTAGAGGGAACATTGTTTGGGACCTTCTTTTTTTCTCGGCCCGCTTCAGGAATCACCCCGAGACTTTCAGGATAGGAGCAGACCGGAGCGCCCCACCAGTTTTGAAAGTAGGTAATATATATATGCATGTGTATGTGTGTGTGTGTGTGTGTATATATTTATATATATATATATATATATATATATATATATATATATATATATATATATATATATATATATATCCCAAAAAGAAAGAAAGTCGCCTTGCTTTGAGAATGCCAACACAGTGTGAGGTAAATCCCTTCTTTATTGCAGGTATGCCAAACAGTGCGCTTACTCCTCCATGACAAAAAGCGCCATACGCGTTTCGGGCATCTGCCCTTGATCACTGGCGTGCACACAGTCCTCTACAGCTGCTCATACTTATACATTCTCCGCCCTTGTAGCAAGTGCATTCTGGGTTAGGGAGTTCATTACCATATTGGAATTTTCCTCCGAAGTGGTAGCAGCCGGTGCTGTGTCCATTTTAAAACAATATATTCCAAGTGGGCTGGCATGGAGGGAAGCTGCAAAGTCTCGCACAATATCCACGCCCACAATGGATGGAACTCAGACGCCACAAAACCCCAGTGACGGGTCCGCGGCCAGCAGGATATGCGGGGGGCATTCTCGCGACGAGGAGGGCCGCATTTAATTCCAAAAAAGAAAGAAGACTTTCAGGATAGGAGCGGACCGGAGCGCCCCACCATTTTTGAAAATGTCGTGAAGATTCGTCAACCGGCGCTAAAGTTATTCCAAATAGAATGTTGCGGATTTCCTATGAAAACTAGGTCCTAACTATAACTACCTACTGGCAACAGCCAGTAGGTAATATATATATATATATAAACAAGATATATTTTAGAACTTAATAGTAAAAATCCTGGAGGCTTAAACGCCAGTGAGGATATGTACACCTGCCTCTAATTTTCTTTAGCTCTATCCTGTAGTTTACAAGTCATGAAATAAACATGGAAATATGAGATCCACCGAAGGGAGTTTTTCGTGATCAGATTCGGTAACCTGCTAAATTCTGTAGAATGATTTTAATATAGCACTTGCACTTTCACTCAATACTTTTTAAATATATGCAGTCCCCCAGGAGGGCATTATAGGGATAGTCAATGAAATGGGATTTCAGTCTGTGTTTAATATGATTTTTTCTTCACCCACTTGGGTTGAATGTTTACAACAGTGATGATTGTGATTGGATTTCAGAATGACCATAAATGTTATTGTAAGGTTCCGTTGTCTTATGTTTTTGTAATTTCCTTGTACATAGTGTAATTAATCTGCATATAAATGGAATGTACATATATGAAATTTTGTGGATTGTTTTTGGGTTTTTAACTAAAGTGTAAATATATGAAATTACTCATATGTATTATAAATGTAATTAGGATTAACCCAGAAATCCATTAACGATTATTTATCAGTTGAACCTCATGGGCACTATGCCCTGTACTGTTGTTCGAAACATTAAGTATTTCTTCACTGTTTGTGCTTGAAACCAAACCAGCTGAACCCATTTGAATATTTGCACTATAAATGCCTTTGTTTGTGTCTATGACATGTCATGTGATCAAGCCTCGTTGGTGGAGGCGAAACGCGGCATGATGGATTGCAGGCTGATAATCTGGCACAAATAAATCACTGAAAACGGCACGTACTTGGTGGTTCTGCTCTTTCGTTATTCGGAGCGAAGCGGCTGTGAATGGCGACTTTCTGTATATATATATATATATATATATATATATATATATATATATATATATATATATCAGGAACTTCGTCTGCATACCATTCTTGCTGGATATAAAGAACGAACCGGACCCAATCAGGTGAATTTTCTGGTTTTATTTAGTGCAACCTTTTGTTCGCCATGCCGCGTTTTGGGCCCTGAAACCCTTGATCACATGACATGGTCATTCAAACCTCGTGATTTTAAAGTGCATACATGGGTCACCTGACCCTGGGCCTATAGATATAAACAACAGACTATTGCCTAATCCACACCCTTCAACCACAACAGCAAAATGACGCATGAGACATAAAAAAAATACTCAGCAATGTTGCTAAAATATATACATTACATCATTTTCGCTTGCTATTCTCCCCTTAGAGACCCAGATTAAATGTTGTGCAAATTTCGCAATAAATAGATAAATACATATATACATAATAAATATTAAATAAAGCCCATTTCATTTTAATATTACATCAAATGTAAAACCATGGCTAATATTTCATTATATATGTACATTTACCAAAACGAATACAAATAAAAAAAATTCATTAGTACGAGTTGATAAAAAATGTGCAAAATGTGCTTTAACTGTGCAAAATATGAAGTGTTTTTTTCTACTGGGTTTTCAAAGAAAGGGGAGAATTTGAAATGAAAGCCCCAGTGGGCTGGATTTGTTTGTGGATAACTGTGTCTACACTGCCTACATGATCATGTTTGCCCAATGCACATATTGGTGAGAGCAATAAAATTTCTCCTAGTGAAACTAGATAAATAAAATTTAATCCTAAAAGCAGTATTTTGTTTAGATGACATACCCCACATATTATATATATATATATATATATATATATATATATATATATATATATATATATATATATATATATATATATATATATATATATATATATATATATATATATATATATATATATATATATATATATATATTTACCTACTGGCAGTCGCCAGTAGGTAGTTATAGTTAGGATTTTTTTCAATGCAAAATCTCAAAATTCTATTTGGAATAACTTTAGCGCCGGTTGACAAATCTGCCTGACAATTTCCTCAAATTTGCCTCGCGGAGCTCCGGTCCTTCCTTGAAAGTTTGGGGGGGATTCGTCTAGCGGGGGCCGAGATAAAAGGGGGGACCCAAAACGTGTTTTCCCCATGTTAATTTCCATAGGGCGGTCAAACTCACTTTTGGCCAGAACGGCTGAATGGATTTCCACCAAACTTGGCAAAATTGTAGGGACTGGTAGCCCGATGTGCCTTTGTTATGTCTCAAGATATGTGCTCCAGTGGTTTTTGAGTAATTTAGGTTAAAAAAAATATATATATCTATGGCAGCGCCCCGGTACGCGCACCGGGGAGGGCATCGGGCGCGCTACGCGACTTGCGCACGGAGAGCTGATTGGCTCTGGGGTGTCTGTAAACATTAGAAACAGTCCGGAGCGGCCGCCATCTTGTGTCTCGGTAAGATCGAGACACAAGAGGAGGCAAAAACAAAGGGGGAAATGACCATAAGGGGGCAGAGTAGACCCCCCCTGATCCCTTAGGTTTGATGTGGGGGCCATAAAAGGGCCCCGCGGGGCAAAAAACCCCAATTTCTTTTTCGATTTTCGCAGTGGGAGCGCCCGGTTTGCGCACCGGGGAGTGGACCGGGGAGCGTACCATGCTAAAAACCCAGTGAAACAGTAAAATAATCATTTAAAGTGCTTAGAGGTAGTGATGCATTGCTGGAGTGTGTCACAAAAGTGATGCAACTCCAGCAATGCATCCTTTCACATGGGGCCAGCCCCATGTGCAAGATTTTGACGCAATGGTGTCCTAAAAGTGACGCAGTGAAATCTCATAGATTTCACTGCGTCACTTCTACGACCCTTTCTTGCGTCAATACGCCCCCTTTGCATACATTACACCTGGCGCAGGTATAATGTGAAAGGGCTTGCGTCAGTCTTTTCTTACCCTTCCACACCACCGTTCTTTTACTACATTTTCTTCACTTATCCACATTCCCCATGTTCACTCTACTTCTCCTCACTCTCGTTCCCCACACTCAAATTCTTTCAGTCCCCCTACTTCACTTCCCTCCCCCTCTCGTCCCTTTCTTTGCTTTCTCACTCATTTTCATTTCCTCTCCTCTCTCACTGCACTCCACTTCAGTTACTCATTTTGAATTTGATAAGAATATAGCTCTTTTTTGAGAACTGGAGGTAGTTCTAAAAAGAACTGTTTTCTTTCTTTTTTTTAATGTTTTTTTCAGAACAAAAACAAAAACAGGGAATGCAAAACTGCTCAACAGGAGCAAAAAAAAAGGGGACAAATTAGGGCTGGGGAAGACAGCGGTGTTCTTGCCTCTTGCGTGCAATGAGCTTGATGCTCTGCTCACCATAGCAAAGCAGCTCATCGCATTGCTTGCACTTAATAGTAATGTCACTAAAAACAGGTTGAATGTTCGGAATCATCTCCAATTCCGCTGCACGTCCTCTCCCTGATGTTGTGGCTCCTCCTGTAGATGTAGAGGCACCATCCCTTGGGGGATTACGTGCCAGGTCTCGGACACTCTCCCGGGCATAGTTCTGGGGGTGCCTGCGTTGGACGTGGCGAATCATTGTCCAATTGCCAAAACTGTACTTCCTGTTTGGGTCTCCTCGGGAAAGCACAGTTTGGCAGATTTTGCATTCTACTTTGGGAGCATTCACCTTTTTTAATCCTTCAGGTATTGAAAAAATTTTCCAAATAAAATGCTCCTTGATCTTGTGCTGAGGAGGCTCTTCCTGAATGAAGCCATCTGAGTCCTCACTACTGCTGGATGGTCTAGCTGCCATTCTTTCCCCAAAATGGTAGGACAGAAAAAAACAGGTCTTGCTGTCCCCAAAGTGAAAGAAGAAATGAAGGAAACGGGTGGGGTTTTCATTAGTTGTAAAAAAAAAACTGATAACAACCAATGAAAAGA
This sequence comes from Lissotriton vulgaris, assembly GCF_964263255.1. NCBI lineage: Eukaryota > Metazoa > Chordata > Amphibia > Caudata > Salamandridae > Lissotriton > Lissotriton vulgaris. Next base: position 120,994,115 of record NC_141695.1, on the reverse strand, counting down.
GTTATTTTAAGGTCACATGACCAGGGCTTTCATCATTTGGAAACCAAAACTGTCCTGAACCAATAAAAAGTGTTATTTTAAGGGCAATTGACCTGACGCGCTTACGCTACGCGCCCCCGGGGCGCGCCCCGGGGTGCGCCCAGGGGCACCCCGTGCAAGCGCGTCGGATGCTTACGTTGCGCGATCGTATTCGCTCGAGTGCTTCCGGGTGCGCTTACGCCGTGCGTATCACGCGGACGCGGCTACGCGACACGTCACGATGATGTTTTCGCTCGCGGCAATAGCACTAACGAGACGCTCACTGGTGCGCGCCGGAAAAGTGCGCTTTCCGGTGCGCACACCGGGGCGCGCACCGGGAGCGCACCAGGAGCGCACCAGGGCAAAAAAAGAAAAAAAAAAGTATTATATAAATGTACAATATAGGATTCATTATAAAAAATATTACATTTCATAGGTTTGAGGCCCTATATATAGTTAGGAATTAGCATTTAAAAAACCTATGAAATTCATTGAAAAAACCATAGGTTTCACATCAGTTATAGTTAGGAATTAGCATTTAAAAAACCTATTAAATTCACTGAAAAAACCATAGGTTTCACACCAGTTATAGTTAGCAGGAAGTTTTACTCGCATAAAACCATTGAAATTCCCACGTTATAGTTAGTTGTACTCACTATAACTTGCGCGTGCAATGCACTGCTGATGACGTCACATATTACATCACTCATGACATGGTCAGTGACATCACTCATGATATCACTGATGACACCATCGTTGTGACAGAGTGACAGACCTCCTTTCACTGTAATGTAACCCATGAAACACATATTGAAAAATATAAATTAAAATTTTCAAAAAAATGGAGATACCCATACCAGTTACAACAACCAATTCAATAATTCCACCATCTATATACACATCCACTCATTCACCAACAGTTCTATATAGTCACTCATACATATACTCACTCATCATATGTAGTGATTCACCTATACATCCTGTTACACACCGACAGTCATCCAAAAGTTACTCTCACACATACTCACACATGCATGTAAACTATTGAACATCCATTTATTTGCATATACAGCTATACACACACTACCACCTTACTTCTAAGGAAACTTACACATACTTACTCTTTTAAACAATCACTTATAGAAACACATAATTATTTAAACAGGAACTCTTTCAATATCTCACTCTCACATATACTCACTTATATACATCAATACTCACATATACTAGATTAAAACATATGTAGTTACTGATAAAGACACTAGTGAGACAGTCATTCACTCACTAACACACACATATACACACTCATCCACCCATACAGTCATGCACATATGCTGTCCTCAAAACACATACAAAGCGAGAGTTGGTCATTCATGCAACTATGTGATAAGTAATGCCCCCACCAAACCATACAAACACTCATACTGATACTAAAAAACATCTAATAACCCGTATACCTACACATGTACCTACTCACCAACCCATGCAGCCACTTATACAATAAGTGAAACACTAATACATATATATAAATATTTAAACATTACTCACTAATATATGTATTCACTAAGAAACACTTAATACGCCAGTTAACTAACCAATTGTTATAAAAAAAACATCCATTTAGACACTTATTCAAACATTTATTCTTCCATCAACTTTTACATATACATATATAAAACAAATTTATTTTTCACAAAGACACACATTTACTGGATGGTGTCATCAGTGATGTCATGAGTGATGTCACTGACCATGTCATGAGTGATGTAATATGTGACGTCATCAGCAGTGCATTGCACGTGCAAGTTATAGTGAGTCCAACTAACTATAACGTGGGAATTTCAATGGTTTTATGCAAGTAAAACTTTCTGCTAACTATAGCTGGTGTGAAACCTATGTTTTTTCAGTGAATATATATATATATATATATATATATTCTCCATAGCCAGTTCCTTTTGCCACTCAGACAGCGCTCGATACGGGTGCGGCGCCCTGCAGCTGAACCACGCTGCTGATATATTTTCCACAGCTCCCTCACAGGAAACAAATGGGTCGCACTCCACGGGTTATCTTTTGCAGTTTTTTATTTTTCCATTACATTCCACAGGCAGATGTTCCGATCTACGCGTTTCGGTATTTCAAATACCTTGCTCATCGTGAGAGTTAAGTGAGCAAGGCGGAGGCTTCCGCCGAAACGCGTCTGTGCAGCATGTCGGATTAAAAAACTTTCCTTGAGTTAAAGCCACGGTGTCAGTGCCTTCCTTGAATCAGAGGGAAATGGATTGGTAAACAATATATATATATATATATATATATATATATATATATATATATATATATATATACATATATATATATATATATATTACCTACTGTCTCTTGCCAGTAGGTAGTTATAGTTAGGACCTAGTTTCCATAGGAAATCCGCAACATTTTATTTGGAATAACTTTGGCGCCGGTTGATGAATTTTCGCTAATTTCTCAAAGAAGATGGGCCACTCCTTCCCTGAAAGTTTTGGGGGGATTCGTCAAGTGGGGACTGAGAAAAAAGGGAGGTCCCAAAACGTGTTTTCCCCATGTTATTTTCCATAGGATCACTGCATTTGTATAGCGTGCTACTCACCCGGGAGGGTCTCAAGGGGCTGGGGGAGAGGGGTACGTCACTGCTCGAACAGCCAGGTCTTGAGCTGCTTCCTGAAGGAGAGATGGTCTTGGGTCAGCCGAAGGTGGATGGGGAGGGAGTTCCAAGTCTTGGCTGCCAGGTAGGAGAAGGATCTTCCTCCGGCGGTGGCTCTACGGATGCGTGGTACGGCGGCGAGGGCGTGGCTGGTCGATCGTAGCTGGCGGGTGGGCGTGTAGAAGGTCAGGCGGTCGTTGAGGTACTTGGGGCCCAGGTTGTGGAGAGCCTTGTGTGCGTGGGTGAGGAGCCTGAACGTGATTCTCTTTCTGACGGGGAGCCAGTGCAGGTCTCTCAAGTGGCCGGTGATGTAGCTGTGTCGGGGGATGTCCAGGATGAGACGTGCGGAGGCGTTCTGGATGCGTTGGAGTCTTTTTTTAAGTTTGGCTGTGGTTCCGGCATAGAGGGTGTTCCCGTAGTCCAGTCGGCTGGTGACGAGTGCCTGGGTGACGGTCTTCCTGGTTTCGGTGGGGATCCATCTGAAGATCTTGCGAAGCATGCGCAGGGTGTTGAAGCACGATGAGGAGAAGGCGTTGACTTGTCTGGTCATCGAGAGGGAGGAGTCCAGAATGAAGCCCAGGTTGCGTGCGTGGTCTGTTGGTTTGGGAGTGGTTCCCAGGGCAGGGGGCCACCAGGAATCGTCCCAGGCGGATGGCGATGATCCCAGGATGAGGACTTCCGTCTTGTCTGAATTCAGTTTCAGGCGGCTGTTCTTCATCCACTCGGCGACATCTTTCATCCCTTCGTGTAGGCTGGCTCTGGCGGTGGCGGGGTCATTGGTGAGGGAGAGGATCAGCTGGGTGTCGTCAGCGTAGGAGATGATGTTGAGGTTGTGTTGGCGTGCGATGGCTGCGAGGGGGCTCATGTAGATGTTGAAGAGGGTTGGGCTGAGTGATGATCCTTGTGGTACGCCGCAGATGACTTCGGTGGCCAGGGATCTGAACGGGGGGAGACGGACTCTCTGGGTTCTTCCGGCGAGGAACGAGATGATCCTGATAGAGCGCGCAGGTCGCCTGACTCTTTATTTCACCAGATTACACGCACTTGGGCCCATGACGTGTTTATGACTGTATTTTTGTGAATTGGGCGAGTTTACACGTTACAATCAGTAATTCTATGTGTCTTTCTTACTACTATTTCCAGAGTACCTGACTTACCACCTTGCCACAGGTACCTATGTTCCCGACGAATCAGGAGCTAGCAGTGGGTAGGAGATAAGACTAACAAAAATACCTTATACATTTGAATAACTTTTTATACCTTTTGTAATACCACAGACACCTGAAGGGTTTTCAAGACTTTATATAGTAAAATTTAAAATCCATATGCCATGAGAATAAAATTGATACAGATTAGAATATCAATAACTAGAATTAGAACTATAATATAACTATGAATGAGAGTGAGCACCATTGAGTGCGAGCGAAAACTACAGGAATAGGGTAACAGGGAACATGCTATTAAGTTTTCAGGCTTACACTAAGGCAGGTAAAATTGGAAAACCATACTATTTAGTGGAGTGCTAGAATTTCTACAAGTGATTTGAAACAGACCTTATTCTAACAACTAATTTAAGCATAGATTCTAAACACGAGCAAAATTAGATCACACTAATTTAGGTAAACAGTTTCAATAATGTCCTACAGGTAAAGGGAAAAATGGAACATAGCTAATAAACAGTTTGCAGGTAAGTCTTCTGGAAAAGACGGAAAATAACATAGGCAAGGATGCTTTATTAAAAGGAAGAGAAGAAAAGAGAATAGAAAGACGGACACCCACAAAAATATTTACCTAGGACGGGATTGAGGACTAACCCAGGCCACGGGTCAGTTTGGGAAAAGGCGAGGACCAGGACCCTCAAGGTTTTGGGATGCCAGTAGGTGAGCAGGTACAGCTCATGGACAGTCAGGACAGGATACCCCTCAGGATTTGGATCAGGACTGGGCTCACCAAAGGGCACGACCAACACTTGCAGCTTCGGATGCAACGCCTGCGCTACTCCCTCTCTGCATGGAATCCGCCAGTAACCCCGATTGGGTTCTCAAATCTCCAAGCAAAGTGCTTCGCCAGCACTTAAGACTATTCCACCCCTTGGAGTTTGTGGAAATTACGGACAGAGTGCTCCGCAGCTCTCTGTATCAATCACCTATAGAGTTCGTAGGGTCGGTGACAGGTCAGCTACTCGGACAAGTCGGGCAAATTCTCTAGCTAAAACTAGACTAGTTATACTGTTTTCGGGTTAGTGGACCACCCACAAATGTTGCAAGTGACAGGATCCCCAACTTTGGATTGGACAAGAGAGGTGGTTAGGTCATTGTCACCACCTAGAATTTAGTGTTCCCACAATGAATATTTAATTTTCGTACCCACCCCTTACATTCCAGTTCCCATGGCATACGTGTAAAAGCGAGCAATGGGGCACACAAACATTATCACATAATTTGATACATTTCAGGTACAAGTCGAAGTCTTCTCCTAGGGCAAAGGGCAGGTTCCCAGGAGCATCTCAGTTTCGGCAGCCAGCTGGCTGAGTTCCACTGTTGCAAGACTTCGTTTCTCCTGTCACGTGATGAGTCCCTTTCAGACTTCTAAGATGGAGAGGCTCCCCACTCCCAGGCCCACAGATACGCGGTACATGAAAAGTAAGCGAAAACAATTTAGAAACACAGAAAAAATGAATACACTGTATACCATGATTAGCTACACTGCACCCCTTACTTTATAATATCTATAGCATTAGAGGTTTAAGCAGAAATAGACAGCTGAGCAAAAGCGGCAGTAGCAAGCAGAGAGCATGTCAAAAACAAAGCGGCCATTTTAGCAGTAATGCGCATGTGCGAAAAATCCCTCCAGAACTACGAGTGCGTCACATCACATGGGTATGACCGACACATGCGCATACTAGATTTCTGCAAAGCAGCGATCCTGTAGTATGCAAGCTTCGTTAGGATTAATAGACACATAGGCAAGCATCTCTGGGACACCCGCGTGTTGTGTGAAAGTGCATTATTAATGACAAAACAGGTTGATTAATGACATTATTGGTTATGCGAGGTTCTTGATTGTGAGCAAGTCGCTTTACTTGCGAATCCTTGCTCCATCAATCCACTCCAGTGCCTTCTCTTGGATTCCGATGTTGCTGAGGCGCTGCACTAGGGTGCGGTGGCAGACAGTGTTGAACGCAGCAGAGAGGTCCAGGAGGATGAGGGCCGCTGTTTCCCCGTTGTCGAGCAGGGATCTGATGTCACCGGTGGCTACGATCAAGGCGGTCTCGGTGCTGTGGTTGGCCCGAAACCCGGACTGCGAGGGGTCGAGGGATCCGTTCGTCTCGAGGAAGGCGGCGAGCTGTCTGTTGACGGTCTTCTCGATGACTTTGGCAGGAAAAGGGAGGAGCGAGATGGGGGGAAGTTCTTGAGGTCTGTGGGGTCTGCTTTTGGTTTCTTCAGGAGGGCGCTGAGCTTGGCGTGCTTCCAGCTCTCCGGGAAGGTAAAGGTGTGGAAGGAGGTGTTGATGATGTCCCGGAGATGGGGTGCGATGATGGCGTCGGCCTTGTTGAAGACGTGGTGGGGGCAGGGGTCGGTTGGGGATCCAGAGTGGATGGTGTTCATCGTGCAGGTGGTGTCTTCGGTGCTGACCGGGGTCCAGTTGCAGAGGGTGGTGGTGGTGGGCGTTTGTTCGGTGGTAGGGTGCGTGGTCTGTGCGTCAAAGCTGTTGTGTATGTCGGCGATCTTGCAGTGAAAGAACGAGGCGAGTGAGTCGCAGAGGTCTTGCGAGGGAGTGATGTTGTTGTTTCCGGCGCTGGGGTTGGAGAACTCTTTGACGATGCTGAAGAGTTCCTTGCTGTCATGGGCATTGTTGTCCAGTCGTTCTTTGAGTGCTGTTTTCTTGGTGGCGCGGATCAGCTGGTGGTGTTTGCGGGTGGCGTGCTTGAGGGAGGTCCTGTTGTCTGTGGTGTGGTCGTGCCGCCAGGCTTTCTCGAGGGTGCGGCAGTTCTTCTTAGAGTCCTTGAGTTTGTCGGTGAACCAGGAGGTTTTCTTGCTGCCGGGTCTGCTAGGAGGGTTCTTTAGTGGTGCGAGGTCATCGGCGCAGGCGGTCAGCCATTGTGTGAGGTTGCTGGCTGCTTCGTTGGTGTCCGTTGTGCTGGTGGGAGGGTTCTGGCTGAGGGAGGCGGTGAGCAGCTCGGCGGTGATCTTGCACCAGCTCTGGCGAGGAACCTGTTACGGGTGGTGGTGGGTCGTGGTTCTTCTGAATCTGAAGTGGACGCAGCTGTGGTCAGTCAATGGAGTCCGATGGAGTGGCTGAAGGAGATGTGCTTGCTAGATGAGAAGACGGGGTCAAGCGTGTGGCCGGCGTAGTGGGTGGGGGTGTTCACCATTTGCTTGAGTCCGAGGTTGGCGAGGTTGTACAACAAGGTGGTGGTGTTGCTGTCATTGTTGTTCTCCAGGTGGAAGTTGAGGTCCCATAGGAGGATGTAGTCAGCGGAGGGAAGGGCGTGCGGGCTGATGAAGTCTGCGATGTCTTCGCTGAATTGTGTGCGTGGTCCCAGGGGTCTGTAGATGAGGGTGCCTCTGAGGGTCGTCTTGGGGTCGGTGTGTATCTGGAAGTGGAGGTGTTCCATGAAGGTTTCATCGGAGTTGGTCGAGATGCGGATGGTGTTCTTGTGTACGATGGTGATGCCTCCTCCCGTCTGGTTGACGCGGTCCCACCGGGAGATCCTGTATCCGTCCTGGATGGCTATGGCGATGTCAGGCGCTGAGGAGGCGTTCATCCAGGTTTCCGTGAGGAAGGCAACGTCTGGTGCTGTTGTGTCGAGCAGGTTCCAGAGTTCCACGGCGTGCCTGTGGACGGAGCGGGTGTTGAGCAGGATGCACTTGAGGTGGTTGTTGCTGGGGCTCGGCTTGGCGGGAGCGGTGCAGGTCCGGAGGCAGGTGAACTTGCAGGCTTGGCAGGTGAAGGGTCCGTGTGTGCGTTTCGGGGTGGCTCGGTAGCAGGTGGGGTTCCGGCCGGCATTGAGTGCGTTGAGGGTGGTGGAGTCGTAAGTCCACCGTGTGGGCTGGCATCCTCGGGGGCCAGGGGTCCTGGCGCTGGGCGCATACAGGCGCGGACGGGCGCAGACAGGCTTGCCTTTGGCGCGCCTTCAGCTCACAACCGGCGCACCCGCTGCGCGTGACCGCTGCGTGTCCGCGCGGTCTCCATTTAAGGCGAAGTGGGAGGGAGGAGCAGCTGGGAGGCGGGAGCGGAGAGGACACAGAAGAAAATGGGGCGGGGCTGCGAGATCACGGCGGCGGGGAGTGGGGGTTTCACCAGGGGAGGCAAGACCCTAGACACAGAGATACAAGTATAACACATTAAACAGCAGGGTAAACAGTGAGTGACAACAAGACAAATACAAGGGAAGAAAACGACAACAAGGAAAATCACAGGGGAAAAACGGCAGACCAGCACAAAGAGCAGCAGCGAGGGGGCACACACACAGCTGGGGGGCCGTGCGGCGCGGGGGTATCCTGAGAGCAGGTCACACTCACCTGCGCCGCGCGGTCTCCATTTAAGGCCAAGTAGAAGGGATGAGCAGCTGGGAGTCGGGAGCGGGGAGGACACGGAAGAAAAGGGGGCGGGTCCGCAAGATCACGGCGGCGGGAAGCGGGGAGCAGGGGTTTCACCAGGGGAGGCAAGACACTAGACACAGAGATACAAGTATAACAAATTAAACAGCAGGGTAAACAGTGAGTGACAACAAGGCTAATACAAGGGAAGAAAACGACAAGCAAATCACAGGGAAAAAACAGCAGATCAGCACAAAGAGCAGCAGCGAGGGGGCACACACACAGCTGGGGTGCCGTGCGGCGCGGGGGTGTCCTGAGAGCAGGTCACACTCACCTGCGCCGCGCGGTCTCCATTTAAGGCCAAGTGGGAGGGAGGAGCAGCTGGGAGGCGGGAGCGGGGCCACGAGATCACGGCGGTGGGGAGCAGGGGTTTCACCAGGGGAGGCAAGACACTAGACACAGAGATACAAGTATAACACATTAAACAGCAGGGTAAACAGTGAGTGACAACAAGGCTAATACAAGGGAAGAAAACGACAACAAGGCAAATCACAGGGAAAAAACAGCAGATCAGCACAAAGAGCAGCAGCGAGGGTGCAAACACACAGCTAGGGGGCCGTGCGGCGCGGGGGTGTCCTGAGAGCAGGTCATCTATAAGTGTGCACCGTACGCATATAGGTACGCATACCGTACACGTACCGTACGCGTACCGTGCGCGTACATACTCGTACCTCTCCGTGCATGAGCTGTATGCTGAGTGGCTGCCACTGTCTGTCAACACTCCAAAACAGAAATTGTTGGCAGCCATCTTGTCCCGCGGTAGACTGAGGCACAAGAAAGCAGAAAAACAAACGTGTAGAACTCAAAAAGGGGGCAGGGTAGAAGCACCCTGACCCCCTAGGCCTGCTCAGGGGTGCCCACAAGGACCCCCAATACCCCAACATTTTTTTTTCAGGAAAATTGCGGGGTGCGTATACCGTACGCGCATGGTACGCGTACGATACGCGTACCTTCCCGAGAAAGCTGCATGCTCATTGGCTGTCAACACTTCAAACCAGGAAGTGTTGGCAGCCATCTTGTGCTGGGTAGACTGAGGCACAAGAAAGCAGAAAAACAAATGTGTAAAAGAAAAAAAGGGGGCAGGGTAGAAACACCCTGACCCCCTAGGCCTGCCCTAAATCGCTGGGGCATAGTGATAAAGAAGTGTGGGGGGCCCCAATCCCCCCCACACTGACCCGGGGCCCGCCCCCCCTCCGGGGCAAAGCAGCACAGGCCCCTGGCGCATACTGGAGGATCCTGGTGGGCTAGTTGGCCTCCAGGGACCCCCAGTATGCAAAGGGAATTAGTTCCCCCTCTGCAAACGCGCCAGGGGGCTGCGTTGCAGAGAGGTGTAAAAAGGGGCATAGCCTCATTACACCTCTCTGCAATGCAGCCCCCTAGCGCATACTGGAGGTTCCAGGTGGGCCAGTTGGCCCCCAGGGACCCCTAGTATGCAAGGGGAATTAGTTCCCTCTCTGCAAACGCGCCCGGGGGCTGCGTTGCAGAGAGGTGTAAAAAAGGGTATGGCCTCATTACACCTCTCTGTAATGCAGCCCCCTGGCGCATACTGTAGGTTCCAGGTGGGCTAGTTGACCCACAGGGAACCCCAGTATGCAAGGGGAATTAGTTCCCCCTCTGCAAATATGCCAGGGGGCTGCGTTGCAGAGAGGTGTAAAAACATTTTTTTCAATTTATTTTAAGAATATGTAATGTAATTTAAAAAATAAAATATCTAAAAATAAATAATTTATAATAATGTAGTAAATCAGTATAAAAAATATAACAATTAATACATTTAAAAATTATCATTTACCAAACCATTGAAATTTGCTGAAAAAACCATAGGTTTCAGTCACGTTATAGTTAGGAATAACCATTTAAAAAAACCTTTGAAATTCACAGAAAAAAGCATAGGTTTCAACAACGTTATAGTTAGGAATTAGCATTTAAAAAACCTTGCAAATTCACTGAAAAAAACATAGGTTTCACACACGTTATAGTTCGGAATTATCATTTTGAAAACCTTTGAAATTTACTGAAAAAAACCATAGGTTTCACACCAGTCATAGTTAGCTGGTCATTTTACTCATACAAAACCTTTGAAATTCCCCGGTTATAGTTAGTTCAGCTAACTATAACTTGCGCGCCCGCAATGCACTGCTGATGACGTTCACATATTACATCACTCATGACATGGTCAGTAATATCACTCATGACATTACTGATGACATCTCAAATGACATCACTTATGACATCACTGATGACATCATCCTTGTGACAAAGTGACAGACATCCACTCAGCGTAAAATAACATTTGACACACACATTCAAAAATAGAAACTAACATTTTCTTAAAAATGGACATACCAATACCAATTACAACAACCTAATCAGAAATTCGAACATCTACATACACATCCACTCATTCACCAACAGTTCTATATAGTCACTCATACATGTACACACTCATCATATGTACTCATACACCTATACATCCTGTTACACACTACTACTCATCCATATAGTTACTCACACACATATTCACACATGCAAATAAACTATCAAAAATCAATTTACTTGATTATACTGGTATATACACACCACTAACCTTACTTCTACAGAAACGTACACACATTTACTGTCTTAAACAATCCCTTATAGAAACAGATACTTATTTATACAGGAACTCTTCCAATCTCTCATTCTCACATATACTCAATTATATACATCAATACTCATATATACTAGTTTAAAACATATGTAGTTACTCATAAAGACACTATTGAGACACTCATTCACTCAATAACACACCCATGCACACACTCATTCACCTATACAGTCCTGCACACATGCAGACTTCAAAAGACATACAATAGTGAGTCACTCATTCATGCATCTATGTGGTAAGTAATACCCCCACCAAACCATACACACACTCATACTGATACTTTAAAAAACAACTAATAACTCAATTAGACACTCATGTACCTACTCACCAACCCATGCAGCCACTTATACACAAAGTGAGATAATGATACAGATATTTACATATTTAAATATTACTTTCTAATACACGTATTCACTAAGATACAGTCAGTTATACAATCAATTTTACAAAAAAACCATCCATTTAGACACTTATTTACCCATTTATTCTTCCATCAACCTTTAGATATACATGTACTAGCAGCCCGTCGCGACGTCCGGGTATGAATTGCTGCCGGCCAGTAGTATATTGTTTTGTAGGATTTCGTTTTGATAGCATTTCTTATCTGTGACAGGCCTGTGAAACGCTCCGATTCACAGTGCACTGCTGATGCACTTAAGAGTGCGCGTTCAGTAGTGTGTGAACTCGAGTTTCCCTACTTTATTTTTCCTTGCAATATTATATAGCGCGAACTCGACAACATGGCATGAGCACAATTTACATTACAGAAGAACACATTCTTTTGTGGTAGGCACGGGGAGACAAAGTGATTTGTCTGGAATGACAGGATGTTGAGCTGATGCAGAGATTCGAACGTAGGTCCCCAGCTCTAAAATTCGCAATTCTAGAACTTGTGACGGGAGGTGTGTCTAAAAGTGTATGTCAGTGCTGGCCATCAATGAGAAAGACCTGTGCATTTTTTAAATGGGTGGTGAAAAAATTTGAGTATGTTGCTGGAGATGTGGGGCGCCGTGCCACCAATGGGAGGGTAAACACCCATTTTTCCGCAACTTTCTTTCTGCATACCATCACTCCGCATACTTTCATTACGAAAGTACCATGACTCCGCAATGCCATTATAACGCATGGCATTACATTTTATATGCTTTTACCATGCATACATTTACAACGAAATTCGTTGTAAATGCATAAATGGTAATAGCATGGTTTTTTTAAATGTTTGGATAAGGTAAGTATGGGTATAGAGATATATGTTTTGGGATACTGAGGTATATGTTTTGGGGTGTTTGGGTATGTTAAGGGTTTAGATATAGTTTTGGGTTATGGGGTACAGGGGTAGTTTTAGGGTTTAGGGATAGGTATGGGTTTTGGGGTACAGGGGTATTTTAGAATTCAGGGGTAGGTTTGGGTTTTAGGGTACAGGGTTATTTTTAGGGTTCAGGGCTAGGTTTGGGTTTTGGGGTACAGGGGTATTTTTAGGGTTCAGGGGTAGGTTTGGGTTTTGGGGTACAGGGGTATTTTAAGGGTTCAGGGCTAGGTTTGGGTTTTGGGGTACAGGGGTATTTTAGGGTTCAGGGGTAGGTTTGGGTTTTGGGGTACAGGGGTATTTTTAGGGTTCGGGCTAGGTTTGGGTTTTGGGGTACAGGGGTATTTATAGGGTTCAGGGCTAGGTTTGGGTTTTGGGGTACAGGGGTATGTTTAGGGTTTAGGGATAGGTTTGGGTTTTGGGGCACAGGGTATATTTATAGGGTTAAGATGGGTTAGTGTTTAAGGGTGTTGGGGTATTTTAAAGAGTAAGGGTGGGTTATGAATATTGGGTGCAGGGGTGGGATTAGTTTTTAGGGTGTAAAGGGTAATAAAATAAAATAATAAATAACAATTATATAAATAATGCAATTTAAAAGAATAAAAGTTTTAATTAAATTTAAAACATATATATATATATTATATATATATATATATATTATTATATTATTTATTTATTATATTTTTGCAGGATCTGGTTAAAACACTCCCAAGTTTTGTAAAAGACACTGGTGATTTTCTTACAAAAATCAAACATGTGGATTGGTCTGATGATTTATGTCTAATGACCTTAGACATAGAATCCTTGTATACCAGCATCAATCATACACAAGGATTAGCTGCGGTTAGACACTTCTTAGCATCCAGACCCATTGAATTGTATGCACACAATAAAATGATTGTAGAGCTAATTGATTGGTGCCTACATAACAATTTTTTCCTGTTTAACAATATCTTGTACAGACAGAGTAGGGGAGTTGCTATGGGGGCCTGTTTCTCCCCTAGCTACGCGTGTTTACACGTGGGCTGGTGGGAGGAGCAGGTCCTTAAGCACGAATACAGGCAGGTTTTAGATCAACACTTGGTGTTATATCTCCGATACATCGACGATGTCTTCATCATCTGGCGCAGTGACACGGCATCCGCACAGTGTTTCGTCGACAGTATCAATAACAACAACCTTAACCTGACTTTCACTTCCCATATCCACACCTCCGAAATAGAATTTCTGGATGTCAAGCTTAAAATTGTTAACAATACACTACAAAGCACCCTACATAGAAAAAGCACGGCTGGCAATATTACACTGCACGCCAACAGCTCACATCCCAAACACCTCATCGCCAGCATACCATACGGAGAGGTCCTGCGACTTAAACGTATTTGCAGCGATGAGGATGATTTTAGGAAATGTGTTGAAGACATGCGCACAAGACTTAGGATGAGAGGCTATAGTAACAAAATCATCAATACAGCCATTACCAGAGCAGAACATCGCCCCAGAAGCAGCTTGTTTAAAGATGGTTCCATCCAATCCACTACTGAAAAAACCAACTCTGACAATCCCAGATTAATTCTGACCTATTCTCGTCAGGAAAGGAAAATCAGGTCCATTGTCCAAAAACATTGGCCGATCGTCCTTACTGACAACATCCTGACAACATCCTGGGTGAAAGATTATCTATTCCCCCCGCTGTAACTTTCAGAAAGGGAAGATCCATGGGCAATGACCTGGATAAAAACTCTCCAGAGACTAGAAAACCGACAATATGGCTTCAACCTACAAAGGGTTTTAAAAAATTTACTATTTGTCGGGCCTGCAAATTTGGCTGCAACAAATCTACATACGAGACCCCTTTTAATGTATCCCCTATATCCCCTATATCCATCAAGGGGAGTTTTAATTGTAAAACGGACTTTGCTGTCTACATCCTGACATGCACCTGTGGTTTAAATTATGTGGGAAGCACAAAACTACAGGTGCATGCCAGGATCTTACAACACTTGAGAGCCATCCTTCACAATGACGCTGCCTATCCTGTGGCCAGGCATTTTGCTAAGTGCCACAACAAAGACATTAACTGTCTTACGTATTTTGTTATCGCCGCAGTTCCCAAATCTAAACGCGGCGGCAACAGAGAGAGAAAGCTAAGACAGCTGGAAACAAAGTTTATATTGGAATTAGACAGCAAGTGGCCCAGGGGTCTTAATAACTCGGAAGATATGTATACATATCTTTAGAAAACTATTGTGCCCAAAAAAACTCTGTGTATAAGGACTTTTTGCAAAAAGTCTTTTTTTCTTTTTTAGCTAATTTTGTATTTTCATGATTATACACTGCACAATAAGTAGCGATTTTGCATCTTGTCTTCAGCCCATGTATATATCCATACATTCTCTCTGCCATGCCCGCTCTCATGACTCTCCCCTGTCCTTCAAATAGTCTATACTGACTTTTTACAAACATGACATATATTCTATGACTTTTTTCCAGATGTCCTATGGACACTGGCAAATTTTGATTTAAATAATGGATTATATGAAATTATATGTTGATGTGTATATAGTAATGTATAGCTATGAACTTTTAATTGACCTGTTTGTCAACACTTATTGCATGTTGAACACTTTACATGTATTTCCTTTTTGCACTATTGGCACAAGAAACAGCACTTTATGCAGGAATTTGTCTGAACTTTGTATGGTCTAGCAGGTTTCACATTATTCTTACCTTGAATGCATGAACACATGGCGTAATTTACGTATGAAATATGTCAATTGGTCAAAGCAGTATTTTCTTAAGGTTGTGTAAATGACCCATAGTAGTACTATTCTGGGCTCATTATTGGAAACAATTTTACAAATGGATTTATCCTGGTTTTTTAAATTTAATGGTGTATATCAACTCGCCTTAAGTTTGCACTTAGAAGATCAGTATGCCACAGAATGTAAACTTGCATTTAAGCGGTTATTATCACTGTTTTTTACAATTGTCGTAAATTAGCCTGGGAAAGTCATATATCCATTCGGTAGTCTTTCTTTCATGCCTATCAATCATGTGACCTGCAGCCCACTCAGTGTAGGGGGTGTGTACATTTGATGTAAAAAAACGTATAAAAAAACACAACGGTCGCAATGTTTGCTGAATGTGATCAAGGGCTCTTGAAGCCCGAAACGCGTCGTTGCAGGCTGAAGAAACGCAAATAAAATCTATATCTTGCCTGATTTGCTGTGGTGGTCTGAGTTCCACAAATTTGTTCGTCCCCTCTGCTGTTTATCCAAGATTCCCCAAAACGACGAAACACGTGTCGGCTGTGACGTCTCCCGAAATAAACTTCAACCACCCTGAACAAAAGGACTGAAATTCAAATTTGTGTGTCAAATGTATGGTGGAAACACATGTATATATGTGCAACAGTTGATAAGAAGAGTGTGCTAAGGAGTACCAAGCAGCTTGTGGCGTCTGCCTAACCAGAAGAGGATAGTGGTTCTCTTCTCCTTTTAGCACCATTGAAAAAACCAAAATACCAAAATAATGGTTCGGTATTTTGCAGCTTTTAGTCGCTGTCTTCGACGGATAGTTGTTCGTCCCCTCTGCTGTTTATCTTGCAAGATAAACAGCAGAGGGGACGAACAACTATCCGTCGAAAACAGCGACTAAAAGCTGCAAAATACCGAACCATTATTTTGGTTTCCATAAATTAAAGAAGATTCGCACATATTGACAACATCCTCACGAGAACCCCTTCGAGGGTTGGAATTATCACCTCGGAAAACAAAATACGACACATTGGAGAATAGCCTTGAGAAAGTCGGGGGTTACATTCCCCAAAACGACGAAACACGTGTCGGCTGTGACGTCTCCCGAAATAAACTTCAACCACCCTGAACAAAAGGACTGAAATTCAAATTTGTGTGTCAAATGTATGGTGGAAACACATGTATATATGTGCAACAGTTGATAAGAAGTGTGTGCTAAGAAGTACCAAGTATCCCCTATGGGGAGTTTATTAGGATTCACAGAACCTGTAGCACACTAGAACTCAGGGATCAACACCAACGTGAGGCCAAAATTCGACTTATGGCAAGAGGTTATAACCCTAACAGCTTCGATGAGGCGATGAAAAAAGCTAACACCTTAAACCGCCTCGATCTCATAGATCCCAATAGATCTAATATAGAAACACCTGTGAAAGGCCAGGACAGTGGGGCAATAAGGCTGATAACAGGCTTCAGTTGACAATCACGCCAAATCACAAAGATAGTCAAGCAACAATAGCCAATCGTAATGACAGATCATGTTCTTAAAGAAGTTTTACCAGACGCCCCCACGGTCACCTTCAGACAGGCCTACGCAATGCGTAATGATCTGGTTATAAGCAGTCCAGAAAGTGCATCTAAAACCGAATGGCTATCACCACGGAAAGGATTTTTCCGTTGCAGTTCTTGTCGGGCTTGTAAATTCGGGGTAAATACCTTCACTTATGTCACCCCATTTGATGCAACCCCAACAGCCATAAATGGTCATTTCACTTGCCGCACAGAACTGGCGGTTTATGTACTACGGTGTAGTTGCAACCTTATGTACGTGGGCAGCACTAAGTGTGCAGTCCATGTTCGCATTTTGCAACATATACGAGCAATAGTTAATGCCGATCAAAGCTACCCTGTAGCTACCCTGTAGCACAACATTTTCAAACTACGCATGGGAAAGATGTATCACACCTTAAGTACTTCGTGATTGATGCAGTAACCCCCAGCAAAAAAGGTGGTGACAATGAGAAGGCTCTAAGACAACTGGAGTCTAGGTACATTGTCCAACTTAACAGCAAGGCCCCTGAGGAAATAGAAATTTTACGTGGCCAGTGTGTCCCCTGCATGCACCCTATGTATATACATATACCCCATGTATGTCCATGTCACCATGCAATTCCCTTCTCATGCCTGTAATAATAATGCCTCTGCATTTCCGTCCAATGTTAACATGTCAGTTACCAGGCCCTCCATGGAAGAAACGTTACTTCTGCACTGAGGCCTATGTTGCCAATGCATTTACATGGTGCACGTTTAAAAGTCGAGATGAACTCAGCCGAGCCAGGACCCGAATTCAGGCTCCATGACTCCTGACACTCTGAAAACTGCAGTTTAGTTATGTATCCCTGACCTCTCACATACTTCCTGCTCAGCCGAGAGGTGCCCAACTCGGCCTGCCAAGACAGTATTTTGCCTACAGTTATCTGCTAGGCTCCACAGAAACACATTCCTGCTTAATGAAAAGGGTAAACATATTCCGCCTGCAGAAGATAGGGCCTAGCCTTTCTGTCTCCATTCAAGTGATTTACAGAACCCGTATCCATAGAAGGCCCATGGCCCCACACAATGCACGAAGAAATATATGCACACACTAGCATTTAGTGATGAGCAGCCTTTGCTCGAGCGACCTTTAAGTCAGATAATACATCCTCCAAACTCAAGATATCAGATAATACCAGAGGTGCAGGTCGTCCTGACATCCAAGACTCCTCTACTAGCACGAAAGTCAGCTCCCCCCAGCTTTCCCCAGTTACAAGTCAATTCTACGTCATGACCGAGTTGGCACGCACAAGTAGGGTAAAGGTTCCTGCTGACCATGCAGACCCCCTCCATGTATCCACCCACCTATGACACACCTATGACTCCTCAAGTGAACACCCACGTGTACGCCTTCTTACATGCCCTTTTCACGCCCCCTTCTACAGCCGTGACGGACTTCAAGTGTACACGACAGCGGGACTTCCTGCCTACTCCCTCAGGCCAACGGAGGAGACGGAGACTGCGACCAGGCATCCACACGAGGCGGTGAGGATTGCGGACCATCCCAACCAGAGCCCAAGCCGAGAGAGCAAGGTCCGAGGTATCCCGAGGCCCACCTGTTCCGAGGCCCATGCGCATGAGCAGCAGCAGTAGCAGTCACGCAGTATCGAGTTTCCGAGGCCTTCAGTTCT
The DNA here is from genome assembly GCF_964263255.1 of Lissotriton vulgaris. Classification (NCBI taxonomy): domain Eukaryota; kingdom Metazoa; phylum Chordata; class Amphibia; order Caudata; family Salamandridae; genus Lissotriton; species Lissotriton vulgaris. Next base: position 120,975,881 of record NC_141695.1, on the reverse strand, counting down.
GCTTCCCGGTGAGTACCGTTATTGGGAACGCATAAAGACGGGTTAATTTATTTGAACACGGTAAAGACGTGTCTGGGTACACAGACACGGTAAAGACCTGTCCCTTTTAGTGGGCACGGTAAAGACGTGTCTCTTTACGAGACCGGTATGGTTGTACTGTTTTGCAGTACATAAAGTAAACAGGATCATGTTATTTTCTATGTACTAGTTAGGATGTATCTGTTTTTAATGTTTTAATGTTGTAGTGTGAATGGTTGTTTTCAGTCTATTCTTGTGTATATTGTGTTTTCGTTAAGTTAGTTCCAACATGCCACTGTTTTCGAAATTACGTCAGATAGGGACCAGGAAAGGGATACTCGAAGAATCAGTTCCCGTCCCGCCTAGAGACACACCTGGTCATTTTATGTATCAGAAACATGGGCTAGATGCCATACTGTTCTTAGACTTATGGGTAGATTACACGGGGGATCTAGAAGAAAAGTATAGATGGCCTGCCTCAGGAACATGGGATGCTGAATGCATTATGAGAGTAGAGGAAGCACTATGGAAAAAGAAAGTTAGACCGTCCCAGAAAGATGCCATTGAGTTATGGCGTAAAGAAGCGCATAGGAGAGCAGAGAAAGAATTCCACAAAGCAGAGAGAAGTAAAGAAGCAGCAGAAAAAGCCAGAGAAAAAGAGCTAAAGGAAGAGGGGGAACGGGTCAAGGCAGAACAAGCAGATCGAGAAAGAAATGCCCTCATTACAGGCATGTATCCCGTCCTCGCTGAAGGACTAGCTAAAGTGACCCCCTCAGAAGCATCGGGTAATTTGCCGCCACCACTGATACTGACTAAAGTACGTAGGCATAGACAGACAGAAGCTGAGGCTTTTATTTTCTCCTAGCTAGCGGAGCCTGCTCCGGATTATGTTAACGCAGACTTCCCTCCTCCTGTCCCATCCGTCAACAATCCTTTTCTCCCTCCGCCCCACCACAGGATCAGCTTGCACAACTGCTTCCGCCACCGACCGTGAAAGACGACTTAGGACAAGGGGCAGTGGGAGGGGGGCCACCAGCATCACCACTAACACCGCCAGCAATGCGAACACTGCAAGAGTTAGGACTACAACGAACGCCACAAATGACAGCATCACCCTATAAGCATAATGTAACAATTTCACATTGTATATACGATCCAGTACCAGGTATGGGTGCAATGCTCGTGTACTTTATGACTAAGACGCGCTGTAGAGTATCTGATCACATTACCAGGCATGAAGGAAAATTTAGACAAAATCTACCATTTCATTAGAACGGGGGAGGGACCCGAGAGTATAGAAGAGGCCATGGAACAAAGAAAGGTGGAGGTTCAACGCACAATTTTACGTTTTTTGATTAACTGTCTGATCAGGGAACAAGACCAGCCAGATAAAGGAGTAACTAAAGGTATGACTGATTGGAGTGACAACATAGCTGCCGGTAAACATGATACAGTGGGAAAGACAGAATGCATGTACAGGAAAATACGAAAAGAGATTCTAAACTTACACAGGAAAGAGTCTGACGAGAAAGAGGATTCAGCATCAGAAGATGCTGAGCATGAAACAGAGGAAATGGGTAAAATAAATTATGTAGGCAGAGCTCGACAGTTTGACAGGCCTAAGTGCCTCGACTACCGCAAACAGGGACCTCCTATAAAAGAAAGATATTCCCTCGAACATCTATTCCAAGCTACTGAGAACGCACTGAAAAGACGAGTAGAGTGCGATAGACCCCACACCCTACATGAGCAGGAATTAGCACGGTCAGCAGTTCAATGGGTGTCTAATTCTAACATATATAACAGTGACGTGGTGGCTCAGACCTTTTTGAGCCTTCCGCCGAACGAACAGCGTTTGGCTGGTATTTACATGGTTCAACATTTGATAACGTTGTACGAGAGTCAACATGCTGATCCCGGTCCCTTGTATAAATTACTGGATGATATATTACTAGATAGATGGATTGGCCTAGGTACTGAATTAATTAATGTCATTCTGGACCAACGACATAAGTAATTGACTTTTCTGACCACGTGCATGACTCCTGCCTCACACCACGACAGAAAGAGCTTACACATAGACAGACAGAACCCTCTACGAGAAGTACATCCCGTTAAAAATGCAGCGGGTGAGTTTCAGCGAGTATATGTTTATACACCCTTGACAAAAATAGAAATACTGGAAATGAAAAGGATGCTGCCCTGCCATGATAAAGACCCGGGGGGTTCCACCGTGAATTAAAAGACATTCTCCGCATAGGGGATTACACGTATGCTGACATTATAAAATTATTGAAAGTACTGTTACCAGCAGGCATTTATGAAAAACTTAAAGAAAAAGACTGGGAGGTGGGAGAGAAAAAGATAAGTTGGACAGAATTGGAAAATGAGGATAAAGGCCAGCTCCCTGGTGTTGGTCTTGGGGAAAAAGCTAAAGCACTACCTGAACTCTTGATACAGGTCTTGCCAAGATTATTGGTTACTAAAAAGGAAGATTGGGATGCTATTTCAGCCTGTAAACAGAAACCAGAAGAAGACACTAGTGATTTTTATTCTAGATTCGAAAAATGTTTTTCTATCAATAGTGGCCTTAAGCCAAGTAGTGAATTGTATCCACATCTTTTTGTGAGCAAATTAGTAGAGAATTCCTTAACCCCGATCAAGAATAGAGTACTGAAGGTTGAGAGTACCTGGCAAGCAAATAGCCCTTCCCAAATGTTGCAAATGTTACAATATCACCAGAACAGAATTAGAGAGGAACAGGAACATGAAAAGAGACGCATGAAAGATACGAAAATGAAAGTGCTAGTTGCACAATCGGTACCAGCTGATGGGCATAAAAAGGGCACGGCACCTGTTAAAGGAAACTGTAATTATTGCAAGCAACCAGGTCACTATGTAAATGAATGTGCTGTCCTGAAACACTATGGGCCATATGTAGGTAAAAGGCATTTACCGAATCGTAAATACCGAATTTTACCGATTCGGTATTTACAATTCGGTAAATGCCATGTAGGTAATTATTCTGTAAATATTACCGAATCGGTAATATGCGGTAATTACCGAATCGGTATTTACCGATTCGGTAATTGCCATTGATTCCTATGGGCCTTGAGGCCCATAGGAATCAATGGCAATTACCGAATCGGTAAATATCGATTCGGTAATTTTACCGATTTGTCAAGGGGGACAGGGTGTCACTTTGACACCCTGTTGCACCCCTGATTTTGGCTTGTGTGCAATGTGACACACATACATGCCCTTAGGGCATGTATGTGTGCCACATGGCACCGGTGTACATGCACAGATGTGCATGTACACAGAAATTCGTTATTTACCATGCCATTGTATTTCATGGTATTTCTAAGGGCCTGTGGCACTGTTTCCAGTGCCACCTACATCCCAAATTACCGATTCTGTACATTTACCGAATCGGTACTTTACCGATTCGGTAAAATTACCGATTCGGTAAATATACAGAATCGGTAATTTTCAGGCCCCCTACATCTGGAATTACGAATACCAGTCGGTAACGGCCGAAATCGGCCGTTACCGACCGGTATTTGGCCACCTACATATGGCCCAATATAGCTACAGGCAAGACAAAAGAAAGGCCACATCCTCTCAGACAGAATAGCACCCCACATAACACCCCACAGAACACGCAACAGACAGTAGTTCTACCCCAACCAATAGCTGCCACACAACAAGTCACGCAACAAATGCACCAGTACGCACAGTCAGACTATCCAGAATATCAACAGTACTCATGAAACAGCCTAGAGAGGGAGTTTGGCTTGCCCCTTATCGAAGTTCCTGTAGATCAAGAGGGTCCCTATGTACATAGTCGTGTATTGGGAAAAGACAGAAAATTTCTGATTGACACGGGGGCGAGCAGAACTACCATCAGTCACGACGAGGTTCCAGGGGCACCCCTCTCAGGCTCACAGAATATTTCCCTGGGATTTTCAGGAAAGCCTATTGTTAACGAAGTGTCAAAGCCAGTTTCCCTAGGAGTCGGTCCATTGTCCCGTCCTACAGACTTGTTACTTACTAAGTCATGTCCAGAAAATTTGCTTGGTATAAAGACATTGAAAGAACTAGGAGCAGTTATTTGTTGTTCTTCGGAAGGAGTACGATTGTTTTTACGTGATTTTAAAGGACATTATGTGTTGAAAGATTTTGATCCCAGACTCCAGAATGTACCACAGCATTTATGGACACAAGGTCCGACTGACGTAGGTTACATGCACATTACGCCATACCGTGTCACTCTCAAACGAGGAGTAGTACTGCCACGCATCCGACAATACAAGTTACCACCTGATGCCGTAGTAGCATTACTGAAAATTGTTGACAAACTCATGGCACAGGGAGTGGTAGTAGAAACTGACTTAAATGTATGTAATTCACCCGTCATCCCTATTCTTTAACGAACTGACCCTAATGCACCACCAGTCTACAGACTAGTGATTGACCTTCGAGAATTGAACAAATGCATAATTCCTCAATACCCAGTGGTCCCAGACATTTCTTCATTACTGACTGCAATTGATTCCGAGGCAACGTTCTTCACTGTAATTGATCTAAAGAACGCCTTCTTCAGTGTCCCAATACATCCAGAGAGCCAATACCTCTTCGGATTCTGTTTAAATGGACGCAGTTTTAAATTTACGAGAGCTCCTCAAGGTTTCACAGAAAGTCCTAGTATTTACAGTCAAGCATTGAAAAGACAACTAGACAGTATTCACATGCCTGCCACCACCGCACTGCTCCAATATGTAGACAATATCCTGATCACAGCACGAACAGAACAAGACTGCGAACATGCATCACTGACAGTCTTACAATTTCTGGCAGACAAGGGGCCCAAAGTGTCCCCTTCGAAGTTACAATTCTGTGCACAGCAAGTGGTGTACCTTGGACACTTGCTGTCCAAGAGGGGTAGACAGCTAACACAAGATCGTATTCAGTTAATTGCCAATCTTTCACAGCCCAAGACACAAAAGGAAGTACAGGCTTTTATTGGCCTCACTTCTTACTGCAGACAATGGATTCCCCAGTATGCATATCTAGCCAAACCACTCATACAGCTGACAACACAGGAGGCAGCGTCTTCGACTGTCCTCCCTTGGACACAAGAACATACCCTTGCATTTGAAGAATTGAAAAAAGCCTTATGTCAAGCACCAGTTTTAGCGACTCCTTGTTACAGCAAGCCTTTTACGCTTTTTGTCACTGAACGAGACGGAACAGCATTATCTGTCCTTACACAAGATCAAGCAGGAAAACACAAGCCTTGTGCTTATTTTTCTAGTACATTGGATCCAGTGGCCCAGGCTCTGCCTGCGTGCCTGAAATCAGTTGCAGCAACAGCCCTGGCTATAAGACAGAGTGATTCCATAGTGTTAGGACACCCTCTGATAGTACAGGTTCCACACTCAGTGGAAGTTCTCTTGAACAGGACTCAGACACAACATCTGACTGTAGCGAGACTGACAGGATATGAACTGACATTATTTCAGCCACACATAGAGATCAGACGATGCAATATTCTCAACCCTGCTACACTCTTGCCCTCAAGCACAGTGGACACTGCACCACATGACTGTGTGGAAGTAATTAATACAGTGACGAAACCAAGACAAGACCTGACAGACATTGCATTGCCAGATCCTGACCTGAGACTTTATGTGGATGGTTCATGCATGAGAACAAGCACAGGAGAGTTAGTGGCCGCATATGCTGTGACCACTGATACTGAAGTCATAGAGACACAGAGAATAGATACACTGTCAGCACAAGCAGCAGAGCTCATCGCTCTGACACAAGCCTGCATACGAGCTAGGGACTTGAAAGTAAACATATATACAGATTCACAGTACGCTTTCGGGGTTGTTCATGACTTCGGAGTGTTATGGCTGGAGAGAGGTTTCCTGACCTCTCATGGGGCCAAAATTCAGCATGGTCCCCTTATTCAGGCTCTGTTAGAAGCTATACACTTGCCTACAGCCATAGCCATCATGAAATGCAAAGCACATACGAAAGCCACAGACACCATTTCCCAGGGTAACGACCTGGCAGATCGAACAGCTAAACTTACAGCCCAGACTCCAACAGACACTCCAATAGACATGACAAAGACAAAAGTGCCAACACTGACAAACTGCATGACAGTCAGGGATCCCACACAAGATGTACTCGACATACAGACACATGCCACTCCAGACGAAATAAAGAAATGGACTGAACAAGGAGGGGTCCAGACTGACCAGGGTTGGATGACAAAAGGCAAAGCTACATGGTTTCTTCCTGATTCTATGGTACAAGTCATCATAAACACAGCACATAGTCCAGCACACTTAGGAGAAAAGGCTATGCTAGGCAGTTTACAGAATATTTGGTTCAACAAGCACCTTCGTGCAGCAGCAAAACAGAAAGTACGCACCTGCATGATCTGTTGCCAGTTCAATCCAGGCAAAGGCATTCCAGTGGAACAAGGTGGATTTCATCCTCCTGACCACCCTTTTGAAGTCCTCCAGATGGATTATATCCAGATGGACAGATGTTGAGGATACAAATATGTCCTAGTAGTTGTATGTGCACTATCTAGATGGACAGAAGCATACCCAGTCCCAGATTACACTGCTGTAACAACTGCCAGGCAGTTGGTTCGAGAGTTCTTTCCACGTTACGGATTGCCCCGTGTTGTGTACTCAGATAACGGTCAGCCATTCTCTTCTGAATTAATGAAACAAGTATCTCTTCTGTTAGGGTACCAGTGGAAGTTCCATTGTGTACGACACCCAGAGGCAGCCGGACTTGTAGAGCGACACAATCAGACACTTAAGACAAAATTAGCGAAAGTCTGTGCAGAAAAAGGCGTGGATTGGATGGTAGCCTTGCCGGTTGCCCTCTTTTACATGCGTATGGTAGCTCATTCCAGAACAGGACTGTCCCCTTACGAGGTGGTTTTTGGTAGACCACAGAATATGTGGGGTACGCCTATGCCAAAGAGAATTACTGATGTTGACAGTAATATGCTGACAGATTATCTGGCTTCCTTGATGTCTGCACTCCTCTCTTGTCGTTCACAGGTTGCAGCCGCCTTCCCCGACAACACCCAAGTTAAAGAGCACACCATCGTTCCAGGAGACGTAGTGCTGGTACGGAATTTTGATCGTTCAAGCCCTCTCGAGCCCCGCTGGCGCACACCGAAATTAGTACTGCTTACCACGATGACTGCCGTCAAGGTCGAGGGAAGAAAAGGCTGGATCCATGCCCAACACATCAAGAAATTCCATGGACATACCGGAACTGTAATCGAAACTAAAGACTGCCCTGAAACTAGTGACTCAAAGCCCCCTTTGCTAGAAAAAACTCTGCAACAGGAGTATAGGTCCAAATTACGGTCTAGTAAGTCAGACAGCGTTTAATTGTTTAAGTCCACCCTGTGGTGAATCCGTTAGACAGGTTCCTGACATGTATAAGATCGTAGACCAGAATAGTAGACAGAGAGATAAGAAAGAGAAATACTGCAAGACCTTACGCAGTAGATGTATAGTAACTCTGATTATTATGTTTCTTTTAAGTATATCGATTATATGTATCAGCTTGACGCTACATGTTCTCTTTCCTCCTATTGCTTCACATATACACTCTTCCTTCAACGACACTGTAGAGCACACATTCAGTGATCTGCCACCCCATGAACTGTCATATCGACTAGCCTTGCGCAACAATACTTTTATTCGAATGTTGCACCATTCTCATCAGACCAGCAATGTAACGAATTGCTGGGTATGTGGCCGACTCCCACCTTATCAGAAAACGAAGGGAGTTCTGCCCCTCTTTCCTTTCCCGTTCTCGCACAATGGTTCGTGCGGAGCATGGTTTGCTTTAATGTCATCACAAGACAGAAAGTTCACTGATTCCCAGAGTGAATGGATTTGGGGAGATTTAAATAAAGTAATGAAAGAGGCATGTTACCCAGACGAAGATGGTCTTCCCCAGAGAAAAGGAACAGATCTAGAAAATGAAGTGTACGAACAAGGAAATGCTTCCCTTAACTTTATGATTCTGAATGTCCAGTCCGAGAAAAATACAGGTCCACCGTTCATAACAGTCTTACCCGTAAAAGGTGAATTATGTGTTAGAAAGAAAGGATCCGTGCATTTAGGACACAGTGATTGTAATACTGTAGTCGAGTTCAATGATAAAGGGAAGTCTACTTTCAAAGCTTCCCGCCATTCCTATTTTATCTGCGGTCAGACAGCCTATGTACGTTTGCCCTTAGACTGGGGTGGGACGTGTTATATAGCGTTCCTACTGCCACCTGTCTTTCTAGCCCCATCCCATTATCATCGAGATTCCCGACTAGTACATGTTAGACACAAGAGGGAGACTGATTCCCCAGTTGTCGATCAGACTGAGACAGCTTTGGAGCAATATACAGATTTCAATAAAGGATTCTTTTTTTTCATAGGTCCCGTCCAAAACAGTAAGTTAATACGCAGGTTAACAAGAACTCTTGAAGCAGTAGTGAATGAGACTACTTCTGCTCTAGCTAACTTGACCGAGGAGCAGTCTGCTATGAGACTTGTTGTTCTTCAGAATCGCCTTGTTCTTGACGTCATCCTGGCAGATAGGGGCGGGGCTTGTAGAGTGATCGGCTCCAGTTGTTGCGTGTTTATTCCTAATAACTCACCATCCGTGTATGCAGCAATAACAAGACTCCACCAGATAGCTCACGAGATACATCAGAACCCAGGCACATGGACTTGGTCCGGTTGGCTCTGGAGTGTAATATCAGCATGGGGATGGAAAGTATTGTCGTTCCTAGGAATGATACTGTTAGTTATATTCAGTTGCTGTCTCTGTCTGCAATGTGGCCCAGCGATTTGCGGCTTGTGTGCCACTGCCTGTATTCCCCATCCACGTATACAAAAGAAAAAAGACGAGCAAATGATGCTGTATGATCAGATATATGGTATCATGAATATAGACGTGTCCTGAAAGGCACAGTAGGGGACAAGGAGGGAATGAGGAAATAGAAATTTTACGTGGCCAGTGTGTCCCCTGCATGCACCCTATGTATATACATATACCTCATGTATGTCCATGTCACCATGCAATTCCCTTCTCATGCCTGTAATAATAATGCCTCTGCATTTCCGTCCAATGTTAACATGTCAGTTACCAGGCCCTCCATGAAAGAAACGTTAATTCTGCACTGAGGCCTATGTTGCCAATGCATTTACATGGTGCACGTTTAAAAGTCGAGATGAACTCGTTTTTGTGGCTAAGCCGAGCCAGGACCCGAATTCAGGCTCCATGACTCCTGACACTCTGAAAACTGCAGTTTAGTTATGTATCCCTGACCTCTCACATACTTCCTGCTCAGCCGAGAGGTGCCCAACTCGGCCTGCCAAGACAGTATTTTGCCTACAGTTATCTGCTATGCTCCACAGAAACACATTCCTGCTTAATGAAAAGGGTAAACATATTCCGCCTGCAGAAGATAGGGCCTAGCCTTTCTGTCTCCATTCAAGTGATTTACAGAACCCGTATCCATAGAAGGTCCATGGCCCCACACAATGCACGAAGAAATATATGCACACACTAGCATTTAGTGATGAGCAGCCTTTGCTCGAGCGACCTTTAAGTCAGATAATACATCCTCCAAACTCAAGATATCAGATAATACCAGAGGTGCAGGTCGTCCTGACATCCAAGATACCTCTACTAGCACGAAAGTCAGCTCCCCCCAGCTTCCCCCAGTTACACGTCAATTCTACGTCATGACCGAGTTGGCACGCACAAGTAGGGTAAAGGTTCCTGCTGACCATGCAGACCCCCTCCATGTGTCCACCCACCTATGACACACCTATGACTCCTCAAGTGAACACCCACGTGTACGCCTTCTTACACGCCCTTTTCACGCCCATGTGCTCTTATCTCTCTCTCTTTCACGTGCTCCGCCTTCTCTATGCAAGTTAATGTATGTTTTAACTATAAATAATGCACTCTGTGAATAAAGTTCAGATGACGATCCTTCCTGATCCCTAGTGGTAATGGAACCCGATTCTCCCTTAACTCGAGTTACTGAATTAAAGCCCTTCTGAATAGGACATCACGGACTCTGCCTCTTATTATATGCATGATCCTTGTTAATGTATAGAAATTCCGACAGGGTAAATATTTTATTTACCACACCCTAGGAGGCCTTAACATGGGGGAAGACTTACAAAACTTCTTATAAGCTTGTTTATTCCATTGGACGTCTTAGCATGAACTTATAATTAAAGTTAGCTATGGAATGAAGTGATACTCTATCAGCAATTAGTTGTAACAGGAAAGACTGAGGGCTCTCAGCGACTAGTCTATAATTTCAAACATGTACTTAATGTTGTATTCCCCGATTCCCTCCTAGCATATATGAGAATCAAGAAACTTTGTTATATTTATATAGAGCACTTTAGCACCAACTCTTCACTTATTTTCACATTATTTTTAGCACCTTAAGCTGTACAAGCATGTCTAGCCCACCCAATATGGAATACCAGATAGATGGCGGTGTACGACACATATAGAATGTAGGATAGAAGTTTCTGGCATTGGGGTGTCTAACTATAATATATTTGGGTACAGATGACCAGCCAAGGAGTGGACACATACCATTTTAATCAGCCATTTTTCTTATATGGTAAGAAATGATATGTTGATATTACATATGGCACCAACAGGCACATATGATGAAGTAATAACTAATATTTCAAACATACATTTTAATGTGTGCATTAATTTAGCATCACCTATACAAATTGTGTCATGATTAAGAGCACAGTTTTCATTATTTAACAGTAGGTGATGCCGTTAACAGACCACTCAGGAGGCGAAATTATTATGTATTTGGCTTACTTAAGGGTCGGTTTGAATATTTAGTATTCGCATTTGTACAGAAAATGTATTTAAACGCACCAATGTATGCTTTTTGAATGGGATTTAATGAACCCAGTTTATAACGTCGATTGCTTTAAGAAAATTAACTAATAATTAGATTTCGGGCTATGAATTTGCAATATGCACACAAGCACTTTAACAAATATGTAGTATCATGTATAGCTGTCGGCTGTATTCTGCTCAGCACTATGTATTTGACTTACTTAGGGGTCGGCTGAAAATGTTTTGTATTTGTACAGACAAGGTATTTAAAAGACGTACCTTGTATTTATATTGCACCAAATGCATGTTTTTAGAACAGGATTTATCTAACCCAGTATATAATATTGACCGCTGCAATATGAGTGACACTGAATTGTATTTCGGGCACTGAATTTGCATCATGCACATAAGTACTTTATCAAATATGTAGCAATTTTTACAATCGTCAGTCATAATCTGTTTTAGCACGATTACCCATGCATATAGTATATGCCATATCTCTCTGTCTTTTGCACTTTAAAATTGCGCTCGTTTTAGCGATAATGAGCCAGCAGCTTTGTTATATAGTCCTATCTTTGTGTCTATGCATAATTACTGTTTGGCGCGAAATGCTCAGGAGATCCTTTTAAAATCACAATGTTTATTCACCGTTTGACATCAGTGAGCAAGGGCACGGACGTGCCCGAAACGCGTCTGACGACATGCACCACTTAATGCACAAATAAAGCATTCACAAAGAAGAAGCCTGACTCTGGCTCATTATTGCTGTCTGCATACCTGTCTGTGCTCGAGGCACTCTGGAGGCAAGTTGGATATATATATATATTACCTACTGGCGGTCGCCAGTAGGTATAGTTAGGATTTTTTTCAAGGCAAAATCTCAAAATTCTATTGTGAATAACTTTGGCGCCGGTTGACGAATCTGCCTGAAAATTTCCTCAAATTTGCTTCGCGGAGCTCCGGTCCTTCCTTGAAAGTTTGGGGGGGATTCGTCAAGCGGGGGCCGAGATAAAAGGGGGGTACAAAAACGTGTTTTCCCCATGTTAATTTCAATAGGGCGGTCAACCTCACTTTTAGCCCGAACGACTGAATGGATTTCCACCAAACTTGGCAAAATTGTAGGGACTGGTACCCCGATGTGCCTTTCCTATGTCTCAAGGTATATGCTCCAGTGGTTTTTACGAAAATTAACTTTGAAAAAATATATATTGGGCTACATTGGGCTATATATATGTTAGAGCCCAAATGTAGCCCAATGTAGCCCAATGTAGCCCAAAGATGGCCACCAGAGACAAAAAAAAACAAATGTAGCCCAAATATCAGCCAGATGTAGCCCAACTATAGCCCAATGACAGAATGTCCCCCAGTGTTCTAAAGAACAACTAGAGCGCTAACAGTCTTACATATGACAAAAGTATGGCACACCTGAAGTCATCTTGATTGGAATAAAGTGTTAACACTTAAAACATTTAATTTGCAAAGGAACAAAATGAGGGGGTTCATTTTGCCATAGAAATTATGATTAGTGCTGAAGAAAGAAAAATTAGGGCACATTTTGAGTGACTTCTCAAATCCTCTTATATTTCATTAAAACAATTCTGATATGCAGTCTCCCAAGATGGCCACCAGAGACAAAAGAGCCCAAATGTAGCCCAAATATCAGCCAGATGTAGCCCAACTATAGCCCAATGACAGAATGTCCCAGAGTGTTCTAAAGAACAACTAGAACGCTAACAGTCTTACATATTACAAAAGTATGGCACACCTGAAGACATCTTGATTGGAATAAAAGTGTAACACTTAATACATTTAATTTGAAAAGGAACAAAATGAGGGGTTTCATTTTGCCATAGAAATTTTATATTTATATATATATATATATATATATATATATATATATATGAATTCCAACCGGAAGGTCAGTGCAACGCCTTTTACACCAAACCCAGTGCGCAGACACAGCTGAATAAATCCAAGCCAGACTTCCTTCTGATATTCTTCCTTTTATTTCATAAGGTGCAGAGGTGCAACACACTGCCAAACAGACGCGTTTCGGGCGTGAACGCCCTTGCTCACTGTCAGCGGGTTAACGGTACAACATCGTGTTAAATACATCACTTAATTGCAAAAACGCGCCAAAAACGTTCCTCAAACAAGTCAATGCAATCAAAGTAGGACTGTGGTAGGGACCCATACTCAAAACACACACATATTAGTTCCGCCATTTTGGAGTGGTGTGTGATTGAATTAAAACACGCCATGCTTTTATATATTGACAACTATGATGTTTTTGTTGTCGAAAAATGGAACCAAGGGTTGATGACTATGGCAACGGCACATTCGATGAAAGAATAGTAAAATGTAAAGTGCAAATGCATAAACATCCTCAAAGTGCAAATTTTGACATGTGCAAATACGCAAAGATTTATGACTGTGCAAATACGCAACATACTACCTGTACAAATACATTAATAGTCAAATGAAGATATTTCATATATATGCACAAATTAAAATCTATTCTTTACACTTATTCTCTTGTGCCAAAATTCGTAGTTTGCCATACAAAAAAAACGCAGTTGTTTATACAAATCAACAATTATGTGCAAAAATATAGATTCCATATCGCATTATAGCATCCATAATTGGCATATTGTAGGCTCTGAAAATGTATTGCATTGCCTGGGTTCCCAAAAATATAGACTTAGAGGATCAATGCATGTACGCGATAGATATAAAGCTGGTTGATGTTTGAATATTGCTGTACCGTAAAAAGTGCAAAAATAATGTGAAGGTGAGGGAGTGCTGTGATGTCCTGCTAAACTGAACAGGAAAACATCAAGGTTATGTGAAACAAAACAATCAAAACATCTTTAGCTTCGCTGCTTCAGTTACATTTAAAATATGCTACTGCATAGAATTTCAACATTGCCCAATAGTTGCACAGGTGGATGTAAATGATAATGACCCATGATTAAGGCCTAAGGTCCCTGCCACAGACCCTAGCCATGCCTATGATTAATTAGAATCATAAGATGAACAATGAAATGGCGTATACAGCGATAAATTCAGAAAGGCAGCAAAAGAGCAACTATATGTACATTCAGAAGAGATAGCCGGGCTGAAACTACACAAACGCCCATGACATAATGACTGACCGACAATAACAGAGATATTTACAGAAGTATTTACAGAAAGGTGCTAAGATCTTCACCCATGTTCAAACCTCCTGGCATCTTAGTATTGAGGCGAACTATGTACAGGGACTCCATCTGTCTTAATTTCTTTTCGTAGTCCCCACCTTTCTTGCTAGTTCTAATCGCATCAATAACAAAGTAGCTTAGATGGGATAGATTTCTGTTATGAAATTGGTCGAAATGGCGAGCCACAGGGTAGTTTTTGTCACAGTTCACTATTGCTCTCAGATGCTGTAGTATTCGTTGGTGTACTGGCAATTTTGTACTTCCAACGTACCTCAGATTACACGAGCAGGTGAGAACATATACAGCTAATTCAGTTTTACATGTGTAATGTGATCTTATGTTGATTGGTTTATCATTGAATGGTGTCGTGTAAGATTTGGTATTGGTGCCAAACTTGCACGCTCTACACGATATACATCGGAAGAAACCCTTCCGAGGAGACAACCAATCTTCTTTTTTAGCTGTTTCCGGTGAACTAGAGACTAGAGCATTTCTCATACTGTATGCTCGCCTGTAAGTCACTAATGGTTTGTTGGGCATCATTTCTTTAAGGATGGGGTCAGTAAGTATAACCGACCATTGGTTCCTAATTAACTTTGAGATTTGACTAGCCTGTCGACTGAAGCCAGTGATCAATCTAAGTGCATTTCGGCTGTCATCACGGTTGTCATGTGAGGGCATCACATCAGAAGGGGCCTGCAGGAGATTAGTTCTATCAATCTTGTTGGCCTTGCTCATTGCTATTTTAAGGGCACTGCTTTTGTAACCTCTTCATAGCTTCCATTTGATGGAAGTTCCTTTGTTCTACTGAACTGCATGTTCTGTGTATCCTAAGGAACTCTCCATACGGGATAGATCGAATGGTATGCCCCGGGTGAAAGCTGTGAGCGTGCAGAATGGTATTGCCTGCTGTGCTCTTTCTATACAGGCTTGTTGTTATAGAATTGTTCACAATGCTCACTTGAACATCCAAAAAGTTGACATCAGTCTTGCTAATATCCGCACTAAAGATGAGGTTGGAGTTGTTAACATTGATAGCATTGACAAAACTCACTGCCTCCTCCTTGCTCCCTCTCCAGATGATGAATATGTCATCAATATACCTCATATATTTGACTATATTTTCCTGCCAAATGGTGGAGAACTGCGCCCTGAGGACATGCTCCTCCCACCAACCCACGTGGAGTCCCGCGTAGGTCGGGGAGAAACACGCCCCCATAGCCACACCTCGTAATTGTTTGTACATTTTATCATCAAACAGGAAAACATTATTATTGAGGCACATTTCAACCATGGATAACAACATAGCACTGTGTTTGTATAATTCAACTGGTCTTTTGCCAAGAAAAAATCTCAAAGCCTTCATACCATCCTGATGGGATATGCTAGTGTATAGACTGGCAATGTCCATAGTGATCAACAGAAAATCTGAAGACCATTTGCATTGGGCCAAATTATTTAGAAAGTCCGTGCTGTCTCTAATGTACGCTGGAAGGGTGGTCACAATGTCTTGCAAATAATGATCGATGTATTTCGAGGTGTTTTCAAACAGGCTATGAATAGCTGACACTATCGGTCTGCCAGGTACCGGTCTTACCCTCTTATGGACCTTGGGGATGAAGTATAAATTCGGTATCACCGGATGTTCTTTGTACAAGTATGTCATTTCCTCCTTGGTAAGGAGGCCATCCCTTTTCCAACCATTGAGTTGTTTCCAGTAATCTAATTGGATGTTTTTGACTGTTCTTGAGTCACAAGGTTCATAACAAGCTGTGTCGTTAAGGTGGCGATAAGCTTCCTCCATATATTCGGCTTTGCTCCAAAGCACCACATTACCACCTTTATCAGATTGATTAATGATGATGGTGTTATCAGATTGTAATTTCATCATTAACTCATTGTAAGCCTTGGTCTTGGGATTGATGTGATTCTTACTCCTACTAACTTGAATGTGCAATTTCTTTAAACCATCGGTTAGTAGGTCTGCATAGGTGTCTATGGCATCCTTGGGCATAGACGGAATAAATGTCGAGGGTGGTTTGAAGCCACTAGGTTCACTTTGGCTGATCTCGATGTTTCCCTCGTCGGCCACTTCCTGAGTGCAAGGAGTTGATGTCAACTCGTTACGCAGCCCATGCATCGATTTTAAAAGGGGGACATCCCTGCCTTGCAGGCCGCTTCTGTCTGCATTGAGTGTAGTTGGCCCGGTTTTTTTGGGCTGAGTTAAACCCCCTTTGATGGCATAGTATTTACGTAACTTTAGTTTTCTGATAAACTTGAAAACATCTACACGAGTGTTCCCATAGTTAAAATTGCTTTCAGGACAAAATGATAATCCTAACGCCAACAGTTGTTTTTCCGCTTGGTCAAGTTGCACATTGGTCAGATTCACAATGGTTTTTTCAATAGCTATTGCTTGTTCACCACGTTTTTCTTCCTTTGTGGCCTCCCTTTGCTTTTTGGCGCATTTGCGACGTTCTCTACGCCTTGCGTTTCTGCGCCGTTTGGTTTCGCATTTCTCGAGCGTAGAGTACCTTTTCTTTGAATATATATCACCTGGCGGTCGCCAGTAGGTATATATAGTTAGGATTTTTTTCCTATGGGATTTCTGAAAATTCTATGTCGAATAACTTTGGCGTTTGTGGACGGAATTGGCTGAAATTTTCAGGAAAATGGCACATTTTGTTTCTGATCAGCCCCTGAAAATTTGGGGGGTTTCGTCAAGGGGGGGCCAAGAAAAAAAGGGGGTCCCAAAATGCGTTTTTCCCATTCATTTTTCCATAGGGCGGTTGGAATCACTTTTAGCTCGAACGGCTGAATGAATTTACACGAAACTTGGCAAAATTGTAGATATGGTTTGCCCGACGTGCCTTTGCTATGTCTTAATATATGTGCTCCAGTGGATTTTGAGAAATTAACGTTTTAAAAAACAGATATATCTGTGACAGCGTCCCGGTTAGCGCCCCGGTTCGCGTACCTGACGCGTAACGGAACTTCGCGAGGAGAAGCGGATTGGCTCCCCGGTGACTGTGAACATTCTAAACAGTCCGGAGCGGCCGCCATCTTGTGTCTCGGTAGGATCGAGACACAAGAGGTGGCAAAAACAAAGGGGGAAATGAGCATAAGGGGGCAGAGTACATCCTCCCTGACCCCCTAGGTTTGATGAGGGGGCTTTAAAGGGGCCCCGCGGGGCAAAAAAAATAATCTTTATTATCTTTTTTTTGCGGGGGGAGCGCTCGGTACGCGCACCGGGAAGCGGTCCGGGGAGCGTAATATAGGGAAAATAGAATGAAAGAATGTTCAAATATTGTATGTTTATTGATTGTTCTTTTTGTTGTATTTTTTTAATTTTTTTTATTTAAGTACCAACATGTAGGTACCAATGCAGAGTCTAAAATTAAAAATACACCGTTTTCTTTGTAGATATCTTGCATGTTGTTTCAGAAGTTATTGTGGTATATGGAATTCATAGAATAGTCTGTGAGGAAAGCAGAAAGAATATGGAGGCAGGAGATGAAAAAGAGATGTTAAATACACATTGGAGATAAAATAGTGGGAGAAAGGAAGTAACTATGAGCAAACTTACTATGTTACACAAAAAAGTTGCACAGTATATTTAAAGTCTGACTTTACATTATAATCAATTTGGTACTAGTTTAAAAAATACATATAAAAATGAATAATGTCTCAAAAAATTTTGAATTATTAAATATAAATTTATTTCTCAGATTCGTTTTCAAAATTTAAAAGAACTTCTAATATTTGGTTGTCAGAAATGTCCTCATTTTCAATCAGGAAATCTACTGATTCTACACATTGAAGAAGTTCATAGTCCCGTGATTCATCAATGAATTCTGAGTCATTGGGTTCAATATCTGTATCTTTGTTGTTTTCCAGAACAATTTCGATGGTATTTTTTTGCTCTCCTTCCGTTTTTGTGCTGTAATTTGAATTTAAAAAAAAATATCAGTAGAGATAGGGCACTGTTGGGTTTAAGTTCAGACAGGTAGTTTTTTTTTTAACAGTGATTTTATCTTTGGGCAGTGTATGGTATCAGAGTGGAAGTAAAAATATAAAAAAGTGTATGTGATAATGCAGATACAAGGCGAATGCATTTCGGCCGGTTTGGCCTTCGTCAGCGCCTGAGGTTTAATAAAAAGGAAGTCCCAACGTTCTGCAGGTAAAATGCACCACACCGCACTCTGATAGGTGCATTATAACAGCTCCGCCCCTCAGCAATGTTAATCTCCAAAATGTGTTTCAGCTGATCTGAGGAAGTCAAAGACTCGAACCCCCAGGATGCACCAGTGGCTCCCAGGTAAGTTTTGCTGACGGGCGTTCTTGGTGAAATATAAGAGAATAGCGGGGGTAGGGTGCACTGCAAAGCGTAGAAACCCGCAAATGTAACTGCTTGTGCTGCCTCGGGTCCCCGTGTCTCGTCCACCGAAAGTCAGAGTAGCAAATCAAAGGGGGCAGGAGGACAATGCATCCCGTCCTGGCAGAGGCAATGTCTCAGTAAGCCAATTCAAATTGCTCTGACTGCCGGCGGGTCTGGAGATTACCACAAACGTGTAGAAACGAGCAATGCCGTAGCAGGAACCAGATTCTCCAGGCCACTTGCGACAAGCGAGCATCTGAACGCGCCTCTGGAATGCTAGTGAAATGAATGATACAAGCGCCTCCTCTCGCAGAAAGAAGCAGAAGCCACTGTGGGGGTGAGAAGACAGCAACATTTAATGCAGATACAAGGCGAATGCATTTCGGCCGGTTTGGCCTTCGTCAGCGCCTGCGGTTTAATAAAAAGGAAGTCCCAACGTTCTGCAGGTAAAATGCACCACACCGCACTCTGATAGGTGCATTATAACAGCTCCGCCCCTCAGCAATGTTAATCTCCAAAATGTGTTTCAGCTGTTCTGAGGAAGTCAAAGACTCGATCCCCCAGGATGCACCAGTGGCTCCCAGGTAAGTTTTGCTGACGGGCGTTCTTGGTGAAATATAAGAGAATAGCGGGGGTAGGGTGCACTGCAACGCGTAGAAACCTGCAAATGTAACTGCTTGTGCTGCCTCGGGTCCCCGTGTCTCGTCCACCGAAATTCAGAGTAGCAAATCAAAGGGGGCAGGAGGACAATGCATCCCGTCCTGGCAGAGGCAATGTCTCAGTAAGCCAATTCAAATTGCTCTGACTGCCGGCGGGTCTGGAGATTACCACAAACGTGTAGAAACGAGCAATGCCGTAGCAGGAACCAGATTCTCCAGGCCACTTGCAACGAGCGAGCATCTGAACGCGCCTCTGGAATGCGCGTGAAATGAATGATACAAGCGCCTCCTCTCGCAGAAAAAACCATAGGTTTCACACCAGTTATAGTTAGGAATTAGCATTTAAAAAACCTATTAAATTCACTGAAAAAACGATGACGTCACATATTACATCACTCATGACATGGTCAGTGACATCACTCATGACATCACTAATGACATCTCAAATGACATCACTGATGACATCATCCAGTGAATGTGTATCTTTCTGAAAAATAAATATTTTTTATATCTGTATATCTAAAGGTTGATGGAAGAACAAATGGGTAAATAAATGTCTAAATGGATGTATTTTTGTGTAAAATTGATTGGTTAACTGACTTATTAAATGTATCTTAGTGAATACATATATTAGCGAGTAATGTTTAAATATTTAAATATCTGTATCTGTGTCTCACTTTGTGTATAAGTGGCTGCATGGGTTGGTGAGTAGCTACATGAGTGTGTATATGGGTTATTAGTTGTTTTTTTTAGTATCAGTATCAGTGTCTGTATGGTTCGGTGGGGGATATTACTTAGAGCACAGATGCATGAATGAGTGACTCACTATTTGTATGTATTTTGAAGACAGCATGTGTGCAAGACTGTATGGGTGGATGATTGTGTGTATGGGTGGGTTAGTGAGTATGTGTTTTTATAATTGATTGTTTAAGAGAGTAAATATGTTTCCGTTTCTGTAGAAGTATATGTAGTGGTGTGTATATAGCAGTATAATCAAGTAAATGGTTTTTTGATAGTTTATTTGCATGTGTGAATTTGTGTGTGAGTAACTATATGGATGAGTATTAGTGTGTAACAGGATGTATAGGTGTATGAGTACATATGATGAGTAAGTACATGCACGAGCGACTATATAGAACTGTTGGTGAATGAGTGGATGTGTATGTAGATTTTGGAATTACCTAATAAGTTGTTGTAATTGGTATTGGTTTCTCCTTTTTTAAGAAAATGTTAGTTTCAATTTTTGAATGTGTGTGTCAAAGGTTATTTTATGCTGATAGGAGGATCAGCATACAAGGATGTTGTCATCAGTGATGTCATTTGAGATGTCATCAGTGATGTCATGATTGAAGTCACTGACCATGTCATGAGTGATGTAATATGTGACGTCATCAGCAGTGCATTGCACGCGCAAGTTATAGTGAGTCCAACTAACTATAACGTTGGAATTTCAATGGTTTTATGCGAGTAAAATTTCCACCTAACTATAACTGGTGTGAAACCTATGTTTTTTTCAGTGAATATATATATATATATATATATATATTCTCCATAGCCAGTTCCTTTTGCCACTCAGACAGCGCTCGATACGGGTGCGGCGCCCTGCAGCTGAACCACGCTGCTGATATATTTTCCACAGCTCCCTCACAGGAAACAAATGGGTCGCACTCCACGGGTTATCTTTTGCAGTTTTTTATTTTTCCATTACATTCCACAGGCAGATGTTCCGATCTACGCGTTTCGGTATTTCAAATACCTTGCTCATCGTGAGCAAGGTATTTGAAATACCGAAACGCGTAGATCGGAACATCTGCCTGTGGAATGTAATGGAAAAATAAAAAACTGCAAAAGATAACCCGTGGAGTGCGACCCATTTGTTTCCTGTGAGGGAGCTGTGGAAAATATATATATATATATATATATATACATATATATATATATATATATATATATATATATATATATATATATATATATATATATATATATATATATATATATATATATATATATCGCACCACTTCACTCCCACGAGCAGTCGCTTGCGCTTTTCTTCTCAGAAAAAAACGTGGAGCACAGACTCAGATAGGTGCTTACAATCTTCTTTTTATTGTTAGCTGTTCAGGATGTCGGCCATTACGCGTTTCGGTACACAACGTACCTTGATCACATGACATATATAATACTCCAACTCGTCGTGGTAGTGCTTGGTTGTACTAACGGGTTTGCAGACATCAAAAGTAACGTCAAAAGCCGGTCTACCTAGGGTAGCTTGGCACAAGGGGTAAAGGCTTAACTCCAAGGCTTCTGTGTTGTACTTGCGTCACACTCAATTCAGTAACTCAGCGTACATCCACTCCAAAAATGACACCACACTATCTTTAGAAAAATAGTAAAGCTTTATCTTCATGTAATCCTTATATTTGAAATTGTCAACACATTTCATCAATCGGGTTCTTAGCAAGGCAAAATCCCAGCATAAACTTTAAATAAGGAAAAGACAAATCCGTTTCACTTCATTTCAAAGCATTATCAAGCAATATTCAGTAATCAGGTCAATGTGCTGTATGTAGGCCACTATACCCAAGCGAGGGACTAATGGTATTGGTTAAACATTAGGTGGTTATTTGCATCTCCCATTACATAAATAAATAAATTCATGAATAGTCCCACGGTAGTAAATTACATACGTTTACAATCAAGTCTTTTTGGTCAACTATTCACTTAGCATACTTGCAGGTTCCGGAAAATGGCACAACTTATTACCCTCTTATTCGACATAATAACATACAGTAACAGAGGTTGGAATTATCTCAGTAAAGCGTTTTCTTGTACCATTCTGGGAAGGCAGTTCAGACAAATTCATTCCGTGAGAGAGACAGTAGAATTTGCAGTTCCTAACAAGGGCTGGAGAGCGCAGACTAAATGGCCAATGCTAGCACTACAATCCAGCAGGAAAATGAATGGTCACCAATGAACATTATCCAGATACCTGAAGTAATAGGATCAGTTTAACCACAGGTTCAGGCCCCTGCAGAGTCACCACTGGAATGAAAAGATCTTAATTATTATTTTCCACCCCTAGTTGGCTGGCTCTCCCATTCAATTCCCTCCCAGAGTTGTTGGTAGCTTTCTAGGCTTCTGATCGTCAAGTCTGGTGCCACCTTGTAAGGCCTTTCAGACGTGTGGGGATAAACACTCTTGTTAGCCCGCAAACTGAGGTTGCCTCCTAACTCTCCTCACATCAGTCCCAGCAGGTGTGTTTCCCTCCACTTCTCACCTGAGGTTTGTTGCCGATGGAAGGAGGCCGCTGCCCGCACAAAGGGAGAAAAGGGGGGGGGCACCGCCACAACCTCGCCTAACTCTGAATCCCCAACAGGCTCTGAATGCTGGGGACGGACAAACGGCGTCGATCGGCAGAAGCCGGAGGTGGAGCACTGACGCGCTGGGCTGAGGCCTCGGTCGCTAGGCGACCCCGCCCAGCGTCTCTCCCGATCCTCAGTCAGCTTCCTCACAACATGGCCTGGCTCCCCTCTCAGCCCGGGCCACAGCGCTGACCAGATTGCACCAGCAGCACTCGCTTCAGGAGCGGAGGCCGGCACCCAACTCCTACGGCCTCGCACACAAGAGAAATCCCCGGGCTGCAGCAGTGAGTTAACGTGTCTATGGCATCACCAAATGGGGAAAATCACAGCTGTCGGCGGTATCAGTTAATGCGCTCCTACAGCTCGGAGGGCCCTGGGCTCACGGGGGATATTTGAGGGCAGTTCTGCCAGACTAACGCTCCAGAAAGCAACAGCAGGAGTGAAACCTGATCCCTTCCCCTGCGAACTATTTTGGGGGCCTTTCGAGAACTTTTTGTCTCCCTCCTCTTTCTTCTGGGGGGCGCCCTGACGAGTCCTCTGGGAATCCCCTCCAGTTCCTTTTGACGACACCCAGGTACTAGCCCAGATGTCCGCCTCCTCTGCAAGCTTCCTCGGGTGAGTCAGCTTGCTGTCCACCAGGTGTTGACGCTGCTCCGGAAAACATTTCTCAAGGAGATGCTCCTTCAGGAACAGATTGTACAACCCCTCATAATCGGTAACCTCACTGCCTTGCACCCAGCCCTCTAATGCCTTCTTAGCGTAGTCCAGAAAGTCCACCCAGTTTTGTGTAGTAAGTTTGTGGCTGTTCCGAAATTTCTGTCGATATTTTTCAGGGGTCAGCCCAAACTTCCTGATTAAGGCAACCTTCATTGTGGGGTTTTTGGTCTGTTCCTCCGGCTCCAGAGCTAAAAGATCATCCCTCCCCACTGGAGGCATGTCATTGTACAGGCCACCCCCTAATGACTTTCCAAAATCCCATGGGTTCTTAGCGAGACCTCATAGGCAGCCAACCATTTGGCAATGTCATCCCATACACTAAAACTGGCGACTGCATCTTTGGGCAAGTAGGGTCTGGGCTTCCTCGTAACCTCTTTAGGTACGCTGCCACCAATAGGATTGCTGGGGGTCCCTATCTGTAGGGCTTTGAGGTCTAACTCCCTTAAGCTAAGCTCAAGGAGAAACCTCCTTTCCTCCCGCTCCTTCTCCAATTGGGCTAATTCTAATTTTAATTGTCTCTTCTCCCTCCTGTCCGCTAGTTCTGCTGAGGACAGGCTCCTTCCAGACACACTACTGCCCGCCCTCGAAGGTGTCCCAGGACCTGTTAACAGATTCCCCCCTTCGGTTTGGTACAGCATGTCCACTTCTATGATGGTGTCACAATCCCCCTCTTCCTCCCCCTTTTCCCCATCTGGGTGAGCTGCCACCCATGCTCTCAAGCTGGTTTGGAGTTCCACTTTCTTTGCACCACGTTTGAAGAACACCCCTTTCTCCTGGCAAAATTCCCTAAGTTGGGCCGCTGTGTAAGTCTCTAACTCAGCCACCTCAAACTCTATTTTACCAGGCGGGCCCTCAGACATTTAATTGGGTTACTCAAGAGAGAGGCGTCAAATAAGGGCTACTTCAACCCACCACCAGAAAGGAATTTGAAAAAAACAAAAATGTCCAATCAGGGAGACCAACTAGGAAAAAACTCCAAATTTTCAGGTGTAGGGTGCGTGGTGCACACTGAGCCACTGTCAAGTGGATGCAAGCACAAGCCCTTATCCCACCACTGAACACCAATATGTTGGACCCTGGGTCTCCGGTCCACCTAGGGTAGCTCGGCACAAGGGGTAAAGGCTTAACTCCAAGACTTCTGTGTTGTACTTGCGTCATACTCAATTCAGTAACTCAGCGTACCTCCACTCCAAAACTGACACCACACCGTCTTTAGAAAAATAGTAAAGCTTTATCTTAATGTAATCCTTATATTTAAAATTGTCAACACATTTCATCTATCAGGTTCTTAGCAAGGCAAAATCCCAGCATAAACTTTAAATAAGGAAAAGAAAAATCTGTTTCACTTAGTTCAAAGCATTATCAAGCATTATTCAGTAATCAGGACAATGTGCTGTATGTGGGTCACTATAACCAAGCGAGAGACTAATGGTATTGGTTAAACATTAGGTGGTTATTTGCATCTTCCATTACATAAATAAATAAATTCATAAATAGTCCCACGGTAGTAAATTACATACGTTTACCATCAAGTCTTTTTGGCCAACTATTCACTTAGCATACGTGCAGGTTCCGGGAAATGGCACAACTTATTACCCTCTTACTCGACATAATAACATACAGTAAAAGAGGTTGGAATTATCTCAGTAAAGCGTTTTCTTGTACCATTCTGGGAAGGCAGTTCAGACAAATTCATTCCGGTAGAGAGCCAGTAGAATTTGCAGTTCCTAACAAGGGCTTGAGAGCGCGGACTAAATGGCCAATGCTAGCACTACAATCCAGCAGGGAAATGAATGGTCAACAATGAACATTATCCAGATACCTGAAGTAATAGGATCAGTTTAACCACAGGTTCAGGCCCCTGCAGAGTCACCACTGGAATGAAAAGATCTTAATTATTATTTTCCACCCCTAGTTGGCTGGCTCTCTAATTCAATTCCCTCCCAGAGTTGTTGGTAGCTTTCTAGGCTTCTGATCGTCAAGTCTGGTTCCACCTCGTAAGGCCTTTCAGACGTGTGGGGATAAACACTCTTGTTAGACCGCAAACTGAGGTCACTTCCTAACTCTCCTCACATCGGTCCCAGTGGGTGTGTTTCCCTCCACTTCTCACCTGAGGTTCGTTGCCGATCGAAGCAGGCCGCTGCCCGCACAAAGGGAGAAAAGGGGGGGGACACCGCCACAACCTCGCCTCACTCGGAATCCCCAACAGGCTCTGAATGCCGGGTACGGACTAACGGCGTCGATCGGCAGAAGCCGGAGGCGGAGCACTGACGCGGGAGAGTGACGCGCTGGGCTGAGGCCTCGGTCGCTAGGCGACCCCGCCCAGCGTCTCTCCCGATCCTCAGTCAGCTTCCTCACAACATGGCCTGGCTTCCCCTCTCAGTCCGGGCCGCCGCGCTGACCAGATTGCACCAGCAGCACTCGCTTCAGGAGCGGAGGCCGGCACCCAACTCCTACGGCCTTGCACACAAGAGAAATCCCCGGGCTCCAGCAGTGAGTTAACGTGTGTCTGGCATCACCAAAGGGGAAAATCACAGCTGTCGGCGGTATCAGTTAATGCGCTCCTACAGCTAGGAGGGACCTGGGCTCACAGGGGTTGTTTGAGGGCAGTTCTGTCAGACTAACGCTCCAGGCCGCAACAGCAGGGCTCCCAGGAGGGGGGGGGGGGTTACTTCACTCAGTCTTCACCTCCAGCTGTAGGCGACAGCACTCACCACCTTTCAGGGATCTTCTGTCTTCCTCGGTATCTGACCTGGAAGAACCCCGGGGTCAATCTGGAACCTCCACTCCTGTGGAGGCACGGAGGAACAGCAGGTCCAGGAGCTGGTTACTGGCGGGGTCAGATCAGCAGGTTGTGGCAGCGTCAACTGTGAAAGGCAGCAGCCCCAAGAAGCGGTCAAACCTTGCAGTGCGCCAACCTACACACTCAGCAGCCTGTACTCCAGCCAGCTCCTAGGTGACCACTCTCTTCTTCTAAAATGGCCACCCTGCACTCCCTCTATATATAGCCTGGGCCCAAGTGACTAGAGTGGACCAGAAGGTTCCAGAAACTCTCATGTCCCTTTATGGCCCAAGGCTCTGAGGTAATTTCTGACAGGCCACAATTTTAGGGCAGAGCACCAATCCTCCATTTTTAGAGGAGCACCTGCGCCTCACCATTATTAGTAATGATGGTGCGCCCAGAGTTTTAAAGCCAACACAATAGAAAAATGTAGTGGACAAAACAAATGAGAAGGCAAAAAGGGGATACAAATTAGGAGGGACCACCCAAAGGGCTGACAGGTCTAACATATATAAATACACATACAAACATATATTTGATGTTTTAATAATGTACTTTTACAATGTATATGACTTTACCACAGATGCATTTGCGTTATAATGGCATGCGTGATAAAGTCATATGCGTTGTAAAAGTTTTAGAAATGATGTCTTTGCGGAGTAATAGTCCCGTGTTATAATAATTGCGGAGTGATGGTATGCGGGATGTTGGTTTGAGGAATATCATCACATATTCCCGGAGGAGGGATAGTCCCTTTCTTGCTATTTCCGTGGAGGCGGGCCTTGTGTCCAGATGTGCGTGGCGCGAGGCCTGTGCGCAACAGAAGTGGAAAATCTCCAGTGTGCGCTTCAGGCGTCACCGGAAGTTAAGGCGAGATTACATTTCCTGCACAATGGCCCCTGTTTGCGCTCCTTCTGGCACTTGGGAATAGCACCATACCTGACCTCCATACAGTAAAGCAGGTGCACGTCACTGGGAGCGCGGGGCAAGCACTGGTACAGAACCTGGGAAGAAAAAACAATGACCTATTGGGCACAACGCTCGCTTTTTTTTCCCCGCATTCCCGCGCCCAGCACACGCCCACGACCCCAGCACACGCCCACAGCACACGATATGAGACATGGCATGAAGGGCGGAACATACCACACGCCCCGCGTTTGTCACGCCCACAGCACAACGCAGACACGCCCACAAGGGACTACTTTGCTGGCACAGTTCTTTTACCTTTTAAATATATATGGTAGATGTCTGCGTAGCCTATGTC